>NC_133821.1:24994848-25594848 GCF_047830755.1 Zonotrichia albicollis
TCCACAAGCAATAGGACAAGAGGAAATGGCCTCAAGCTGGATAGTAGGGATAATCACTGAAAGGGTTGTCAAACATTGGAACAGGCTGCCCCAGAGAGTGCTGGAGTCACCATCCCTGGAGGTATTGAAAAGATGAGTAGATGTGGCCTTGGCAGTGTTGGGTAAACAACTGCACTGGACTGATCTTAGAGGTCTTTTCCAATGTAAAGGATTCCATGACTTCTCCCATACACAGGTGTCATTTCACTCAGGCTGCAGTCACAGCTCAGAATCAGGAATTCCATTACCTGGGGATGCTTTCCATTTTCCATTACAATCAAGTCTAGCTCTTGCTACTCTCAAAGTTTGCTGGCTCTGACAGCTGTCAAACAAAAGTACAGTGCCAGGACACCTGGAGTAGCTCTATTTTGTTCAAAGTGTAATAAATGAGCTTTTGTTTTTTCTAGCTGTTCTTGACATCTCTCCAATTGATGGCACCTTGCTGACAGATAAAAAATACAGCAATTAAACTGCACATGATGCTTGAATACCAAGAAATAAATCACAAATGACAGAGCTAGAATGAAATAAGGTGAGGGAAGTAACACAGATATGCAAATCTGGCCAAGTTTGATGCATCCACTGCTATTCTACCTGTGAAAAGGTCCTGCAATTCCTGAGGGAAGCAGTAGCTGGAGAAGGAGACTTGAACAGGGGCAGGCTCAGACAGACTGATTTGCCTTGGACAGTGTTTTTAAAAGGGAAAATTTGTGGATGAATGAAAGACAACTGCAGGGAGCAGTCTTCCTGCATCTGGTTATTCAAATACCAGCTACCAATAGGACAAATATTTAAAGGTCCATCTCCCAGAGTTTCCCCTCCCCTGCCTCTCACCTTATGTAAAATATCCTTTTGGAGATTGAATCTGTTTACCTTTCATTGACTATGCTCATGTTCAGAACTCAAATACCTGATATGACCTTTGTGGGCAAAGGTACAAAAGAACACCTTGACATAAATAAGCTGCTAAGCTTTGGAGCCTGTATAGATCTATGTGTGTATGCATGTGTATATATATATGACAGTTTTAAGGTGCATTAATGTGCTCCTTTTATTACTGATTATTTATTTTACCTTGCAGTGCCTGGGCTTTACCAGCTTTCCTCTTCTCTAGTGAGAAATAAATGACCCAAGAGGTCCCAGTGTTTCATCACCTTTACATTTTACAACAGAACCTTTATCCCATACTATTTTTCATGCTTTTACTGACTATACCTCTACTGATTTGTAAAAACCAAGGGACTTGTTTCCTTCCTCAATACACATACATATTTCTGCGGCATCTGGGATCAAATTGCTTTTTTTTCAGCAGCATTAATTCTATACCCAGCCTGAAGGACAGGCAGCTATGTCAAATACTACTAGATAGGATTTCCAATATCCCAGGTGAACAGCCAGAGTTAATTCCCACAACAAATTACATCTTTAATGCCTTTCTCTTGAAAGCTTTCCTTATGGCACAGCGGCAAACACAATGATTCTAGATAATTTTTATAATTTATATGAAATCCCCAAAACACATGAGCATTACTGAGAGGAAGACATGTTCTCTGCAGCCTGCCTGCCCCTGCTGGGCACTGGGGCACATCTGGAGCCATACCTTCAGTAAATCCGACAGGCGGGTCAGCATGTCAGTGGTGATGGAAGGAATGTTATCCACACACTGGCAGTACTCCAGGATTATTCTTATTAGCAGCAATACTGTCCTGAAAGAGAGGAAACAGCCAAGTATGTCATCTCAGTGCACAAAAGAAGCTGAAAAGTCAAACACAGGCCAGTCATGTTGATAGAAAGCTACCCAATGCTAGAGATTATAGCACTGAATTAATTCACTAACTGATGTGGAGCAGAAGTGCAACATAAAAGGCGATTTACATAGAGATAAACCAAGTTACAACCAATACCCACTCCACAGGGTGGTGTGTGGAAGAAGTATTTTATATGAAAGAAAACCTCTGAAAAATACATAAAAATGCTAAGGAGTCACAAACAGAGAAGGCAGCTGTGAAGAAACAGCACCAAATATTCAAAGATGCTCAACACCTGTAATTCTCCTGAAGTCAGCAGGCACTGGAGAATTTGGGAGCTACTGGATGGAATTAAGAAGGCTCCCATAGAGCAAGCATGCTCCTTAGAATTCAAAGTCAGAAAAGGCAGGAAAACTGACGCAAGATCAAACGTTCAGAGTAGATATTTTAAAATTTCAATAAGTTAACTCTTTCTTCTTTAAGGCAGTAGAGTGCAAAAAGATGACAAGTCAACTGAAACACCTGGAGAATGTTTTGTGAACACGAGGCATTTGTAATGAATGCATTTTATTTGATTAGATGCAATGAAACTGGATGTAGAAGTGTGTAGGAATTAAACAAATATTTGCACTGTGAAGCTCTCACTTGCTTCACAGAGCTAAATATAACAAGCTTCAAGTGAGCAGAGGAATATTATCAAACACATCATATATTAAGCAAATTTTATCCTTTAGAGCAATGCTCCTAGTCGACCTGAAATGCTCCTCAGCAGTGATATCATTTGCCTGGCACAGAAGTTCTCAGCCATCAGATTCTGTTTCCAATTGAAAAATGACACATCATGAAGCAACTCATAAAATGACAGCTGGTCCAAGACATCCTGTACATCACACCTTTTAAGTTTGGTGCAAATTGATGTTAAAACTCTGGGGAGTGAGATCTTCCAGGCTTTACTCCCTCTCCAAAAACACTCTCATACATAATTAATGCTTAAGCCTCACAGTCTCTGGAAACACAGCATGCTTTTAAATGAAAGAAATAAGTGAATATCATACATTTTAAAATGTCTCTGATATAACCAGCTTTGAGAAACCACTTTCCAATTCAAATCAGCCAGGATACTAAGAAATAGCATATGCAGCTTCTGAGAGGGCCCATATCTTATTCTGAGTAAGATAAGCAACCATTCAGTGCTGGACTCAGGTCTTTTGGTGCTGTCCAGCCTGGAGAGAACAGGGCTCTGGGGAGAAATTATTGCAGCCTTTCAGTACTTACAGGGCCTTATAGGAAAGATAGGGACAAACTGTGAAAGGACAAGGAGCAACAGACAGTTTTAAAGTAAAGCAGGGTAGATTCATACTAGACACAAGGAAGAAATTTTTTACAATGAGAATGGTGGAACATTGTTACAGGCAGCCCAGAGAGGTGGTGGATGTCCCAGCCCTGGAAACATTCAAGGTTGAACTGGTCAGGGTCCTGAGCAAGTGCAAGGTGCCCCTGCTCACTGCAGGACAAGATGATCTTTAGAAGTCTCTCTCATCCCAAACCATTCTAAGAGCCTACAATTTTTGCCAGAGATAACCTAGATTGCAAGAAATAACAATGTGCTCAGAAGACAAACCTGTATTTTCAGGTGTGTGTTTTCATGAAATAATTGGAAAAAACCATTCAAACAAAATTATAAATTAGAACCTAGCCACTCAGAGAAAAAATGGCATTTTAATGTGGCTAAGAGCTTGTAGTGTTTTATAACTGCTGAGAATCAAAGAGCAACTAGTCTGTAAAAGGAGAGGGATTTTTAATTTAAATACGATTGCTAAAGCTGTTAGCATTCATAACAGTTCTACTCCAAAGTTCTTGCCAACTAACCCACTGCTAAAAGAAAAAAGTGCATCTTACCCAACTGTTGCATATTTTTGTCCTTCAACAATAAGGAATTCAGCTGGCTTTCTTTCTTCAGTAGCTAGATATTTTAGTAAGACAGGAAAAAGAGTGAGTTGAACTAAAAACAAGTGCAAAAAATGCTATTTATAAAAACGCAGGGTTCACTTGATAAGGTTTGAAAAAACCCACAATTTTTGTAGCAAGCACTTCTCTCTAAATTTTACAGTATTTATTAAATAGTTGATCATCCATTAAAGTTTTTATGACCCACAAAGTTACTTCATTATCTGCTATGGTTTTAGATCAAAAAAATCTCATAGTCCCACAGTCATTATGGACTTAAAAACTCCAAATACAACAGGTTACAAATAGAAGAAAGGTAGAAAAAGCCACTAGCTTTTCTACTATACACTCTCAAGTGATTTGCTGTGTATATTAATATTTTAGCTTCAAATCACTTTTTCCTCAGGCTTCCTAACAGAAGCTCTTACTGATGCAGTTTTTCATGCTAAATTATCTGCTTGAAGGAGGCTGCAGGAGGTTATTTTACCAGCAATGGCTGACAAACATTTTGGTGTCATGTTCCATAACTGGAGTGATTATTGCTTTAATACACTCTCTGTTATCTGCTATGTTCCTTCTGGGAGATCAGGGTTTCTCCACCATGACATCACTGTATTTCCTTCCTTCTAATCTCTTGCCATTTTTCTACCCCTCTCTGCATGCTTTCTTCCTCTTCTGGTTATTCACTTCCCCCCCAGCACTTCAATACTGGATAAGCATCCCCACAAGGTAAGAACACATTAAGCATTCCCACTGTGCACATGTGGAAGCGGGGAAGGAGGAGGAAAAAGTGACTTTTCTGAGGTCAAATGAGGTTTCTGTGGCAAGGTAAATAATTGAATGAACATGACTTTTCCTTCCATGAGCAGCCACATGGCATGCTGCCTTTCATTAGAACTGGCAGATGAAGGAGTGGGAAGGAGCAGGCTTTGTTTCACACGAGGGCTGAGCACACGCATGTGCTCCTCAGTCCCTTGCAATTCCTCAGTGGTACCTTGTGGGAAAAGACTGAATTTGTGCAGAGGCTGCAAGCCTCTACACTGGGAATATTTGTATAAAAAGGCAGCTCTCTCCCTGTGCTAACTCTTCTGGTGTTTCCAAAAAATAAACAGATAATCTTTCAGCACAAGATATTTCAACACCAGTAACAGAAAAAATAAAAAGATAAGAGGAGCTCTCAACTTTCTTCCCATCCCCCCAAAGGACAGTGAGCAAACACAGATCCAGCGTGTCATCAGAATATGTCCATCAACATTCAACAGCAGAATGTGCAGATAATAAATTCATTTCACAGCAGGACTGCAAGACACACACCTGTTGTTTTTTTTTCAGGGAGGGAAATTCTGCCATCTGACACCGAATCAACGAGGTCCTGGAACTCAGCAGGAACTTCAGCTTGCTTCCAGCGCTCATTGTCCAAAAGCAGGCTGGGACAAACACAAAAGAGAGAAGGCTGAGAAAGAAATACCTTGGACTGACATTTCTGTTGACTGTAATGCTGAAAAACAACTTTAACAAAAACCACTGGCCCAAGATGTCATGTCAGTCTTCATGAGAAGAAAGTGCCTGACAATTGTCAGCAGCATAACAGAACAACTCTTGTGCTGGTCTAGAGATCTCACAATTCATTCATTCAATCTGTCATAGGGGACCAAAAACTACACCAGGCAATAAAGGTATTTATGAGATCACTGCCAATGAAATAATGGATAAATACTGGAATTTTAACAGCTTTTGAGGGATGAAGAGCAAACAGACTTGATGGATGTTACTGGGCAGGCTGTTTCTCTGAGAGGTTTGGGTTTGTTTTTTTTTTAGAAAACAGCTGAAAGTGAATTATTCTTAAACCCCTGAAACAGGGCAATCTTGCTCTTCAAATCTAGTTTTGTGTACTTTCTGTAGCCATTACTGCTCTTATTTAAGTAACTGTAGAACAATCCAGTTTAAAGAAATCAAGGTATGAAAACAGTAATAGTCTAAACTGGAAATAACTGGGGTTTAATGCAGTTTTTTCACCCCTTGCTTCTAAGTATAACAAGCTTACTGATGCTCTAGGCAACAAAAGATTGTGTTTGGCTGGCACACAATACATAAAATTATTCACAGAACACCACAAATATTGTCTACCCAGAGGTACCTTAGTTTTGTCTTCCTCTCCTCATGAAACCTATTCACAAATCTATTGGCTTGACTCTGAAGAGCTCCTCTCAAGGACATGCTTTTCCTGCCACAGATCTGCTCAGTATCCAAGATAAAGCCTTCCATCAAGCGAGAAAGAGTAACGAACTCGTTGGAATTCAGCTTCTCTAGGAAGCCATCCTGCGTGCAAAGAAAACCATTGTAAGGAGACATACCACCACAAAAATCCAGAGACATATAGAAATAACTAGTCAGCATGTCTGAGGCCTACTACAGTTTGAAGAGGCACATTATTTAACCCTACATGTGACAGACAGAGTAGACTGCAGTGCAAGCTGCTACCTTGTCACAGACACACATTCTCTGCATCAAGCAAAGACAGCAAATCAGAATATTAAAAAGAGAAAGAAATAGGTAGAAGAAACCAACACTGCCTTGCAATGACTTCTGTTAACACTGGTGTGCTCTGAGCATTACCATACAGAGCCTGTGGCAGCAGGAACAGTTTCCTTTCACGGATGCCACTTCAGAGCCCTCATCAAAGCAGTAACCTGGAAGCAAATGCTCACCAAGCATGAGGCACCACCAGCAGTTCTGACCCAAGCTCCTCACCTTTGCTCTTGCCATGAGGAACTTGACGGAGCGATCGTGGCAGATATCAGAGGCGTTATAAAGTAACTCCTGGATATTGTTTGCCAGCCTGCCCAGCTCCAGGTCAGTCAGTTTCATGTCCTCACCAATCCTAAAAATGACAGAACCGGCTGGCTGAGCATCAGTTTATGGAGCAAACAGTATTTTTGCACACAGAAAGAAAAAGCCTTGCAGCAACTGTCAAATGCAGTCAGTTAATCACCAAAGTCACTTTATACAGATGGGATCGTCTAAGCTGCTGTCAAGGTTCTGCCAGCCCCTCATAGCAAGGAAATGCATTACAGCACATCCTTTTCCTTTTATTTGATTTTGCATTCTGATCGCTATTAATGGTTTAAGAGTAAACATGATATAGCCATTACTGATACAATAAATGTAATTAACAATTTACTGAGCTAAAATTGACCCAGCTCCTATGAGACCTCAGCATCACAAGCATATGACAAATAAAACACAGCACTTTGCTTCCGATGCAAGCGTCCAGCCTAAAATAGATCCTCTGCACTCCCCACAGCCTTAATCTACAGGCTGTCATTCTATTACCTCTTTGGACTAGAGGCTCTTGAGGTGGTACTTTTTAAAAGACCTTGTATGGCTTGTCTACTGTTCTGAGACCAGCACTGAGCACAGCTCTGCTGCTCATGGTTCATGCCATTAGTGAAGATCACAATCTTGTCAGCCCAAGGACTGACAGCACAACAGAAGATAACTCAGAACACCACAGAGCAACAACTGGGCCAGCATTGTTCTGTGTATTTTTACTAGCCTGCTCCAAACACAGAGCAAAGATGCAAACAAAACCAGAAGAGTGATGAAGTAAGTTCATTTTAGAACAAAGTTATGCAACCAGCCTCAGAAACAACTTTACTTCTCAGAAGCTCTAGCTGGATGGTGTATTTTTAGCAAACTTGGCAAAGTGTTCCAGACTAGTTTGGATTCAACCCCCTTCCCTTTTCCTGCTCTTCCATGTAACCCTGGACTCCTCTTCACATTTCATTTCTCTTCCAGCACATGACAGACGTTCAGACATACAAAGGCCTGTGTTTTATGCACAGCATAATTATTCAGACTCTATCTCCTTCAGCCAGCATTGTTGTTTAGTTTGGTGGGGAAGGTCTCCATCAAAACTAACACCTGTTTCAACACCTAAGTACAGATACTCAAGGACCAAGCAGCAAGAACAGGCCACGTGCTGTCTTCCACCTCTCAGAAGGGTAACAAGTGGTATTTTCAGTTTTGCTTCACATAACTCTGTATCCAGACATGCTGGCGTTTGGTTCATGCCTGAGTCCCACACTCATTATGCCTGGTTCTTTTCAAAAGATAGCTCTTACTCGCAGCCACAAGTAAGGGGTGCACAAAAGGATGTCAGAAGATTGGAACTCTGGAGACTGGAGCACCTCAGGGCAGCACTGTATGTAACCAAAGCACTGAGATGGATTTATTTATTTATGCAAGTCAAAGAGGTGATGACAAAGAGAAGATTTTTCTCTAGAATTTACCAAGGTGTATTCTATGAAGTCATTTAAAAAACCAATCAAAAAAAACCAAAAAAAAAACCAAAAAAAAAAAAAAACAGGAAAAATAACCATAGGACACATGGACAGGGAACAGAAATGCTTCTGCCTGCTAAAGGCACGACAAATAATCTGTTTTCCAGGGACTCATTTCTTTCCTTCTCTCTACACAAGTGACCTCCCCAGAAAAACTAATGGAGAAGGGGCTCTTTTCTGGAAGAAGTGACATAAATCAGTCCCTGTACTACTACATATGGAGGTGAAAAAAAGGCAAATATAACAGTGCACTCTGATGGCAGTCTCTAGGGGGAGAGCCACTACACTTCACCTACCTAAAAAGCACATTCCTCCAAAGTCATTTTTGTACTGTGTGACCAGAAACAACCGCCTGCACCTCACCCCTGGTTCCGGCCACGCTGCCAGGCGGAGACAGGCAGGGAGATCACTCACATCATCTCCACTCCTCCTGGAGTGCCCGAGGAGGACGTGTGCTCCTTGCTGGATGAGGAGTCGGTGGCGCACTCGGGCTCCGAGACGGAGTCGCTGCTGCAGGGCTCGCTGTTGGGGGACGTGTTCCTCTGCGAGGCTGAGTCGGCCGCTCCGGCCAGGAGCTCCCCGTCGCCGAAGGCGTCGCTGATGAACATCCCCTCGTGGGTCAGGTAGGCCACCTCGCTGTCCACCAGGCTCTCCTTAGCAGAGCTCTTCTGCAACGTGTCCTCCAGGTCTCTGGTTTTTTGGTTCTTGTCTAGAACCAAGAAAACCACGCTACGGATAGTATTTAACGTTGCCTAGAATGAAATATAACTTTTATTACAAAAAAACACCCCAAAACCCAGCGGCACAAGCTTGTGCAAGAAAGAGATTTTCTTTGTTGTGTAATTAGTATTTAGAGGCAGATCCATTTGTCTGATGGCAACCAATATCTGATGTTTCTGAGAGAGGTGAAAGAAACCTCATTTGGAGCAATCTAACACGTACAAAAGTCCTGTCCTAATCCCTAGCAGCTTAGAATAGAAGTAATAGAGCAAAAGAGGTATTATCTCTTTGTCACTGCTCTCTTTGTTAGCACTAATCATTTTTGCCCAGGATGGATGCCAATATGCACATCTCCTTTCAATCAGAAGCTTGAACTCTACAAGCAAAACCAACATCTTAAGACTTCAAATGGAAAAGCAACTTCATTCCCTTTCATGCCTGAACTGTATGAAGTTCTTTGTAGATGAATGTCTTACCTTTACTCTCTTGAGGAAAATAGTGAATTTTGAAAAAATATTCTTCAGTAAATCAAACCACTGAGGAAAATTCATCATCCTCATCTGGTCTGCAAGCCTAAAAAAAGAGCAGTATTCAGCAAACAGCAATTGTTTGCTGGCCATGATGCCTACTGGCACATAAAGGAAAAGAAAACATGCTTTAAATGGAATTGCAAATATAAGGAAAATTGTGTAGACTTTTACCTGGCAAGTGACAGACACCACCCAAACAACAGTCATGATCAACACAATGCAAGTGGAGAGGGAAAGGAGGGATATAGCTTTAGATCACACTATCAGAAAATGAAAGCTTCACATTTACCCTTTAGCTCTTTCCTGGGCATAATGTTCTCTTCCCTAGGATAAATATGTGTTACCTGCAAGGGGTGGGGTTAATAACACTTTCACAAACCATGTGGGAGGAAAAAAAATACAAAAAAATCTACAAGAAAATACTTTTCTAGTGTTAAAAAGCTGTGTTATTAAGCCATTTAAAGGCTCTATTTGCAAGGTATTGCAATGAGACCACTTCTGCTATTAAAGTACAAGTCAGCAGTTTGTGGCAAAAGAGCAGAAAAATCATTGACAGAACAAAAATTAAACCCTGTAATACACAGTTAGGGCCCAAGAGCAGAAGACTAAACACTAAAGAATATCCAAATATCCAATGTGTAAAAATGACCCTGTGCCCAGTCATTTCTCAATCTGGGTATGAATTCCATGCAGGTTTTGCAACTCACTTTGCTTTATCAGCTGGACTATTTTTATTATCTTGGGGTAACACTTTGCTGAGTCAAGTGAATCATAAAGCCATAGGAAAAACAGAAGCTGGCAGGGGCCCCTGGAGCTGGGGCCTCTGGAGCTGCCTTGGCCAAGCCCTGCTCAAGGCAGGTCCAACTGCCTTGGGGTTGCTCTGGGTCAGTCAAAGGCTGCCCATGTCCCAGAACACAGATTGCACAGCTTCTCTGGGCTGTGCTCCAGTGTCTGGCCAGCCTTCTGGGAAACAGATTCTCCCTACCATTCAACTGGAATTTCTCTTCTTCCACACTGCCCTTGGGGCAAACTCTGAGAGGAATCTGGCTCCATCTCCATCTCTGCTCTGGCATTTGCCTTTGAGGGGCTTGGTGAGGTTCCTGATGGACCATTTCTAGGGCTGAAGTTGTCTGGTCTCTCCTGTTCTTGATTATGGGGTACTTAAACTCATGACATGTTTTAATACAAAGTCCCAGATTATGGCAACAGGGAACACTTTCAAGTAGAGATGCATTCAAGAAATATATGCCTCATGTAGTGGGATTCACAGAATTTTAGTATTTATTTCAAGGGTAAATTTAAGGTAACATTAGAATATGAATGAGAAGTAAAACAATATCCACATAGAGGTGGACAAAAGCAGAGTCTTAGGATGCAAGAGAAAAATAATCCTTAATTATAGGGAAATTTAAGCAAAAATTAGAACAGTAAATTTATCTATGCTAAAAAATCATACTATCCCCACCCACCAGCACCACAAAAAAAATCTGGCTGCATACTTACTTAACAACCACTTCTGTGTCTATTTCTTCTATCTGCGATACCGTATTAACCACACACTGGCAAATTTTAAGGCGGAAAAAAAACAAAATAAAAGAAGATCTTAGCTTCTTTCTAACCACTGCTGAGGGTCATAATAAACACAATAATCCTTAAGTTAAATAAGGAAAAGTAAAAGAAGAAAAGAAAGAGATACTTGTATCACTTAATAACTTATTTCTCTAAAAATACACCAAAAAAACCCCCAAAAACAATCAACCCCCCCCCCAAAAAAAAGAAAAACAGCAAAAGAAACCCCCCAAAGCAACTGGTGCATACAATACTGGCCAGCTTCTTCAGGTCTCCAGTACAACCAATTTTCATTCCAAACACATCTACAGTTCTACAGCCATTTCATTCATCTCTTTTCCCATTACTTGTAAGCCTAAGGTACAAATCAAGTCCACTCAGACTGAAAAAAGGCTTTTCCCCCAAATGCCAGTCAACAAACTGAACAAATGAGTAGCAGAGTGTGAACTCATCTTGCCTTTAAGCAAGTTTGTACAATCCCAATGGTGACTGAGGGCTGCCATCTCAAGCTACATGGGTTCTACCCCTGTTCTGAATAACAGTGATCAGTACATAAGCTTCTGAAGAAGAACACAACCCTGTTCTTGAGCTATGCAGTGTGCTCAGTGCTTACAAACCTCTGCTCTTACGCTTGCCTGGCAACAAAAACCTACAAAAATTCACTGACCAAAACAGCCCAGCAATGCATTTGAAGAGGAAGCACATTTGAGGTGTGGCAAGAAAAGAGTTTCCTTTATTAAGGAAAAGTACCCCTTCGAGTTGAGACAATGGGCCACCATACAAAAGCATTGCACAAACCACACAGGAATTACACAAATCCTGCCTATTTCCCTTATTGAACAGAAATTTACACTGGAATTTGTCTACTATTAAGCAGAGGGGAAACCTGGAAAATCCAACTTAAATTTTCCCAGCAGAATGGGAAAAGCATTTTGAGACTGAGAATGAGCAGAGAAAAAAGGAGTGCTACCTGTCCATTATATGATCAAACAAAGAATGTGAAGGGAAAAAGGAGTCTCCTAATGACTGCTGATACAGGCAAGTGAAAAGCCAGTGGAGACTGCCAGGCAGATGAACAGCTTTATCCTGGTGTTATTCATTAATTCCTTTTTTTTTAATTTTACTAGCAATATGGGCCTATCCACCTTGTACAAGCAGACCAACAGAACCATGAGGCTGCAATATGAAAGGGATTGGAACAGACAAGTCTGGCTTAAAACAAAAACCTTCAAATAACAGTATTAAAAAACCAAATCCAAACTTTTAAAACCTAGGTTCCCAACCCAGCTCACAATACAGCTGTGAACTGCAGACTATGCTATGAGGACAGGAGATGCCCAACTCAGCATCTATCTCCCAGCCTTTGAGATATAAATCAGAGGGAGTTCATAGCACATCAGAGGATAACTCTAAAAAAAACACCTAGCTCTAGGAAAAAGAAACCATTCTTACACAGTATTCTTACATATGTGGGCAAACAAACAAGATAAGTAAAACTGAAAGTACCACACACACCCCCTAAGTTCAGTCTGAGATCTGTTTGTAAACAAAAGTCTTCATGTCACTATCCAAATTACCCAATGTATTTCCCCCAAAGCAAGAATCTGAATTTTGTTCAATTATTGATTATAGCTGGTTTTATCAATAAGGTTTTTTGGCTTGAAATACTCTGCCCTAAATAGCAAACCACCACACTGATGAAGAAAAGGATTTGGGGCTTAAATTAAGTTTTTTTAAAGGTAAGCACTTCTACCTTCTCCATTACTTCACCTTGCTCTCTCAGAAATAGGCAAGGATATTTTCCAACCTTTTATCATGTGCCTGTGCTAGGTCTGTGTTAACATAAAGGCAAGAAATATTTTCTGTACCATTTGCAGGGAATTAATTTGTTTAAACTGGCAAGTTCTTTGATTCTCCTTTATGTGTTTACACCAAGAACTCCAGGGTTTTGCTTTACAGTGTGTTGGGAAGGAGAGGTTTTTTAGTGTGGTTTTGGAGTGTTTGTTTTGTTGTAGGTTTTAATGAAATGTAGTGCTATGACTACTATACTATGCTATGTGCTATGACAACTCTACTATTTCAGAGAGCCACGTGTTAAAGAAAGGGAAGTTCACAACAATGTTATTTTACACAGAAAACAGTGAGCTTATGTTACCCACACCTCCCAAAAATTATTCTGTAAAGACCTTTGTGCTTCAGGGAGCCCTTTAAGTGTCTGCAAGCTCAGCTGCTCTAACTGAGAGACCATCAGCCACCCAAAAAACTTAATCAGAGCTGTTATTAATGACTAAAAAAATATTTGCAAGGGGGAGAGAAAAGCTTGTCAGGTACATTAGAAATGTTTGTCTTACCTGTTTAATTATATTCTTTGCAGTATTAATCATTTCATCTCCATATATTTCATAAAAATTTAGCTTCCTTTGTTTTAGAAGTCCAAATACTAGAGATACAAGTCTCTCCTGTCAAGAAAAAAGAAAATTAAAAAAAAACCACACATGAAAAATATCAAGGCGAAGACAAGAAACAATTTTAAGAAATTGCACAGCAGTAAGAAAGTTCATGTATCAAGCACACAGTGAAGAGCATTTAGGTCAATCCAATTCCTCCAGACTAATGCCAAGCTTTGCCTATACAAAAAAGTTCCCTGTGGCAATACCAGCTGAGTCTCTTCCTCCCACCCCTTTTCCTGCCAATTCCTGAACTGGGCTGACTCACAAGTGCTTAAACCTGTGGATATTTCTAAGCATGAGTGAGTTTCCTGAGCCTGAGCAAAGCTGACAGCGAGCACAGCCCGAGAGGCTGCAGCACAGAGGGCAAGGAATCACAGGGCACAAAGGGGAGCACTGCAGTGCTACTGCCAACCACTACATCTCATAAATGGATTAAACAAGGCTGAACAGGTCATAGGCTCCAGCAATTAATAAAGAGCCCTACAGGCAAAATCCAGAAAAATCTTTTCTGGGCTAGAAAGAAACTGCAATAGCCTAATCTTCGTATGTTTATGATCTTCAGAGGAATGAGGAATCTATATCTATATATACTGGGAATGAAGCATGCATTCAGGGCAAGCATATGCTTGGTATAAGCACCCATAAAACCATGGGGAGACAGAATGAGAACAACATGCAAATATCAGCTTTCATTGCAAAACCTAAATTTTTACAACCAAGTAGATCAGAGTCCATGTTCTTTTCCACTTACATGCTTAGGTTCATGAAGTGAACTCAGTATACATTTAATCACAGAAAAGAGAACTGATTATTTTGAAAAAATGAAGTGGGCCTCGATTGCAGTTCAGAGTTTAATTAGAATTATTTAATCTTATCAAGCACAAAAATAAATGGGCGGGGAGAAGTGTGGATGAGAAGTTAAATAGTCTAAAATTATAGTGTTGCTGCTAGAGACCTGAGTGAATTAGTTGGTGCTAATTAAGTATGTTAAAGATGCAAACATATTCATGAGACAGTTAATTTCAATAACAGACATACCTCTTCTAGAATTTGGCAATCATCTTCTAGGGGTCTATTTAAATCATTGCGAGCATAAGTTGAAAACTCTGCAATCATCATTTTATCTATCAGCTTTTCCAGTTCACAAAGCTGTGAGCCAAGATGCCTAAGAAAAACAGCCATTGAGATATGAGCTAAATAATCAACCTGAAAACGAATCATTAGTTCACAGTTGAAGAAAATAACCACCCAGCAGGAAATTTCCATGCAATCAACGCTGGCTTAATGGGAGGCTCCAATCTTTCACTCCTCAGAGCAGCTGAAGTCATGCATTTTTCAGAGGCACTGTCACCTTACACCAAAACATATGGACTTGAATATTGATGGAGGATAAAATTTGGAAGTAGGGCTTTTTTCTTTTTTTGGAAGGTGCCAAGTACCTCTTTGCCCAATGAGGTGAACCAGAACTAAGAATACTCCCTGCTTGTCAGCATAAAGGTGTTAAAAAGAAGTTCCTCAGATCATCAGTCCACAAGTTCTTCTAATTCAAACATTTGAGCTTTTGATGTGATCACAGATTAAATTCACATGACAAGATTGCTTTCAGAGAATACACAGGAGTTTTAAAATTTGCCATATTTTATGCTACTCTAAATGAAAAATATTTTTCCCAAGTATGGGAGATTTTAGACTATATTTTGCAGACTGTTGTCATACAGAACCACAAGGGAATTTCTCACATCAGAAATGCCAACCACCCTTTAAAAGTGTGAACTTCAGAGATGTCAAACACTACAGGCTTTTCAACTTCCACTAACAGCTGGGAACAAATATCAGTAAAAATCAGACTGCCTTTTCTTGAACAAAAACAAACAAACACAGACACTTTGCAAATCAGAATTAAGTAGAGCTGTGATATTTTAGATAAGCCTAGATACAAAATGGGGGGGATGAACATGGCTTTCATTCGGTGCTGGTGTAGCTGGATCCTTTGCTGTCACTCCTGGTTCCTCCTCCTTGCAGAAACCCACAGAGCCAGCACTGAGCTGAAGGCCAGGAATCTTGCTGGATCTGAGTTGAGCAGATTAACTTACTTATTTTAATTTCAGGATGACCAGGGATGTACCTGCTTTTGAAGTTGTTAAATAACTCATTGGAATGGACAAAGCAAACATATTTAAAATATCCAATTTAAATAAAAATAGCTTGTAGAAAACCCAAGCCAGTTGCATCATGGGCATTTCAGAACAAACACAACAGGAAAACACTCCAAAGACTATAATAACTGGAGTTGCAAACTGACTGCAGGACTAGGAGCCACAAGACAAAGGCTCCTTACTGAGGTAAGCATGAAGATGCTCCTTGGTACATTATTTCTGTGCTGAACTGCACTGAAGCACACCAAAACCTGCTCTCTCAAAACTCAGCTATGCAAACATCCAACAACAGCTCCCAGCACTGGCCCTCAACACTTTGTCCAAGAGGTTCCAGTCCCTAGCAGCCACAAAAATCCCTCCAACCTGAAACATTCAGGAACAAGTCAAACCTTAATTCACACTCCAGAAAAACACCTTGGTAATTATCTCTTAACAGGTATCTCTCACACATCAGACCCTTTCAATGAATACTGAATAGACAACTCTCTTATGGAAAATGGTGACTGCAGGGTAAAGCTTCTTTTAAAATACACAAATGAGAACTATTTTTCCATGCATCAGCTTTTACTGAATAAAATACTGTAAAAGTGTGGTTTGCCAGCATACCTGTGGGGAAAAAACCCCAAAACACAAAACAGAAAACCCCCAAACCATCCCCTCAACAAACAAAATCACTGTATCTCCATCACCCCAACAAGGACTGTGAAAAGGATGCAGAAAGTGTTTTCACAGATTTTTAAGTTAATTAACACATCAGCTTTCTTTTGTAAAATTAAAAGGGTGAACTTGAAAAGGTTAGAACTCTGAAACTTTAATTCTATCCTGTAGTAGCAAGCAGTTACAACTGACACATATCATTGGTGACAGTAACCCAGACTAAAGACACCAATGTATTACTTCACACAACCTTTATGATTTTTTCATTTTTTGCTACAACTAGAAACAACATTTTTCTATGCATACAGTATGACAAGGGAAAAACTAATTGATGATTTGAGTTGTTTTCTTACTGCTTCATATTGAATGATTCTGACATGACTCAATTGAAAACACCAATTCTACAAGCAGCCATGGCAACACTAAAACAAGATGTTGGGAGTTTTTTCATCAGATATTTAGTAAAAAAATAGTAATTATTTAGAAAATGTGTTGTTGCTTTGGAAGTATCTTGTTAAATAAACTGGGTATTTAACTCACTTGACAAGTGTATCATTCTTGCTCAGAATAAAGCAAGAAGATACCTTTAGTATTTCTTAGGAAAAACTGAAGAATATATGCTTGCCACCAACTCAGATATTTTTTAAAATTTATTTATTTTTAGAAACACTACATTCTACTGAGAAGTTTTATCAAGACTTCCAGCTTTCCACTGCAAATTATGTCTTCACAAAAGCTTATACACAGGCCACTGTGAGATTTGGAAACTGTGCTGGGCTTCTCAGCTGCGCTTGAATTTCTGGTGGGGTACATGACTTGGGTAGCTCTTCACTCACCTTTGTGAGCCTTCACTTCCAAAGCAGAGAAGCCATTTCCCACACACATCACTGTCTCTAGCTACCAAAATAACCAGCTAAGCTTTGCTCACAGAAATTATTCTTTACAGACAAGATGATTATCTAAATATGTTCCACACCTGAGGGTAATTTTGAAACAATGGCACATTCTTGGGACATCATGTCAATCAATGACAAGAAAATGGCACTCTCTGCTGACAGAGCACACAGGTCACCCAGATGCAGAACACAGCTGATTCTGAGTGATGCTGTCACAGGGCTGCAGAACTGCACTGACTTGTCACCAAGGTCAATCCAAAGGTGACTCACTCAAGGGCTGTGCACCAGAATCAAGTGGTTGATAGCAGGAACACTAAAGAGAACAGACTGCTCTGAGGTGTCTGAAGAGAGACAAGCTACACTTTTTAGATAGGCTGTTTCTAGGTTTTTTAACAAAAACACTTACAGCAACTTTACCAATAATTTATTAGCTCTTTTAATTTTTTTTCATTTTTAAAACTTTTTCTAGGACTTTTTCCTGAGATCTTTTCTACATAAAATTTGAGATTTTTCCAAACTAGCTGGAAGATGTATTAGGAACTTGACAAAAGAGATGGACAAGAGCAGTAATTACATAAAGTTCTGAACATTCATGTTGCAGGTACTGAGCAGCAATCATGTTTCCATTAGGCAAGCTGTGGACCACTGGGCTGCAGGAACCACAAAACCTCCTAACAAAGCACCCCTTACCCAGCATCAACTTAGAAAACTCAGCACACAGCTCCTCAGCTGGCTGATGCAAGCTTTGGAGCTGATTTAACCACACACTGCTTCTGCCAGCATCACGCCACACTGGCAGCTTTGCATGCACCACTTTTAAAGAACCTGTATCTTATGACTGCTTATTTTACATCAAGTAGAAGGATTCTACTGTGCTAATACTCCTGCATGCTCCTTTAACAGCTGCAGCCCAGGTCAGCCACTAAAGACACAGGCTCAAGGGCCCGTCCCTGGGGTGCTGCCTGCAGGAGCATTGCAGACCCCCACGTGGAAAACACCTCTCAGCTACAAGCCATGCAAGAGGAAAGTCCAGCCACAGCTTTGCTCTCATCTCTGCACCCCTAAAACATCTGTAAACCAGAACACAGGACAAAGCATTTACAAGTCAAAATTTCATTCCACTCCAAACAAAACCCACCCCCATCTCTGGCAAAGGCATTAGTCACACTGCTTATGCCACACTTACATTTTATACCTTCTGTATTAGGTCCTCTAAGAATGAATGAACAAAGGGGGAACAAATTCCTTCAGCCAACATAATGTGCTCAACACATTCCAGCTCTCTTGCATTTTATGTATTTCCTACATGGTTACCTACCGGAAACTGTGAATACCTTGAAGCTCTTGCTGTAACACCTCTTGTGTTGTTGCTATTAAGTCCAAAGCTCCAACATACTCTGAAGTGGAGAGCAGCAACTGTACTGTGGGCTGTGTTTGGTGTACAGTAGCCATTAACTTCAGTTTATTGTATGCTTTTATACAGTTATTTCTGGTGAGTGACAGTCTTAAAACTCGAAGCGATCCTTCACACATTACTTTATCAATTTTAGAGATTTTCTCTCTAAGCAATTTTACAGCCTGGGAGGTTTTCCTGAGGTAGTCCTGCAACTCATGCTGAGAGGTCATTGCATGAAAAAATGCTTCTGAACGGAGAGAAATCTGGTGAGCAATATTGACTTCCACGATGTCCAGATAATGGCTCAGCTGGGAAGAGGAAAAACCAACATAACTGTTATGACCTGGAAGCTTTATCACCATGCAAATACACTTTCAGAGTATTTGTCTCACTGTATCAGAAGGAAATTTTGCTAATAAAAGTTAAATCTCTTTTTCATTGTGGTTTAGTAACTTATTTTTAAATTAACTCAAAATCACTGAGGGAAGATTGATTTGATGCCTTTCCTGGTTGAAAACAAAAAGTTAGAAAAGCAAACAAATCTAAAATACTCAAAGTTTTGTACCACATGGTTGCACACTGGCCACAGAATATGGGCAATAACCAGGAGACAGTTCTGGATACTGGCTTGCAAGCAACAATACATATATTCAGATAAGCTATGAAATTTGGGTCACTGAAGCTGCTAAAGTTGCAGCCACTATATCTGATGACACACCACTGGAATGGCTCTGCTTATTTAACAAGTTGTAGTACCTTCTTTGTACAAAAATCTCCAGGGTATCTCTGGCTGCAGTTGTACTTTTGCCAACCAGCTGGAATTAGTACTAAGCCTATTTCCTGTGTGTTGGCACTGTGGGATTCCCAGAGACAGAGTACACCGACATGTTCAGAACCTGAAATTCCAATTCTCTATGTCCAACAGTTACCAGACCACTGTGCTGGTCTGATTCTTCCACTGTAAGCTCTGTGTTTTGGCTTAAACTGAATATGCAAACTGCAAGGACTGAGGCTTTAGGATGCTCATCAGAATGTTAATGCTCAGATGACCTGGTTTCTCAGAGGTGCCAAGCATTCAAACCTCCTGCTGAATTCCAAAAGGCCAACCAGAGATGGAAAGGAAATCAGCTGGAGAATGTCTCCTTCTTGGAGTTATTTTCATACTGCTTCCCATGGATACACTAGGGATTTATACAACATACAAACCCCCTTTTTTGTTCACATCTAATTTAATCAAAAGCATCCTCCACCAACCAGCTGTGACACACCTAGCCACAGGGAAAACCAAGACAGACTCTGACCCAGGGATCAGAGAAAGGGCTATTACAAACAATTATTTATGTGATTGTACCAACCAGATGCCCCAGGTCCCTTCACTATGCTAAACAAAGTAGAACAAACAGAGCAAACAGCACCTGCCTCAAAAAGCTCACAATCCCAATCTAGGGCAACACATGGGAGGAGGTAAAGAAGAAAACACCATGGGGAAATATTTGAAGTAGATCAACAGCAGTCCAAAAGATCTTGCTTAAGACAAGGTTTTCAAAACCCTGTTGGAAAATGGTGCCTGGAGCTAGGGACAATTATGGCAGCAGGGTGCATATTTACATGTGGTAAGTGTAAACCTCGTGCAGCTCACAGGCTTTAAAAAGTAAAACAACAAATGTGGGCTCATTTCAGTCATATGAAGCAGTGTTTTCACTCCTCTGCATCAGTGAGGGCTCTGAGTCTGCTTCAACACAACTCCTTTCTGAGTGTCCACGCTGCTTCCAGGTACATTTTGGGAATTTCACAGCATATGCCAGACACTGCTTTTTCATCTTCAGACAGCAACTGCCCTAAAAAACTCCAAAGAAGCCTTCCTCCAACTTTAGATGTGGAGAACAACCTAACAAACCTTTGAGTTAGCCTCCAGCAGAGCCAGTCACTTCTTCCTGAGTTGGCAGGAGAGGAGGAAGACTAATTCCCAGAAATTTGGAAACACATTCCAGACAATCTCATGTTATTTTTTCCTAAGGTACATTATTTTTTTCTAATGTACCTCACTACTCAGATTTTCTAAAAGCATTTTATGGGTATTTGTACTGTAAAGGTGACTCATTATGAGATTTTCTACATTACGATTACATAACTAGCAAAACCAGATAAAAACAACCAAGAAGAGACCTCTGTTTCCAATATGAAAGAAACCGCTCTGCTTTCATGTTCTTTGTGAAATGCAAAAACAGATCAGTGCAGACAACAACAAAAGAGGAATCTCCTAAAACACAAACACCATAGGATTTAGTATTGCTTTTAGCATAGAAACCACAGTGCCTTGAATCTGAAATTTTCCCGAGATGTTGGAAAATAACAGTCTGACACAGTGTGCAACCTGTGCAATCCAGCTTTCCCTTCTCACAGAGCTGCTCTTCCTCCCTAAGAAAACTACTCCACACCTCTGAAGTTCTCCATATCCAGCTGTTTCAGTAAGTCACAGCTGTCGTGAAAAGCCAGTTGTTACATCATACACAGATTCTTTTTTTCCACATTTGACAGATTTACTGAGCAGGGAAAAAGAGCTCTCTCCCAGCAGGGTGCTTCCTGCATGCTTTCCTAACAATCTGCAGCCTGATGTAAAATGAGAGATAGCAAAGCCCAGAATGGTGTCTCAAGAAACACTGCACAGCAGCAGCCATGGAGTTCCTTTGCAGTATCCACCAGCACTGATGGATAACCATAACTTGTGTCAAAGTTGTACCTTTTCTTGAAGTAACTTGGAGGAAGCTGCATCACGATTTCCTTTTCCACCAGCGGTACTAAAATGAGACCATGGTAAAACGGCATTAAATGTTAAGGAATCTTCCAAGGCAAAATCTGGTTTCATAAAAATCTGAAACAGAAAAACAAAAGAAATAAATGTGCCTCACTCACCCCTATATTTTTGCCCCAGTTAAACATATCTCCTGTCTCATTAAGCCAACAGAGACCTTAATTGTTGATTTCAAAATCCAGATTTTCATTTATTCGGGCAAACAAATTCATTCCAGACCTTACAACCAATGTACTTTAAAAGCTTCTGTGATCTGACAGTCATACCCTCCTGAAAGTGGAAGTCACAGCTCCAAAATTACATATGGATTCAACCACCTGAGATGACCTAAACACCCTGAGTGTGCAAACATAGGCAGCTTTGAAGTGCAGGTGGGCCCTCTCAAGGATCTGAGCAAAGCTTCTTCACTACCAAGGGCATCCTGCTGCTATCTGCTCCTTCCTGGGGCCACAGCTCCCCCCAGGCTGATCATCCAGCTGGCAGCAAGTGTTCTCTGGGAGGGAGCAGAGCCTCAAGCTGACATCCTTTAGGCAGGATGTAGCAACTGTGCTGGGCACAGGAAGAGCCAGTAACACATAACATTAACCACACCTCCTGGAGAACTATTCATCTAAAATTCTCTCAGGTAACATTATTTATACTTGACAAAACCCTGAGCTTACAGGCAGGCAGGCAAACTCTCCTCCTTTTATTTATGAAGTGTAATTTTAAAAGGTTCAACGCAGACTGCAGCATCACACCACAATCAAGCATTGTTGTTTCCTGGACTTTAAACACTGCAGTGACAGCTACTCAAGTCACAGCCTACACAACTGGCACAGAGATGCTGACCCATGTTAATATTCTTACTATACCTATTAAAAAATTATTCAGACTAAAATGGAATCTGGAGCTGTGTCTTTTGTGTCAACCTGACACAAAAATCCACATTATGTATGCTCCATGCTTATATGCAAGTGAGCTCTAATCAAGGATCCAAGTAGTTAAACCTAATGCCGAGTTGTACACTAGGCAATATCCAAGCTTTTCTCAAATTCTTCAGTTTTCCTTTCCTCCTAGACTGGCTAATTCTGCTCAGCTCTGAGGTCTTAACTTCATTTATTTAAAGATGAAAAAATAATGGTAGTTGTATTATAATTTAAGAGGAAAAACTGAGACCATGAAACAATAGGAAAAAAAAAGACAAAGCAAATCATCCTTAGTCTTTAAATTCTGAGCACTACAGATCCTCTTGAGAATCAACCCAAGTCATCAGGGAGGACAAAATTTCTACAGAGTACATGCATATATCCAACACTTCATGTGAGAAAGCCTTACAACAGCTTCAAGTGCCAGAAGCCATACCTTAGGTACTTGTTCCAGATCTGTCCTGGATTTATCTAAAATTAAACAAAACACAGGTAGTCATTCATGAGCAAACAATAGGAAACAATTCCCTTGAACAAGTGAATCCCATGAGGAAGTTTTCAAGACAATGATGCCATGCTCCTCACAGAGGGGGAACAGGCCTACAAACTGAAATTAAACTTTCTGAACATGAGGAGAACCTTGATGACATGAGGACAGTCAAGCACTGGAGTAGGCTGCCCAGAAGGGCTGGATACTTTGGAGATTTTCCAGGTACATATTTGTAGATATTTTCTGGATATTTCTATTTTTCTTGGTAAAGCTTTGAATGGCTTGGTCTGACCTCACAGCTGAACTGGCTTTGAGATGGCAGTTGAAGTAAAGTCCTTCTGAAGTCCCTGCCAACCTGAAATATTCTGATTCCTTGAAGTACTCTTTTGTCCTTTGCAGTTCAGGTTTCATGCCCAGACTACTCAAGGGAGCTTGCACTTGGCTGCTTTGGCAGTGTCAGTGATTGTCATACAAAGCAATCCACTTAGCACTTCACATTCATTAGTGCACTGGCAAGGGCCAGTAAAAGGTCCTTCTAACATCATCCCAGTTTTAATGCTTCAGACTGAAGCTGCCCATATAATCACTTCTGCACAGCACTTGGAGATTGGATGCACAAAGACTGCCAACAAGGGCTAGGGCCAGAGTCCCAAGCACTGACCAAGAAGCACAGCAGCACCAATTCCCATGGAGTATGCTGACCTGACAATGGTAGAGGGTGAGAGAACTGAGCTGGGAAAAGAGTTAATTCATTATATCCAAGCAAAACTTAAACAGCAAATTCAGACTCTTGAGATTCAGCCAAAATCCCTTGGCCCACCCTTACTCATTACTTTAGTGGGCATTAAGAAGATGGGGCACACTGGTGGACAAAAAAGCTGAGGAATTTAAAAGCAACAAGCCCATATCTGTGCTGCACAGTCTGCTCAACCCTGACAAAGGTGCCAAGTGCTACCCCAGCATCAGCTCCCATACTGCTCTCTTTGGTTTTTACTCCATTTGTTTCTTACTTTATTTGTATCAAAGTACAAAAGGCAACCTTGGAGTCATCCTGCTGTCCTCAGCCTTTGGACAGACCAACTGTTACAGGAGTGAAAGGCTAAGTCTTGTGGGATGGAGTTAGAGAAAGAGAGCAAACAGCAACAGCAGAATTTATAGAAAATCACAAGCTTCAGTCTACCAAATGCTGCTTCAACTAAGAAGTGTCCAGCTACACAAGCAGCTCCCAGTTACTTTGGTGCCAGTAACCTTCTCTTTTTAAAAACACTCGTATGTGGGAGGACAGAACCTGCACTCATACTCTTAGAGGATGGATTTAGGTAAGACTGAAGAAGGCACTTTGATTTTGCAGTATTGATTTATTTAAAAAAATATGGATATTGATCTAGTACCGATATCCAACTGTGACAGACAAAGACTCTCTAACAGTTTAGAGTTAGAAAGTGTGTGTTTATTGTGACTCTGGGCAGCATGAGGGAGAGTTCCCAAGTACACACTGTGATTTACAGGTGATTACAGAGTCCTGTTATCTATACAAGTATTGAATACCCAAAACACAAATGCATATTTGTGTTCAATTAGTTCAAAAGCCATTAAGCATGTGTAGTTTGTTCTTTGAAATGGGTCAGTGGACCCTTTCATGGCGAGGGGTCCCAAAATGAGGAAGTAAATGAAGTCTTCCTTGTTCTGACCTTTCTACGTTTTCAATGCAAATATGACAAATGAACCCTTGGTAGAACTCCCATTCCCCATCTTCAACTGGTTTCAGAACAGAGGAGGCCTACAACTGTGTTTCTAAAAGCTATTTATCAGTTTCTATATTCTTCATTATAAACCCAGCTAACCAAACATTGTGCTGACAAGCAATCACTTATTAGTTAACTACTGACTCCTAACTTCATCAAGGCCTACCCACTTATTTTAATTAACTCCAATAAAACTCATCTCTAACTAAAATCTTAGCTCCTCTAAAATCTCTAAATTCCTTAAAGTTTATGTCACAGAATCATTCTGCAACAGCTATTCCAAAGTAACACCAATAGAGAGAAACCCCCAGAAGGGCTTCCTTTTGCACAGAAGAGGGGGAAGAAAGTCAGCAGAAACAACTTGATAAGAAGAAGTAAACTACTGAATCCTTTTTGCTGTTTTACCTGTAGACATTGATATAGATAAGACTCAAAGAGATTGATAAATGAACCCTTTTATGCTAGTGTTTTTGAGAAAGCAAATTAAAATAAAAAATAAAAACTGTCTTGAAGTTGTGAATGTTTCTTTTATGCATATTTTTTTCTTTTTTTTTTTTTTTATTTTGCCTCTTGCCTTCCTTCCTGTCTAGTTTCCTATTAGCTGAACCACCTCCATGAAGTCCTGAAATTCAGCCTTCAAGGGCAGGTTTGAGCCCCCCAGCACAAGGCAGACCAAGACATTCTGGAATGAATCATGTCAAGAGCCACAAAGATGATTAAGAAACAAGGAGGAGAGACTGTTTAGACTGGAAAAGCCCAGGGAAGGTCAATGTGCTTAAAGATCTGATGGGGGGGGTGCAAAGAACACAAAGCTGATTCTTCTCAGTGGTGCCCAGTGCCAGGACAGGAGGCAATGGGCAGAAACTGGTACATGAAAGATTTCATTTGAACACAAGGAAGTATTTTACTGTGGGGGTGGTAAAACACTGAAACAGGTTGCCCAGACAGATTGTGTCACTTCCATCTGTGAGAGTCACAACCCAACTGGACACTGTCCTCCCATAGGTAGGCCAGGCTTGAGCAGATGGTCTAGACTAGAGCATCTTGAGATATAATTCCCCACCTCAGCCATGATATGACTCTCATGGCAGAGATACAGGAATGGCACTGCAGTTCTTCACTGAGAAGCCAAGGTGATACTAATTTGATGCACCAGTTTCAATGGATCTTTAAATAAAAAACAGTTGAAGAAAACACTGCCAGGGCTACAGTGACCTGTCACAAATCCAAACGTGCCAAGAAAAAGTTTAAAAGCAGGTATCATTAATATTTTGACCTACACAATGTCAGCAGTGGTCATGAACACCTCTCAGCCCACCACATCTGAGTTTTTAATTCTTGTTTCAAAGAAATCATCAGCTATTATTGTACATGAAGATCTCAAGCAAGTAACAGAGACAATTAGCACATTATAGAATCAATGATGAGTAACATTCATAACACTTGCTACTGATGTTATAACATACTGATACAAAAAGACAGCACTTTTTAATGACTAAAGGAGGCTTTGACTGTACCGTGAGTGTGTAATAGTGTCCTGTCAAAGGTATCTTTAGGAGTACAAGTATTCTTGCACCTTTCATGAACCTTCTCTCTCTGTAGAAGAGAAAATATATGAAAGAATTATTCTGATGCTTAAAACCCAGATTTTTTTCATTTGAAGCAAAACATTCAGTGAAACACAATTAAATTATGCAAAATAATTCTGGCAAGTTCACAGTATTTTCTTCCTCTTATAAGCTCAGACAAAGTTTGTCCAGGTGAAAGGTACTAAAAACTTCTACCTACAGTGGATGTGTTGTTTTTTTCCTGTATCTTTACATCTCAAGAGAAAATGAACACAGACATTATTGAAGAGGTGTAATAACTTCTCTACATAATGATATACAATTACAGTTCAACTGTAATTACATATACAAACACTTATTTGCTGACTAATCCAGGAATCACACTAACAAAGAATCCTTTTTCATTGCTAAATCAAATTGGATGGAAGCTGAAATTACTTGCACATATTACTAATGAGTACCTTGCTGAAACCACATATCTTGTTTCATCATGCTGAGCTTCGAATTTGAAACACTATCAGAGACCATAGTGGTGATAAATTACGTTTCCAAAGAGCACCAATGTTAACTAGATTTCTGCAAGAAGATACATCACAGTTCAGATCCCAGTTTCAAAATCTGCCTTCATCTAGCAGTCACTGCATGAAGTACTAATTTTAAAGGATGAAATCTTAAAACATTTTAAATGCTGAATATGTGAGTTAAAGGCAATAGTTCAGTTGCAGTTCATTTATAAACAATTCCCTTCTACAGTCTTTAACTATAATTACACAAGTAACATTTCCTGCAGCTAACTCTGAACCAATAAAAAAAAAAATAAGGAAGTTACAAACCAAGGAAGCAGAGAACAGCAGGAGACTTCTACATGTTCTTCCAATTAAAAAAAATACTACATACTTACTGACACTTGTATTTTTAAGAGATTGCAGAAGTCTCCTACTGGTCCTGGTGTCCTTAGGTGTAGCTTACACTTCCCTGTTACGAAAGGAATCACCAAGACAATAGGCCTATTTTATATTAACTTCTCTTTGAGAAGTTAATGTATAAATTGCTTCAATGTTTAGATTGAAGACTCCTAAAAATATTCCCAATCCTTGCAGCATGTAGTCATTTGATCCAGAGGTCTGAGAATGCTATGTTGCATTGCAGAGCGCAATCCTTAAACAATCCTTACAGGAAAAAAGGATTAACAACCAGAAAGAATAAATATGAACTGCAAGCCCTGGTGCAGAGCTTGGTACTCAGAAACAGAAGTTAAAAATAACATGAAATTGCCTCAGGACAATTCAGAGAACATTTTCCACACGATGAGTTCTGAGATTATAAAACCAGAAATGTCTACTGAAGACCCAAACAACACTGAAAAAGCAAATTAATTATCAACTAACTGTACAGTGGGCTACTAGCCAGGATAATCTAATTAGAAGAAGGGTCTCTTTCTGGTTCCTAGGACTATGTGCACCTAATTGGGGGTTCTTACCGGAGTGATTTCCTGTTGGTATGATGCAAAATGTTCCTTGGTGATCTGTGGGAGGTAGAATGAAGGCGTGACTTCAGTGTCCACAAAGTCCACTCCCCATGTTTTTGTAAAGAAATCAGATTCCCTTTTTGCTAACCTAGGATCATTTAGTGCTGCTGGGAGATTGACTTTGGAATGATAAATAGTCCATCTTTGCTGATCCACAACTAGAGATGGGCTGTCATGTAAGCTATTGGGATTGCCTGCAGCACAAAAGACAAGACAGTTTGTTAGGGTGAGAAACAAAGCTGAAAGCTTTTGTTAAAATGTGGTTCTTAAGCAAACCATATTTCACAAATTACATACTGATTAGAATTATCTATGCAAGCGACTGATGATATTCTCCTGCAACATTTCACTTTGCAGTTCTTCTGTGAGATTAACCAACTCAAGTTTTGAACAGAGAAGTTGTGTATTGACACTCATTAAACAGATTTTGTTCAACATTCGTTTCTACTGAAGAGAAAAAGATTCCAACCACAAACATATTTCTAATAATCTGATCTTGATCAGAATGAGAGCTGCAATTCATTAGCATTATATGTCATAATTCTTAAGATCCCATCCCACCTACTCCTTTGTGTAAACTAAGCCTTAGTGCAACACAACAGCTGGAACCATGACCAAAATCTGGTTTAACAACAGCACCAGACTCAGTACTACAGGCAGGTCACTTGCTTCTTCCTGCAGAAGGGCTGGGATGTCTCCCAGAAGGAATGCAGTCAGGCTCCAAGCACACTGGACACGTCTGCTACCAGCTCTGTCAGACTGCACCCTCTGCTTACATGGAGTATGGATCACAGCTGTAATGTGGAATGATGCAAGCAAAGTCCCACCTACAATGGGGACATCTTAAAACAAGCTGCAAATAGTCTCTCCTACTGCTCCAAAGGGACACTGGGTGGTATAAAATAGAATCACAGCATGCTTGGAAGACTATGGCTTAGTACACTACCACAGTATACAAGAAATATTACTGGATAGCTGGCAATGGCTCAGCAAATGGAGCTGCTCTGTGCCTGTCCCTGTGCCTGCACAGCAGCATTACCTGTGGGCTCCTTGGGACACACGTCCGGCAGCGACTGCACAGGCCGAAAGCGTTTCGTGGCGTCCGCTTCCTTCTTAAAGAAAGCATCGCTGCTCTTCGACTGAGGCACTGGTGAGGAACTGTGGCTTGATGCCATTGCATAAAATCACCACTTGATAAAAGCTAAAGAGGAAACAACAGATATCAAGGCTTTAATAAAGCTCTGGAGAGACACTGTATCAAAACAATGACACTCCAGTAGTGTTTTTAACAGCAATACTTCAACTGACACATTTTAACAACAGGAGAAAGTTTATTTTAAGCACAAAAATAAAAGGCAGAATGTAACTTCATCGTCTGTTCTTCACACACCTGTAGGTTTGGAGGATAGACTGTTCCTGGGCACAGCAACAACAAAATGTTACATTTGGGAAAAAAAAAAAAAAGTCTTTCAGGCACTTCTTCCTTACTTGCCATAACTATTGCAGTCACAGTGCATACATTCACAATAGAATTTCCTCTCAAATATCAGGAAACCTTGTACCTGAATCAGAAAAACTGACAATTCAACTTTTATGGCTGCCCAGTAAAGTACAATTTATTCCAGCATAATGTATTTGCACAGAGAAGACAATTAAATCATAGATCAAAAAGCTCCAGAGTAAGGAAAGTCCCACTAACTTTCAGTTCAATTTTAAGATCCCAGTTTGAAAATAAATAGCCTTAAAAATATTACATCAGGGCTGAACTTAATGAGTTCTTTCCATCTGTAAACAAAACTGCATTTCCATCAAAGTATCAGACAGTAGCACACCACAACTGTTAGGGTTTGAGAGTTTATTAAAACTGCACAGCTCAAGGAGTGCCTGGTCAAAGGGACTCATCTGGATCCTCGCCTTTAAGGAGAAATTAAACACATCTAGCAAGATCTTAGCATTTAACTACTAACCCTTAATGGACACTTCAATTACTCACTACCCTGTGAAGGAGCACAAAAAGATTAAAGGCCAATTTTATCTTCAAGTGCTAAAGCAGGCACCAAGGGATGGCTGTATCTCACCCTGTCGGCTTCCAGCAGCAGCACATATATTACAAATCTCATTTGGAAAAGAAAAGGAACAGGTTTTACTTTGTTAAAAGTGCCCTACAAAAGAATTCCAAGAGATGTTCAGCTATAACAGAGCATCCCAATGAAGAGGTCAATAGCAAGGAAAACTTACTAGCAGAGAATGGGAACAGTCAGAAGTAGTCAGACAAAAAACCTTTCTAGACATCTGACAGATCTTCCTTAAATATCATAAAGCATTAATCTCTCTCCCCCAAAAGCCCCACAAAAACCTTTTTCTCTACTACTTGTATTGCTTATGTTCTTCCCTGGACGTTTCCAAAGTAACTTCTCAATTAAGGTCTTCTCAAATGTTTGGGGTGGTTTTGTGAAAAATCTAGTATATTATGATAAAACACCTATTTTAGCATTCTTAAAAAACATATCCAGTGCTATGTTGCCATGACCAAGTCTCCTAAAGGCATACAGTAAATTTATCTGCACTTGGAACTGCTTCAAAGTGCTGTATTTGCAGTTTTTCTCCTGAAAAAGCCTCTGTAATATGAGCCACAGTCTGCTCTAGTCAGATGTATGAGCAAGTCGAGCAATCTGTAGAAAGCACTGAAATCTTGTAACTCTTGCAAGCCTTTCATTAAGCCTTTCTGCTTTCCCCACAATGAAGCACCATCTCAAAGAACTGTCTAGGATATGAATTGTCTCAACTACATAAATCTGAGTGGAGAAAATGCTATCTGTGTGATGCTAGCCAAAGATCTAAAACAAATTTCAAAGACAAATCAAGACTGAAGAGTAGCACAACACCTCAGCATTTCAAAAACAAGCTTGGCCTACTCTTGCACAGGTATTTTCATTACTTATCATCATGAAATATTTAATGAGAAATCTTAAAATAGAAAGGAAAGAGTACAATAAAATACCAGTGCAAGCAGTAACCTTCATACTGTTGAGTGGATTTCAACAAGATACAAGGCTTCATAGGCAGAGGCCTTCTTAAGTGGCACGCAATCTGATGCTGTACTAAATTATTCATAGCCAGCAGCTATTCTAGTACCCTCATAAGTCAGGACCTTATGGATAATTAACCCCAATGAACAACCACATTTATACAGGAAAAAACTCATCTCTGTACTGCCCAAAACCAGGCATTCCTCAAAATGCAGTCCTTAAATTGACCAACAAAGTATAACTTCAGAAAGACAAAGAAAACTGGGCAATAGTACCTGAATTAAATCCACATTACAAAGGAATATGTGCCAAGCCCATATAAAGGCAAAAAATCCTGCCCTACACTCATCTCTGTACACTAACCTTACCCACAATTGAAAACCTTTAATTTGTTCACCAGCAAAACAGCAGCTCCTTGTGCTCCACTACTAAACATTTTATAGACAAACGAATCTATAACTAGCCCCTAAATCAACATTTTAAAACACACAAAAATAAACAAATTTGCTGATTTAAACATACCAAAAAAACCTGAAACTCAGTGTTAACACAGAACAAAACTTCTGCAGAGTATTTTAACTCATTCTATTTTCCATGCAATGCAAGGCAGGTAAAAGCAGTTAACTGCACTAACTGTGCAAAATGACAGGCAGGTAAATGCAGTTAACTGCATTAACTGTGCAGAGTCAATTATGAAATGGTGAGTCCCCTGAGTCTCTTACTTAGAAGAACATATGGCTGTAGTAAAAATATGCAACTGGGTAACTTCATGACATCAGTGTTTAAATTATATACAATTAAAATGGGTTAGATCAATTGTGTTCTCTCCAGTAATCACCATAATTTACTCACATTTTGTCTAGCAATGTGTATTAAACTAATGCAATTAAGAAAACATTTAGAGGTTAGACACAAAAGTAGTGATGGAGCCTGGAACCCAGGATTATGGCTCTACTTGCAACATGCCTTCAATATATTACATCTGTTTTGTACACACTGTATTAATTTCCTTATTTAAAAATATTATATTAAATTACACTGTCACTGTAAACCAAATCAGCCACGGCAACAACAAAAAGAGCTTTGATGATCTGAACTGACAGTATTCCGACAGTCTGAGCACACAAGGAGTTGTATTTCAACTTACAGCCTCCTCTTTAAACACATTCTTGTTCAGTAACACGCTCAGCAAGTACAATATGACACAGCTGTACAACACAGCATGAACAAAACACTGCGGTGAGGAGAGAAGAGCCACAGGCCTGGCACTGCAGAGTCAGCAAAGAGCAGCTCTGTGAGGCAGCACTGCATTCATCACATGCGGCTGTTTCTGAGGTGACTGCACTGTGACTCTGGAGTTTCACACCCGAGGTTTCAGCTCTTGGAAGAGAGCACAACAACAATAAAGTGTATTACTCAGAAGTGATTGCACAGGGTGGTTGTAACTCTGGAGAACATGCTTGTTTTTCTAAGTATCAGGACTTGTACAGAAGTTCTTCAGAAACTGCCTTCCCATATTCTGAGAGTAATTATTCACATGCTTTGCTTTTCCAATATCATTTATAGATTCTGCTCTCCAAATTTTATTTCAGCTTCAAAAATAGTGACAGCTAAGAAGAGACACTCAGCCCTCAGGGTTCCAACTGAACTGCAACACTGAGCAAGCTTTCCTTCCAGCATTCCCCATTGTCCACAACAAGCCACACGTGGACACCAGCAGGCACTTTTCAAGGGGTATGCTCTGCATCCCAAAGGTAAGGCAGGAGAAGTTTCTCTGTGAACACAAATGGCATGCTAAAGTCCCTGCTGCTTGTCATGGCTTTGGCAACAACAGAGTGAAATTAAAATATTTCAAGCACTCTTCTAACATGCTTTGGAATAGAAAACTATCAGAAGCCACCCACAAGTCAAGCTAAAGCAAGATATTGCACCATTTCTAGAAGATATGATAAATACCAAAGATATTTATTAAAGAAAAGCATACCTGAAATATAACTAAAAGATAAAAATACACAAGGGACTGCTTCCAGGACCTCAACAGCTAATAAATGGCATGCTGTTATTGGCCTAATATATTTACTCTGTCCTCAAAGGTTGAGCTTTCCCTATGTATCACTACACAGCTCTAAATCAGCAGGATTTCACCCTGTAACAGGGAAACCATGGTACCAGCCAAGCACACAGCACCTTTGTAAGACAATGTGAGCCAGAGTGCACTAGTGCAAGCTTTCACTTTTTTTAGCAACCAGCTAATTCCACAGGCTGAAATTTCCATGCTTGCCCCCGGTGCCCTGAGACAGACACCCCTGTTGCAGCAGGGGAGCCAAGGTTAGTTAGCTTGAAGCAGAAACATTTAAGCAGTTTCAGAGACTGAGGTTAAAGCTGTGGGAGCTGTTCTGCTAAGCCAAGCTCTTTCTGAGCACCCACTTCCACCCTGGGGCTTCAGGGGAGGAAGGTGATGGCTCTGAGGGCAATGATGAGGCCAGAGTCAGAGGAGAGCTGTCCCCATGGCAGGCCACCTGCATCTGGAGCACACCCCAACACAAAACCTCTTCACACAACTTAGAGAGGAGGCCATATGAGCCTGGCCTCTCTGAGAGCCTAATAAATATAACTGTATTTGTATTCACCAAAAAACTCCACATATTTGAGTGCATTCTGCACACCCCAACATTATCCCCAGTCTCATGTTCTCACACTGAGGGTGTACCCTCTCTGCAAAGTGAGCATCACTGATGACCATCCACGTTAGCCTTGCTGGGATGAAATCAACCCAACAAGAAACCAATGTACAAGTTATCTGCATTTCCCATCAGCCCTGCTTAGCCACACTTGCTGTTATGCTCCAGCAGACTCTGTAATTCCTCTGACTGTGCTGCTTTCCCACCAAACTGCAGAACAGGGGCTGTGGAAAAGCAAAAGTTCTTGAATAGCCCAAAGAGTAATGCCACCGCCCTCCCCTTGAATTGTCTCTTTCATAAGAACATCTCAAAACACTCTCCTCAAACAGGGAAAGAGAAAGAAAAAACAGTAGTGACTCCAAAGAAAGAACAGAACAGCTGCATCTCCACTGCAAAGCACCATGGGTAGCCTACAAGGCCAGGATAAAACAACATCTGACTTTCACATTATCACATTTTGTACTGGTTTCTTTTGCCCCTCCCAGCTGTAGCCACATGAACAGCAGATAAAAAAAAAAATAAAAAAAGCTTTAGCTGAGCTTCATTTCTTTAAACAGAGGAATAAAATCCTCTGAAAAGAATAATCCCAAAAGGTCCCATCACTGAATAACATCTTGTTATTTAATAAAATCCACAAGTGTAAACATTTTGTCAAAAACTGGGCAAAAATTTATCTCCTTTTAGATAAACTATCTGGCAAGTAGCATTTCGCTTTCATTCAGGTACCAAATAAACAATTAAACTAAACACTTGTGATGTACCCACTGTAGCAAATGTACTTCCTCTCAGCTGGAAAACCAACCTCCCAATGCTGAACACTAATTTGAAATCAGAAGGCACATTCTGTGCTGGAGAAACAGACCTACCTACAGCTATTTAGGTCATTATGCACCCAGTTCTTCCACACCAGAGGTGTCAGAATTGTTCAGAAACAATCATCAAAGCAGTAAAAATATGTGTCAGAAAAGGCCTTGTGGTTGGTTGCCCACACTATCACACAAGATGAGAATGAAGTCTCTTTGTACCCTTTTTTCCAGGCATCAGCATTACAGTGTGCACTATCCCCTTGGCAAACAGTGAAATACCAGCATCTTACAGAGCTCCAGAGATGCCCATACAGCTGAACAAAGACCAAGGAGCCCCAGCAGCCATCCTGCCACTAGTCTGGTAAAGGTAGACACTGCAGAGCAGTGACATGTGGAGAAAGGCAGAAGAACTACACCAGCCTCAGCAAAAATCCCAACACCGAGGTCCTGACGTGACAAAAGGAGTCCAAGATGCTCATGGCAATTTGTGTCAACAGCACGATCCCTGTACAGCCCCTCCACTTGCCGTCTTCAGCAGGACCAGGCTCTTGTTCATCAGGAAATAACTTCCTAAAAATATGAATTTTCATGGGAATCATGTGTTCCAAAGCCTTACCCAAGTCCTGAACTGGAAGTGGCTATGAGGGAGCCACAGAAAAAGACTCCAGAGTTTGACATTGTGCATAAAGCTGCAGCCAGACTATCAAAAAGCAGGCCCAGTGCACCTCACATCAAGTCCTGACACAGGATGCCAGTCCACTGTCACTCTACAGGGCAGGTACTCCGCAAACAAGAACATCCAAACTTTAACCTGGTGAGCAACAGAGCATGCCATCCATGTTTGCTGACAGTACTTGTGGTATTAATACCTGCCCAACAGAAGCTCAAACAAAACTGATCACCTCTATTCACATCACTTCCTTTTCATTCTTTAAACAGCTTCCATTGACAAAAAGAATAAATAATTCCACGGCATAAAGCCCAGCATGGTCATGCTACACCTAGAATGCCAAAAACCAAGAAGGTCTTACACTGCTGTATAAAGTCCAAACTGCTGTACACAGTCTTACAGTGACTGTATAAAAATGATGGGAACTCTCTAACATATTGCAAAGTGCCAGACATGCTACCCCAATTCTAATAATCTAGCCCTAACACACACCCACACACATCCAAAAGGGCACCCTTTTTTTTTAAATTTAAGAACCAGACTGACAGAGAAAAAGCTGGGATATTTAAGCTATTAGGTATGAGTAACTTGGAACACCTGATCAGTATGTGGACCTGTCAGTTTTGAGTATGAAGGAGCCACGTTAACAATTCTTTACCTTCTGCTGAGAATATTCAGTTTTGTTGTTTTGGGTTTTTTTTTAAATCTAGCACCTAAGTGAGGTGGGTGCAAAAAGCTAGAAATATTAAGACAAATCCTAGATTTGCTGGTAGATTTGGACTTACTCATATGAGGCCCCAGAAAAATGTGCGTAGAACATCCACACTCATGCTCACCGCTCACTCTTTCTGCTCCATTCATAAAACAAGACAAGAATAAACAAAGTGTGAAGGGAAAACAAAAAAAAAGGAAACCAAAGAAAAACTGTGAGCCTCTCAAATGGAAGGACAATATGATGTTCATGGGCCTTCTCTCTTCCTCAGACTCACAGCTCCTCATTTTCCCCACACTCTGGAGAAGGAAAGCAGAAGTGGCTCCTTCACAGAGTTGCTGCCCCAAAAGAAGAAATAACACCTACATGATCATGACTCCATTTCCCAACCTCTTCCTGCTCAAACTGCCAAAGAGAAGCCTGCACTCAGCTTTCTCCACTCATTTCTAGCAGTGCCTGACATTTTCCAGGCAAACAATATCTCTGTTCAACACTGGAAATGTGCATCTCCTTCTCCTCCCATGAAGTTTGTGCCTGTCAACAAGGCAAGATTCCTGCACACATGCCAGACTCCCACTACAGAGAAAGATGGTGCTGAAGACAGTGGGACACTTGGGGCAGATCTTGTTACTGGCAAATGGGATAGGAGAGGTAGAGATGCTTCTCATTGTGCAACCTCCTGGCCTCACTGGTGAGGCTGCCCAGTGACTTCTGCGTGAACAGCCATGGATCTCCTGTCTATCAGTCCATTTTGGGCACTGTTCTCCTACCCAACAGATACACCAACCTAACGCCCAAAGCATTTCAAGACCTTTTGTCTGCACTAGAGTCTGTCAAAGAGCCACACTGACTCCCACGTCACAACAGTAATTACTGCAGCCACTACAACAATTAACATACTACACTTGGGTTTTTGAGTAAGAGAGCAATTTCTTGCAGGGTTGCACAGCAACAGCTGCACAAGTCCATAGGACTTCTCATTCAGGACTTCATCAGTACAGGTAAGCCAGGAAAGTCAATACATCCCCTATGCTAGAAACTCAAAAAAAAAAAAGCCAAAACAAAACACCAAAAAAGCAAATCTGTAGCCCAGTAATTACTGTGATGAACTTTAAAATAGGCATTCTATATTTTTTTACGCTGGATTGTGATAACTCTGTGTCCTGCAACAGAAATCCTAAGTATTTAGAGAGTACAAGAGTAACAGAGAAGAAAAAGGGACATAGCAACATACTAAGGCCCAAACTGGGCCGTCAGAAGGGGAAAGTTTCTGCTGCGATTGCAGAAGGTGGGTATTTTATACCCCCATATGTGTACTTCTCTCAACATCACATACCGTCTTTGAAAAATTACAGTAAAGAAATGCAAGAAATTAATCTCCCCATCACACAATTTTAGGATCATCTACAAACCCAGGAACCATGGCCTTCCTACACGGCTTACGGAACCAACCAGCCCTTTTAGCGCTCCACATCCCAGTCTCTCCTGGCTGCCATGCGCCAAACACTGAATACTTGCTCGAAGCGTTAGCTCCCGAGCCGGCCATACCTTATGGAGAACACGCCAGGGATATCTCCCGGAGGCCGTCGTCATATCTCTCCCCGTGGCATGGTCGGGAATGCTGCCGGGACCTGCGGGACAGTGACCGCATGAGGGAGGCCCGGCCTCCCGCCGACACCTCCGCGCCGTCCCCGCGCCTCCCGCCGGGCACCGCCCGCTGCCCACCGGGGGTTACCATGGAAATTCGGAACGGGGATTTGCAGGGAAGGAGGGAAAGCGGGCCGCGGGCAGCCCCCCCGCCCACCTCCCCTCGCGTCCCTCCGCTCCGCCGCCCGGCCCAGGCCGCCCGGGCCGCCCACACAAAGGGCACCCGGGGAAATTAAACTTTCCCGGCCGCTGCCCGGGGGAGCCCCGGCGGCGGGCGGGGGCGGGAGGCGGCGGGGCCGGCGGCGGGCGGGCCCCCCGCGCTGTACCTGAGGCGCCGGGCAGGATGCGCGGCCTAGCGCGGCTCCTCCGCCGCGACACGTCGGTGCCCCCGCGCAGGGCGGTGCAGGAAGGGCCCGGGCGGCGGCGGGAGGAACCAGGCCCCGCCTCTGCTGCCGCCCGGGGGAGGAGCCGCGGCCGAGGCCGGCGGAAGGGGCCGCGCTGCCGCCCGCCCGCCCGCCCGACGTGGGGTTGCGGTGCCGGTCCCGTGGGGGCCCGCGGTGCCGGCATTTGGGAGCCCTCGTCACCGAGCCCCCCCACGGGTGCTCCGCAGCCGGTTTGAGTCAGATTTGTATTTTAGGCTGCAGTTCTCCCTCAGGCCACAGAGGCTGCTGGAACAGAGAGGCGCGTTGAAGCTGTAGCAGCCTCGTGCCTGATCGTGCCTTAAACAGGCTTAAATTCTCGGCCGTAGCGCTGTGCCAGTCAGCAAAACACAGGGAAACTATGATTAATTAACAGCAGCGATTCCGGCTGTATTTAATAGCATAAGCGTGTGGCTATTGGCGCGAGTGTGGAAATCCATGGGTTACACGGGTTCACGCCTGGGCTTGCAGCTCACTGACTCGTGTTTGTGTCTGATGCTGGCCCAGACAGACTGGGCTGAAGATGTTGTTCTCTCCTTGGTGATCAAGGTTGGCAGAGGTTGGTTCGGTACAATTTGTTCTGCAGACTCAGCCAGTAAATCCCAAATGAGTATCACCAGGATCAGGAGCTCCTTGATGACTTCCTTGAGAGATGCGTATGTCCTGACCAGTGCTCACCCTTTATAAAGTTGAGTTTAAAGAGCCAAAACGTGACACTACCAGAAAGAAAGACTAGTTTAATATTATTATTACTTCATAACCATGGGCTTCAGTGTCAGTGACCATCCATTATACCTTTCATAGACATGCTTTAGAACATAAAGATGTATCTTCTTATGCTTCAGAATTCCATCCTTGGCTTTCTGTAGTTAATATTAGCACAGCTCAAACAGACTTCATAGAAAGCTAGAACAGCAAAAGCAGTCAAAAAACACAACTATGTTAAATATTAAATGCTTGTTAGGAAGCCAGTGGGGATTTCCCTCCAGCAACCTGTAAATGTCACTCACAATATATTCATAGTATATTTTCCCCTACACAGCAAAGAAATCTCTTGGTGCCTTGCAGCCTCCGATGTGCTCAGATGCTCCTCTTGGGCAAAACATGGTGGCTTGGGGTTTTTCTAGGTTTTTTTCCCCCTGGGGGTCACATTAGTTGGAGTCTGCCTGACTCCTAATCTCTAAAATACGACACAGCAGCAATAAAGTGAGCAAAGAGATCATGAACATAATGTAAAACTGATTGCTGTGTATTGATCCAGATGGCAGAAGGACTGAGCTTGCAGAATTTAGTCACATGGATAAAGGTGAGGAAATTGTAGAGGCTGTAGGAGGGAGGTGGTGTTAGCCCTGTCCTCCCCGGGGTTCTGCTTTCTGTTACTTGCTCTCGAGCCAGAAAAATATCCTCGGCTGTGTGGGTTGAAGATGGCATTCCTGCCTCAGCATTGCTGCCAGCTGGCTGGGAGTGTCTCCATGGCTCCTGCAACCACTCACAATTGAGCTGGAAAGTTTGGATTTGCCCAGAGTTCACAGTTTGCTTTGAGTAGTCTGACCTTCTGGAATTGGACCTGAGAGTATCTATATAACCTCTTTCCACTAGCAAAGAAACAGATGGGAGGGGATGGGAAGAGAGTGGAAGGCAAAAGGAAAGGGAATCCCCAGCAGAGAAGCAGCTGCATGTGATTATTAACTACAGACACTGGTTTTGAGAGGAAAGCCCTTCCTACAAGATTAGTGGTAAACCAATTTTCCCCTCTTTAGCCCTATGAGTCAGCCTGAGGCTGAAGGTGAGTCCTGCAGCATAGATACAATTTTCCATGCCTCCCTTGTATGAATCATGGGCTGATCCACTCACTGCTGAAATGTGTCCAGTCCTGGTCAGCAAACTGAGCCAGAGCCAAGTCCATCTGTGCAGGACTGACCTCAGTGCTCAGCTGCTGAGGTTCACAACACTGTTCTTGCAGCATCTTCACTGAGTCAGGGAGCTGTCCCACTGGGTTTATCTCAGTGAATTGGTCAGAGCAGCTTTAAGAAGAAATTTTGCATCAGTTGCTTAGCATGAAATGACCTTTATGTAGAGCTGGCTTACCCCTCAGTTGACATTTGCCCAGGAAGCCCAGAAAACCTTGGGTCTGTGTTTCTCTTGCACCAGAGAGGTACTTTCAAAGCCAGTAATTAATTGTGTCAGAGATGCAGGGGAAAGCCATACCGTCAAAGTGACATTTGAGCCATGCACCCTCTCATGACTGTAATGTTTTCCAGTTGCAATGATAAGAGTCATGTTATCTGCTCATGCAGGGAAAGTAACAAACTGTTTGATTTTCTACCTTATTGACATTATCTCTGAGCTAAATGTTGTTACTGTTCTGCTGCATTTTGTATTAACAGCAAAGCCCTCTGTTCCCCTTGGGAAAAATAAACTGGAGCTGCATCATCTTTGTGGATCAGAAGGAAAGGATGACAGCCATGAGGTTGCCTCCTGCTGCTTCCTTTTCTGAGTGTCACCTTTCTGCTAAACCCCGTGGTGGCAGTGACAACGCCAGTCCAGCCTGAGAAACCTCCTCTCCTGCCGACTGTAGGAGGCTCAGTGGGTGATTTCTGGAGACTTTGAGAAGAAAGGCTGCTTTAAAGCATAGCAAATCTCCCCAAGGCACGTGGTGTGGCTGGGCTTGTGAACTGTGGTGTTGGCAGTCTGGATGGCTCTGTGGGTAAGAACAGCCAGCAGAGCTGGTGAGGTGAGGAAATTGTGAGTCAGTCAAGCATAGTTCACTTGATCTGTTGTCAGTCTACCTCCTCACATACAGTTTGTGTCCACAAAGCCTGCTTTTATGGGAGCATTTCAGTTATCTGGGCTTCCTACTGATTGCCAAGGGCCACGTCAGCTCTGCAGGGCAGCTTGACTCAGCCCAACAAACACCCTTACCCTGGGCACACAGGACATGGTTCCACAAAGGCTCTTCCAGGGAAAAACTCCAACCCCAAGTAGCTTTAGCCAGGAAAATCTTTCTACTGCTGCTTTTTCATCTATGTGAGTTAAACTGGCATTCTTATAAAACAACAGTAATATGACAGGGTTTTTTCCTACACTCATGCCAGCTCAGGAGTCTTCAGTGGAGTCTTCCTGGAAAAGAAATGGGAAACAGTGAGTTTTGTGCTGTAGAAAATAAACAGTAAAAAGAACAATGTAGCTCAATGTTTTCTCAGGTACAAGAGACATTAAAAAAACCAAGGAAATGCTTATTACTGCTCAATGGCAGAACTAGCAGCAAACTGTTGTAAAAGTTGGGTCATCTCTAGGAATACCTGACCTCCTTCCTTGAGATGTCATAGTGTTTTAGAAGGTCTTTGCTTACAGGATTCAGTTTTCCATAGAAAACCTTTGCTCAGCTTGCTGAACACTGAAGAAGGTACTGCAATCCATAGGGAATGTGAGGGAAAATAGTGATTAAATGTAATTAGAGGGGCAGGTCCCCCAGGAACCCTTTGTGTAGTGGGTAATCTTGTCTCTAAAAGGGCAGCATTAAACAATGATAGGAACAACCAACCTTCGAGGAAAAGCTCTCCTCGGAGGAAGCAGGGGATATAAAAGAAATATGTAAAATAATGAACACTGCAGAGAAGGCAGATGGAGAGTTTCTGCTCTTCTTGTCTCGAGTGATGTGAAGGGATATTAAGACTGAATATTTCATGCCAGTAGCAGGGAACATGTTTCCAGGCCTTGTTTAAGTGGAGCATGGTGCTCAGTGCCATGAGAAACCTTTCAAGACAGGAGCTTAGGAACATGCAGAATGGAATGCCAGTTTTATAGGGCAACTGACTCTCAAAATTAAGACAGATGACAATTTTGAAAATTATTTTTATTATGTCAACCAAATGCTAACTGGTGGAAGTCAGGTTCAGACCTCTGACAGGCTCACCTCAAGGGCTACCCCTTCACATGGCTCTTTTTAGGACAGTTTCTTAATAGATGCCATCAAGACACTCATAAGACAAGGATAACCCATAAAACTGGGATGCCAAGACTCTCCTGATGCTCCTGAACGCCCTGGCATGTATTCCTCCATGTCTGCAAGGGTAGCAGAGCTCCTCCTGGCTCCAGGTCATTCCTCAGCACCTTAGACATGCTGCAGATGTGGCTGCATTTCACACAGTTCTTGGTTCTCCCTGTCTCCAGTAAAGAGGCTGTGTAGAATTAAAAGCTCTTTCTTCTGTATCTGGAGTGAGCCCATTTTATCAGATAGCAGTTTATCCTAATGGAATACATCAATACCGGAGTCATCAGGAGCTCTGGCTTTCTTTATGTCAGCTTTCCAGGCTAGCTTGTTGTGTGCTCCCTTTCCATCCAGCTGTGGCCACTCCAACATCACAAAAGGAGGAATTCTAGTGGGGTGCTTTCAGGAAAGTGTCATGGAAAACAGTCTGGTCCAAGCAGCACCTCAGGCAAGCAAAAAGCTCTTGCTTCTGAGAATACTTGTGAGTCAAAACGTGCAGTTTCAAAGCAAGTGATGGTTGGAAAAAAAAAAAAAAGAAAAAAGTGCAGAGTACAAAAAAGTACATGTTGGTACTGAGGGAGTAGGGCTGGCATCTTAGTGACTTTTAAAGAGAAGAATTTGATTCGAGATACCACAGGGCTCAGTACACGCTTCATTTTAAAGATCAGAGATAAAGGCCCTGAGTTGTAGATGTTTTTAGACTTTGCTCTTGTCTAGGTTGCAAGACCTGTGGGTAGAGGGTAGAGCCAAGTTCACTCGTAACTAGTGCAGGTGTCACACACATACTGCTGAGAGGAAAACCACACACCTTCCTGCATTTTAGAACTCTACAACTGAGAGGCTGTGGAATGACAAGGGTGCCAGATTAAACTGAGGAAGCAGCACCCTCACTGCAGGCTCTGAATGGTGCCTCAGTCCTGTCTTTGACCTTGACTGGAAATCCCAGGGATTAAAGCAGGTCCACAGGGAAGATTTTTTTCCTCTAAGGGCATGCTAGGTAACAGCCATTATTAGGGAGGGATCTGTGTGAAAAGCATCATCAGGTCTTTGAGGGCACAGTTTGTCTTTGCTTGTTTTACTTTGCTCCTACCCTGAGCCCATCTCACCTTCCGAGCAACTGCTGGGATTTGATTAAAGTCAAATGAACTTCCAGCAACCGCTGTGCATTACAGCAGATGGCAGCCTTTCCCCAGACTTCCAGAAATGAGGAGTACCTGGATTTCAGACAGTCGTGTCTTTTCTTGTCCCCTGGTGTCTGCTAGCGGCAGCAGAGGCATCTGTAGGAACCAGCGACTGATTCAATGCAGCTAGAGATAGAATCAACACTGAAATCTCCTCCTTGCCTTTGGAGAGCTTGGCTTCTCACCAGAGGGTGATCAGCTCTTGCACCACCTCTTTATTCATCTAGGATGATGTTTCCCTTCCAGTTTATATCAGAGTTCAACACTGAAGCAATTAAAAATCCATGCTAATCCATTTCTTCACCTTGACAACAACACAACAGAAAACACATCATCCTTGGTGGGGAGTATGTCAAAATCAAAGTGATATTTCTCAGCACTTGACATGCTGTATTAAAAAGCACCTCTGTTAAGAGACCTACGCAGCTGGCTGAATAAACTGTGGTGTGGGTGAGGCCTCAAATTACTTCATCTGCTGGTGACTTTTCAAAAGAGACTCAGATATGCTCTGTGGATTCACCCAGCCCTGAAAAGTAAGGGGAAAATGATCAGCACTCTTCTGTCCTGCCCCTTTTTGTTCCAGAAGAGGAATGCTTACTGGGACAGGGGTTTTTGAGATGACCATAGCCAAGCTCTTTCTAATACCTCCTGAATCCTTGAAAGTATTTCTTATTGCCACATAGCAACTCTTGTCCAAAAAAAAAAAACCTTGTCCAAACGGTGTTTTTATACCTACCTGACTAGGATTAGTCAGGCCTAGGGGTCTGTTTCACAAGCGTGAGAAAGATGCAAAGATATCTTCTTCTGGGAGGTTGCTCCTGATGGAAGCACAAAAGAATACAGATTTACTTCTACATAGGCTCTGCTTTCAATTTCTACTTTTTATCCTGCTTCTGTTCTCACAAAACATGTTAATGGCATCCAGATGCTTATTAACACGCTTCATAGTAAGAACCAGAGTCAGGAAATGCAGGCCAGATGAGGAAGAGCTTAAAGAACAGCTAAGAGAGATGAGAGGAGCCCAGACTCAGCAGGGTCAAGTAAAATTAACTCTGGAACCTTCAAGAAACAGATCAAATTGTGGTCAGTTGAATGACACTATAAACTCCAGGGAACAGAAGAAGTCCCACAAGACAGAGAACCTATTAGCAATAGTTAGGGGGACATCCAAATAAAGCATTAATTAATCTTAAAGACCTACATAAGCCTTAAAGCAACTGCTAGGGGCTTACAAAAAAACCAGGCTGTGTCTAATCAGGTCCATTCCTCTCTTTGATAAGGCAGCTGGCCTGGCAGCTGGGGAAGGGAAGTCACGGATGAGCTGCATCTCCCCTGAGTCGCGCTGGGTAACGCAGCCACCCAAGGAAACGGTCCACACGCGGTTGCTGTGAGCTCAACAGGCAGGGCAGTTGTTTGTGCTCAAGGTGTAACATCTGTCACACCCCCAGCTCTGTGTGTCACATCAGCCACTGCCATGGTGGTGGATCAGCTCCTGAAGGGCTAGGAGCTGGATTTCTGTGCAGATGATACTGCGTGGGATGGGAGACCCAGGGAGACAGAGTTAACTTCACCCAGGAAATCACCATCAGTGAGGAAATGACCCCAATTCCCCACACTATACTCAAGGCATTGGAATTCAGGAGCATCTTTTCCTTACAGGACATGCATACAACTCACCCCCAGTTCAGCTTTTAATGAAAAAACCACTTAAAATACTCTTCACCAATGTAGGCAGCCCACAGAGCCTGCTGCAGACTGCTGCTTCCAGCTGCCCTCTTCTTTCCCAGCTCTGTAGAGAAATCTGGCTAACGAGGAATCTCAAGGCCATTCCACTGCTCTTCTCCCATCTTCCTGGCTGCATTCATTATTAATAGAGCCTCATTAAATTTTAATAAAATGAATATCAGGGGTTTACAGCTTTGTAGGCACCTTTCCTCTTTTTTATCCTTCCAGGTCTATTTGTTGGACAAATTTATTCGGTGTCACACCGGGGAAGGTGCCAATCTATGCGTTTTGCAGGAAGTTGCTTTTTTTCTTTATTTCCAAACTCTGCAGAAGTGCCTGGAATACGAAAGCTTTGGCTTTGAGTTGTTTCTTTTTCTTTAAGAAAGCAAACCCCAAACAGTAGGTAGATATTTGGTCCCAACTTGCTCTTCAGTTTACTTTAGTAGATACAAGTTTATGAGTTCTACAGTTTTAGAGTAGATCTGAGTTTATGAATTCTATAACTGAGCCATGGACCAGGCTGCCTAGAGACATGGTGGAGCCATTACTGCAGATTTTGAAAGAGTAAGGATGTTAAACACTTGGAAGAAGTATTTGGGTAGAACCACTCTGCCACAGGGCGGACAAATGAAGGAGAGGACACTGCATGCATCTGTAGTTACACAATGAACAACATATTTTAAAATCAGCTGGTGCAAAGAAACTTGCATCTCAAACTTGCAAAAAAGTTGTTTAATGTGACCTGGGAACTCTTATTGGTGGTTGTTGTTTGTTTAGGTTTTTTCCCCTTTTAAATAGTACAGGAACTCCAGACACCCTGATTTTTTTGAGTATCAAGAGCAAAGGTGGGTTGAGTATGCCCCATCCTGGGGACTCCTACAGCTGCTCTTCTCTTTCTTGGCTGTGCCCTGGGGAAGCCAACCTCAGACTCCCACTTTAATACCTTCTATTCTGCCAATGAGCCCCTAAATTAGTCTGAAAGATTGTTTGGAGCCAGCAGATCCTAAACCTTTTGCATGATACTATTCAACATATTCTTTGCTGCAGAACCATAAATAGAGCCTGGCTTTATTAACCATTAGCCTATGAAGTTTAAAGTATAACAAAATGCAGACACACATGGGCTATAAATACATTTATGTTGTTGTGAGGAACACTAATCCCAGGCCTCTGTGGTATGAAAAACTCTGCACTGTATGAATAATGTGTATTTAGCAATATTGGTGTCGGGCCCGAGGGGATGGGTTGTTGTCTGGGGGCTTTAGGGCTGGCACAGGCTCCAGGCAAACCCCACTTTTGTGCAGTCATTGAGCCTGCTCTGGTGACAGCTTTCCCTGGCAGTCAGCAGCCAGGAGCTGCCAAGGAGTTTGCCATGAGCATGATTCATTATTGCCCAAAGGTGCCTGAACACACCTTCTGCTGCTCCTGCTCCAGAACCAGGTGGAGTGAGATTTCCAAGTGATAACAAGTGACGCTGGCAAAAATTGCTGAGTAACACTGAAAGCCCCTGGAGCGATGGTGGAGCTGAGGTCATTGGCTCTGCTGATCCTGTCTCCTCAGAAAAGCTGCTCTGGATCCACTTTTAATGTGAATAAGTGAAAAAGCATTAAACATCCATGCCCTGGTGGTTGGGTGGCATTTAAAGGCCTGCTGATTGCTTTAGCTCCCCTTCAACAGCTTTGCTGTGCAGAGCCTGGGCCCAGCTGTGTCCAGGTGGCCACTGTGTCCACAGGCTGTGGGGAGGCCCAGATCCCTGAGACCCATCTCGGGCAGCAATGGTCAAAGGTGACACCACAGCTCCATCCTGGGCTGGAATCCATGGACAAATGGACCTGGATCCATGGACATGTCCCCACTACAGAGCAACACTCCAGGGAAAGGCAGGCTGGGCAGGAGAGCTGCCTCAGTCATCACCTCTGAATCCATGGCAGTTTAGAGCCTCCCAGCCCCTCTGAGGTCACAACTCAGGGGATTGTCCAGGCAAAGCAGGAACGGGCACACCTGCATCACAGTCCTATGGGGACTTTGGAAACTGCCAGCCCTGTGCCAATGGGAAGCACAGGACAGAAGGGAAAGGGGCCAGTTAAGAAGCCAGGCTACCTCTGTGTTGCTCAGGGCACACTGAACAGATGATGGCATCGCTGGAAGCTGCATTTGCTTTTAATTGTCCTCATTCCACTGAATAACTAATTCTCTCCTCCTCCCACACAACAGAGAAAAAAAAAAGCAGCAAGCATGGGATTTTTGGAAAGGATGAGTTGACTCAATTCCTTTCATCAAGCACATGACAGCAAGCTGCAGTTTTTAGCTTTGCATCCAGGCAAGTTTAGAATATTGCTGCATGCATTTGTTTTGTTTCAAATCTTCTGGGATCAGCTAAAAATATTATTTTGGAGAGATGTAGATATGGAAGAACTGAAGGCTTCATGTTCATCCAGCTCTGAAACTGCAGCCAACCAAAGGGAATGATGGGTAGAGCCCAAGTGTAAGATGGTTTTATTAAAAAGTTATTTTACAGAGAGCTGGGAGGCACTTGGAATCTGAGCATGATCCAGGGAAAGAAGTGTATCCCTTCAGCCCAGAGTGTTTCCCAAGGGCCCAGGAAAGTTGTTGCTCTTCCCTCATCCTTGACCAGCTTGTTTTCCAACACTTTCCAGGACAGGCTGAAGGGAAACCCTATCTAGGCTGAAAACTAGATGACCAAAAAAATCTCAAAATACATTTTGCAGGTCCTGGGTCCAACCAACACAGTCCAATGCATTAAAATTCACATATTTTAATAGAATCACTTAAAGAAAGGCATAACCACAAGAAACACAACTTAGAAACTTTCAGATAAAATATATGCAGAGAAAAGTGAAATTTTTTTCTTCAGGGGGTGTTGAAGCAGAAACAAATATAAGGGTCAAGACAATTGTATAAATAAGCAGACAGGTAATTTTGGGAGTGAGTAGCAAAGAAAACAGACATAAAGAAGCTTATCCCACTGGTTTAACTGTATTTAACCACACTTAAATCTGGCTGACAACATGAACTATCATGTCCTGCTTCCTCTCTCTGTGCTGCTCACGCTCCTTGCAGCACTCACAGGGAATCCTCAGGAGTCCATGTGCCATGCCAGGGCTGGAAAAGGGGAGGCTTTTCAGGAGACCTTTCCACTACAAAAAGGAATAATAGGCCATCCTGGCATATGTTTGAACTCCAAAGAACTCCACTCATTGTTTTTCTGGAAGGCAGCAGATCTCCAATGGCCATCTCAGCACAGAACTGGTACTACAGATGTAGACAAGGTGGAAGAAGGAAGTCAGAGCAAATTAATAATTTACTCCTGCCTCAGATGTGTTTAGTGGTCCTAAATCAAAATAAAACCATTACAATATTGCAGGTATTGCCAAATTGCAGAGAAGTTGTCTTTGCACCAGCAAAGTCCTTCTTTGAGTTGATCTTGAGGTCATTTGTACTCCCATGAAATATCTCAGCCCCCTGCACTGGAGCAATGGGCTCTCTGCAGGGCTGGCAGAACCCAGGATTTGCTGGTGCTTCACTGCTGCCACAAACATATCCTCACCAGCACAGCCAGGCACACACCACAGCCAGCAAACAGTGATGCTGGTGCTGGTTCCCATCCCTCCTGCCAGCTCTGCAAGAGGGACAGTGGGACAAGGACTGGGAGCTGGGCACAACAGCAACAAACCCAAGAGTGGCAGCGAGTGGGCAGGGAGCTCCTGCCTGCCAGAGCTGGCACTGTGCCTCTGGTTACTCATCTTCCCTGGAGCTCAGCCTCGAGGAATGCAGCCCCAGGCGATGCATTCCTGATCCCACAAGGGCTCGTGCTGGGCCAGGCAAGCAGGACCTGCTTCTGCAGGCACCTGCTCACTGAGACTGAGGAATGGCTGTATTGCCAGGGCTGGGAGCATGGGCAGCAGCAGCTCAGGGGGTCCAAGGCAGGCACATAAAGATTCAGGCACTGGGCTTTACAGCTAATGCCATTCCCTAAGGCTGCACTGATCCCAGCCTCATGTGTGCGAGGCCAGAGGTCCTGCTGCAGTTCCCAGAGGCTGGGTTTGGCATGGCTGCTCTCACAGAGGCACCTGAGCCTTCAGGGAATAAAAGCCCATTTTTTCTGCTCTTTAAATCTGCCCCCTTTTGCTTTCAGATATGGAACCAGACCAAGAACCAGCAGAGCTGAAGGTGCTGGCTGATCTTGCTGCAGTAGCACCCATTGGTGTTTCCCCACTGGAATACACTGGAATACAGCACAGTGATGTAGAGCTGTTCTCCAGGAGGAAACAGGAGCCTGAGCTCCTGCTGCTACCCTGAAAGCAGCACTTGGGCAGGGGCAGGACTGCTGCTGCCCCTGCAGAGGCCACACTTGCCAAGGAGTCCCTGGTCCAAGTCACAGGAACCATCACAGCTCCTGCAGAGATGCTTTCCCAGGTCTTCTTTACAGTATGCACAACACTGCGGGTAAAAGTGATCTGCCACAGTCACAAAAGAGCCTTAGAAACTGCATTTCTAGGATGATCACAGCCCTTATGTTAAAGCCAAGTGCTACAATTAAAAATAGACAAGCTCTACCAGTGTTTTTACAGAAAGGGATGAGCCAAGACAAGGACCACAAAATCTGGTCTAATTCAACAGCAACCAGGCCTAATCCAGGCTGAAAGACAGCATGCAAGTAGCTGTAGGCACCAGGGTAGATTTATATTGCAAAACTGGAAATCTATTTTTAGAATTGAGCCTGGAAAGTGTCACTTCAGGAGGAGATCAAGCATGTCATGGCAGGATCATTATGGGATTTGCAGAGCACCTTCCAACACAGGAGTCTCCTGAGGTGACTTCATGTTAAACTTTCCAGAAGACCAGGCTCATTGCTGCAGGTGTAACAAGGCCAGCACAGCTGGGATGGGAAGGCCTCATCCCCAGCCTGCACCACGCTGTTCAGGGCCACTCCAGGCACTCCTGGGGCTGCTCCAACCCGGTGGCCAAGTCAGCAAAGCAACCAGAGCACTCCATTCTCCCCAGGAAAGCCACAGCAACCTCCCTGTCTGTGCTCCTGCCTTTCTGCCAGCACTCTGTGCTGCCCCACTTCTGCTTTGGGGAAAAAACAAAAAAAACAAAACAAAAGGGCTTTATTAGCCAGCTGCTGCTTTCTGGCAGTGTTAAATCCATGCAATCTCCTACAGCTGAAAGGCAAATCAGTTCATTAAATCACCTGCTTGCACTGCCCAGATCAGGGCAGCCACACACAAACCAGAAAACTGGCTGCTCATATCCAAAGGCACTTCTGCAGAGCTTCTCTGAACTTTAAGGCTAGAAAAGTACCCACACCTAACTTCATTTTCCCATTGATTCCCTTATACCTGCAGTGGTATCCCAGGGAACAGTCCTGTCCCATCTGCTGCTTGCATCACCATTGCTTCTTGCCAGTCCAGCAAACCTTTAAAAGCAGGGGAAGGCCACAGATCTCACCTGGGGCTGGTCTTTGCAGCTGCAAGGGGCTGCTTTAGGCTGTCACAAGTGGAGCTGAGATTGTCTAAAACCAGCAAGGTACCACCTCTTGCAGCACAAAATTTGTTCAAAAGGATTGGCCTTAAAGTTCAGAGTGCTTCAGTCATCTGTTTGAGTACTTTTAATCTGAAATTCACTTTACCATTTACAGAGGACCATTGCAATCATTTATCAAAGAACAGAAGCCTGGGGGTACTCAAACAGGGTACCAGAGTTAGGGATGCTGTTGTTGGTGATGGAACTTGCTCTTCAAACTACTCAACCATTGCTATTGTGCCTTTGACAGTGTGATTTCCCTGTCTCAAGTGTTTGAATGCCCATGTTCCACCCTCCTAAAAATGGGATTAAACAAGCCCAACTTGGGTGAAGAACAGTACAAACCAGGCAGAATGTGGGGCAGACTGAAGAGTGACCTTAGCCCAACACTTCCCAGAGACACAGCCAGTTCTGCTCAGATATCTTTGTCTGGGATGGTTTCTTTTTGCAGGGGGTGAGGAGTGGGGTAGAGAAATACAGTGTAAGCATAATGTACAATCTTAAATTAACAAGGGCTGCACGTTGGGCATGACCCTCTCTTCCTCCCCTCTGCAGTTAGCTGTGCCTGTACCCAAGTGCACCCCTGGCTCTGCCTCCAGCTGGGCCTCCAAGAGCACTTCCCATATTCCTCCTACCATCCCGTGCTCCATCTGTGCTCACAGTTCAGCTCTGTGTTACTCATACTGCTTTGTAGCTTTCATCATGTTCTTTTCTGGTTTTTCATGTTCCAGTAGTCAACAAGATCAGGACCAGAGAAATGTCAATTAGATTTTGTGGAAGACAGAATCAAGAGCTCTTTGTCATTTTAAAATTTAGTTCAGTTTTTGCTTACATTTCAGTATTTGTAACTTACTCATTTAAGTGTGTCATTTAAACAGCAATCTCACCTTTAACACAGAGTTAAATATAAAACACATGGAGAGGACACATCTAAAAGGAGCCATTGAAAGCCATTACCAGGGAAAACATCCAGAGTCTTTACAGCTGCTGCTTCTCTGTGCTCTTAATCCATATGTGCAGAACAGAGGGACACCTGAGGTGACAAGAGAAGGGCCATCTCCAGCCCTTTTCCATCTCTTGAAAACAAAGCCACAATCCCAGAATTTCTGTTTTTGAAAAGTGTTTACTCACGTAGTTTAAATAAATTAATTTGCAAATAAAAATTAAAACTACAGTATACTATAGTTTGAATAAGATGATTAGAACAACTACAATACAGGGATTTCTTGCTGCATAAGTTTCATGACTTAATGCATATAATCTGGAAAATGTCAAAATCAGTTATATTTCTATGGAAAGGGAGTAACAGCAGTTGCTTGTACATGACAGCTAACTGAACTTATAGTACAGGTTTCCTGACACATGCATTTCCTGAGTGAACCAAACAATATATATCATTTCTTTTTAAAAACGGAGAAATAATTGACAGTCAAAGTAAATAATTCATGACATCTAAGCAACACAGGTCTCTTTAAACAAAGAAAATTTTAGAAGAGCTTCAAAGAAAAACAAAAGCAAAAGCTTTGCTATAAAGTACAGAAATTTTCTTACTGCCAATTATACAGTACATATTTGAAAAAAATGAACGAAGCTGGCCAAAAAAGCTCAAATCAATGCTAAAAAGGTCAGGTTGCCATGAAGCACAGTGGGCTGGCAGCAGAGCTGCATGTGGTCTTTTCTGGTGGATCCAGAGGGGAAGGAGGGGGAGGAAGAAGAGAGCAGAGACCAGAGAAAGCAGAGCCCACAGCAGCATCTCCCAGTGAGGGTCTGAGCCCAGCCCAGCCCCAGCTCTCCCAACAGACTGCCCGAGGATGCAGGGACACCTGCCCTGGCTACCAGGCTCCACCTGGGTCCCACCTGTGGCCCAGATGAGCACCTGCACCTGGCAGAGGGGAGAGGCCAGGCCTGAGGCCCCCCCAGCAGCCAGCAGGTGGAAGGCTGCTGAGCATCCAGCTGACAAACCCCTCTCAGGCTGGGACTGTGGCCAAGTCACAAACTGCTCCCCACACACATGCCCAGGTGCATCCACCTCTGCCCTGTCCCCACCCCCACACAGCAAGGAACAGAACAAGCCTCATCTTTCTCATCTGTTCATGTTTAACATTGGAAAAACCCTCACAAATGTCACTAATGCTAAATAAAGAGAAGTGTTAGCGTGAAGGGAGAAAAAAATCCTTAATCTAGACTAAGTTGCATATTCGAAGAGTCTGGTAAATATTCTCCTCATAACCAGATCTTAAGCACAGTCCTACCAAAAAGACAGTTTAAGGAGTCCTTCTTAGCTACCTTTCAACACGGTTAAAGCACAACTTTATGCCATCATAATTTGCATTAGCTTCGTTTAAAAAGCATTTAACTATTCTAAGAACTCAGTATTTTAGATTAAAAGATTTTTCTACCATTTTCATCCCACGTTCTTTTCCATCCAGAACTACTCTACACATCCAATTGCTGGATGTAACAGACTATAACCATGCTACTCTCTAAACATTCTAAATATTTTCAATAATAAAGATAAATAGAAAAGAGTTAATATACATGTTATATTTTACAATGTTTGCATCCAAGCTGTAAACTAATGTTCTTTGAACTATTTACCCTCCATATACAAAAAGAATGAAACACCTTTCAAACACTGTGGGCATGTGATTCAAAAACCCTTAAACTGAAGGCATTGAAGTTCACTCTACAACACTTCCTTCACCTCTTCAAAAGTAGTTATTAACCAAAAAAAGCAGGTCTCCCCCTTCTCCCCCCATTTCTTCTATTTCCAGACTTTTCACAATAAAGAGGGATTTAGCTGTTGTAACAAAAAAACCAAAAAATTCTTCATCTTAATGCAAACCAGCAAAGCCCAGAGAATACGAAAAACAGTTGGTTTAAAAATGAGAATCGCTTAGCTTATCAGTTTACTGCAGTCCTTGGGAACACCTGTGTTAGTCGAGAGGCCCTTGGAAAATGAGCCTGATGTAACCCTGCTCACCAGCCAGCTGATGCGCACAGAAGGGACAGGCTGCGTGAAAAGTGTGAGTACCGTGAGGAAGAGGAATTTGGGACCAATATGCAGTTGTCTTTTCTGAGCACACGTGTCCACAGGGGCTGAATGCATGAGTGGGAGGTCCGGCATCCACGTAAAATCCCGCCTCGCAGCCAAGCCACAGCGGCACATAGGGGCCGACGGAGCGGCACATGGGGCACTCGCGGTCCTTGCCGTCCCTCTCCTCTTTGTTCCCCCAGTTGTGGTAGCCGTGCACGTGGCCGCAGTTCAGGTACACCCACGGCTGCTTCTCATCTACAACATCTTTTCTCTTCATGCTGGGGAAGGCCAGCGTGTTGAAGCCCACAGGGCACTGGGGCCTGGCTGCGTTGATCTCCTGCCTCAGAGCCTCCAGGTGCTTGACGGTGGGCGTGCGCGCCAGCCCCTCGGCCGTGCGCCACAGCAGCGTCGCCCCGCACAGGTCGATCAGGGAGCCGTCCTGCAGCTGGTTCGTCTCGTTCTCAACCTGGACAGGGACACAGACACGGACAGCCGTCACCGCAGGGGCTCTCAAGTGTAACAATGTGCACTTCCACAACACTCATCTGCCTGGAAGACCCATCAAAGTTCCAAGCAGGTTCTGACTGTGTCCACAAGACACCCATAGAGAGCCCACTATCAGCTTCTCTCTGCCCTCCTTTTTTTGGAAAAACCTCACCCCAACATCTTAAGAGATTAAAGTGTGCATTAAAAGAGACAAGACACTGAGTCAAGAAAAGCTCCTCTCCCATCTTAACAACTCTGTATTCCATCCCTATAGCACTCTCAACTATGTTACTTGAAATGCCTCAAGGAGTACCACAAGACTGTTTTAGTCCTCCATCATATTTTAGACTTCTCTCAAAACACCCCTTTACACATGGCTTTCCTCTCCTCCCATCAGCACTCCTAGCTAAATATGCTGTTTAAAATGTTCAATGTAGCATTTCTTTTTGCTGAAACATCCCAAGCCATACTGAACCCAAATATCTCCTGGAAATATCACCAATGCTTTGCAAACAAAAGAAGAGGGAAAACTCCGAATGCCAACGTGGAAATGAATATCCACTAAAATTATATCTATTTTTCATCATTCTTTTAAAAAGGAAAAGTGGCAAAAGCCACTAACTAACAAGGGAGAATTGGGAAAATACTTGTAGAATGTGCAGGAGAGCTTGCAGAAATACAGAGTAGACTGGAAACTCAGTTTAGGAGAGCAGCCTAGATGTGCAATTAAGTACTAGTTTGCAGATAAACTCAGTCAGTTATTCATGTTGATCAAGACACCTTTGTGCACCCAGACAAACAAATAAGAGGCAGTGTAACTAATTGCAGGGGTGACAGCTACGTGAAATTCCAGCAGATTCCAGCTCTATGCCCAAACTATACTCCTAATGGCTGCACCATTTTAAACAGGTTGCATAAAACACTGGTCACTCCTCTCACCATTTTCCCCCTCTGTTGAGCTGATCTGGTTTCACGGAGGCTGAAGACATTCCCACACACAGAAATCTCTCTCCACACCCCAGGCTTGGAGTCTTCTGTGAATCCATTACGAGGATGCATAACAAGAACTCCATTTGTTGTTAGTCCATCCATTTGCCCATCTGATGTCTTCCACTTTGCAGCTTTCTCCTAAAAGAAATCACATCAATGAGCACCTTTGATTTGGCTGGAGTTATGAATTATTTTTTAAAAATAAGTGTGCAATGAACTTTTAGTGGAAAAAAGAAAGAATTCCTTACCCCAAGAAAAATGTTTTTTGAGGAGTCAAATCCTGCAGCATATATTCTTGCTGTAAATGGAGGGTTACGTTCACATATGATTCTGCAGGCAAACCTTGATATTGTGCTCTGCACAGACTGTGTATCTGAATTACTCTGACTCCCAGGAACTGTATCTGTTACTACAAAGTCTATAGGGCTCTCTGTTGACCGACCAATCTGGAAAAGCATTGAAAAAAAAAATGGTCAGAAGTCTGTCTTTGGGTCTAGGACTATTCAAATTCAAAGAAAGTAAAAGCAATGATACAAAAATCATTACATTACAGTTTAAAGCATTCCTGTCCACCAGTCTACCAATTTAGGTTTCTAAAGCCTCATCTGAATTGATGAATTTTTCTGCCTCCAAATGATCAAAGTTATTCTGAAAGTTGGGTACAGCCAAATGAAGGAAGGAGAAATAAAATGATGCAATTAAGTCAGTGCTGAGATTATTTCCCATTGAAGGCCTTTTCATCACAGAGGTTACACTCAGGTCAGGCAGACCAGCTGCAGGAGCACCAAAAGAGCCAGGGAACAGCAGTTAGAGGGAAGAACAGTGACATGCAGTCACTTTGCATGCCCAGAACACCCTGAACAGTGCCAGACTAAGACAAGGTATAGATGTATGAAAATCAGATTATGTGAGCTGTCTCCTCAGCTCTGGTGGGCACCGAGAAGGAGCAAATCTTTTGTCAAAGAGCAGGCACCAGGTGGTTGTGGCAGAGAGGGGCTACATTTACACACGCAGAACACAAGAATGGAACATCTGACTACAATCAGGTTTTGCTGGTAGCTGCATCTCCTTTTCTGGCTGCAGGGAACTGAGAGTCTTGCAGTCCCACACAACTGCACTGAGCTTGGTGAAACTGCATAGGTATCCCTGCTTTTCCAGTCAACTCATCTTTCGTCACAAAGAGGAAAAGTAATAACCCTTTCCCAAACATCCATATAGCTGGGTTTAAAGCCCTCTTACACACTACTACTCACTCATTTCCAGAGCTCTCAGGCTCTTGGAAAATAGGTGATTATATTAAGACTGATTAACTGCTGAGCAAGAGACCCAAAAGCTTGAGGTGCTTTTTGTTGAGGGCTGGAGTGCTTTCATGAGACTAAAACTGCTTTGTCAGAATCTATTTTTCTACTGCTTCCTAGGCAGGATAACCCATGAGTACACAGGGACTGCCGGGGCAATTTCAGAGCAGCACACATGCCAGAGCATGCCTGAAGAGAGAACACTCACACAAACAATAGCTTATGCTGCAGTGATTTCATTACAGTCCTTTTGCTCTGTTGTATTTGCAGTTGCAAAGCAGCTTCCTCCACCACTTCCCAACACCTCCCACCTCCTTAGATCCTGCAGTGGCGTCACAGCTAAATGCTGTGACAGCAAAACTCCTTGCTATAAACTCGTGGCAACAACGATGGGGAAAAAAAAACTACACAAGATCACAGTCTGGGAATCAGAGAGAACAAAGCCCACATTAAAAAGAACCCCAAAACAAACCCCTTCCGTTTGAGAAAAACAGGAAACAATTAAAAGATATGAGGGCACACCACAGCTGCAGATGTGTTTGTGGCCCCTTCTCATACACACAGGAACTGCAGCAAAGTTGTTTTGAACTGTCAGCATCAGCACTGAAGGCTTCTCTCTTCACATCTCCCAGTACTTTAGGACATTTCTGGGTTTGCTTAAAAAACTTCAGAGTATTTTTCATATTAGTTGTGCCAAAAGCTTTCCTGTGTTTCCACACTGTATTTCTTCTACCCTGTCTCCAACTGGCTGATCCCAAATCCCTTTGTAAATGCCAGAAGCAAAGTTCTAAGTTCTTGAAGAGAAAGGTGCCTTTTATTCTTCGTTTTGCAAGGAGGGGCTAGGAAACAGATTATGTGACTTGCAGGCCAGCAAAGGCAAAAACCTAATCTTGTGCATTAGCCACAAAATCCCCCAACTTTCACCTTTGCCCAAGTCTTTTAAAAAGAGATGTACAGACACACAGCCTTGTTCACAGGATGGCCTTGGGAATGAACTGAATTAAATTGCTCTGAATGGTGAGTGCAGAAACTGACACACAAACTTTTGGGCCTGAGAGAAAAATCCTGCTGAGAGGATGCCTTGTTTGGAACTACCAAAAATGAGAACACATTTACACATTTACTTCACGTACCTGGAACATATCTGTGTTGCTGTCATGAGTATATTCAACTACTACAGTCTGGGCCCGAGACAAAGTGTAAGATATGCTGTGTTGGTCCTTATTACTTATTGCCTGTGGAAAAATGCCAAATGTTACTGATCAGTGCACAGTAATTCTACAGAATAGAGCAGCAAAGCAGACAATACACACACACACATATATATATATAACATCAGCCTCTTCTGCTAATTAAGGCATTAGGGCAGACTGTTGTTAATGACACACCTAAAGTTAAACTTCACAAAACTCAGTCCTGGCCACTGAAAAAAAGCTGCAGGATTGATTCAGCAACAGACCAAACTGGTCTCTTCACCACATGCTGCAACTAAATAAACATAACCAGGGCATATTATTAGTCATGTTTTGTGTTAAAGCAACACTGGCCTGAACACAAAAGGACAAACCAACCAAATGCAAAGGCTAAAACTTAATGTAACACCTTCATGGCCATCTCAGAGTGAACTTGGCCAACAGCAAAGCAAGGACAAAAACTCAGGGACCTCATTCTAAAACCAGGATTTGAGTAAATACTAAAATCAGTAATGACCGACTTAAGACACGTAGATAAAAAAGTGGTGGTAATTAGGGAGAAACTCAACATAGGTTGCAGAAGTTGTAGCAAAGGTTTCACTTGTTTAGTCTGGATGTTCATTCTGCAATTACCTACTAGGGAACTAACCAACCCTTCTAAAAATGCTGCTAAACAGCACTTACTGGAACATAAAGAATTTGCAAAAATAAATGTTCTTTTCATAGATCTACTATGAATGTAACTCTACTACAAGAATTTTGGTAGAAAAAATGCTTCTGAATTCAGAATACTTTATACCATTCCCTGAATTTAAGGTCAAGATCCTTAAGTGTCAAAGTATTCTGGCAGTCAAGCACTTTAACACTACTGCGTTTGTTTAAAGGCCTGATCTTGTCACTGGCAGTTTCTAAACAACCACTAAGCATCCTCAAATTCCATTGTTTAGCAGAAATGCTCCATTAGTTATTGAACACAACTGCACACACACTTGAACAGCCACAATATTTCATGGTAATACCTTAGCTATGATGTATTAGTTTTGGCATACACTGTTGAAATACAGTTCAACTTCAGGGCCTAAGCCCTTCCTTTTCTGCTTCTTAGTGGGAACTCTGATTACAAGCCCTATGAAACATACCCTGCAAAACCCACCTGATCTGATCCCTGGGGAACTCCTACCCACTGGATGGAGCACCAAGTGCATGTGGAGCTTTGGCAAGGATCATTTAAAAGTCAGCTTCATGTGAAGCAAAGTTAGTCCTAAAGCAGAGTGAGTAGAAAACCACAAAGTGCAGAACAGCTGACTAGCCGGTGCCCAGAACATTCATGTTTCAAAACTAATTTTTTTTCCCCGGCTATAGTAAGGACTACATACTGCATCTTCTTTGCTGAATTGTTTCTTGCTAATGCTGACAGGTACTAAAAAACTTTGGATAAACACAAACCATTCTTTTCACAGCTAGATATTTATGCTGTTTAAACCATTTCCTAACAGCTCTTTATATGGCACAAGGAGAAATCAGACAGACTTGAGGAGAAAAATGGAGTTACCTTTGCTGCTTGAGGGGTACAGGCAATGTGCACAGTGCTGGGTTTCACCCCATTTGCCTTGGGCCTTTTAAATAAAGCAAACCTACTTTTCCTTCTCCCTCTGTCTCCATTTGGGAGAGACCCATTGTACCTACCAAAAAGCACAGAAAAAGAACAAAGTCCATCATTCCTGTATTACTTAGTTTCTCATGAGATACGAACCCACAAGAACATTCATTCTAAGCACCAAGTATTCTCAATTAGTATAGTGCTACTAATTACAGATTTTCAATTAATTGCATTTAAATCCAAGAATTGATTAACACAGTACTGAAACATGTCCACAGGATTTCAGCATAGAAAACCCTCAGACTCTTACACACACACACTTACCCCAGTACGATCAATTCACCATATTTGACTGGTGCTTTGGATGGATGATTTTCTTGATCAGGAGAAAACATGAGCTTAGCTAAGGACTTCTCAAACTTCAGGTCGCTGATCAAGAGTTGTGGCACACTTTTTTCATTATTTCCTGTTAAAATAAAAACAAAATTAAGTGTAAGAGAAAATACTCTACTTCAATAACAGACACTTGCACACCAATATGATACTGTAGGTACAATATTTTGTGTTTTCCAGGTTTTGATTTTGCCTGAAATAATTTTTAAAAACACATATATAAAACCACATGAATTAAGGTTGAATTGCCTAAAAGAATTGTGAGATCACCGAAGAAATGCATTTAGAAAATTCCACTATGACCTTAAAACATCCACACTTGTTTTCCTCCATGTTAGTTTTTAGAATATATGATACATAGCTTCATTTATTATATTTCATTCAGCTGTTGAGAAATAGAGCCAGATAAGCATTAAATTTAAAGAAAGACAAACCCACAAAGCAAGACCAACCCATTAGCAAAAGTTTTCATGTGAAGTGTCAGAGCTTTCTAAGAAGTTTCTGCATTGGCGGATGGAAGGAAGTTGCATGACAATTTGATAAAAAGCCTGCCATAAAAGTTTAGGGTATGCATTGTGATTGCTCATGTTTAGCCAGAGCCAGAAGTGATATAAACATCTGTTTGAAGGAGGTTTCCTGAGGGAATTCCATGTAACTCCTAATGAAAACAGTCCTGAAGTGCATTTTTTACTCAGACTTGTGCTTTGAGGAAGAGTTCATATTGTATTTTTTACAGCTGCTCATTAGTAGCATTTCCAGACACTTTTGACCTATGCAGCTCATCTCTGACCTTCCTCCAGAGAAATCCTACCCAGTGGAGCACTTGCTTGATAAAGAATAAAGCTGATGAGAGACTGTTTGAGGCTTTCTTTAACAGAAATAGGAACATTGCCTTGGTCCTTCCAGGTGAGTTTTCATACCAACTCAAAGAGCTGCTAATCTTTTTTAGCACTGATGGTAACATTCTGCCTTCTGTGCAAATGCACTTTTTGACCCACACAGCACTTTTTGAAGCCTGTCATCAACTTTGATCACAACTACAGCGCTGTATCTCCACTTTCTTCTACCTTGACTAGACCATGGTTATTAGCGGAAAAGATGTCATCATGCAGATATCATCTATCCCCATGTTATGTCACAAGAACAGAGACAAAGATGTGGCAGTGCTTGACAGCCTGTTCACATTTGCTCAGGAGCTGATGCAAAGATCCCCCTACTGACCTTATCTCTCCCAGTCTTTGCTCTTTCACAGAGAAGCTTGGCTTTCAACATGTTTTCTCAAATCTACAAGTTCCTATTCAGCATGCATAGGTTGATTGCCATCTGCCATCAGCTCACAGTGTTGGAGATTCACAGTGCTTGAAACAAGTTAACTGCAGCCTGTCTTTGTGGCTAGCACACACAATATAACCACACCAGCACCCTGACCCACTGGGAGATGAGTGCATTGCACAAACCTGATTTGCTCAGCACTGCTGTGAAGTGTCTGTGTCCCATCTCCAGAACAGTGACACCAAGCTCTCCCTGCTGCCTGGGAAGCAGTGAGCACTTTCACTCAGCAGCTGTCCTGCTCATGCCTCAGGGTACCCATCACTCAGCTGGTGCTGAAAGTGCATTTTGCTGCTCCAGCAGTCTCCCTCTGTCCCACAGGAACAGTGGCACTGGCACTGCTCACTGCTGACTGAGACAGTCAAGGAACAGAGTTTGCTCAAAGCCCTTCTGGATTGCTGACCCAAGTGCAGCAGTAACTCCCCTGGGATTGTGAGGTTACTCACTGTTGTAGGTTTGGCCTTTAGAATTCTAAAATGAAGACATTAAAGCAAACTTATCCCATGAAAATGTGACCTGAAATGATGTCAGTAGTCACAACACACTGAAGTGGAGATTGCCCCATTTGATAAAGAGAGCCCCACAACATTAACTGTGTTCACAATTTTCACGTCTTCCAGGGCCCTCCTTACCTCCTGGCATCACACCCCACTTTGGAGCAAAGCACCACACTCAAGCTATGTGCCTGTGAACACACCTCAGGGCTGCTTTTCTGACATTGATATTGAACCACACAGATCCTAGTGCTTAACAGTGCTCAGTTCCTTAGACACATTTCCCTTCTGAAGCATTTCTACTTTCTTCATGATTTATCTGTATATAAAAATGCATTTTCTATGAAGTATTTTTACAATCAACTTCAGCATTTCTTGTTTTAAGATCTTGCAATATACTTGCTTGTACAGGTGATTTCTGAGAGATCTCATCTTCTCATCTCCTCCCCACATGATTACCTATTTACTACTTCAATATTGATCTCCTGAACAGCCTCCCCCCTGCAATTCAGTCTCCGTCACATGCAACTAATTTCATCTTGGCCAACAGTTGTTCTCTGCCTTCACATTCAAAAGCTCACAAGAAATACTGCCATGAAACTACAGCAGTGCCTATAAGGAACCAGCATAGAACTAAGAAACATCATGCCACAATAACCAAAGATTTAAATAGTATTACCCCACATTACAGTGTTAAAGAGCTAATTCTTTCACTTAGAGAAAGTGGGAAGGCAAACATTTAAAATAACTTTAGCCATTAGTATAAGAACAGGTTTGGTACAGCTTCTCCTCTTTTTCTGTTCATCCAAAGGAACAATTATAATGGAAAACTAAAAAAGAATACATGTCTGAGTAAGCTTCAAAGCCTCAGGAAAATAACATGTGAACAGTTAAAGGAGACTCTAATGTGTTACCTGCACAAGTGACGAGAGAACTGTGCAGAAACAATAAAAGGGCTCAGCAGTTCCCAGGGACAGACTTCAGCAATACAAGGAGTTATACAGAAATTCTCAGTACAAGGAAAGATGTCCCACATCTATTGCTCAGTTCCTAGTTCCTCCTTAAAACATTTTCTTTTGCTTTACACTTAAAGAAATCCATTCAAGTTTACTTTGCATGTAATGGAAATCCACTTCTACTAAACTTAAGGAAGGTTTGAGTGTTAGAAATCTAGAGCCATCATTAATAACACAGCCTGCTCATCCCCTTTCAAAAGTCTGGCTGAAATGTTTGAACTTCATTTTTTTCAAATACATCTCAGAACCTTTATGAACTTCACACAAATTTCACAACTACTACACCCCCAGATTACTTCAACTCAAGTACATACAAGATTCAGTATTCCTAAAAAAATAATCAGTCCAACATACACACTACTTCTCATCCAGTGTGATTGGCCTGGTGCACTGCACCCAAAGGGAAAATATTTCTGTCCCCAGAAATAACAAAGACCAACTATATCTTTCCAGTGAGGTCCTGAAGATCAGTCCAAGGGAAATTTCACATCTGTGAATAAAACTCAAGGGCTGTCCCACTGGAGATGAGTGTAATCTGCCATGGGATAACATCTGAAATACTGCAGGCTTATAAATCATTTAAAGCTGAGTGAAGAACTTACTTGAAGGAAAACTGTTGAGTAGAAGAAAAGGATCAACCAAAATATATAATGGGTCTTCTCTTGTAGTGTAACCTAACCAGTTTTTATTTCTAGAGTACTACTTTTCTTCAAAAAGTTGGGAAAGGCTAATTGAAAAGACAAATTGGCTCTGAAGGGCCAGGATATAGCTAAGGAACCAACTGTTTGAGCAAAATACACACAAATTACATTTATGCTGCTTCTTGTTGCAGCATTTCCAGACATCAGGGAACCAGGCTTCATTGGAGAAAGCTCTGAACAACAGACTCTTCTAAACTCATCCAAGAACATTCAACAGTGATAAGGAATAAGATGTCAATTACAAGATTCCATCTCACCCAATGTTCTTCCAAAAATCATAGAACTGGCAGCAGCAAACATTTTGTGTCAAGATCTCTGCTTCTGCTAAAGAGAAGAGACCAAAGCCTGAAAATGCTTATCTTTGCATAGTCCTGCACCATGGATTTGAAAAGACTGAGAGCAAAGCAACTTACATGGCTAAGGGCAAGCACAACTGTTTGCAGTTAGCCCCAAACCACAATGGGTACCAGGCAAAATTCTTCAGTGTCAAAAATAGGAAACTGGAACAGGAAGAATTCATGCACAGGTAATATTTTTATTCTCAACACCGGTTCCTCTGGGAGCAACAGAAAGTTCAATGCTCAATACTATCACACACAACTGTTTTGAAGGACTAGAAGGTGACAACAACTGGACTGAGAAAAGCATTCAAAATTTGTTTGAGTAATGTAAGTCTGGTTCCTGACAAGCCTTCGTGCTCTCTAGTACTCACTAAAGCCACAGAAGGCAAAGACTGCTACAGCTGAGAAAGCAAGCCACAGATTTCTGACTCCATTCCAGTAGAAGGAAAAGCCATCATATCCTCTCCTGTCTGATGCAAACACAGGTCCCTGCACCCAGGCTGTCCCCTCCCAGACAACACTTCAGAGCAGGTGAGGTTAAGAGTTCCCTTTCCTTGAGCACATCATTTTTCATGGGGAACAGAGACAGATGAATTTTGGTTGGTTTTGAGCTATCAGCTCTAGCTTAACCAGTCATTTGCAGCCATTCAGCTGCCTTTCCTGGTCATGAGACTCACTCACAACCAGCCTTTACTTGCTTCAGCAAGTCTTCAGATTTTGTTTGCAGTAAGGCACAGCACCTTGTGAATTCAGTTTGCTGCTTTGTAGACCAAGTACAGCTTCTGGAATTGCAGCATCTCAATGGTTAAAATGGGGTGGGGGAGGGGAGAACATAAATTCAATGAGCCCAGGCAGAGATTCATTAAACACTCGGCTGAAAGCTAAAAATACAGGAATAAAAGTCTCTTTGTAATAAATTACCGTCATTTTCTAAACACAGAGCCAGCATTATAGGCTGCTAGCAACTGCAGCTAGTGCCAGACTGGCCCTTTTCTAAAATACTGCATAGAAAACCACTTACACAGTATAGAAAAAAGTCCTCTGTCAATGAATAGATTAAAATAAAAATATGCTGATTCAGATGCAAAAAATGGGAACTTCCCCCTCCCTTTTTATAATTTTATATTTATATTCTATGTCTATATATTTTAAGGCTTGGAGTTTTTTTTCTTTTAGAAATAAAGCACAAGACATTTTATCTATTGATGTTTTTATTTTGTTTTACTATTCGCGGTTCTGCACTGACTACCCTTACAATTCTCACATACAGCTCTTCCCTGAGCAATTCTGTGCTAAAGCAGAAGGAATGGGGACAAAATGGAATCTAGTCCTCTTGACAGGTATGCAGTGGCAAAACAAGAGGCTACAAACAAGCTACAACACAGAAAATCCTGATTAGCGAATATGGAAATGAGAAACCCTCAGTCCACAAAGCCTGTGCAATCTCCATCCGTGGAGATCAGCTGCATGTGGCTCTGAACAGCCTGATCAAAGGCAGTCCAGTCCCATTTTGAGTCCAGGGACTGAACCAGATAACCTTCCAACCCAAATTATTCCAGGAATACAATTAATTTTAAGAAGTCCACACAATTCTATCAAGCAACTGGAATATGCACTTGAAGTGCACTTTTGACCAGCCAGACATAAATTATAAGTAACTCCATTACCAATGAAACAAGATTTTGTTCTTATCCCTCAAGGTTTACATGTTAGTGTCTGCAGCTTTATTTGGATTTAAAACCCCCTACTGCAAACAAACAATTCACATTGAATAGTGTGACAATACCTGAGAATACACAAGTAGGACCTAAGTTTGCCAATACTCACTTACACATTTAAGCTCTTTATCGCTCCAGTTTCCACTAGGCAAGTCTCCTGTGACTGCAAGATCAGAACCCAAAATCCTCTCAATACACGTACAGTATTTCAGCACTGCATATTCTCTTCTATGGTTACATCTCACCACTTCAAAGGAAAAAACCTTGATTTCCAGACTTAAACAACCACAATACTAAAGTAAAGTCACTGAGAGACACAAACAAGCTGTACAGAATACTCGTCTCTCAAGATGAAGGTATGCAAGCATGGAAGGAGGAGGCAATAGGTAATCAGAGAGAAGGAGAAAAAGAAAAAAAAGAAAGAAACAAGCAAAAGCACCACCAACAAAAAAAGTACCAAAACCCAAAAAACCCACCCAAACCCAAAACCCCACAGTAACTCCCAGCAGACTGACTGCTTGTTTGAGTATGTGTTCCGTATGTGTTCCCACCAAGCCCAGCGTGCCAGGTTTCACAAACAATATCAATAATGTTACTGATCTGCACTGGCACAAGCAACAAGGAATCGGGTCCTTGCATCACTGTTTCTGAAAGCTGAGACAAAGGTTGAGAAATCACTTTCTTCTACGTGAAGGGTGAAGAAATGTTCACCACTGGAAAGTTACTCTCCTTTAACTGTTTTTCCTATAAATAGTTTTGCAAGCTTGTATTAAAATAGCTTTTACTGAAGCGATCACTGGGTAAAGAGAACATGTGTTTATCTCCCAGTTTTAACACTTCTCCCAGTTTTCAATTAAAAACAAGCTCACGTTTCCTTCCCACACACACCTGCAATTTTACCATCATTAGGTTTTAGACTCCACTGTTGAGATTAGCCACATTCTGTGTACAGCTTGCATCCTTCACTACAGATGCACAGCAAAGTTATAGTGATGCATCTGTTAGTGCAATTTAAATGCCTATCACTTGAGATCAATAGCCACACACTACCTTTTTCAGGAAGGATATTTAATTTTCTTATTTCTAGAAAAGGGAGTTTTTCAGCATCAAAATCCCCAAGAATAAGCCTTGGGAGTATGGAGTATCAGTCCAGCCTTTTGCTTCAGTATGGCTTATTATTTCCTTAGTCTATACTGTACACCTTTTCTTTTGTAACTCAGAATAAGCTTAGTCATCCACTATAGACACACAAGTGTCTTATGATATGAAAGCAAGACAAAAACAAGATATCAAAAACAAGACAACGAGGCCAAGTTCTGAAATGAGCAAGCAGCTGATCCTGCACAGGACATCAAGCACAAACCAATGCAACAGCTATCTACTACTATGCATTGAGAACATCTGTAAAATCTCAATAGAGGAGTTTTTTGTTGTCACAAACAGAAAGAAAGCATCTTTTTACCATGGACACCTGCCATTAGTGGGCTGGTCAGCCTGGAAAAAAGTCATGTGAGTCAGAGCATCTACACACACAAAAACCCATTGTCTGTGGACACTCTGAAAGGGGCATTAACTTGATAGACAAGAGAAAATCTACTGTTTTGCTCTAAGGCCACAGCTAATTTTGTCCAGTCTAAGAAACAGCAGTTCTGGTTGAATTGGTGTCTAGCATTCTGCTTCAAGTTCTGTTCCAGCCACAGAAGCAGGTCTGACAAGCTCTCAGCAATTTCAGGAAAGACAGGAACAGTGCCTTGAGGACAAGCAACCTTGCTCAATAAACAAGGGAAGTGTTTTAGAATAGGACTTCTATTATAGGCACCTATATGAAAATCTGTACTTTATGATAGTACTCAAAACCAGCATTCTTCTTCAGAAGACTGAAAAAACCCATCTAAGCACAGGGTTCTGATTTCAGTCAGACCTCTGCTAACCTCAGTTCCCTTATTCTGAACTACCGTTGATGACATGACAATGTGGCTGGGTCTATTAAAACTGGAAGCTTTATGTAATCAATAATGATCCACTCCAACAGAATGACAAAAATCAATTCTGAAAATATTCCCTTGGAAAAAGAAATAGTCCCGAATTTTTTTGCAGTTATGAAAAGTAACAGCTGATCCTCCCCTGAGGAAACCACGATAACCTCCTACGGGTTATAAATGATGTAATTCAGACTGCGTGTGGGAAGCCAAAAACATTTGTCTTTTAGCACAAGGTGTCTATTTTAAAGCTGTCACTGCAACATTATCTGTATCCTTAATTAGCTGAGAAAGTTCTCCACCAGCTAAGCTGCTCCATCTACACGCAGCCTGACCCCCCTTGCCCCTTTGGGGTGACAACGCACGGAGCCTCGCACAGGGCTCGTCCCAGCTCCATCACTGAACCACCTGCCAGGACCACCTTGCTCACACAAGCTGCTTCACAAGAGTCATTTGCAGCTTTCTCCCTCAAGTTCTGGCTCCACTTGCACATGCCTGTCAGTACAAACTACGCTGAAAAAAAATAGTTTTGATTTCATTTTAATTTCATTCAGATTATCAGGTGCTCATTAGCCACAGCATACCTATTTGTATCTCCAGAGAGTGCCTTGCAAAAATACAAACAGAAAAGAAAAAAACTTCACACAATACTAGTACAGAAGCATAGTTCTGCTGCAGAGAACTCTACAGTTGGAAGCCTTTAATGTTATCCTTCTCCACTGCTTCAGACTAATTTCACAATATTACCTTAAGAAAAAAAAAGGCAGTCCCAACTTTCACTTAGAGTAAGCCACAAGAGTAAAACTTCCTAAAAGTTTAGACCGAAGCAGAGGCATCTTATTCTTACACAAAGCAATAGAGCCTTTCAAGTTCAGGAAAATCTACTGTCTGATGCATCTGTACAGGAAAATATGGCTAAGGAGCCTGGGCTTGCAAAAAACCACAATGACTTCTTGTTCTACATGCCCAAATATTACAGTTTTGCTTTTTATGAGCCTCTGACTTCTTGATAAGGCAGCTCATGTACCAAAGTATCTGCTAAATAGCTGTTTGTATTACACTAAAGCCTTTTCACATAGCATCTATATCATCTTACAAAAATAAGAGCTACAGTTACATTTAAAGCCTTTTTCTCGGTTTAGACAACAGAAATATTCAAGAGCTCCATGAGAAATTGCCCTCGGTACAATTTTGTTAGGTAATGGCAGTTTTAAGGGACCTTGCTCTACACCCTAAAAATGAGAAGTGACTGACATTTCTTATGATCAAACAACACTTACTATGCTGTGCACTTTGAAAGTCTCTGCCTCTTTGAGGTGGAAGGGGAGCCTGCAGAGACACTGCCTGCTCTCAGATTTCCTTTCCACTGCATCACTGAAAACCACTGCAGCTGAGGAGACTTTTAGAAGAGAGACTGAAACAATACCACATTAGAAGGGAAAAGCGACAGCATGCGGAGCACTTACCAGGATATTTGTGTCCTTGCAGTATTCCTACACAGTGGAGAAGGAAAAACCCAACTCTCCAATCTTGTTTAAAATCAGCTGAAATCCACCAACTCCTTTAAAGCCCCAGCAACTGCCAGACTGAGTGACTGCTCTGTGTGCTTTAACTTCAGCCGTGGGAAGCACCTCCTGCCTCAAGAGGGGCCGGCTCTGCCTTGCGTAAGCTGGGTAAACAGCACGGCACCACACAGCATTGGCTGCAGGCAGAACCAGCATCCTGCTCCTGCTCCACCAATTCATCCATCCCTGGCCCCAAAAAGGAAAAGAGGAAGCAGAGGGTGTGCTGAGAACAATACTGCAGCCCAATTGCCTGGCAGCTCTGCGGATGAGGTTCTCGGAGAAACACTGATTTATTTCCTTCTCTTACATAACTGTACCCATGCATGCTATACCTTTTCTTTTTTTTTTTTTAACCATAATTTATTAGCCCAGCTAGCTTTCCTCGCCTCCCACACAAAGAGTAATTTCTTAATACACTGAGAATTGTACCAGCAGAAACTGTTCAGGCATTGCTACCTCTGTTTTCACTAATACTGTAGGACTGGACACATGACACATCTGCAGATGCTACCTGTGTGCACTGGACTGTCACAGCCAATGATTCTAAAACAGCTCAATCCTGTAGGATGCACATTTAAAAAGGCAAATCTGCATGTGCCAGACCAGGTTATGAGCTCATTTCTCATTCCACCAACACCAAAATCACTGCATCAAGCCAGTGGGTGGGATAATTTAAATGTCTGAGCCATAAAGTGGTGATCAAGTTACCACAGCTTCCAAGTCACCTCGTGGAATTGATCATGCAAATGCTGTGAGGCTGCTGCAATCACAATATGACACAGCAGCTTAACCTTTACATGAAGTTTTATATCACAGCTGTAGTGGGTGAAGAAGGGGTGGAATGGTTACCCTGGCTCAAGCAATGTAGATAGAGCCTGACATTTCACATCTCCATGTTCTATGTATGACTTTTGCTGCTCCTCCCTCCTTGGCTTGTGACCTCAATCTTTTAAACACAATTTTATGGACTGATCTGTCAATGTTTCAAAGTTGGTTTATCTGCTCTGTTATTTTTTAAGCAGAACTGTTCCCCAGTTCACCTTACAATATAGCCACTGGGTAACACTCAAACCTAAGAACTGTCAAAACAGCTTTTCTGTTCATAATGCCATAACACAACATAAGATGCAGCTCCACAGAAGTCAGCTTTACAGCTGAGAACAAGGTGAATGCATCTGTGTTTTCTCTCTTCTCAATCTGTACTCCACAGCAAACTTTCCCCTCAGTAATACAATACAGCTGTCCTGTTATAGGATCTTGTCACCTACCCAAAAATTGAGCTGTAGAATACCTTGTCATAGCTTATTCTGGATAATAAAACTATACATAGGCTCAAAGATAATAATCTATGGTATGAGGGAAAAAAGTAAGTACAAAGATACCAACTTGTACCACTCCACAGAAGTGCTTGAGCCACAGCTGCTGAACACTGGAAAGTGCCTGGAGAAACACTGATGTACAGGTGTTCCCTCATTTCCACCCTTCTGGCTGACAAAAAAACCACAGGACTGAACAGTGCTCTGAAATGCTATGGTCATTATCACAGCTATCAGAGTACTAAACTGGCAAGGGGCTAAGGGAAAAACCAAAACCACACACAAATCTCCAACTATTTCAACCCAAGTAATTTTGCTGATCTGTTTGTGTGTTTATTCTGTAATCCCATTATACCAATGCAAATGAAGGGATGGGGACCTTCTGCATCCATCTCAACAGAAACACCAGAGACTCATCAAGCCTGATCTTGAGATTTAGGTTCTAAGGGACTCCTCTTTCCTGCCAAAAATCAACAGTCTCATGCCACTGGCATACAATCCCAGCTTTTTCACTGGTAACATGTAGATCCTTAAAATAGCAATTTTTACTGGGGTGGAGGAGTCACACCACCCCACCTCCCCCATCATTTTCAAGTATTTTCTGTTTTGTCCCAGCCTATACAAAGTTGGCAGCTTGAATGCTGTTTTAATCAGGGCTAAGGGTTGCTTTTGTGATTTTGTTTTAAAAGGGGAAAAAAAAAAAAGAAAAGCACATCAGGACTGCATTAGTATCACTTAACACACAGATATGGCACCAAGAGTACAAAAGGTGCTCTGTATTCAGGTATTGAACCACAGCGATTAGTTACATTTCTATGACCACTTCTAAGCTGCACTACTTTTCTCACACAAGTTGTGAGAGAACTGGAGTTGTATCATTTCAGAACACCCTGAAAAGCAGAATTTGTAGACTAATTTGCTTCTAGAACGCCTTTATTCCCAGACATTGTTTATTTTTCAGATGCAGAGCTGTTCAGCATTCAGGTTAATAAGCTTGTAGATTACTTTATGCTGCAGCCACCTAAGAAGCAGCTGCAGGTGGATTTGCTTTCTACCACCCCAACCAGCCTCCTGCAGAAAACAATCCTTACTTGCCTTCATATCAGTGACCCTCTGGAGCAATCAAGCAACACCACACAATGTCCTTTTTATAGCTAATCATGCCCCATCTTAATCCAGGTTGAGGGTTTATTTTGTCCCTAGGCACACTTCTATGTGGCTGCCTCTGTATCTCACCCAACAGAGTTTGAACCACTTTGTCTCCCTGCCTGTGTTTACTCACAGCCATGCTCTACTCAGCTGTTCTTGTGTCAGCACTGCCCCTCACTTTTATGGTAAGGAGGCTTTAATGATTTTCACAGAATCACAAGAACTACACCATGCCTTGAGGACTGGAATGAAATGCCTCCAGCATGCAGTCGGTGGGCGAACTAGCTGATTTCTCCTGGAGTACAGATACCATGCCAGACTAAAACAATGCAATCTGTAGCCCAAGATATCACTGCTAATTTTATGAAGTGATGCTGAACTGCAGGGGAGGTTCTTTCTTTGAAGTTGAAAGAAATAAAGAGCTCTATCGTCATGTTCTTCTATCTGACTCACAAACAGATGCTGTACAGTTTGATACAATTACGTGATTTCACATGACATTCACCATGAGCTCTGAAGAGGAAAATGCATTTCTAGCTGCTCCAGCTAAAAAGAGCTTAACAGCCTTACACAAAGGGGCAATGGGCAACACCATGGCCTCTAGTGTCCAGACAGGCAAGAAAGCTGAATGGCAAACTCTTCATGATGGAGGTAACCTTATCAGTATATTACTGCCTTTCAAGACTGACATTCTAAACAACCTTTTGATCATTTTATTCAATGAAACAGGCAAGGAGTGGACTAAAAACCCCACACAGCATAAGAGTGCACATAGGCTATATTAAAGCAGACTGAAGGAAAGGAAACACTGAGAAAAGGGAGCAAAACAGCTGGTGGAAGACTAGGACATGTAATGATCCCACAGGGGAGGTGTATTTGTGCACTCAGCTGAATGTTGAACATACACTATACACAACCTGAACTCAGTTTCCCATGAAGTCAGGGGCTGAACTCTGATCAAAGCTAATGATATCCAAATAAGAAAAATATTTCATGTATTCTAAGGCATCAGCACTGTTAGGGGGTTCCCAGAAGCCCAATCTCAGGTGCATGAGGGAAGAAGAAAGAAGGGAAGATTACTGACTTACCAGCCTCATTAATCATTTACTGTGTTACGTCACATGTAATCTCTGTGCAAGGAGTTCCCATGTCATGCTGCTAATAAAAATTCACACTACAGTGTTTTAATTATAGAGGGGGGTCCAGCCTGAAGCCAAGAACATGCTATTTAGAGTATACAATAGAAATGCTAATCAAATAATCTGCAGGAAGAGGAGAAGGGAAGGAAATGACCTAATCCCCTGCACTACTGTGTGGTGGCTTATAGCAAGAAGTAAGAAAGTTCTTACAAGGGCCAAGAAAACAAAGATCCATTGTTATAGCTACAGCTTCCAGATAAGAACCCTTTTCTGCATGTCAAGTTTCTGTGACATGAAGAGTAGATAGCACTTTATGAACTCTTCTACACTGACCACTTCTGGAAGGGGTAAGAAAGAGTAATTAGAATTGCAGGACAGCTGAGGAAAAGATCTAAATAGAATCTTGAATTCTTAAGGCACAACAAAGTCTCCTTAAAACAGATTTGCCAGCTCTAAAACACTGCTCATCCAGCCATGGTGATCCTTAGGCAGCTGTGGAGCAATTTGTGATGGAAGTAGCCTAGTTATAGAGTGGCAACAAGTCATCACACTGCACAGAGGCATTTCCCATCACAGGAGTCACACTTGGCCATCAGACAAACCTAATGAGCATTTCTTATGAAGCCCTGTTCCCTTACATCTCTGTGAGCCTGCTCCTCAACTGCAGCAGGGAAGTCCTCCACAAGAGAAATGGGTCCCAATGAACAATTCAACACTGCAACTGTTGCCCAAGTAAGATACTTGGGGATTAAGCTGCTCTTTAAGCATTGCTGTGGTTTAACCAACCCCAGCCAGTCAACAAGTACCATGCAGATTGCTCACACCTCCCCTGGCTGGTGTTGAAGGCAGGAGAGTCAGGGGGGAAAAAGGAAAACACTCAGATTGCAACAACAACAATTAAGTCTTTGAAATAAACTAAAAGCATAGTAAGGAAAAGGGAGACAATACAAAAGAGAAAGAAAGGAAACCCAAGAAAGTGATGCACAGTTGCTCACCACCCCACTGACTGATGCCCAGATCATCCATGAGCAGCAGCCAGCCCCTCCCAGCCAACTCTCCCAGTTTATAATACTGGGCATGATGTCCACTATGGGAAACCTTTTGGCCAGTTTGGGTCACCTGTCTTGGCTGTGCTCCCTCCCAGCTTCTTGTGCAGCTCCTGGCTGGCAGAACATGGAACTCTGTAAATCCTTGATTCACAGCAAGCACTGCTCAGCAAAACATCAGTGCATTAAAACTATTCTCACCCTAAACACAAAACACAGCACTGTACCAGATGCTGTGAAAATTAACTCTATCCCAGCTGAAACCAGGACAGATGGCTCCTCACCTGGCTTCAAGTACCACCTGAAGCATCAGATGTGCTGAATTCCTAAACATTCAAGACTGAAAGACTGATAGGCAAAGCCTAATTCTGAAGAAAGCACATTTGTTTCCAGAAAGGTCAAACTGATGCAAGTCATCTGCCAAGTCACAGCCATACAGATGTAGCTGCACCCGGCTTCTTTCCAAGAGTAAACTTTAATTTCCGAGGCACCTGGAAAAAGCTACCATAAAAGATTTCTTTTTAGTTCTCTAGGATAATTTCTGGTTGAATTAATCTTAGCTATGCACAAGCACTTCCTTAAAGAATTTTTTAGATGTTGTTCAGCAAACTTCAGCATCAGAACACAGATTCACTGAGCTTCAGGTATAATGGTTTCCCCTAAACACAAAACGGGAGTCCCAATTTGAATTCATTTCCAAGACATGATTTTTGTACTTGCAAAGTCTTTAAGGTTATAGCAGAACTAGCAGAACCTGCATTACCTGAAATTTTTCATTCCCACAAAGTCAGATCACTTGACCATGGACTTGTAGAGAGAATTCTAAGACAGTTGTTAGAAGTAGTAACACTTTCTGTCTGAAAAACATCTTTATCTCAGTGATGAAAAACATTTCATGTTAGATTATTCATTCAGATTAGCAAAAAAGACAGGAAAAGTATTCAGTTCTAGGTATTCAGCTTTAACTGGCTATCTCCCCAAATTCACATTCTAAAGAAAAATTATGTTAAGAGGGACAAAGTTTAAAAACTACTCAGTGCAGTTTCTAATCAACTTCCACATCACACAAATGGATCTCTTACAAGAAGGCAAATACGTTTACCCTCAAAGAGATCATGAAGCAAAAAGTCAAATCTATCCAACTGCCCTCTGCTTTGGAGGGCATTTTCCTAACCACACTTACTAAACTCTTGACACTCACCATTTTGACTGTAGTCCCTCAGCAATTCTGGTTAAAAAAGGGCTGGATAACTTCAAAACAGCTCCCCTCACTTCTGCATGACAGCGTCCCAAGTCCGTAGCTCATACCTGAATATTTTGCAAATCACTGCTATTAAACAGTCATCCTACTACATTCTTTCCCCTCACTTCAAACCTTAGACAGTCTTTACACAAGGTACAAAACTTGGTCCTTTCTGAACATTCCACCTCCAGCACTTGCACATGAAAGCACATGACCTCTATTCCTCTGAGAGCTGCCTGGTCCCTGCAAGCCAAGGGCCAGCTTTGCACGGGGGCTGCTGGAGCTGTCACAGCCCTGCACCAGCACACGGGGTTCAGCACCTCTGCTTCCTTCTGACTGTCAGGGACATCCTTCTAGGAATAAATACTGCTGTATGAGCTCAGGTACAGAACAAATGTTACTTTAGGCAGTACCCAAGAGAATAAGAATTGATTACTTGTCACATGCAATAGGCTTCTAATAGAGGAATAATGAAATATGTCTTGATGCATTAAAAGCTGCCCCTTAAAAGCTAAGGTGAACCAACTTTTATGCTAATACAACTTACATTTAAACATAAAGACAAAACTAACTTTTTGCACACTTTAGTTCTCATGGGCATCACCTCCTACAGCCAGGAATTCAAACAATACAGGTCCAATACATTCTGGTGTTGGACACCCTGCCTGTTCACAGTTTGTTACTGCTCAGTGAAAAAAAATCCCATGCCAGTTGATCAGGTTTTTTTCTTTCCTTTCTAATCTTACAGGCAATGCATGATTTAGCATATACAGGCACAATCAATACTTTACTTCCTACACTTCTAATCCAATTTAGTTAAGAGGTTTATTGCTAATAAAAATAAACAGGCAGTTGCACTTTACCTCTACGCAGGCACTAACACCTAACAAAAAAAAGGTCATTCCCAAATAGTAGCAGTTCAGTGCAAGAGATGCCATCCCTAAATTCTACTCCTTGGCAGAGACAGAAATAATACAGTTACTTCTTTAGAGTACAAGGGAGAACTGGTAGCAACTCTTGGCTCCTGTCACTTGCAATGTTTGGTATTATTGTGCCAAATATATTCCCAGCAAAAAAAGCCCAGGAGAGAACACCTCAACCATGGAGATGTACAATTTCTATAGGGACCCAAAGGACTTGGGTCTGACTCTATGGTCAGGTTTTAATTAACAGCTAAGGAAATCATTATGTTCCACATTTGATTTACAGTTGCAGGTTTTCAAGGTTATCACTAGTTTCAAATTTTCAATTTTCTATGTCCAAAGAAAAATGTTACTTTCACAAAGGGAAGGTATCTAGCTCAATATGGGAACCTTAAGTTAGTACAGCCTTCAGTTACAACTGGTAGAAGAAATTTTCCCAAGAGTGTGGGCCATAAAAGATAAGCAAAGGCCTTTTGGTACTAAGAGAGTGGTCTGTTTGTTTTCAAAAGAGCCAGCATTTGAAATCTGTATTACTTCTTGTCTACTCAGCATATGTCAGACAAAATTTAGCAGATGAAGACAAAAGTAATTTTAGGTTGGTCGAGTACAGGGATAGTGACAGGCACTGTGGCAGAAGATTTTTCCAGCAGCTGCCAAAGTGATGCACCCATTGTGAGGCAGTGTTAGAAAGTTCAGCTGTAGTTTCATGGACTGCCCTGGCATTTTCAATGATGCTATGCCACACTGCAAACTCTAGTGCAATTACTGCAGCAAGGCAGCACTTCGACTCTGTAATTCTACCAGCAAAGAAAATGTTCCTGAAGACAAAAAACGTTCTTCCTTGATCCAAAAGAATTCCACAGCAGAATTCTGTGTGAATATAGACCTTCAAAATTTGGCCTAGAAACTAAGACTCTTAAAACTGAGGTTTGAGAACACAAGTTCAGCATATTTCTCATCAACGAGTGACATTTTATTTATTTGACATAAAATGTTCAAGCAAAACAGCTGAACAATTTATTCTGAAAAAAAAACCCACCCCAAAACACTAAACAAAAAGCCATGCTTAAAGCTCTATGTTGGTCAGGACTCTGGCTTTCTGTACTTACCAGCTCATATTTCAAAGCTACCTGGAGACGCCTCCAAAGCACAAAAAAAAAGGTTGAACAGTTAAAGATGGAGCTAGATCTGAACTAACACAAGCATGAAATCAAATCTACATTTCTCTCTCTTTCAGGCATTTTTCTGACATGCAGAAGTATCTTCACAATTGCAAACCCACTTCTAGTAATGACCTCTGCTCTGCACTTTGTACCTGTATGCCTTGAGAGGCAGGCTTTGTGCGAAGAATACTTGTTTGCTCTCAAAGAAGAATTTTTCCATTCGGGAAATAAGAAACATTGTTGGGCAAATACACTGAAAAGTGCATACAGCCACAGAAACCAGCAGCTCTGACAGCACCACAACCAAGTGATTTTTGAACAATACCAGACGATTCAGAACACAGCAGTACTTTAAAGAGTTTGGAAATAAATTTCACATGATTTACAGCACCACTTATTTATTAACCACATTGACTGGTTAATATAGTACAGATTTCTTCCTTTCTAAACCTTGGGAAAGATTAAGAGAAGCCTCTACTTTAACCCATACACTGCCTGTGTGGGTGTCTCCCACAGAAACCTTAGGCCCAGCAAAGTTAACAGCAGCAGTCTAGTCTGGAGGAGCCATTCCACTTGCCCCTTTCATTCAGCCATTCAGTGCAGGATTCTTTCCAAGAAATCTGGCTCCTCAGAAGCGATCTTTGTAAGCTTTTCAGGGTAGATTGGCTCTGCCTGGACTGATACTGTTTGTAAACATTGTTTCAAATTGCTAATAGCTACTCACAGCTCGGCGGTGGTGCCTCGTTCACACCTATTCAGGTTTATGGAAACTTTGCTGTTTGTCATCTGTTACTGCTGTGCTTTAGCGATGCCTGCCGCCATCCCTCTGGAGAGCACAAGGCTCAGAGGTAATGAACTGCCATGGGCAACCTTAACACAAGTTAAGAAGACACTACCCAGATTCATCAGAGATAGCTGATACATTCAAGCTTCTGGACCAATGCCAATTCAAAGTAAAACAAAACAACCAAAAACCCTCACACATTAAAGGAATATCATCTATGAAATTAACTATTCAACAGAAATACTAAAAAACCTAAAGAACTTCAAATATGGCAAAGTCATCCGAGCCAACTCAACCCTAGGCACCCAGCATGACTTGATGAAGTGATCCCCAGGCTGATCATCAGAGCTGCCTTCAGCACTCACCCTGTGTTGCCTCAATGCAACTGAGTGTCAGAACAAATTTTCAAGCATGCTCAGTCTCACTCCACCAACATCAACCCCAGCTGTAGAACAGAGATTCTCTAAACATCAAGGAAAGAAAACACTTCTTCTGCCTTAGCAGCCACTGTTGTACCTCAACTTTTTAAAACACTGAAGTCATTCTGCACTTTTAGCATTTCACTTATGGAAGTGTGTGGATTAAATGTCCCCAAAATAAACCTTGAACCGTACAAATAACTAGAGCACTGCCAGAAGCCTGCTCTCCTCAATTTTATAATAGTTTTCCTTGTGTGCAAACATGACTGCTAGGACAAAAAGATGCAAGGTCAGCCACTCTGACATGTTATCAACACTATACAATGTTACAAAACCAACATGAGGAATATATCAGCTCCAATAATTTTGTCAGTTTCTGAGGTGAAGTATTTTTATTTTAGTAATCACTTCCAAGGTGAGGCTTTTTTCCTTATTAGAAGGGAGGAACTTAATTTAAATTGCAGAAAAATTTTTAAAAACCCAAAACCAATAAAAACAGGTAAGCACAAAAAAATCTATTTTCTAGATTTAGAAAAGTCTTCACTTTAAAACCAATTTGTGGCCTAAGCTTAAAATCTAACAGTTACAGTAGCTCTCTCATATCAGAAATAAGATACATTTTTTCATTTACTCTAAAGAGTGATGTAAATATTACAGGCAAATGCAGATATGTAGCTGTTGACACAAAGTTTCAGCCCTGAAACTTGCCCAACAAGAACTGTGAGTCCGAGCTTGGTGCCCTTAGAGCAAAGCACCACTTTTGGGAACAGCTGCACATTCCCATTTTGTGACAGAGACCTGAATTTTATTGCCTCTGCTATTAAAACTTACAACTAAGCATCCTCACATTTGCTGTACTAGGATTTGCCAAGGCCCAGCTGCAGGACTAAGTCTATGTTTTACTTGTTCTAGGTCCTTCTTTTGAAAAAGAGGACTGAGCCTAACATGGAGGGGTTTGAGTTTAGGAATGACAGGATTTCTTTTCACAGCTGGTCCTTTCTCTTCCAGTTATCCTCCCTCATCCAGCAATATGAAAATTCTCACATGTTACTTACTAATTATTTTAATTAATACATTTAAATATATGTCTTTGTTTCCCATGGTGCTTATTCCTTAACTTTTATTATAGAAGTCTATCTAAACCATAACAATGGTATAAGAAAAAGAAAGGCTGCAATTCACCCCCAAAACAATACCACTGTGATTGTGTACACCGAAGCAGCAAGATTTATCTTTACTGGCAAAAAAAAGGTCCAGAATACAAAAGTTAAGCAGAGATAACAGAAGGCCTAACACAAAGGGGCATTGAAATATTGAAATGTCATAGTCAAAACTCCCAGAGAAGTGGCAGCCAACTGAAATTAAAGATCATAAGAAAAGCTTTCTTGTTAACTGAAAGCAACATGAAATCTCTGATTGACCACAAATGCACAGAGTAATCTAAACCAGCTCCAGCATACAGAAGACTGAATCCTTTGACAGAACTTCAGCCTTTCAGGTAAAGGCCTGCAAACTCAACATGCTGCAAAGATGGTTTTTACTGTCACAAATGAAGATTCTCTAATTAAATTTTAAAAATTAAAAATACTTGCAGCCTGCAAGTTTAGCCCAGATTGGAATTCTGCAATAAGATACTCTTCCTTTAGTGTCTTTTTTTAAGTGTGCCAAAGCCATTAGTTAAAAGGATAATCTAAATAAAGCCATTGTTAAAAAAATAAAACTACATCATGCCATGGCTGGAACAGCTAAGGTACTGGTCAGCAAGGAAGGATCATTGCCTGTCATAGCAACAGATTTAGTTGTCTCTCTTTTTATTACTATATTAAACCTTCCCAACGTTTCACAAAAATAAAACTGAAATTTGTACCTCATCTGATTAGCAGATGATCAATTGTACTGACTGATTTTGTTTCTAAGTACACTGTTCTAAAAAAAAAACCCAAAAAATCCTAGAAAAGGCATGCTAAGTAAGGAAAAGAAATTAAGAAACCAAAGCCCCTATTCTGTTTTCCATCATCTACCAGGTGGCTTCACCAAAGCTGACACTTGGGCCCAGTTATGCAGCTAAATAAGGATTCAGCTGCACTGAAGGCAACTGCAGTCAGCAGCATAAGCAAGATCACTATCAGCCTACCTGTGCAAGACTGTGCTAGAGCAAATCTTGGCTGGACATGTAATTTAATTCACCACTCTGATTCTGGATAAGCCCCAGACCTTCAAAATAATTACAGTGCCGTCAGAGACAATGTTCTCTCTCAGGTGCAGTATTTAAGCTGTGTGCTGCTTCTCTCAAGAGATGAAGCACATAAATGCCAGCTACTCTCCAGCTTCTGAAGCCACCAGCTCCAACACTGTTTCACAGCTCTTCCTAGAGTTTTCCAAGTGTTTTTGGCCTATGTACAAGTACTTAAACACAGCAAGTCCTCTCTGACCACCATGTTTCATTAGACAGAAACTTCTTCCTAATGCACTTTCCAAGGAGACTCAAGTTTATAAAACAAAGCTGTAACACCTACAAGACTTTTAAAGGTCTAGACCATACTGCACTATCTCTTGAGGTTCCCCTTGAAACACACTGACAGAGTTAAGGCATTTTGGACTAAGAACTCACGCACAATAGAAACTTGACAGAAAACCAAGAGGCACAGTGAAATACAGGGTTGATCAGAAACTAAAATAAATATGCAGCATGTATTCAAGTTAGCAAACTCATGTTGAATAATGAAGTGGTATTTCCCATACCTAAAATGTTTCAGGCTGTTAACCACCAATACTGACTGCTCATAACCAGTTTCAGGACTTTGGCAGTTGAAACAGAAATAGCAGCCATTGAAGTACTGATAGCTTTGATCGTGAAAAACATTATTATGATTAGCATCTCATGCCTATTTGCTCCAATCCCCTGAGATGTAAAATAAAACTATAAACGTTTTCAAAGTTATGTGCCAAAAGTCCTCTCACTATTAATCACAGCCTTTGTACTCTCAGTTTCACTAACATTAACTCCACTTGCAAACTGGTCTAAGCAAGGAAAAGTTGATGTTCTCACAACACATTACTACTTTGGTTCAAGCAACACTGAGAGAAGGCAGCAGCTGTTGTCGCCAAACCAGAGGGCCAAGGAAAGAGAACAAGCCACAGATACATTCACAGGCAAAGCTAGAGAAAGCAATATAAGAATTTTAAGCTTACCACATCAGAAGGATGTACAGTCAGTCTAATAAAACTTAAGGCACAGCTCCCTGAACCTCTAAGGAAACTCCCACAATTAATTTGTTTCTCTTGAGTTAGTGAGAAAACTCAGCTCACGGAAGAACTCTGGTCTGGAGTAAAGACAGGCCAAGGACTGCACAGCTCATATCTGGGGAGGGGGAGCTGTGTGTGTGCACAGTCCAGAGACACGAGATGGAGAAAGCATCACTCTCATCAGGCACTAAATATTTTATCTGAGCCTCTGGAAATAACCTCAGGTAGTAATCCAACATTAGGGCATGTGAAAGTAAATTTGGCACAGTTTAGAAGGCATGTCACTAATAACCTGCATTTTATAAAAGCTATGGTTGCTGTAGTGAGATATTGTCCAATGAACTAATTAAAGCATTCTCTTCCACTTCTTTTAAAAAATATAGTGATTAGAGAACAAATACCTTTACAGATAGTTACAGCAAGACAATAGAAGTAGTTTGTATTGTTCCACACTTGTACTTTTAGCAGCTTATCTCAATCAAACTCTCCCAGAGGTAAATAAAAGCTCTACTTGAAAGGAACTCTAGAAGTAGCTACATCTAGTAGCTTCTAGATGAAAAATGTGAGAAGAAGTTTATGTGCAATTTAAAAAGTTGGTTCTTGTAGAACAAGTGTGCAGATGCAAACTCACCATGTGCAAGCCCCTCGAGATTGTACCCGCGCTTCCACTTGGATTTACGATACATAACCCAAAGCCCGGCGCGCAGAGGGAGGGGCACTGCTGGCAGAGCTGAGCTCAGCTAGCTGCTACTGCAGCCACGACAACGGTTTCAACACTGCGAGAGAAAGCCAGAGTGAGACCAGGTGGTTAAGCCCCATCCCCATCAGCAACTGAGAACTGGCAGCTGGCAGAGGCACAGGTAGGAGATCCACCTGCCACTCACAGCCACTGTAACGAGTGCTTTCCTAGGGGTTGGCTCGGTGTCTCCCACAATAAACGTGTCTTTGAGCACAGCGTACACCCTTCTCTCCAGTCAGTACTCCTAGTGCAAAACAACTCAAATGTTCAGTTCTTCAACATTATTGAGGGAGTTCAGTTGCCAGTTGGTGTGCTCAGAATTCACTGAAATTGAAGAATATGTTCTTGCAGGTAAGCATTAGACAAGTGCTTGCTGTCAGCAGACACCCTGGCTGTGTGTTACTCAAAACCATGCAAAATAAAGGGATGAAAGGGCTGGCTTTAGCTTCAAACTACATAGAGTAAGGGGAGTTGGATCAAATAAACTCCAGAGTTCCCTTCTAAATTCTTCTCTTCATTGACAAACCTGGCCACTAGCACAGAGGCATGAGCTTTGCATGCAAAGACAGAAGCCCTGCATCACAGAGCTGTTATTAATCACCTATTTCCATGACTGCAGGAATGCCTGACCTTAGCTGCTAATGTGTAGCAGGAACACACTCTGCAGTTAAACAATTTCAAGGTGGCACAAAGCACTGCTGCCTGCAGAAGCAGCAGGCCTGCCTGTGGCCCAGCAGCTATGGCACAAGGTTCTGCTCAACCATGATTTCCACAGACCCACCCTTCAGACTGTTTCCCAACTGGATTTACTCAGTGATGAGTGCACCTCAACAGATGACAGGAATCAAGAGCTGGGACCACCTTCCACATAACTGTGTTCATTTCCAGAAAAATAGTAAAATTGTGCATTTTTAAATGCATGGACTAATTAATAGTGAGATAACAGGAAATAATTTATTTCTGAGCAGTACTTAAAAGCTACGTTAAATCTTAAAAAACAAAGAAAGTTTACTCCCATTTTTAATTAGAGCTAACTTTGTTTTCTGTATACTCATTCTTCTATTCAACTTTTGTTCATTTAAGTAGCAGAATCTATGTTCATCAGTAAAAGACTGCTTAGCACAGCAATAATCTTATTAGCATGCATATGGAGTTAAAACTAAGCTTTTATGAAGGATGTTGTAAAATTGAGCTTGAAAACAAGCACAGTAACAGCAACAAATGAAAAATTTAAAATTCTGTCTCAGCTACAAAAACACACTTGGAACAATCTATAGTTCTGTCTTCATCAAGGCTTAGTCATTTCCTGTACACTTCTTTTCTTCCCATGGCAGTATTTTGTCTGCTCACACTAATGCAAGGCACCTCCATAATCAGTTGCTACAATAAAACCTGGGATACACCAACATTAACACAGGTTATGGTCCAGCTGGAAAACTCTTCCACTAACAATTCTTCTGAACTGGTCACTTGGTTGCATGATGGGAAAGCATCTTCTGACTCTGCCTGGCAAAGATAACCTGCAGAAACCAAACAGCCCCCAACAGAGACTCCAGTACACTGCTGGGACTGGAAGGAGAAGAAAGGTGTAGGTCACAAAACACAGTCTCTGAAGATTGTGAGATAATATCTGAAGACTGTCAAAGCTTAAGTAACATTCCCAAAGACTCATCAGTACCTCTGAGATGAAGTCTGAAATATAAACTATGGCTGAGAACTAGACACCTGACTTAAACCCATGCTTAGTACTTCAGCATAAGAGTGAGGTCTAAGAAAAACCACCAACTGCCATGGTTAAGTTTACAATAAAAACTCACTTGGAATTCCCACATACTTTAACTACAAGGATTATTATTAACAGGGAATGTAGAACACATTGTGATTTTCGGTCTCTATCAAGAGAGACTCCCCACTCAGATGCAGGTCTCTGAAGCACTGAGCAACTTTACCCTCTGCTAGAGTTGTTAAAGTTGCAAAGCAGAAACCAGACTGCAGCCTCAGCAGGAGGAGTGAAAGGGAAAACCCAGGCTTCACCGAATGCCATGCTGCTCCACATCAGCACAATGGAGGGGAATCCTGTTCCACTCCAGTGCTATGAGCCACCTGGCCAGAAGCCATGCTTATGCATAGCTACTTGGCCTTGAGGGTTGAAAACAAAAAGATGAAGAGCCAAAAATTAGTGGCCAGCAGACACAGCTGTCAGGCAGGGATAGGCAGACCTAAGGACTGTAGCATTACAAATGCTCCAGCCCATACTGGTTGGAAGTTTTGCACTTTATCCTATTCTATCCCTCAGTTATTTCCTTCCTTTCTTTGTGTACCTACCACAATTCCCACTTGTGCTCTGCTTCTCTCCCCTATCTCATCCTTTTTTGTCTCTTCAGAATTCAAGGTCTTTCTCTCAGGCTTCTTTCTATTCATACAGCATAAAAGTGCTGAAAAACCAAAGTTTACAATTTTTGGTATGTTCAGCTTCCCGTCTCAGGATTTCATTAAAATCAAGTTTCTTGAAAGATGGTTGACAGACTCTGCTTTTAACACTGTCCTCAGTCACAACATATCAGTCAGTATTGAAGGAAAGAGCTCACAAATAACACAGTGTGCTGATTTAGCTTCTACAAATGGAGAGTCTGGCCACTGCAGAGATGTCTGATCTACAGCTCTGACATGAACACTCCCTAGCCACACAAATAAAGACTGTCATGGTTCTTCCCCAGACTCCTGCAGGGACAAAAATTAAGATGATAGCAGATTGAATGGAACAGCTCTAAGAAAAATCAATAACGGTAACTGTAAAATCTAAAATTAAAGTAAGTCGGGTTTTGATGCTTTCAGTACACATGGTACATTAAATTTGGCAAAAGCCCAATGGAACATGAAGTACTTGTGGACAATGTCTGCCAAGAGCCAGAAATACAGTACTTAGTCTTTAAAGAACAAACAGAGAGCCTCAGTTCGTTTCTACTTTATGCATCTGAAAAAAAATTAAATCAAGGTGATCTTTCTGAGGGAACATTTGTATTAAATCTAATTGGCATGCTTTGTGCAATGCTGAATGGAACCCATGCCCATTGGCAAAGAATCACTATTTGTCATTCTGTAATCCCTTCCACTTGTGGCAAAAGGGTACAAACAGATGTTAGACCTCCCCACATTCCAAAACGCTGTGCTTGCCTGCTCAGCATCAGGTTTGTGCCTCACGTAAGCGTTCAGCCTGGTCCTCAGTCATGGTGACATTTCTGAACATCTGACACAGTGAAAGCAGAAGAAAAATGGGAAGCCTGAACTGAGGGAACTCAGGCTGCACAGTCATTTTTTTCACCCACCTTTCTATTTGTTGGCACTTCATTAGTTTACATGCCTCAAAGCAGAGCAAGGTTTGTAGCTTTAGTAGCTGAAGAGTTACTTGCATTTCTGTAGCAGACTCCAAACATTAACAAATTCAGAATCAACACACCTGTGAGTTCCTTACAATTCTTTAAATAAGGACAAAAAAGAGACAAGCCTGCCATCCATGTGGGGCTTTGGAGACATCCTGCAGCATCCCAGCACACAGGTTCCTCTCCCTGCCATCTCCCATGTCCTGTGCTTTTTGCTAACTGAACAGGAGAGTGGAGCACAATTCCAGCTTTGTTCTGGCTCAGCCACAGCCCTGCTTGGGAAACTGGAGCGGCAAGAGAAGAAACAGGCAATGCTACACTTGACACCAGCCCAAAGTGAGGCAAGAAACTCATGCCATCTCTCTCTACATGTTAGCCAAGCACTATCTGAATCTTTAAAGCCGTTATTTCTTGGTGATTGAGGTTATGAACTATATAAAGCAGCCAGATAAATGTGACTTTTACTCCTCCTCATTAACAGCTGTAAAATAATAGCAGAAAGTCTGCAATACTTGCTATTGTGGAGACTGTAAGACTCAAGAGACTGAAAGACACCGGACACGTGATAATTAACATGATAATATTCACTCCTCCCCATGACTGACCTCTCTTGGCTTTAACCTAAGCATTAACTCTGCCCTCACCTTTTGGATCAGGCTCCTCTCTCTGCTCCTGTTTATACTTGGCAACTTGAATGAGCCCCTCCCCAAAGTTGGGGGAGTTAGAGAAAGGCAACAAAACTTTTTGTAATGCTTCTCCTCTCGAGGCAGAGGCTCCTCTTGCTGTCTATGCACATCTCAGAAAGTGATATATAAATGCTTATTTCAGTGAGGAAAAAATTAAATAGCCCATATATATTGGCACAGGAATTCAAAAGTAGTTGCTGTATCTAAGTCACAAATGGTTTGTAAGCCCACATTTTCTACTAGAGCACCCTGACCTTTCTCAGACAGCAATGAGAGGTACAAGAACCTACCCTGTGTTCACATCTGCTGCTCAGAAACTCTGACAAAACTAAAATACTGGCCACAACACTGACTGCATAAATATGCACACGTGCAAGGAAAAAAAAAGGATAAAAATAAAAGCTGTTTCTGCATTTATTTGCCTGCATGATCAAGTTCAGTTCCTCAACTTCAGCAGGTGGCTGACAGCCTTAATACAGTAATACATCACTTCTTTCAAAATAGACAAGAGAAAAACCCCCACAAAGCTGTTTCTCTCACCATGGTACACTCCAGCCCTCAGGAACAACCTTGAGCAGCTTACAGAAACCTCACCCAATAGGCAACAGCTCACGCTGCACCAAAAGGGAAAGCTCATCTGGAATGGTATTTCACATCCACCAAATGCAGCACCTAATAAATACTAAAACAACTGATGTGGGCTACCAGCAGCATAACAATTACCTTATTATTAAAGAAAAAACAAAACCAAAAACCCAGTATGATGGATCCACCTACCACAGGAATCAAGAGATGATGACTTGGCCATGAAAGCACAAAGGGGTGATCACCTGTCCTCAGACTAATATGCATTACAATGTCATTTGTCTAAGGCTTGGTCTAATAATCCCAGGGTATGAAGTGCAGTTATAAAAAATATGATATGATATGTGTGTATATATGTGTGTGTATTAAAATACAATCTTTGAACTTTAAGAGACACAAGGACAGCAGCCTGGAGCAGGAATCAGTGTTTATCTGAAGTGTCAGCACTACCATCACAACGTGCACAACATTATCACATGAGAAAAAGAACAAATTAAACATTAAGTGTCTGCTCTTGGGCCTTCTGGTTCTCTGCACTGCCTGCTGCAGAACTGTCACACCTTTGCCCTGTTAAAAAGCAGTTTTTTAACTGACTATCTCTAAGTTTCAGGCCATTCAAGCTGGTTGTCTCCCAGCTCTTTATTGAAAGCACATTAAATAAGTACCCCAACAATTAGTGGGTGCTGAAATTAGGTGTTACCACAATGGCTTGATTTACAGCTGGACTATTATCTTCTCCCCTTGTTACTACTCAACTGCACACACAGTGTGCTCATGCCACCTGTGGGCATGATACAGTTTTATGTGGACTTCTGAAAGTAGCATCTAAATCTGAAACCTAATTACCACAAAAGCTTCATCATGAAGATTAAAATAGCAGTATTGGTTGAACAGTCCATAACTCTGGCTTCTCAAATATTAAGTCAACTGCTCTAGTTTCTGACACAAGGAGGAACTCTCCCAGCTTCTATCAGAAGGTTTTGTAGCATGTTCCTAAATTCAAAAGATGGCAGTTGCCCAGCAAAAAGGAGTCAGACCCAAATCCAAGAGGGAGCACATACCCTACCTCCAATATTAGTAAGGGCCAAAGCCACTTCTCTCACGCACTGCAGCACAGAAGTTTAAAGTCATCTTCTGCTAACTTTAAAGTACAGCAGCAATCCAAACACAGCAACTCAAATATCTACCTGCATTTACTTTCTTCCACATTGAGCACTCCTCAGAGTATTTGAAGTGGCTCAGAAAAGAGTAAACCAAACCAAACAAAGAAAAAAAAACTAGTGGGAAATGACAGAACTGACATTTTTAGAATATAGCAGTTTATTCCAAGAGGTGCATTAAAAAGGCAAAATGAGCAACAAGTTCTTTAAGAGTAAGTAAATTAGCTATAGTAAGCCTCCATATATGATTAATTGTGCATTTTTACCCCTAAGATCATACCAAATAAACAGTTCAGCTCCATGATCTGACATAAGGATCATTGCTTATTTTCCCTGTTGAAACTTGTGTTAAATGATGATTAAGACAATAATTATTCTTGAAAAAATATTGCATGGAACTACAACTGCTTCAAATAAGTGGAAAGGATATTAAGGTAGTGTAAGAGAAAAATCTAAGTATACCTATTAACACTTAAAGAGAAGAGGAGCCTTGAGATTTCTTTGCAGAAATTCTTCAGGGGCCACTTTTATCATTTAACATGAACAATGCCCACAGTTCTACCCAGGTGCCCTGCAAGCTGCTCCAGACATCTCCGATGAATTCCTGGGCAAAGATGGCCAGCTGGGTGAAATGTTTCAAGCTGGACCTAACCCAGAGATGCCAGTTTGACTGCCCTGGCCCAAAGAACAATGAAGCCATTCGTGGTTTTGGCCCAGGTCAAGGGGTTACCATCCATGGGGATAAGCTGGCAGGGACACACCAACCCAACAGCTGCAACTTTGCAGTTGCTCACTGCATGGTTCAGATAATTAAGCAGAAACACTGAAGAGACAAGCAGGGCAGTGTGAGATGTACAAATCACATCACCAAGTTTGTCCTCACTATGCCTTCACAAATTCTTGCAGGCCTTGAGCTCCACCCATGTCAGATCTCAACAGTCTTCTCAACAAAAACCAAATCAGTGCCCTCAAATTCAAATTCTATTCCCTACCTTGTCCATCAAGTAAGGCAAAGCAGTACCCCAGCTCAGAGAAGAGCATTTTACGCATTTGTAATAAAACCCAAAGGGTTATATAGTTACAGAAACATTACAAATTTGAAATACAAGCAGTTAAGTACATCCAGACAGGTGAATCAATTGGCAATGGAAGGAAAAGACCCGTTGATGGTGGTCTGCCTAAAAGAAAATTCTGGTTAGGCAGGGATTTGTGCTTCATTATTTTTCTGGGTTTTGGTTGCTTTGGGATATTTTTCTGGTTTTGTATCTTCAAGTCCTAGCTCCAACAAACTATCCCCCTACAGAATCCTACTTTACTAACTCCAAACCCATAACCTGCAAGTACCTACACATTCATATATCCCAGTCACACAAAACCTCAATAAATCCACAAAATATTATCTATTCATATTATCAACCACCCTTAATAATAACAAAAAAAAAATATTCCAGAGATCATTTCTGGTTTGGCCCTTTTTAACCACAATACCCTCCTTGCTGTTCACACATATACACACACCCTGATGTAGCCAGACCAGCATCTCCCTGCCCCAAATACCTCTGTACTATTAAAAAAAAAAACTTCTCACAAGGAATGCTTTTCTCCCTTCTAAAAACACATTTATGCAATTAACTTCTACAAACAAGGCTGGCACAGAAAAGCATCTGGCTGGCATGGCTGTCTAGCCAACACCAAGGCAGACCAAGAGCATTTGGAGCCAGCATTAACACATATCCCAAGTCTTCTACAACACATACAGGTGAACAAGGAAAGTGAGTGTGAATTGAACAAATCCTCTTCCTGACAGGAATATAATTACTGGACCAGAGTGAGAGGTTTTGACCGCTTCTAATCTAAAAACTGCAATATAGCTTTAATTAGAAGAGTAAAATTATAGGATACTCCCACTCCTGAAACCACAGCCAGAAATTCACTGCAAGGTTTAGTCCACTCTGCTCTCAAGTATGAGATTCAAGCCCAAAATTCAGCATTTACATAAGTACCATGGGTGGCATTCAAGTCCCTGTGATTAAATCCAGCAGCATGGATTAAAAGCAAGGTCAGCAGATTAACTTTTATTACCTGTTCCTGAGCTGAGCCGTACTCCTGCATGGCAGGCTCCAGAGGACACCACCAATCCTTAACCAAACACTCCCAGCCAGGCACTGCACTCAGCCCCAACCAAACAAGCTGCTGACTCGCTCACACTCGAGCCCACGTCCCCAAACGCCACCTGACATGGCAGCCAGGAGACATTGCTGGGGCAGGACTGGTGCTGATGAGCACCCACCTCCAGCACAAGGTGCCAGCAGGGGACAACACTTTCTCCTGCAAAGCCTGGAGCTTCCAGTCAGCTATTTCACCATCCCTCACCATAGAGGATTATTTCAGAAAGGGCACTTTGAGCAGCTCCAAATCACGTCACATGGGTCAGCAAAGGAAGGCCATGCCACAGGGCTCACCTAGGCAGCCCAAAAGCTGTGCACTCACTCGTGCAAAGCACTCAGAACCTCTGCCTACCTGAAGGAAAAGCTTCTTTTCAAACCAGTAAAAATACAGGATCCTTGTGAGACAACATACTCATAGTGTGCAAGACTCATTTTTCTGCAAACCAAGTTATTGTCAAAGAGTTTTTACTGCTTTTAGCAGAAGGCAGAAACAAGTAGAGCTTGCCTTTTTTTTTAAGTTTCAGAAGTATTTCTAGCAGGAAAAAGGGCTTCCATCTTTTTTAACTTGAAAGGCAGGCTTTTTAATACATACATTCAAACATTTTAAAGAAGAAAACACAATCACTTGTAGCTACTAATTGCCATTACAAAATGTTAAGGCCACAACAAACGTGCCATGATGCTCCCCTGTTGTCCCAGCCCATCCCAAGGAACCACTGGAGAGCCCACAGCAGCACAGGGACAGGGAAATGCATCCACAACCTGCCCACAGAGCACTACAGAGTGGTGGCACAGAGTGACTACAGCTTTGCCTGACACCATTTTTCATAACTAAATTGCTGTTTGACTTTCTTCCCCATGAATCTTTTCACCCAGGTGGACTAACTGGGCCTGACTGGAGGTGCAACATTAATTTCAGTAGGACTGGGGAGCTGCAGCAGCAGTGACACTTCCTGGTGCATCCTTTCATCCTGCATCCGGCAGGTTGAAAGGAAACAGAAACAAGAGCAGATGGAAACATGCTCACGTTTTTCCACTGAAACTCAGCAGCGTTCAGTGGTGCTGACCCACTTCCCATCCCGTGTCTTTGCTGTCACTTCCTCTGACAGTTTGTCAGCACGCTTGTGAATGTGGAGATCAAGGAATGAACGTCTGGGAGGCAAAGGAGCTGGACTTTTTCATCCTGATGTTCAGTCAAAACTCTCACAATCTAACCAGCAAGGAGCACGGTGACCAGCCAGCAACAAGTGCCTCCAATTACTGGCAGCCAGCAGGAATTGCTGATCACTGTGTAATTTCACTTACAAGTATGCACTTAAAGGTGACTGATTTCTTATGAAACACGCTCATTCTCCCTTTTCTTGCTCAGGGCATGGATTAGCATCTACAACAGCTTTGGGTTTTCCACTTTCCTGTATTCCAGAGTTCCTGACTGAAAAGACATTTTATATCAAAAAATACTTGTAATTAGCTCCTTACAAATGAATAAGAGTTTTAAATACCACTGGCTCCAAGCACATGATCCTCTATTTTGTAACTACAAAATCAGTCACTAGCTATAAATGCTGAAGTGAAAGGATCCTGTTTTCCACGTCTGGTTTCTTAATAGAAACCAATATTGCCTCCAAAATACAAAATGGTTGTAGCAAAGGTAGTACATTAAATTTTTCTTTAACTGGAATTACCCTAGTAGTTACTCAAAATGTAAATTTCTAAGATGAACACCAGCACTGTGACCTGCTGTGTTGAGAAATACATTCCAGTGTTTAGTAAGAATGGAAACATTCATGAGGCACATGTTTACACGACTTTACTCAGCGTAACAGTAGGTGCTCCTACATGTTTAATTCATTTGAAATAGGAGATGTTGAAGCTTAAGGTACCCAGCAGCAACCTACATCCAACCAAAATGCATTCCTAAAGCTTCCTGCCAGGCCATTCACACGACTTCAAAGAGTTAGGACACTTCTCTTGCACAGCACCAAGAGAGCCTGATTTTCCAACTACCAATGCTCAGTTTTCAGCAAGCCACGCTTTTTCATGGGGGAAAGGACTGTGGTGGAGAGGAAAGGGAGAAATGTCCTGGGCAAAACTTCGGCTCCATATTACTCACTCCAAAACTGTCGGCCTAAAACATTACAAAGCCGCACAGACCACACAACAACACACGCAAACGAAGATGTGGGCAGCCCGTCCATCGCCACTAACCTACAGAGGCGCCTTCTGGAACAAAAAGCAACTCAAGATGTGTCATCAACAGGTCATCTGGCTGCTTCTTTGTGGGAAAAAAAATCCGAAACGCTGCAGAACAGAAACCGGAAACGGCTTTTTTTTCCCCGGGTCTCCCCCCGCCTCCCAAACGCGTTCAAAATGAAAAAAAAAAAAAAAAAAACCTATCGTCCTTCAGATGTAGGAGCGCCAGCTTCTAGCTAGCTGAAAGGCTTTGTAATTTTCCTTACCAAGTAGTGTTTTCAAGGCAGAGGAGTCCCAGAAAAAAATACCAAGAAGGGGTGGCCTGTAAGGCCAGAAACACCAGCATTACAGCCAGACTGCTTTTTGCTCGCGTGTATTCCAGAAGCTGCATTTTGCAGAGGTGAAGTAGCTGCAGTTTTCGAGGTGGCATTTAAAACAAAAACAAGAGGGGTGGGGGCAAGAAAAACGCTTCCGGTATAAAAATGTGACTGCTTTAAAATATACCATTTATCAGAGGAAAATTATTCAGCTAAAAAAAACACAACTGGTCCTTCTCTCCCTGCCTTTTAAATATCTTCTCTACAGCTGTTACAGGCAGAAATGTCCCCCTCGTACTAGATCGTGAAAACATATTATTTAACTAGGTGAAAGCAAGAGTGAAAAGAAAAACCGGACACAAGTTGCGCTGGACGGCGGGCTGCTCACAAAAGAGCCAGGGCTGAGGAGATGGGAGAGAAACGCTGCAATTTCCCCAAGAATCTTGAAATCAAAGACACAACTTATCCACCACCCAGCTAGATTTTTCCAGAGTAAAACATCATCAAATTTGGAAGAGCTAGGGATTAAAAAAAAAAAAAAAAATCCAAAGAAAGAGAAGCAAGCTTTCCCAGAAAGATCTTTCAGGTTAACAGCAGGCAAACAAAATCCCCCTTTGTTTTGTTGTCACCCGCCTGCGTGCTGCTCCCATTCCGCGCTCCGGCACGGGAGCCTGCGATCAATGGACTTGGCGGGGGAGGCGGGGGGAGAACTCGCTCTCACCCCCAAAAAATACACATATACCGCCGCCCCCGACAAAAAAACCCCATCCACCCCCGAATTCAACAGAATCTTGGTGCTCAAGTATTGAGAGACTTTTTTTTTCCCTATTTTTTTTCAGTGATGTTTTTCCCGAGGGCAGAAGGCTCGGCAGCCGCTCCATGACAAAGACCTTCCCCAGCACATTCAGCCCCAGAGCGGGGCCAACTCCGGGCGGGTGGGAAGCAAAAAAAAAAGATTACACAAAAAAAGACCAAGAAAAAAAAATGCAAAATAAAATAAAAGAAGACAAAAACTTCCCAAACCCCAGCGGGAACATAAAAAAAAAAAAAAAAAAAAAAAAAAACCAAACAAAACAAGCCAAAAAGAAAAGAACGGAGAATTATTTCAGGAGCAACCACAACAAGGGAGCCCTGCGAGGCACAGTACAAAGCGCGCAGGGCGGCGGGAGGGGAAGCAGGAGCCCGAGGAAGGCAGGGAAGGGGCAGGCCCCGGGCAGGGTCCCCAGCCCTTCGGCAGCGGCGCGGGGATGGGGCTGTGTCGCGACAGGCGCGATACTCACCGCGGGGAGGAAGGAAACGCGCACAAGAGGCACCCCACGCCGGCAGGCCGGGAGCGGGGGGAAGGGGCAGCCTCAGCCTCCTCACGGCCGCGCGGACGGCGATAGTTCCGACTGGGCGACAAGGGGAGAAGCCACAGAGCGTTCACCTCCGGCGGGCCGGTGCTGGAGCCGCAGGCGGGGAGCAGCGGGAGCAGCTGCCGAGAAGCGGCCGCGGAGCTGCAGCCGATGCCGATGGACGCCGCCGGCTCCGCCGCCCTCACACCGACTGCTGCGCGCCGCCCCCCGCCCCGCCTCACCGCGCGGACACCGGCGGGGCGGGGCCTGGACCGGGACACGCCCCCTGCCTGCCCCGGGGCATGGCTGGAGTTGTAGTCCCGTCCCGGCGTGCCCGCTCACCTGCGTGCAGGTGTGTGTGCCCATGTGCAGGGGTGTGTGTGTGTGTGTGTGTGTGTGTCCATGTGCAGGTGTGTCCACGTGCCGGTGTGTGTCCGTGTGCAGGTGTGTGTCTGTGTGCAGGTGTGTGTGTGCAGGTGTGTGTGTGTTCAGGTGTGTGTGTGTGTGTGTATGTGTGTGTGTGTGTGTGTCCATGTACAGGTGTGTGTGCCCCTGTGCAGGGGTGTGGGTGTGGGTGTGTGTGTGCGTGCACCCGTGTAGAGGTGTGTGTGTGCCCATGTGCAGGTGTGTGTGTGTGTGTGTGTGTGTGTGTGTCCATGTGCAGGTGTGTCCACGTGCCGGTGTGTGTCTGTGTGCAGGTGTGTGTGTGTGCAGGTGTGTGTGTGTGTGTGCGTGCACCCGTGTAGAGGTGTGTGTGTGTCCGTGTGCCGGTGTGTGTCCATGTGCAGGTGTCTGTGTGCAGGCATGTGTCTGTGTGTCTGTGTGTCTGTGTGTGTGTGTGTGTGCAGGTGTGCAGGTGTGTGTGTCCGTGTGCAGGTGTGTGTGTCCATGTGCGGGTGTGCAGAGACTGTATCAGGTGCTAATGGACAGAACAGGCTTCTGGACAGGAGAGGCTCTGGGATTCCATTTTATTATTTAGAGGAATTTCACTGCTAACTCCTGGAGAGAGAAGGATGGCAAGCACAAAGTGAACATAGAACTGAGCAATTTTTACTGACAATAAAACTGCTCTCTGGCACAGAAGATTAAAGAGAGCACTGAGAGTGCCTGCACACAGGGTGATGAGGACAAGAACCTGTATTTATCAATGGTGATGGATAGTTGGGTGGTTGTCATTAGCTCTCCTGAAAATGACTTGGGCTTACAAAATATGTCTGGTGTGTTCATCTGCTTAATAAGACTGTGGTATCTCTTTATGCTCTCATTCTGGGTATATTGAGCTTCCACCTATCAAAAAAGCATCTCATTTATTTATTGTTTCCTTCCTCAAAATGTCCTCTTCGCTACACCTAAACATTATCCAAAGGTAGCAGGCTGCAGTCTCTTGGCTGGGGGCTTTTGGGTAGACATGAAGGACTGAACTAAGAGAAGAAGGATGCTGCGGGACTGTTCAGTCAATTCCTGCTGGCATTTTGGCTGCCTCAGCTCATGCTGAGCCCTGATGTGCGCTGGGAGCAGCAGCATTAAGTCAAAGCAGGGCTTGGCAGGCAGGGCAGGAAGGTCTAAAGGGCATTTCCACAGCCATGGTCACCCACAAATCCCTGTCATGTTTGTGTATTTTAATTCTTAATGAGCTGTGTTAATTTAACTCTTAATAAGTGTGTCCATGTGCAGGTGTGTGTGTGTGTGTGTGTGTGCCCGTGTGCAGGTGTGTGTGCCCATGTCCACTTACCTGTGCTGTGCAGCACAAAAGTCCCACAGAGTCATTGGCAGAGTCCCCAGACTCTGTGTGGGGGCCAGCAGGTTTCTTTCTGCTCCTGTGAGACCCCACCTGGAATCCTGCCTATGGCTCTGGTGCCCCCAGCATAAGAAGGATGTGGAACTGTCGGAGCAAGTCCGGGGAAGGGATTATAAGAGAGCTGGAGTGCCTCTCACATGAAGACAGGCTGAGAAAGTTGGGGCTGTTCAGCCCAGAGAAGAGCGTGTGGAGAGCTCACAGCAACCTCCCAGTACCTGCAGGGGAACCTTCAGAGCAGCCAGAGAAGCTGTAGCAACAGGACAAAGAGTAATGGGTACAAACTGAAAGAGAGGAAGTTTAGATTGGATATTAGGAAGAATTATTTTAGTGTGAGAGTGGTGGAACAGGCTGCCCAGCGAGGTTGTGGATGCCCCAACCCTGGCAGTGTCCAAAGCCAGGCTGCACCAGACCTTGAGCCACCTGGTCTGTGGAAGGTGTCCCTGCCCAGGGCAGGCTGTTGGAACTGGATGATCTTTTAGGTCCTTTCCAAATCCTTAACATTCTTCAATTTTACAATTCCATGTGTGCATATGTGTGCATGTATACATGCATATGGATGTATAGAAAAAATGTATGTATGTGTATATGCCCATATATGTATGTATATATATATATATATATTTCAACTGACAGATCCTTCTAGCCACATAGAGACTATACTAATTGATTTTGCTCAACATTTTCCGTCGCTTACCAGAAATCACATCCTTGATGTGGTCTTCAATTTTTGTCTTATACATGGTGAGAAATAGATTTTTAAGGGAAATGGGAGTTCTTACCACCACATCATTCAGAAAACAACATTGTCCTGCCCCAGCAGAACACACAAAGTCAATAGAGATGCTTTCATAGTCATCACATCATGAATTGTTGAAGAATTATCGAGTCAGAAATATTTGTGGTGCCAGGGTGTGTAAACTCTAGCAGTCATTAACCTGAGTTTCACTGGCCCTGGGGTTTCTAAGAAGAGATTAAGAGATGTAACTTGAAGCTCCTGGATTATAGGAACAAAAGAGGCCTGGATGATCATCCCTCATGATCTCATGATCTCTGGTGCAACCCTGCACATCCCAGAAACAGCTTTTTCCTCAAAGGCAGTATTCTTTTAGAACACCTGAGATAAAAATAGCCCTGATGGCAAATTCACCACACCCCAGCTTTCGGCGGCTGCTGTAAACAAAGCATGGCGCTAAAACTGAGCTCTCCTCAGAGCATTTATTGGTTTGCCTTTGGATTTGCTGTAACTCTGTGCTCTGTGCTCAGCAGCTTGTTATTTGCTGTCATATTTCCAAGCCAGGTATTTCCAGCCCTCCGATCAGGGCGCACTTTAGTCCCTCTTTGCTGAGCTCCTGGATCCCAGCATCCTTCGCTATGGAGCGAATCAGACCCTCACCCCTGAGCAGGAGCATTTCCTGCATCTCCCTGGCGCTGCTGGAGGTTCCCAGGGACTCAGGCACGAGGGAGGACGGAACACACGTGCAGGCACGTGCCAGATGGGTGGCAGGTGACAGCAGGGCAGAGACACGGGTGGAGAAGCTCCAGGCTCCTGCTCCGACATGGAAATCCTGCCGAGTCCTGCCTCCCAGGAAGTCACATCTCAAGGGGCCAGGGACCAGGTGCCTCCTTTCCAGAGATGGTGGGCAAAGGCTGAAGGAAATGGGATGGGAGGAAGCCGAGGGATAGGTGGAAGGGCTGCTGTGATGGCCAGGCACGGTGCTGGAATGAAGGGCGGCTGCCGGAGCCCTGCGTGCGCTCGGAGCTCTGTGCGCAATGAATCACTCGCCACACGTGTGATGTAACACAGCAGTGGCAACAGATCTCATCATCATCCAATTTACACGGGGAAACTGGGCTGTGGAGAGGTGAATATTGTGCCTGGGGCATGCTGAGACCAGATTACAGAGGGCCTCACGCTGCCATCCCATGCTCACTTTACTAAGCTGTGTAGGAATTAGGTGCAGCTGGCAGAAGCAGACACGGAGTATGCTGAGGAAAGCCTGGGGGGACAGGATGAGCTTGGTATTCACAGTATAGAGCCTTGCCCCTAGCATTGTGTCCTGCCACAACAAATAGTCCCTCTTGCTGTGTTGAATGGGGTCCCCTTCAGCTCCCAAGAGCTGCTCCAGGTTGCTGTCACATGCTGTGCTCTTCTGTAGCATCTTTACATCACTTTGCCCCTTCTGTAGCATCTGTATATCACTTTGCCCTCTTTCCTGATTTTGCCTGGCCATACCACCCTTCTGCAGAAGATGAAATAACAGTGAGAGGTTTCCAGCATCCCAGCATCCCTGCTGCAGCCTCATCCCAGCTGCCTCCAGGATGGGTCCCAGGTGCCAGCGATGCCAGTGCTGAGCCTGGCCCTGTCTTGGGAGAGCACCTGCAGCCTCACCAGGGCTTGTGTCCCATTGCTGAGGGACCATCTTTTATTTAACTCTAAATTAGCACCCCCATGATGGCTATCTGCTTCTTGAATTGGCCCAATCCCTTCTTATATCCATGCAAGCATTTATCCTTTGCACAACCCCCTGGCTCAGCACTGCTCCCGGTTCCCTTTTCATGTCGATCCTGCCTCAGGGTTAATTCTCAAAGACATTTCAGAGGAAGCTTAAGAGACAAATCAGCATTACAAAGCATTCCTCTTGTAGGAGAAAAAATTTCAGAAAGCTTTTCTCTCCTTACTATAAAAAAAAAACCCAAAAAGGAAACAGCTGAGTTTGGTGACTCTTTTTGGTATTTCCTTATATTTAACACATGTTCCTTGCTATGGAAAAAGGGCAATCACCACTGATGGCTTAAAGTTCTCCAGAGGTCTGGAGAAGCTGGTGCTAAAAACTGGGCTTCAGAACTCAGCTCCTTGCTGGCAGGAAGTCTGGGGGCTGCTTTTTCCTCTGATCTTGCCATGTACCCTTGTACCATAAGCTTGTACCACTACATGGAGAGACAGCAGGAAACTAAAACATAAAATACTCAATATTTTGGGGAAGTCAAGCTGGACTGAGGTGACCCAGTACCATGGATAATTCATTGGAGAAGGAATGGTAGGCAGGTAGAGCATCACCTTTGCTGTCCCATCTCATTTCACACCAGTTCCCCCTCCTAGCACTGAAACTTGGAGCTGCAACTCAGACAATTGGAGTTCTGAAATAATCTTTGATATTTAAACAGCTATTTTCTGTTTTCTGACAGCCACACACTGTTCCAGTGTTCGTGTGAACAGGCTCCCTGCGTCAGATGCAAAATAAAGTGACACATGGTCCCCTCTAATGTTCCCATCAGAGCACGTCTCGTCCTGTGATCTCACTGCAGCAGGGAGGAAACAGCAAAGGCTCTTGCCCAGGTTTCTGTGCTGCTCTTAGCTGCATATGGCCCCAACAGCCACAGTTCATTCACACCTCACTGCCCCTGTCTATATTATTAAATAAAATGATCCCCAGCCAGAGTGGCTGGGCTCAGGGCCATGCTGCTAAACGCTGCATCCATGAGCTAAAGCACCATGACCAGGCCAGGACTCTTCAGTGCATCTCCTGGCCATGCCCAGATTGTTTTCCAGACGTGGGCTGCCAAGTTCAACTGGCCAGGATACTTCACCAAACACTCTCCAAAACCTTGGAGAGACCCCTGATTCCTGGGGAGGAACCTGTGTCTCTGAGGGGTGTCCTTGCACTTCCAAACCAGCTGCCTCCCTGAGTTACAAAGCTGAAACTCACCTCACCTTTTTCATCCAGCCCGCAGGATTCCAAGGGATTCCAAGGGATTCAAACCCAAGCAAATTTCACTGGGGACTGATGCTGCTGGGACTGAGCATGATGACAGGGTGCTGGGCAGCTGCTGGTGCCACAACATGCTGCAATTCCTGCCTGCGTTGGGTAATCAGCGTGGCTCAGCGCCACGAGCTGTGATTAAGTCATTAGTCAGTTGCGTGAAAATATTTGAGATTACAAGTCGATGCTGAACTCCTTCTTGGAAGGGTTGAGGAAATTAGTATTTAGCTCTGGTGGACACGAGGTCAGAGCTTGTCAAACACAAGACATGATGCTGTCACCCCAAGTGCAGACCTGATCATCAGGTACTGGGCTTTTCCAAAGGAGCGTGCTAATTCCTCGTCACAAACTCAGCCTTGGATTCATCAGGAGCTAATCATCAAGTCATTGTAGAAAAATTGAAGCACCCTGAGCCTCCAGGTGATTCTTTCTTTTCCATGCCCAGTGGTGGGCACTGGCACCTGCACTGTGCTCAGGCAGAGTAAGGGGGGGGCTGTGCAATCATCCACAATCAATCAGGCCGATCGTGTGCACCAATTAAATTATGTTCTTCCACCAGTTCTTAGAAATGTAATTTGCCTTAAGTTAATGAGCAAACACCTACCCTCTCAAAGTGTATTTACAGAGCTGTAAAATCAAGGGGCACTTCACAACGGCAGCGAGGAGGGAGGGAGGGATGGAAGGAGCAGTGGTACCAGCACAGTGTTTAGTCAGGATGCTGCTGGAGTGTCACAGGAGTCGGCACCTGGATGGACATGTGTCAATCCCCCTGACATAAATGAATGAATTAATTATGTGGAACAAAAATTGTAGTCCTTTCAGAGGCCCTGCCATTGAATACAACTGCAAAAGAAGAGGTTTAAGCAGAGCATGAAGCCTCCTGCTGTCCCTTCACTGAGGACAGGATTGCACCCCATGGGCTCTGGGATATATCTCATTGCTTGTCCTTGAATGTGGATCTAGAGGGAAAGTTTGTTCAGCATTGGCAGTGATTTCTCCACCAACTGTGCCCTACTTGGTGCAGTAAGCAAGACCAGCAGCTCCCAGGTGGATCTCTTGGGTTGCTCAGATGGGAGAAGGTGCTTGGCTGCTGCTCGGCATCACAGCTGTCCTCCCATGGATCATGTGAACACATATCCCAGCTTTCCCAGATATCCAATCTCAAAATTAAAGTCTTTTCCCCCACCTTCTTTTTCTTCTGTTGTTCTCTAAAACACGATCTCCAGTGCTGTCATGTGGAAGGACAGATGCATTTTCCCAGGGAGGGGGACATGGCAGCGTCTCCCCCTCACCCAACCCACAGCACAGCCCAAAAAATGGAGGAGGCAGGTGTTACTTGAGCAAGGCACACTGAAATGCCTTTAATGAGGCGAAATGAAAACACCACACGTGGCTCACTACAGCTGCTGTATCAGTCTGGGGGGGGAAGTAGTAAGAAAATCATCACATAATCAGCATGTGAGTGCTCCCAGCACCCACAGGATCTGTCCAGTTTATAGGCTGGTTGAAGAAACAAAACACATTTCTGGTCCTTGAAAACACACAAAACCCCAGATATATATAAGTTTTTGCTTGCATTCAGTGTATGCTGACAATGCTATCTTCTTTTCTTTTTTCTTTTTTTTTTTTTTGTCTTTTTTTCTCCCCTTCTGCATGTCATGGGAAAAATCCCCTGCTTTCTGCCTGAGAACTCATCTGCCAGAAGGCCTGCTTGTTGTAGCTATGATTTAAGCCACATGAGCTGGCTGCGTGGTAACAGAGCAATACTCTTCCTTCTGCTTTCTCACTCCAACAATATGATTAACACAGTGCTTTCTGGATGGCTGAAGTCTGTCAGTCCAAGGAAGAAGTCAAAGGGAAGGAGGCCACCATGAGCTCTGTCAAAACAAGGCTTGTTTAATGATTGCTCCAGGGAGATTTGCAACCAGGACCTGATTGAAAGTCCCCCCGAGGCCAGGCTGGCACAGCCACCTTCAACCCCTCATTTTGAGATTGTGAGATGCCTACAGCAAGTCCCACAGGGGCCTGGCTGTGGCTGGGCTCACCTGGTCCTTCCTGGGCAGCTCCAGCAGCACCCAAAGGGAGCCTTGGACACCACTGGTGACATGGGTAACATTCCTGGGGGAGGAACTGAGAGGCTCCTACCAACTACAGAGGTGCTGGGCAATGAGCTTCCAGTATTGTATGCTGAGCATTTCAAATCTCTCATTTTCCCCATTTAACTGGGGGCCCTATGGGACAGGGCTACAAGCAGCTCTTGATATTCCTTCTCTAGACCTGCCAGCACCCACTGTGTTTGCTCCTGCTCTGGGCCCTGCATCTGGATCCTACCAAATGGTTTGGGGTTTCTCTTTGCTTTTGAGGGTACTGCTGGATTTTGGAGTCAGTATTTGGCCATTCATAGCCATGTTTCATTCCTGCACTAATATGACTGATATCAAATCCCCTTGCTCTCAGCTGAAGGATCAAAACATTTCCTGGCGATGCTCTTTAATCTGCATTTACAGTCACTGAACTTCATTTGGCATGATCTTGTCCTTTCAGCTGGGAAAGTTTCCCCCCTTCAGCCCCTCAGTTTTACTTGGGCTCTCCTGAAGGAAATCACTGGGGTGTTGCAGAGGAAAGAGCCCCGTTCTGAAGATGCCTGCAGGCTGGGCTATGGCAGCCTGCTGCAACCCAGAATGAATCAGAGCTGTGAAAGCACAGGCTGGCTAGCAGGAGCCAGCATCCCACCTTCCTAGCAAGTGCTCAGCTCTGCCTGCCCACCAGCCACGACTCTGGGGGCTCCACTGTGTCCAGCATCATCCTGAGGAGGATGCAACAGCATCCAACCCACTCCTGGTGGTCTTTGCCAGAAGCCCACCACCACCAAATGGCCTCTAATGGCTGGGTGAGGAATGGCCCCTAATTCATGTTGTCTGAGACAATGAAATAACCCATTCCAGAGCCTCAGCACCACTTGGAGCAGGCTGGTGACCTCAAGCACTGACCAGACATGGGTAGAAAGTGGTGGGAGCTGGAGACCACTCAGAGGCAGCACTTTGGATGGAGTTACCTCCACTGGGGCTGCAGCAGGCTCTGACAGCAGCAGGACATTGCCAGTTGGACTCAGGACTGAGAAGCCACCCACAACACACTTGATTGATTATTATGATGATTTATTATTATTTATTATATTTGTTGTCTTTGGGGCTTGATGATGGCCCAAAATCCACTGGTGTAACCCAACCTCATGCTCTTCCTCAGTGCTGGCAACACTGAGGAGTGACCAATGTGATGCCCGCCAAGCCAAGGTTCACAGCTATTGGAAACAAGGCTTTCCCAGCAGTAAAACTAGAAAGTGGAAGGGCCAACACGTTGTTTTTTAAAACCTCATCCCCCAGCTGAGCAAAAAGGGGAAGAGAAATGGAGCAGTCATGGAGTGCCTTGTGAGTCACTCAGACACTAAGGTGTGGTATCACAGAGCTTGACAGATCCACCCTTGCCTTGTTGCCTCCCCAGCTGGAGCCAAGCAGCTTCTCAGGGCTGGGTGTTGACACTGCTCCTGGCTACAGCAGCCCAGCCATGCCAGGACCAGCTGCTGCCCACCCCTGGCCTTGGCACATCCCATCCCTGGTGCTGCTCTGGGATGGGGCACCCAGAGGCACCCGCTGGTGTTGTCCTGTACTTCCAGCAAACCAAAGGGATTGACAAAAACTGCAGAAGCAACACGAGCAAAGCATCATAGAGGTGAAAAGAAGGATTTGTTTTCAGATGCAGACTCATAGCAAAGCTGGGCTTTGACCCCTGTGAGGCCAGGAAATGTAGGTGCGGTGTCCACGCCTGGTTCTGGTACTTAGCAACAGTTGTTATGTAGCAATAACACTTGACAAATTTCAGGGCACTTGAGAAATATTAATTAATCTGCACATCAGCCTTGTCAGGTAGGCAGCTAAATATTTTCACCTGTGCTTTACAGCTTGAGAAGTGAGACCACAAGAAAAAAAAAGCAGCATTTTGTCTGTACTCACAGCACAAGCAGCTGCCAACATGAGGGTAGTGCTCAGCAACTGCCTCTGAACAGGAGAGCTGATGCAAAGGAAAACCAAAGGAAAACCAGATAGCGCATCGGGGGATTCAATGGGAAGCACCAAGTTTTCAATCCAGTGAAGCAAACCTCAGAGGGACGTCTCTGCTGCTGGCACTGGCATTTCACAGCTCAGTTTAATTATACTAATCACTTTGATGATGACTCCTGACATTCACCTTCATTAGCCACCGGCGGCCACGCTCAGCTGCTGCGACTTCAGAGCTATCAATGTCTGCTTTAAATAACCCATGAGTAAAATCAGCTGGGAGCCAGTGTGTCTGGGCTCTCTTCTGGCATAGCCTGCATGGAGGTGGCTGGGAATGCAAGACTGAAGCCAAAACTGCAGTTTAACTCTGGCTGAGCATAGGCATGATCTTTCTCTTGGTGTCTTGGGTTGGGGAGAGCTTTCCTCTTTGGCACTGAGAGCAATGGCAGAGTGGAAGTGGAGAGTGGGGATGATGTGCAAGGAAGGACTGAGTGAAGTCAAGAGGTCCAGACCCTGGCACCATCTTCCCAGTTGCCTTGGGAATGGTGTCAGTGCTGCACCTTCTGTTGCATAAACAAATAGCCCATGCCATGGCCAGGCTTCAGCCCAAGGGTTTTTTGCCCCAGTGCCCGTTGTCCCCAAACAAACAGCAATTCAGGTCACACTGAAGGGAGTCGTACCCTAAAGGCAGGGGACAGAACAGCTGGAAGGACAAAGCAAAAGGCAGGAGGTGCCACAGCCATCCTTCACAGCACAGGGCTGTACAGCCAGAGCAGCTGGACCCTGTCCCACAGCTCTGAGCCCTTGTTGTGGCCATGCTGCCCTTGCCGGCTGTGTGCTCTGCTTGCCTTAAATCAGGATGAAATGTAGGAAAATCACACAGTCCCAGGCAGATCGCAAAGACAATTAGGTGTTGTGATACAGCTGCTTCGCTTTCCCTTCCTTATGGTTTGTTGTGCTGTTTCCAGCTTGTGATTATCATTTTACTAGGAATGCTGCTCAGGGAACACAGACAGAACTTTCAGTGATGCCATTTGTCAAAACAGAGGAATTTGAGCTCTGCTGAACGAAAACAGAGAGAGAGGTGAGGTGCTATTGCTTTGTAGTTAAAGATGCTGCAGCAACGCTAAATGCCATTTGTTGCTCTTATTTGAGATATCTCAATTATCAGCCCCAAAAAGCTGAACAGGATGATGATTTCAACCTGCTAGCAAGCACTTTCCCCAATACTCACCCTGCAATGTTTCTTTATGAAGGTATTATTTTGCAAACTAATGCCCACAATAAATCCACTTGTGCAGATTTTATTAGCAGGGACCTGTCACTCATTAACTGCTGCAGCGTGCAAAGTGTCCAACACACAGGAAGGCACCTGTTTGTAATTCAGAAAAAATAAAATGCATAAAACTTTTATGTTGTAAAAGCAGCATCGTTTTAGCATGAGTAGAGCTGTTTGAGATAGGAGACAGGAGTAATGCTCTCTGTGCCTGCATCCCTCCTGAAGCCATCGCTGGGATGCTGGATTTATGAACAATGCACAGGGTATGGCACTCCTGCCGTGGGGTAGCTGAACACTTAAATGCCATTAGGGCTTTGATGCTTTGTCCTGAGAGGACTGATGCTTTTTAAAAAAGAGAATAAGGAAGATGTGAGACACTTTAAGGGATTTTAAGTGTTTCTTCATTCAGCATTTATAACTGGCGTTTTCCCGAGTGTGAAAGCGCATTGAAGAAAAGGTACCCTGTTCTTTGGAAGGAGATTGCCTATGGCATATCCTGAGTGCTTCTCCTTTTCCCTGAAAGTCCTTGTTTTGCATCAAGCTAGATTTCTCAGTGCTGGCTCTGTTGTGCTGTATCTGCTGTATATTTTGGCTGGTTTCTCTGCTGCACATCTTGGCTTTTGCTGTGACACACATCTCTGAGGAACACAATGGACTTTTGCACTCTTGGTCTGGAGGATGTTGTCACTGCAGGCCCTTCCCAGGCAGCCACAGGAGTGTTTCTGAATGCTCCTCTTGAGGAGCACACACCCTCCTTTCCAGAAAGGCCTTTTTCCCACTGCCAAACCGCATGAGCAAAGCTCCCTCTGCTTCAAAGGCAGCCTCGGGCTGCCAGAGCAGATGTTGGTGGGCAAAAGCCACCCTAGGAATGGACACGGGAGCCTGGGCCAGGCTGGCTGGGGAAGGAGGCCCTTCTGCCCCAGCAGGGTCCTGCCCTGCAGAGCATCCAGCCTCCCCAGCTGCTTTTAACGCAGCTTCAAAGGCGGGAGTAAACTTCCCCGAGTCCTAAATCCAATGGAGCTCACACCCAGCAGCAGGGATGGGCAGGATCGCACCCTGTCTGCAGCAGGAAGGGAGGGGGACGAGGCGTTCGCGTGTCCCTGCAGCTCTCGGAGCTCTCGGGGCTGCCAGGGGAGGGAGAGCAGCAGCTCCGCCGGCTCCGGCTGCGGCAGAGCGGGGACACGCAGGCACTGCCTGCAACCAGGCAACCGTGAGGACAGAGCCGAGGAGGAGGAGGAGGAGGAGGAGGAAGCTCCTCCAGCCCCGGCTGATGGGTCTGTGTGTGTCAGGGTGCGGAGAGGACACGGCATCCCTGGCAGTGCCAGGGAAGGGCTGGCACAGGATTGGCATCGGGCACACCCTTCCCTGCCCGCGCTCTGCTGCTCGGCTCGGCGCCCTCCTTCCAGCGCCTTCAGAAACGGGGGAGGAAATAAGGTGAAAATTGAAAAAAAAAACAGCGGAGGCTCACAAACTCCTGGTTTCTGTATGTCTTCCCGAATATGTATACAGATTTTGATCCAACAGATGCACTATTTTTAGTGTCCTTTGGGGTATGTTTGGGAGCAAGCCCTTAACTGTTGCTGCGCTGCTATAGAAACCGTATCCATGTAAACTGACATGTTTACAATTGTTTCAAACGCCATAAACTTTCAAGGGCAAAATCAAGCGGCTTATTTCCATTAAAGTAACTGCCCTGGTGTGGGTTTCTTCTACTTTTACATTTATTAATTTAGGACCCTTCTCAGCTTCACCCAGCCCCACGGAGCCTTTGTTTTGGGAAAGGTTTGCCAGCTCTTGCTGCCATGGTGCTTGGCAAACCTGGAGCAGAGCAGTTGCAAATCTGGATTGAGGAAGAGAAATTTTTTTTTTGCTGGCTCTGCTCGACCTCAGCCATAGGAGGGATGTTTGGCAGATACCAGGGTGGGTGTCCATGCAAAGCAGAGCCTCCTGCCTGCCCAGGCTCCATCCTGGTGCTGAGGAGTTGCTGTGGGAGGTTGTTCAGCCCTTGTGGCCAGCTCATGTCTATCTGGGACAGAGTAGCTGCCTAACTTAAAAAAAAACCAAAAACAAAACAAACAAAAAAACCGCCCAAAAAACGACCCCACTCACCTCCCCCTCTCCCCCCTCCCAAAAAAAACCCCCAAAAAACAAACAAACAAAAACCCAAAACCAAAAACAACAAAAAGGCCAGCAAAGCATTTTAGTTTAGCCTAGCCTTTGGGAAGAGAAAACAATTTTCCCTTTAAATTTATTTTTAAATATTTTCTAAAAGTTAGGCTTCCGCATCCCTTTTTTTTTTGGAAGTCACATTTTTTCTCCTATGACAAAGATTAGAAAAGGGCAGAGAAAAAGAGTGGAGTTTTTCCCAGCATCCCAGGTGGGCAGCAGATGTGTGAGAGAAGAATTCCCCCCTGGATGTGAGATGGATGCATCATTTGAGCTGGATGAGGATCATTGAGTCCATCCCATCCTCCCAGTGCCAACCTCCATGTGCAAGGTGGGTTTAAGTGCATCTTCCCTTGAAGTGCCAGTCCCAAGACAGCCATGGCAGGGCAAGGCAGCTCCATCCGTGGCCAGGCAGGGATGGGTGGCTGGGGACACCTCAGAGTGGCCACCACCCACATGTCCCCTGCCCCCTGTATGAACCCCATCACTGCTGTGCTCAGCTGGGCACTCTGGCACAGACACCCACAGACCCAACCACGCCAAACTGGTTTTCCCTGTCCAGGAGCAAAGTCCAAAGAAGGATTTGGCCTCCAGGGTCCGTGTGTGCAATGAGCACTCCGTGGTTCTGGAGGTGTGAGCTTCGAAATTTGTCCTGTAAAGATCTGTGTGTGCTTTGCTAAGGTTAAGCTGGGTTTCCCTGAGTTACCTGTGACCAGTGGAAATCAGGTCCCCCTGGAAGTAAAGGAAATAAGCGAGAATTTCTGCTGAGTTTGTTCCTAAACTGATTTAATGCCTCCAACCTTGGCACCACCTACTTTGTCTCTTTCTTGTGCAAATATGCCTGTGCTTACCTGATTATTATTTGTCATTCAGCCCTGCAACAGTCAATTATTTGTGTTTGCTGGGTCATGCAATGCACAACAAAAAGACAACCAAATAAGTAGCATCTGCAGTAACACCCAAAGAGCTGAATAGAGGCAGTGGTTGGCTGTGGGTGGCCATTTGCCTGAGCCAGCAGTTTCACCCTCTCTCTGTGTGCCTGCAGAGAATGAGAGAGTGGCCATCTGACCCAGCCCCTGCCTTGGTGGAGGATCCTGTGCTGGGTTGGGCTGTGCAGAAAGCCCCAGGTGGAATCCCCAAGCCCCATAAGATGCTTGGGCAGCAGAGGCAGTCACAGTCATGATGCTCTGGCCCCTGTGAGGTAGAAACCACAATATCTGAAACTCAGATCTTAGCCCAGTGGCCAGTTTCTGAGTGGCTGGGTGGTGACAGGTTACCCCCTATTGATGTGCTCACTGCAAAGCAATTAAAAGTCAGCAGTCAGAAAACCCCACAGTTTTTGTCTAAAGAACATATTATTTGACTGCTGGAATTTCTACTCCCCCAGAAGTCCAGGCAGAGGAGGCTGGCAAAGCCTTTCAGACCACAGAATGTGCCACAAAACTCATCCTGGGAGCTGCTTAGAGGGGTAAAAAAAGCACACAGAAGGGGATGCTCCCGAAGGTCCTGTCCCCAGTGTGGGGCTGTAGGAGTCCCTTTACACAGCATGTCAGGCAATGATCTCAGCATCACCATCAGGACAAAACCTGCCCTTGCCTCTCTCCTTCCAGCTCCCTCCCCTGGCCAGAGACAGGTCCTGAGTGACCCTGCTGCTGCCGTGTGATCAGGAACTGTCGAAGTGAAGGGAGCGACCACCTTTGTTGATTCAGCATCTGACTCCGATTTATTCATCAATCAGGCACTTTTTATAACAGTGTTAATTCACTTCATGCATATTGCAAAATCTGAGCTCCCGATAGGCTGTAGAGAAAACTTCAGCTCCTCCTTTTGTTTACAATACCTGAAGTTAGTTTACTGAAACCAAGATCAGTGTTCTCACCATTATATGAAAAGTTCTCAAAACCTTCATATCTGTTCCCAGACCGGACATCTGTTCCCAGTAGCAGCCAAGGACAGAACGGTCTGAGAATCTTGTTGTTTATATAAAAGGTGGCTGAGAACCTTAATTATTTACAGAATCAAGCCTGGGAAAGGCTGCTTTACAGCAGGCTTCTATCTTTCCTCAGCTGAGTACCTTCATGGCCTCTTTCTTGAAGCCATGCTTGAACCAGGCTCTCCACAAGGAATCAGCAGCACTGCAGGTGGAACAGTCCCAGTCTGGGGAGTTCTGTCTCCATTCCTGTCAGTACCAGGGAACACAACCTTCTCCTCACCCTTTCCTGGGCTGTTTGGGTGCTCAGGCATGAACCGGTCGGGTGACAATGCATAAATGAACCTGGTGCTGCTCCAAGGATTACCTGGGTGCCCGTGTGTGAGCAAGGCAGCGCTGCTGTGTGACTCATGTGGGCGCTCATGCATGGACAGAAGTGTGAGCTGGCCAGGCAGTCATGGGGCATGGAGGTGCTGCCCAGGGATGATCTGGGCAGGCATGGTGTGGGGACTCATGCATGAATTAACAGGGTGCTCATGCAGGCACTCAGCAGCTGCTCAGGCAGGAACCTGCTGGGTGCTCCCGTGTGAGCTCACTAGAACCCATGGGTGTAACACTGAGCAGGTTACCCACGTGCAGCAACCCCTGCAGTTCATGCCCACATCACTCCTCTCCTTGAAGGTCATCCTTAAAAGCCATTTGAACACAAATCCATTATTAACTTTCCTTTCAACATCATTGCAATCCTAACACATAATGACTCCAAGCTCCTCTCTTGCTTCCTGCACATCAGAGGAGTTAATACTGAAACAATGTGTGCATATGCACTAAAATTTCACTCCTTGACCCTGAGGATCAGAGAGCCTGGGATTTATCAACATTACAACCCAAGTTTTTTTGTGTGCTATGAACTCCATCCCTTACACCATGGACTAGAATACCAGGGTCAACATTATCAAAGCCCAAAGATACAAACTTCACCCATTGTCCCCAAGGACAAGGATGGAGGAATTAAATGTTGTAAAAACCTGGATTGCAAGCACTCATACCTGCAAAACACTTAGCCAGGAAGGTCACAGCAGTCTGAAAAATAACAAACCCCAGCCCTTGCACCTATGACAAATGTCAGGCCTTGTGCCTGCAAGAAAAGAACATTAGGGCAGTTCAAATGCAACATTTTCCATCTGTGTCCTCAGAGCTCTGCTCTCCCAAGTCACCAACTTCGTTTTTCCTGCTCCAGCTCAGTGCAAGGAAGGGATGGTTGCCCACCTTCTGCACAGAACACTTGTCAATGACTCTTCATGCCCACGTGAAGGTTGTTCAGCTGCTCATGTGCAAGTGAATCGAGCACTCAGGTGCAAATTGCTTTGGATGTGAAAGCAGGGTCTCGCTGGATGCTCATGCATGAGAGAATAAGATGCTCTTGCATGGGGGCAGGAGAGCTCTGTGTTTGCACACAGCTGAGCAGGGGCTGCCCAGCACAGCCTGGCACAGCCCATCAGCAGTGGGTGAGCTCTGACTCTGGGCTGTCTGGCTTCTCCTTCCCCCTCCCCACAGTGCTGTGTCAGCAAGCACAGCCCCAGCATCCCACAGCCTGTGCTTTAGGTCCTGCTCATGGGGTTCCATCAGCCACTTTTGAGTCCCACAGCTCCTGAAATCCTCACAGGCTGGCAAGAGAGGGACAAGAAGGGATTGAGGTATCTGATTGTGGCAGATATTTTCCATGGGCTCATGACACTGGTGAAAAACATTACATGTTTCTAGTCAAAGGCAGAGATTTGGCAATCCCAGGGCCAGCAATGAATTCCTTTAGTCATGTTAGTTAGCACCTTGCCTGGCAGCTGTCATTGCAGATGCTTGCAGAGTCACGACATGGAAATCCAGGGCTGCTCATGCAGCTCTGAGAGGCAGGAGCTGGAATGATCCAAGTCACACCACTCATGTACAGCTTCTTTCTGGAGCCTGTCCTCCAGCCTGGAGCACAGCCCCCACACCCTCTGAGGGGTTTGGCATGTGAGCCTCTGTCAGTGTGACATGGGCACACTGATCTTTGGTGGCTCTCCCACTGCCAGCTCTCCAAGAGTGGAAGTGTTGGGGTTGAGACACCTGGTGCTCACTGGACTTTAAAGGTGAGGAATTGTCTTGTTTACCCAGAGGTATCTCTGGTGCAGATCTGCCTGGCTGGGGAGGTTTGAGGCTTCTGGAGGCTCAGTCTGTTAGCAAAAGCCCGGTGTGCTCTTGGCAGAACAAGTGAGCCAAATTATGGCAGGTAGCTGCTGACGCCAAGCAAAGCTGGGGCTGCAGAGTGGAACCTCCTCAAGGCTTGGTCTGCACCTTCTCATGAGCTGTGCAAGGTGCCAACACACTGCTCTGAGTGAGCCATGCACCACAACACTGATACCCTTAATCCCACTGAGCTGAGTGTGAGCTGGGACCTGACTCGAGGGGGAGCACTCAGGTGGCATCACAGCTGGGCACAGAGCATGGCTTCCAAACTCATCCCTCAGGTGACAGCACCACCAGGAGACACTCAACCCCATCACAGACAGAAACACAGGGAGCCTCTGTCTGGAAACTGGGATAATTTCAAAGGCAGGATCACTGAGCACAGCAGGAATGTGAAATTATCACCATGGAGAAGCAGAATTCAACTTGAAGCTTCCCAAAATGATTTCTTCTATGGCTCTGAAAATGGTTGGCAGAAGCCATAAATACACCACGTTCCTAAGGACACCTCGTGGCAGGGTAACTGTGTGAATGCCCAGGGATGAATTCCTGCACGTGGGAATTGCTCAACAGGCTGCCTGTGTTTATCTCCACACCTACAAAACCTGCAGCCAGAGCATCCAGGTGAGCTCCTGCCTGACACCACCAGCACCTTGTCCCCAGACCCACAGATTTCTTTGGGCAGTTTCTCAAAGCCCTGTGACAGCACTGAGGGAAGTCACTGAGCGTCCTCAGCCAAGCCTTGAGGAGCACCTGGTGCACCATGGCAGGACACAGCATGTCCCTTGTCCCCACCCAGTGCCTTGTCCCCAGCCAGTCCCTTGTCCCCAACCAGTCCCTTGTCCCCGGCCACCGTGCCCTGCATGGAGCAGTCTCTGACTCCCTGGGAATGGGCATTTGGGGAAAACTGACCATGGGGGATGGGTGAGCGAAACACAAAGGGCTTTTTTCACTGTGTTTAAAGAAAACAGCTTTAATGGGAAGAGAGGAGTTATGGTAGTAGAGGGAAGTCTGAGGGCAGGCAGGGATCTGCCTCCCATTGCAAAAGAGAGCGGGAGGGGGTTGCTTTGCCTGGAGACAGGATTAGCTGGCATTTCAAGAGGAGGTGGCTGAGGAAAGTATTTGGTAGGAAAAATCACATGCTTCAAGCGTGCACTGAAGTTTCAGGAACCATTTTCTTATGATTCTGAAATATTTCCTGCTTGACACAGCCACAGAGAATCTCAACAAGGACCAGAAGAAGAGTCTGGTGCTGCCTCGTGTGGCATCTCTTCAAACAGCTCCTCAGGAAGCACTCAGAGCTTGCCAGAACAGGTATTTCTTGCTGCACTTTCTTCTCTGAGTAAGGAGGCATCTTCATACACATTAATATCCACAAGCATCTGGAGGCCAGGCAGGCCCAGTAATGCTGCATGCACAAGAGAGCCTGATGTGTGGAAAGAACATGAAAGGACTTGCAAAGCAGTGGTGGTGGCTTCTTACTCAGAGGCCACCAAACTCTAGAGGGCAATAGGGCTGTGGATGCCAAAATAATTCATCAGGTGTGAGGAGGAAAACTTGAGTACTCTGAGGCAAACGTCCTCTGAGGAGGGATTGAAGAGCTGTGTAATAACAGATGAGACTTAAAAAATTGTCTGCAGCCCCAGGAAGATGGTTCCTGCACAGGTTGGTGGGTCCTGAGAGGGCCTTGCTGCTGCTCCAGAACTGAATTTAAAGCTCAAGCCATTGGGGTGATCTCAGCTGTAATAAAAGGAGAGATGCTTCAAATGACTTGCACAAGAAAAGCTATCACAAACACTATCCATCATTTCACCATGGATGGGGTGTGATTGATTTTCCTCCCTCCCTTTAGGGATAGACAGGATCAAGATGAGCTTTGTTCTTGCTCTTAGATCTTAATAAGGAGATCTTAAAATAGATCTGTCCAGCCATGAGATGTCCACATGTGCAACTCTCCCATTCCTCCTGCCTTTGCTGAAGACTGAAACCATTCCAAAGGAGCATTTCCAGAGGAAAGGCTGCCATTCCATATGGATTTAAGAGGGCTCATGACCACGTGTTCCCCTTGCCACAACTGCTGAACCACTCGGCTGGGGATCTGCTCAGCAGGATAGACTTCTAAACATTTTTACAAGAGCTCTGGCAACAAAAGATGCATATCAGGACAGCAGATAAAACATTTAAAAGGTGATTAGAGTTAAGTTTGTAGCCACTGGAGTTTATTGCACTGGAAAGCAACCACCTGTGGCTGGGTGAAAACTCCCTGTCTGCAGAGAAACTCAGGGTGCTCAGAGCCTCTTCTTCCTCCTCTTCCTCTGATACTGCAGGAAGAGAACCCACAATTCCCATCTTGGGCTTAGTTTCGTTTTTAGGATGCAATCCCTTCCTTCTCTCTTTTTTTTTTTTTGGGTTTTTTTTGTTTGTTTGGTTTTGGTTTTTTTTAGTTTTGTTTCAGCTCAGGCAGTTGTGTGCCTGACAACTCGAAGCAAAGTTGTTTCACTCTGTTTCTGTGTCATTTAACTCCTGAAAATCAACTTATTCCTCATTTTCAATTAGGCCAGAAGTAATTATTAAAAGATAATTTCAAAAGCAAAGTTATTTAGAAATATTTGTAATGTTTCAACAGTTTAAAAATGTTTTTATTTTGATAATTTGGGGTGGTTTTTTTACAAAATTGTTTTGTTATGGAAATTACCAGTATAAGTTTTGCAGCACTGGAAAGAAGGCTGCTGTGCCTGTGTGGCACAAATGACATGAGGAGGAGTATGAAGGTTTGAGTATGAAGAAGGGCCTGCTCAGTGCGGGTTTTGTGGGGTTTCCTCTGCTCCTCCAGCCCTCTGAGCTCAGATGGCTTTTCCCCTCCCACAGGGGGTATGTGCCCATGTGGATGTGGTACATCCCTTCGCTGCTTTCTCATGGTGAGAAGGATTTATTTGTAGACAGCATTTCCGAAATTTAGGACTAAATCCTATGACCTGACCCTGGTGTCCTTTTTGCTGGGAGTGGGATGGGTCTCAGCATTCAGTGCGAATTCATAGGTAAAAATGCCTGTTAAAGGAGCCCCACCTATATGAAAATACACCTTTGCCATAGGGGCAGCTTTGCATCTCCTCAATCACAGCCCAAAAAGATGATTTTTGTTGCTCTGGTGCAGGTGTTTCCCCCAGACCACAGAGGGAGCATTGGGAAATAAGGCAAGATTTTGACTCATGCAATAGAGTTCTGGCCATGAAAAGATCTCCAGTGCAGGCTTCCTTGTGCTTTCTTTGTCCTGAGAGACCAACCCAACCCAGCTAATACTGAAGGGAATTCAAACGGGCCGTGTGCCCAGCGCCCCAGGAAATCTCCACGGTTGCCTGGCTGCTCCCACCAGTCCATGGCAATCCCATAAAGGCTGGGTAATACAATAACACCATTCCCTCAGGGCCCAGCTCAGGAACACACTCAGGCACTTGTAAAACCTTAGGCCTATACTTAAATCCCTGAGCTTTTGCTCCCTTGAGCCATGTACACTTTCTCCACATGCTGAGCCAGGATGCTCATGCACAGAGGAGGGAAATGTTGCTTCAGCCTTCTGATAGCTCTGGTACAGGATCAATACCTGAACAGAGCACCTCTCCCAGGGGACACTGGAACAGATCTCCCACGTGGGAGAGAGCAGGGCAGGTTGGGCTCAGCCCCTCCACTGACACCATCCATCAGATAAGATCAGATCACAAACTGCCCAGACAGATGTTACATTATTTATTAGGGCAGGCTTCTGGCCTGAGGCCGGAGGCCAAGAAGAGAGGGACAAGACAGCAGAGAAGATAAAAACACAGTATTTCTTAACCTCCAGAATAAAGAGGCTTGAGAAAGAGGGAGCACAAAGCATCTGTACAATTTATGCTTACATCAGACATATGTTTTTTAATGAGTGTTTTCCTACTCCTTAGAGAAGGAAGGAGACCCCTTAGTACATGGGATTATGCAGATTTCCCCACTCACAGGTTCTGGGACTCCTCAAGAGACAAGCAGCAACCAGTGCCCAAGTTTGCCAAGCACTGAGTCACAAGCACTGGTGGGCAACTGCAGCTATTTTAGCTGAGTTTCCAGACCCAGAGGCAGGATGGGAGGTGGAAGGCACCCAGAGGCAAATCCAGAGCCAGTGGTGAAGCTTTCTGCTGGATGCCTTGCTGATGCTGTGGTCACTGGAGCATCTTCAATGCCAGCCCAAGCATGCACACATGGGGACCCTGGAGGCAGCAGCAAGCCCTGCTCATGGCACTGCCAGCTCTCAGCTTAGACATCCCAAAACCAGTTCCCAGGATCTGGTTTTGATCCCAGAGCACTGCCAGCTCTCAGCTTAGACACCCCAAACCAGCTCCCAGGATCTGGTTTTGATCCCAGAGCACTGCCAGCTCTCAGCTTAGACACCCCAAACCAGCTTCCAGGATCGACCAGCTGTGCCAGAGGTGGCTCACATGGGAGGGCTGAGAGGCGTCTGCAACACCAAGGGATGCTGTGAAGGGACAGGTAGTGAGGCAAGAGTGAAGTGACATCATTCTTGGACTTAACAGTAATAATAAATATTGATAATATGTTGTTACTATTATAGCTGACAGAAGCAGTCAAGCAGGGGGAACTAATTCTCCATTTCAGCAGGGAATTTGCTGATTTTTCTTGAGGGTACAGCAGCTGCTGCCTTTGTGCTGGCACTGCTGCTACAGGGCTTGACTTCCCGTGCTGCAGCCTGGCTGGGAAGGTGCTGGGTGGGAATTCGGGGCTGCAGTGGTTGCTGCGTCCCCCCAGCAGCTCTGGGTGTGTGGCTGGGCGCTGGAGAAACCTCAGCCACCAGAGGTGCAGGCAAGGACCAAAGAAAAGGAGCACTTAGGGAGAAAGCAGTCCTGGGAGGTCTTGGTGTAGGGTTTCAAACAGTTCTGGAGTAGCTGGAAATAACCGGAGGGGCCTGTTTCTGAGCAACTTTGTGCAACTTTTTTCTTTCATCAGTGCAAACCAGACCGGGTTGGAGCAGGAAAAGCTGGAGGAGGTGATGTGGAGCTGAGCTCTCCTTGCTGCCACTGATGTGGGCTCAGGCAGGGGAGGAGCTTTGAAGGCTGATGAATGAATTACCCACCGGGGGCTCATGAATTGACCACTGGGGGCTGGAAACTGGGGCAGTGCTGCAGGCACAAGGAGCAGCAGGAAGGAGAGGTGTCCATGGTCCTTGCTTGTTCTATTGACCCAGGCAGCTCTCTGCACACCAGGAGCCCCAGCACAGCCAGTCAGGGCAAGTCCTGGTGCAATGTGATTTTGTAGAGGGCTAAGCCAAAGTCTTGCTCCCCCCGTGCTGTCGTTAGCAGTGATGGGTTCTCTGCCTCGTCCTTCCACCCTCAGAGCTCCCTCAGACAATGTTTCTGGTGACTTCTTCAGTCGAGATATTTAATTTATCCCCATTCATTTCTTTGCATGCGACAACTTTTCTTACTCTCCTCTTTCCTCTACATGCTTCTCTTTTCCCCAGTAAAGCCTCCTGTCCAAAAAATCCTGGTGCCATGGCCTAACCCTGCTGATGTCTGTCTGAAGGATGGTGTTTATGACATCTACCCAAACACAGGACTGTGTTCACTCCACTGCAGCATCAACCACCCAGGTCCCAAAAACCTGTCACTGCCACCCTCCCTGGTCCTTGTTCCCATTACATCCACATCTCCTCCTCCTCCATATGGTCATGAGCTGTGCCTGAGGTCCCACAGATGTCCCCTTGGGCATGCACAGCTCACATTCTTTGTGGCCAAAGGAATTATCCCTTCAGTGAGACAGATCTGCTGCAGTCTCCTACCCTGCTGGGTAAAAACCTGAGCGCTCTCAGCACACAGGTGCAGATGGCACTGCTACACCCTGAACCCTTTTCTCAAGGGTGTCACCCCCAAAAAATCACATGTAGAGAGACAGGAGTCATGTTTGGGAGGAGAAATTGCAGGGATCATGCACAGAGTGGCACAGTAGGAAGTTGAGGGGAATAGGGATGGTGCAGCCTTGGACTGGTGGCATTCCACCTGGGATCACCAGTTCCTTCATCCACCAAGGCAGAACCTTCCCCCAGCTCCCCTTTGTTCACCCAGGGCTGGTCACCACCAACCAACCATGCAGGAATTGCACCCACCTCACCCTTTAACCAAGGTGGGATCCCTTATACGTGCCAGAGGTTCCCTCCCTCCCTGGGTGCCTGGAGTGGCTCCAGGGCAGTGGGAGCAGGTGCAGTCGTGTCCAGGCACAATCAAAGTGCTGCAGCAGAGTTATCTCTGGGCTCACTGAGGACCAGACAGACCCTCTGCACAAAGACAAATTCTGGGGCTTTAATTAGCCAAGCAGGGAAACACTGCTCTGTCTTTAAAGCAATCTATGTCTGTTTAAAGGGAAAAACAAAGGCTTTGAAATCAGAGATTTAGAAGGAGGGAGAAAAATCTGAGCTCAAAATGATTCCATTGCTCAGTAGCATCGGTTTGAACCAGAAGTTTTTTTGGGAAAAAATTCCATCCCTCTTGTCCCTCCTCTGAAAATCAGTCCTTGGAGGTGTCAGGGCTCCCTTTCATTGTAAGGTCCAGCTTCCCAAGGCATTGCAGAGAGGGGAACTGCAGAGGGGGTAGGAGGGGTGAAGCAACATTCCTCAAAGGAAAACTTCCTGGGTGCTGCTGGACCACTGCCTCCATCACCTCTCAACCTCTCTGGTACCCAGATGTCTTGCACCAAAGCCATGACCAGCAAGCTTCTCCTTTTTTTTCATCAAGCTTATAAGATAATAACTATGTTAAGATCTGCACCCAACAAGACACACATCTAAAACTGAAAGCTGCACAGCAGAGGGGCTCAGGAGATCAAAGGTTTTTCTGCTTTCCTTGAAGTTGTGCTTGAAACAAACAACTATTGTTTTCAAATCCTGCATTTTATTCAAAGCTCAGTTGGAGCTGATGTCTTGCCTGTTTATTTTCAGTTGCTAGTGGTTTGTCTGCAACCAAAATAAGTCTTTTCTTAATCCTTTCTTTGCAACATCACTGGAGGAATGGGAGCCATACGTGCTCCCATGCCAGACCCTCAGGGTGCCACGGGCTCATCCTGCCCAGGACAGCCCTGAAGCCTTTCACGCACAGTCCCACACTGCATTTTGGGGATGTGCTTTGAGGTTTTACTGCTGCAGTGTCTCAGTGCTGTCGCCAAGTGCTCACCACAGAATTTCCTCTGTTGGCAGGGCTCTGCCAGAGGTAGCCCGACGCTCGCTGTGACCTGGTACAGTTTGAAATTTAGCACCAAGTCCTGTTTTAGGCAGAACTCCCTAAAATCATTAGGTGTTACCATATAAATCTCCATCTGGCATGTCACAGGGTGAGTGACATTTCCTGACAGCATGTTTCATCATCACAGGACCTATTTTTAAAGCACTGATTTAAAGTTGTAATGAATATCAAGGATTAGCATGCTGCTGAATCCACTTCTGCCCAACCCCCCTAAAGTTTTGGACTCTTTTATTCAACTTTTCCTCCGAGGGACTGTGACACTTTTAAGATTTGTTTATTGGCAGGTACTGGCTGGCACAGTCCTGCAATCTCCATTGAATAGGGACACTTCTTGCCTAATTTCAGCAAGGTATTTCAGAGGGTAGAACCCTCCAAGATTGTTATTATGACTCCATAGTTTTTTCACAAAGAGTGGTTATAAAATTAAAAAATAACCCTGCTGATGACTCTAGCTGTGGGTTACTTCATCTCATATCAGACATCAGAGAATCCACATGAGAGAGCTGATGAAAACCAGGCTTTTGCGCACACTGAGCAGGTCACTCCTGTAAAGCATCTGAAATTCAGATTCACACTTCTCCTCTGTTTTCTTTCCAAGATCAATAATAGAAATGATGGAGGATAAATTGAGGGGGCTAAAACACAACTTCACCCAAGTGTGCTGTGTTCCTTCACTGTTTCATTCCAGGTCCTTCTCTTGTGTTCTTCTCCTTCTCATTGTTGTTGCTGTTCCTCTCCTCCTCCTTTTTCTTCGTCTTCTTCATTGTTACTCCTTCAACTGATTTCTCTCTCAGATGCAGACCAAACTCCAGCCACACTGGTACCACAATGCGGCCTCCAGCTGCCCCTACGGAGCAGAGATGTGGTGCAGATGCAACAGGGGGAAAGAAAAACCAGAAAAAGGGAGCTTGCAGGATGCCCCACACAGCATATCCCCTGAAACAGGGATTTGGTGCACTCCAGGAGGACTCATTTTACATGAAGATATCACAGAGGGAAGCAATAAAGGAAAGTTCCCTCCTCATGCAAGGGAGCAAGGTGAGTCGTGGAGCACTCACGACTTTCATCCAGACAGCTAAAAATGATGGGGAGCTCTCTGTGGGGGTCCTAGTCCTGTTTAGATTCCATAGATGTTTACAAAAGGAGGATAACAGGCAAAAAGGGTGAAGGGGCAGGATTCTCTCCTTGAAGCACTCCAGTAACTGAGCAGAGACTTTGCCAAGCCGGGGTGCTCTGGCACCTCCAGGCTGCAGCTGACCTGCCTGTGTGGGAAGCAGCACTCCTCTGGCATAAGCCAGCCTGCCTCTGCCTCCAGTCTCCACAGGACACAGCCAGAAGAGTCTCTGGGTGGTGTGTTAGAATGAGATGACACAAACCAGCACCACTGGTGTGGCCCAAGGTGCTGTGCAGGAGGCAGCCACCCAGGGAGGCATCGAGGTCCCCCAGGTTCAGGACAAGTGCTCTCATGCCCAGCTCTCTGCAGCAGCCTCAGCCCACAGCAGCTTCAGGCGCCACAGCAAAAAGAACTAAAACTGATTCACGAGGGGCAGGTAAAAGAAATTAGTCAGGCTAAAGAGTCCTAAACTCTTCTTGGACCATCACATTCAAGCACAAAAGGCTTGCACAGCAGTCTTGTCTGCCACAGGAGGTTCTGGGGGATGAGACCTAGGAACAGAGTGAAACCTGCTGCCTTTGCAATTCTGCTTAAAATCAAGGAAAATGTTGAGAGGAGCCTATCTAATGTGGTGGAAAGACTGACCAAGACAGCGGCTGGGACAAGGGTGCCGTGGTGGCACCCCACAAACCTGTCTCAGGCATGGAGGGGACAGTGTGAGGAAAGGAGGAGAGGTAAGGTCATATATCCAGTACATATCAAAGCTTAGCCAGCTAAGAAAATTAGAAAATTATGCTTTCCAATTTCCTCAAAATGCACTTATTGCTGTCCCAACAGATTCCTGTCACTCTCTGGGAAGCAGAAACCAATTAGTCCAGTCTGAAAGAAAAATCAAGTGCATCTTTTGCTGTTTTGTTACATGACAGACATTCTGCAGTTACCTGGCTTCAAATAGGCATCTCCATGAGCAGAAAATGGCCAGCCTAAAGGGATGAGCAGCCTTTGCCTTCAGTCATCTCTGACTGGTGAGATTCATCCTGCTCTTAACAACTTCAGGGCAGGCTCAGCTGCTAACGCAAGGGTCCTGATGTAATTTAAGTATCAATCATTTTTCCTAGAAAAAACCAGTTGAGTCTGCATGGCAAGGCTGTATATCTATGCTGCCACAAGACTTCCTCTGCGTAAAACAGGGAGACCTTTTGACCCAAGGGACTTTGCTTCCTGCAGAGGAAATCAAGAGGGAGCAAAGTTCACTGCGATCAAAATAAGTCTTGACATAAGAGCAGATTTCCACAAACTTGTCTGTATGCAAGAGGGGGGTGCACAGCCCCAGCAGCCCAGAAAACATCTGATCCAGAAAGATATTTCCACCATGACTTCAGATTCACTCTGCCTCAAGGTTTGTCTCCAAGCAGAAGAAAAGCCACCATGGGCCTCCATTTCAGTGTGGGTCACCAGCAAATCCCCAATCCCAATGTAGCTGTGGTGCCTTTGAGCACCAGCAACTAATGGGATTGGTGAGGGCTCTTAAGGTTGGTTGGTTTTGGGATATTTTAGGAAAACTGCCTTGGTCCCTGCTGTCCTCAGCCAGTTCCAAGGCTTTGCTATCAGCAGGAGTTTCTACCATGCTGGAGTTTGGTGCCTGGGTCAGCATCTCTGTGTCGTCCCTGTATCCATAACTGGCCAGATGGGTATAAAGGGAAAACGTCCTGGGAAGAAAGAGGTTTGGGAAGGGGGAAACCAGGATGTGCTCCTGTCTCTTTCCCACCCTGTCACCAACAGAGCAGAAAGGAAAAAGGACGGGGGGCGGTGGGAAAGGAAGTAAGCAAGCTTGAGGGTACTTGTTGCATTCCCGTGATGGCTGGAAGTGGGCGAGCAGCAGAACATCACCACCTCTGGGGAGAGGAACATCCACTCAGCCCCCCAAAGTGAGAGCAGTTACCCAGAATTTTTGGAAACAGAACTAATGTGCAGGGCATCTGGCATTGACAAGTGACTGGGGACAGCGATTTGTGCCCGAGTGACAGCAGAGCCATGAGCAAAACGGGAGGGAGAGCAGCTCCTTTTATCAGCACTGGCTGCTACATTTCTCACTTTTGGAGTAGAAAGTTGAGCAGCTGCTGCTGCTGGCACTGCAGGAAAGCATCCCTGGGGCACTTGGCACGGAGGGAGAGGAGCAGGTCCATCCCTGGGGAGTCCTGGAAGGAGTCTGGCTCTTCTTGTTGACCGTTTTTATTTTGCTTCCTTTAAAGGCTGGGAGGAAAGAGGGAGGGAGGACCTGAGCAATGTGGTCTGAAAGAAAAAAAAAAAGAAAAAAAAAAGGCAAGTTAAAGATGTGAAGTGCCTGGCAGAGACCCAAAGCACAAGAGCACAGAGACCGTGAGAAAAATGTAAGTTTGCTGTCCAACTGGATGGAAATCAGATGTCGCCTGGGACTTCACAGGACTTGTAAATGAATAAAGGAATGGGCAGGAAAGGGAGAAGATCCTGCCAGGCTGGAGAAGGCAAACCAGCAGGGCCTTGATCCCAAAATGGTTAATATCAGTGAGACTTCCTGCAGGCAGCAGTGACTGTCCTATCACAGCATAAATCCTCCACTAACTGCTAAACCAGATCTCCTGAGAATGGAGAAGTGGGGACTTCAGGGTTTTGATGCTACAAGTAGCTGAGGAGGAGGAGGAGGGAGTCATGAGGTTGGGGAAGAGAGCCATTGCAAGCCTTGCTGGAACACAAGGGAACACAGCTGCTCCAGTGGCACCAGGCAGCTTCCATTGCTGTTCCCAACTCACCTCGTGGCTGCTTGGACAACTGGCTGAGGAGTGCCAGGGCATCTGCTGGGCATGGATGGCCCAGAGGAGCAGAGTGGCAGAAGGAGGGCAGAGGAATGGCAGAAGAGGTGGGATACTCCCTTGGGAAGGTCTGCCGCAGGATGGACACAGCTAGCCTTGGAGATCAAGTGACTTTTGCTGCTCCATGTGCAATCAGACCACGGGATACACTTGGAGACTAATGGAAGGAGCTGCCCATGCCCGTGCCTTTATTATACACGTGCACACACAAATCCTTGAGATACCACCAAATCTAGTATCTCCTGCAGGACCTCCTGTTTGTACCCACCTGCTAAAAGGGGAAACCCATGCAAGAATCAGCAGGGACAGCTAAAGAAGCCTTTGTGAGCTCTGTATCACCCATGCCAAGTAGGGGAAGGCTTAGAGACTTCTGCTAGAGATTACTCAGAGCTGCTCTTGGCTGAACACCAGGGTGGGACCTGCCTCTCCTGCACAGAGGCTGATGGGGTCCGTGATGACCCATTGTGGGACAGAGTGAGCAGGTCCAGGGCAGGCTCTGGTTGGCAGCACAGCGTTCCTGGTGTCCCTTCCATTTCCCTGGTCCCATGCACCATGCTCAGCCTGCCAGGCAGGCACAAAAGGCCTGTCCTGCCATTTCCCAGCAAGCTCGTTCCTGCTCGCCCTGGGCTGGGAATGGAGCCACCACTGAGACCCCTTTCTGTGAGGAAACAAAGTCGTGCTCCTTGCACAGGAGCTCCCCAGCAGCCAGCCACAGCCCAGGGCACTGCTCCGTGAAGAGCTGTAAATGCCAACAGAGATGGCTGCTGCCCCAAAATGCTCCCACCAGAGCTGGCCCTGGGGCCAGGGCAGTGCAGTGCTTGCCTCTGTTAGTGCAATGCCCTCGGAGGCATCATGAGAGGAGATTTCAACCCTCTCCAGGGAGATTTAGGAGGGACAGATGCTGGTGGTGGGTGAGGAGGTACTTGGGGAGATGGGAACGTGCGGAAATATTCGGAGAGGCCAAGCGAGCCCACAGGTGCAAACGACGACGCCATTAAAGCAGTGAGGAGCCTTAAGGAAAAAGCCCAAGGAACCACAAAACCCCCCAAAAACCTCTATCTGAACACGCTCAGGGCATCTCTGTGACCTGGTGGGACCTCGCCTGGGGATGTCTGGGCTCGGGGCTCCCTCTAGAGGGTTTTGCACAGCCAGCAAATGGCCGCAGCACGGCCTTGGGAAGGCGGCTCCAGGGCTCCCGGGCTCAGCCCTTCCTTCCCTTGGGATCCTGCTGTGCATGGGGCGGCCTGAGGAGCACCTCCACCTGCCCTGAGCCCGCAGGAGCGTCCCCAGCCCTGCCGAGGGCCCTGGCAGGGGCAGTGTTCTGGTTTAGAGCAAATTTGGGGGAGAAGATGCTCCGGTAGGAAAGCAGATCCAATCGGCTCCTCCCCCCAACCAGTGCGGGAGAAAATACCTCCTTGGAGAAAAGTGGAAAAAACCTGTTTATTAAACAATAAAACCTAAACAATATTAAACAATAAAACCTCTTGCTGCTCCAAAGAGATGACAAACTCAGAAAGTCCTTTCCATGGGTTACAGCTGAGCTCACTCAGTCTCTGATCAGCCCCTTCAGTGCTGGAAATGTCGCAGGCCAGGCCCGGCCCCGTGGGCCACAGGCGCAGCTGCCAGTGCTCCCCTGGGTGTTCAGGCCAGAGCAGGTTTCAAGAGGTCCAAAGAAAAGGGAAAAAATCACAGTCCAGGGAACTTCTCTGCCTCAGCTAGCTAAACTAACTAAAAGCAAAGGAGAGCTCTGTCCCACCGTCTGTCCATCTGCAGACAACACAGTCCGGAGCAGGAATGTGGAGGAGTGAGAGCATTGTCTGGAAAACAAACTGTGCGCTTCTACTCTCCCCCCTTCGCTCTCTGGAACACGTCTTAAAGGTGCAAAACTTATTATTCAGCATAACAGAAAGAGAAAATTTGGGATAAAAGCATCACATAGTCAACCCAGGACAGGCAGACACCCAGTGTGCTTGCAAGGAAGTGTTTACACGGCTTATTTCAGCCAAGCAGGATTTGGGGAGAGGGACCCTGGAAGTGACTTTGTGCTGTAGATGCAGGCCGAGCTGAATCCAGCCTTGGAGATCCTGTAGAGGGGCTGGAATCATTCAGGGCCAAGCAATATCCTGAAAGCAGGCCTGAAAGCAGGAGCTGCATAAAGACAACTGCCCTCGCCTCTGGGCAACAGAGCTTGGAGCAGGGGCTGTCCCAGGAGACACGTCCCACCAGGAAGATCCCAGACACCATGTTATAATTAAGAAGCTTGACTAGGCCAATATTCAAGCAGCAATCAATTTATTAATTAATACGGTAAAGTATGAGCAATACAGCGCTGGGTACAGCGGGGGAGGTTTTCCCTCCAACTGCACACCCATAGTTGAGGGTTGCAGGTATTTATAGGGGTACTCATCAGCTTTCTCAGCAGTTTCTATTCCCAATTTTTACTCATCAGCAGTTTCTATTCCCAATTTTTACGTCACAGTTCTATACACTATTGTGATTTACTTTTTCTCGGGATGTATCCCAAAAGGAGTATCCCCAGATGGTGGTGGTCCGGTTTCTGAAAGAAGAAAGACGAATCCCATCTGGCGAAGTCCAGCTCCCCAGATGTGTGTCCACCTTTCAATTGCAAAGACTATAAATCTCATAACAGTGATGTCCAGCTTCCCTTGGTCGAAACTATAAATCCTTGAGTTGATATTCATCTTCCTTTCTCAAGCTGTTTTTTTCTGTTTTGTTAAGGTGTGAGATAAGCAAGTTTCCTTTATATATATTTCAAAGCTATAGTTTCAAGTATAAAAGCAATATTCTAAAATTATACTTCAAAAGGTTATTATTGCAGAACTCTTTAAGACTTAGCTACAAGCAAAGAGCAACATCCTTAATGCTTTAATTCTAATACTCCTAAATCAACTAAGGTTAATTGCAAACAAAAGATAGGTTCAAAGGCCTTCTTCCATGCTTTACTTTACGCAGTTATTATTAGAATTTGCAACTGTCCCATTGTCCACACATATCACAATCACAAATACACACATTGCCTGTATGTACCTGACATGAAGTACAGCTTTGTATTTCACAACCAGGATGAGCTCCTCATCAGAGCAGTGCTGCTGGGAAGGAGCAGCCTTGGGAGAAGAGCCAGCCAGCAGCCCATGGGGCAGCTCATCATGGGACAGGCCGCTCCTGGCTGGGGGTGTTGGCAGGGATTCACTGTCACAGACTTGTCCTTGGACATCTGAGACTGCTCTGGTGCCAAAAGGCATTTTCACTCTCTAAAACACCTGCTTGACAGCCCTCTGAGATATTTTGTCATAAAGGGTGATTGTAAAGCTTAAAGTTTTCTTGCTAATAACTTAATTACAGCCCAGACTGCCCAAAGCACCCAAATGAGGCACTTCAAACACATCCAAAAAAGGAGATGTTAGCCATGTTAGCTCATCCTTGAGGTTTTAATTGGGGCAGCTGCAGGGGCAGGTTGGCAGGTGGGAAGCATCTCACAGCCTTTGTGAGGGCTCTTGGCTCTCCACCTCTCAGGCCAAAGTCACAGACAGAAAGAGGTCACACAACAAAAAAGAGCAACAGGAAAGAGGTTTTGGGTGCTTTTAAGGTTTCCTAGGACAAAACAATTTGAGGTCTAAGCACATGGAGCTGTGGGGAACCTGAAATTCTCCCCAGGCCCTTTGACAAAGGGCTCTGCTCAGCTATGGCAGCAATGCCCAGCTCAGCTGTGAGCAAGACTTCTGCTTTTTGTCTGCATACAAATTGCAGCTGCCCTGTCCCCTCCAGAAGGAACAGGAGAAAGCTGGAAAAAGAAGCACCACAAGAAGTTCTTCTAATCAGCACATTTTCTGCTGGTGAGACAAATATTCTTTGTGCAAACCCTGGGAGAAGACAAGCCAGATCCTGCTCAGTGCGTACCTAAGAGTGCAAGCACCTACACTTAAAGCCAGAAGGGGCTCTTGAAGGGGAAGTCATGTCTTACTAACTTAATATTCCCCACTGAAAGGGTGGTCAGACACTGGAGCAGGCTGCTCAGAGATCTGGTAGAATCACTATCCTTGGAAGTGTTCAAAAAGTGCATTGATGTGGTGCTTAGGGACATGGGTTAGTGGTGGGCTTTGCAGCGCTGGGTTAATGCTTGGACTCGATGATCTCACAGATCTTTTCCCACTCAAACAATTCTGTGATCCTGTGATTCCAGGACACAGCTGTCCCAGCTGGTGCCCAGGCCGGCTGGTGGGCCCCTCGCCAGCCTTCACTAGATGGTGCTCTACGCCCTCCCAAAAAATCCCTTTTGCAGCAGAGCCCGTTTGTCTTGTGCTGCATTTCCAGCTGCAGCCTCAGGTGGGAGGAGAAGGGATATTTTCCTGTCCGGGGGATGTTTTCCACAGCGACAAAGCAGGATGGGCAGTGGGGTTTGAAGAGCCCCAGGTTGTGCTGAAATGAGTGGGAAATGCATCGAGGAAGAGGAGGTTGAGCAGACGGAGCAAAAGGCACGAGCATTCCCCTCCTGCCTGGAAGGTCCTTGTTCGCACGGATTTGTCCCCACAGAGGAATCGCATCCTGGCAGAGGATGTCCAAACTTTCCCTGGCCAGGACTGAAGGAGGGCACTTTCCCCTCTCCAGCTATGTGGGCACACGGTTTGTGGGCAAACCCTTCCAAAAGCGCCCGGGGAGCTTCAGCCCCCGCGGGCACAGCGAGACCTCAGTGCTTGTGGCTGCTCCTTCACCCTTGGAAAGCCAATGCCACCCCAGGCAGCCCTGCCCTGCCCTGCCCTGGGCCCAGGCAGCTTGTGCTGCCAAACTAAATGCACCCAGGGCGTGTGGGGCTGCAGAGAGCTCTGGGCGGGCTGAGGGACAGGTCTGGGGACCTGCTTTCTCCCCAGCAGACACACTCCAGCACCCTGCTGGCAGCGGGAGGGAGGATGCCTCTGTGGGACTCAGCAAACGAAGCTCTTAAGCAGCGCTTGTCAGCCAAGAGATAAACACACTTGGAGTTAAAAGTGTGTTTATCACCCTCTGATGGGGAATATGGCATGTGTGTACGTACAGCTTGCAAGTGGAGAGGCTTTCTAAGAGCTACCCAGGGACAGAGACGGGCTGCTTTGGCTGGAAGAGGGATTTTCAAGGTTTTATTGCCTGATTATCCTGTATTCTCTTTGCAAAGTGTGTGGGGGGGTCTCATCTTGAAGCCTCCGACCCATCAGTCAGCCAATGGATTTTTTGCATTTGTTGCTCTCTTTGAAGCCTGTTCAACCCCCCGTGGTGAAGACAGAAACCACACAAGCCTTTCCCGAAATCCTGTTTTGCAGAACAAAACCCCCAGAGAGGTTTGTACTCTGTGTCATGGGTGCCTTCAGTGCACACATCCTCCCTCTGACAAGCTGTCAAGAGGCTTCAAGAACATCTTTATTGCTTTACACACCTTGGTTGGGAAAGCTTGAGCAGAGAGATTGGCTTTGCAGGAGTCAGAAGCCAGGCCTCTTCTCACACATGACATTTTGGGCACTGCCACCCTCCCAAACTCCATTAGAATCATTTCAGTGCGACAAAATAACCAGGCCCAGCCTTAAAGACGTCTCAAGCCAGATCATTGCTGCCCACAGGGGAATTGTTTTCACAGGGTTTCAGGGAGATGTTTCTTCCAGAGCAACAGGCCCCAAATATTTCCTGGGTTTGCCACGTTCTGCACTCCCTTAAAGCTGTGGCACCATCCAGGCCTCTTAAAAATAATTTCCTGGACATGCAGAGGAGAAACAAACAAAGCTTGGGAACCACAATCAGGATTTCAGGCTGTGATGTCACTTAGCCTTGCCTGGCCACCAGGTTCAGCCCAGAGCAGATCCTGGATGTGGTACAGGGATGGATAATGTCTGCTGGAGATGCTGCTCACAAGCAGCTCTGTTCCACAAGGTGAAGACCCAGCACTGCTTTGATTTTTGATCCATCAGTGCTGAAAGACAGGAGATCCCATCATGGCTGAGGAAAAGAGCTGCCTTTCTATCAGAAGAGGGAAGGGGGGTAAAAAAGATTCTTGTTTCAGCAGCTGAGTTGGAGTAATTTCCCAGACCATCTCCATCCCAGTGCTGTGGAAGGCAAAGTGCTGGCAGCTGCTCCAGTCCTGCCTCACACCAAGCATTTTTGCCTTTTGGGAAGTGTTTGAAGATCAAGAGGCTTCCAGAGGGGTGTGAGGAGATGAGTAATGAGGAAACAGCCTTTAGGAGGCTTCCAGTGAGGAAGCCCAACCCTTTATGCCAAGCCTTGCATCTTTGGAGAGGCTCAACCACTTCTGCATCTGGACAGCATCAGTGGAAGAGGGCGAGAAATGGAAGCTCCTTTTTCCCCATGGGCTTCTCTGAGTGACACATCAAAGGCAACACCATGGGAAACCCCACAGTGGGTCTCATCCTAGAGATGCCCTAGGGCCTTCCTAGTGTGGACTCTCTTTATGCCAGCCCCAGGTCCCAGTCTTGCTGTGAGCTGTTTTCCTGCCCTCAGGCACTGGATAGCCCCACGGGCTGGCTGAGCTGCTGAAGCTGCTCTTTGCCCATTCAGCAGCACATCTGCAATCCTTGAGAGGGTGGGAGCGAAGCATTTTTAAACTTAGCACTGGAGCTGTTTGGTAGGGCTAAAGTTCATCTCTCAAGAGCTTGAGTTTCATGTAGCATGAGGGCTGGGGTGACCCAGCCCCGACACCCCGTGCTGCTCACTTCCTCCATTTAACTGAATGAAACATATAAGGGTTCATTAATATTGAAAAAACCCATCTCACTGCACCCTCATGGCGGTGGAAATCATCTCAGCTGACTGCAGCAAGCTCTCTGGGCCCACCAGTGGATGCCTACGTGCAGGCTGTCCTCAGTATCCAGAGAGCAGATTAAAATTTGGCCAGGTTTTAGCTCAGGCTTTGTGGAGTGGTGCTTTGGGCACACACCTCAGGGCCTGGGCTGCAATTCTTGACTGCTTAAGGAGCACATTTGTAACTCATCAACATGTCTGCCCGGTTTACACCCTCGGGGGAAGCCCCAGGGACAGGTTTTCAGGCAGAGAATGGGGTGGTGAGCAGGGCTGGCATCCCACACAGGGACATGGGCACAAGATCTGGGTGAGGTCACCAGGGCAGCTCAGCAGCACAAGGCCAGGATCATGGGCATTTTTGGGATGGCTTTTTGCTTTGTTTCAGCTTCTCCCTGCCCAAGCTGACAACACGCAGCTGATACTGCACTCAAAAACCTGCTGCAGAGAGCAAAGAAATCCACAAGCAGCCATGGCTGGCTCTGCAGGGTTTGGATTTGCTGCAGGATCAGGCAGGACACTGCCTGACATCAGTGTCCCCACTGCCCCTGTAGGCTGGAGCAGCTCCAGCACTGGGGACACCTCAGTCTGGCAGCAGCTGTGTGACCAAATTTCCCAAAGGGCAGCAGGAATCCTCCCTGCCCTCAGCCTGGAATATGGGCAGGAGCACCACGCTCCCCTCCTCCACACTGTGCCAGTGCTGGAAGAAAAGGAAAAAGGATCAGATGCTGCAGAAGTCCTGACCTCATTCCTACCCTGCCTGCATGTATTTTGTGGTAATGCTGTGATAATTCTCAAATGCTTCCTTTACATTTTCCCAGCCAGGCACCAACATCGCTGCCATCACCCCGTCTCCTTGTCTCTGCAGGAGTGTCCTCAAGGAACACCTTTGCATTTGGCTGAACAAGATGTTCCTGTCTGAGGAACCACAACAGTGTTTTTCCTGGTTTTCCATCCACCCCACTAAACCACCAGCTTTTCTTCCTACTATTTTGAGTAGAATGCATTCCTCTGGCTAGTGTTATGTGGACAGTATGTCTGTGTTTCCTATCATCTTTTGGTCAGGTGAGCTTCAGGTTGGAGAGATGTGTTCCTGATGGAGTGATAACGCAGAGAGATCCATAAATACAGCGTCCCAAAGCCTCTCCTTGGGCAGTGACTTCCCAAGGAGATGTCAGGAGCACCCAAACAGTGGTTTGCTGCATCAGGGTAGGAATGTGCCTGGCATGACTGGTGTGCAGGGTCTGTATCTGGGTATCAAGGAGCCATCAGAAAAAAATGCCTCATGGAACATTTCCCCCTGCTCCTGCAGTGATGGAGGGCATGTGCAGCCCTCCAAGCCATGACTTTGCCCTTGCGGCTTTGGTATCAGGCACACAGTGGGTGTCCCCTCATGATTTCTGGTCTTCTCAAAGTGCATCTGTGATGAGCTTCTGTCTGATGGGACTTTTCTTACCAAACACTTTGCCACTCCTGGAGGGAACTTTCTTATGCCAAGGGTAGTAGGACTGGGCAGAAACATATTTGCAGGGTGAAAGGCACCCCATAAACCAGAGGAAACACAGTGGGTCTCCCAGGAGGCTGCATTTTTGGCCCAGAACACATCCCCAAACAACAACAGCATGCAGATATTTTGTCAACGCCATTTTTAACAGGGTTAAATTGAAGCACTGGGACAAGGAAACCCAGACTCTGGCTCCCAGGCTGGTCTGCCACAGCACTCAGATGCCTTTGCTCAATTCCTGTGTTCCTCTCTCAGCCCTGAGACCATTTCACAGCAAAATATTCCTCTATTCTGTTCCGCAAAATAGGTGGCAAAATATGCATTGCCACCAGGGTAAGCAGCAGCAACCACAAGGCCCAAACACAATTTGTTTTTTTCCTCTCTTGGATGAAGATATGTCATGGACCACTTACTCAAGCTAAATACTTTTCAGTAATGCCCATTTTTTTAAGCTCATGTTTTAACTAGATCAATGTTGAGGCCACCCAAGTTACCAGCTAATGTCACTGTCACTTCCAGCATTCCCTAATCAGCCCCACCCTGAGCAGACAACAATCAATCTGTTCTTCATTTATTAAACATCACATTTTACCAGCTTCTTGGCCAAAGGCCTTCAAGACCCTTGCTTCCCAAAGAGAAGGGAGAAAACACAGCATCCTTGTGTGGCTATTCAAGGGCTTGGAGTCAAATTTTCCAGCAGGGAAGGCCCGTGGCGCTATCACTCAGCCAATGCATGTTCTGAGCAGTGCCCCAGCTCTGCTGGGAGCAGGGTCAGGCTCCGGGGCTGCTCCAGCGTTTTTTCCCACAAGTTCAGCCTGTGCTTGAGTCCTGCCCCAGCCCAAAAGCCTTTGCTGAGATGCCTTTGACAGAGGGAGTGAGCTGATCTGCCGACACGGGGCTGTCCCAGCAGATAAAATAAATATTTAGCTGGAGAACATCTAACAGTTTTCAAAGAGCCCGGGATGGCCCAGCATGTTTAGACTGTGTGCATAGCAAAGGCTGCTGCTGTCTTTAATCATTTTCTTATGTATTCCACGCTTTTATCTGGAGTTCTTCACAGTCCTCCACAGGGAGGTTTGTCCTGTTCATCTCTGCATCACAGATAAGGGAATGGGGGTGCAGCCAGCGAGGGTGCTGGGGGTGCTACATTTGGAGCTGCCGTTCTTTGTGTTCCCTCTCCAAGGCCAGAGCTCCTCCAACAAGATGCCATGGGAAGTGCTTTCCATGTTTTCCTGCTGGTGGTGGCCCTTGTGGCTGGTGCCACTTGTGCCCACATCTCAGCAGCAGTCCCTGTATCCCACTGTGCCTCTTGCCCCTGGATGCAGCCAGGAGATGGGCTTGCAAGGTGGCTCTGAATTACAGATGAAAAGCAATGTTGCTTTCTGTTCTGCTGCTTTGCATTGTGGAGTAACATCTCTTCTCTCTCAGCTTTATTTATTTATTACTTCATTTCACAGATGTTTTAATATAAAGTAATTAGTCCTGAGGGTAGCGTTAAGCCAAGAACAAATTAGGCTGTAACACAATGTCTCCCCTGCCTGGGTGCTCTGTTTTTTGGGAGCCCAGCAGGCAAGGCTGCTGCCTGGACTCTGCCTGAGCTCTGTAACCAGGAGCATCCCGAGGGGGCGCAGTGTTCTGTGGGCAGGATGGGGCACAGGGAGTTCTGCTTGGAGCAAGCTGCTGCTGGTGGGAGGTGTCAAAGGGAAGCTGCCCCCATCCCAGCCTCCCTTCAGCTCCCACCACGGCTGAAGGGGAGCCAGCTGAGTCTTAAGGCAAGAAATGAAGCATGGTTTTCTCTGGAAGCTGTATGGGCTTTAATGGGAGCCTGACCCAATGTCTTATAAATTTTTTATAATATAAATCTTATAATTTTTTTTTAAAGAATTCCTTTTGAATTAACACATTTGCTTTCTCAGTACAAATGCATATTTCCCTTGCCCACAATTTCTCCCATACAACATTCTTTTGAATCAGATTTTCACAGAAACTTTTACTGAAAACAACAGCCTAGCAACCTGAGAAATATCCAGCCTAGCCAATACATCCCTATGGAAAAACTGTGACAAACTGATGGGTCATTCCCAAAGGGGGCTGTCTGAGCAGGAGCTGGCCCCAGAGTGGGGAAGGAGCATCCCCACACATCCCCAGACATAGCCCTGAAGTTACACCCCTGTGTAACTGTATAAAACACCCAGGGGTGTTGTATAGATCCCCCTGCTTCTCCCTATTTCCCTGTGTAGCCACAGAGGGAATCTCCGCAGAGGATGGGAAGTGTAAACCCAGATTTTATATCAGAAAGCAAAGTATACCTTTGTGTCCTGGGAACCTCATCATGCCTGGCTTTGCCAGCCCCCTCCATCTTCCAGCCCCATGGATCTAGGGGACTTGGGTCACATCCCAGGCTGGGCTACAAGGCACTTGAACCTTTTCAGAACCACCTTTTCACAAACTAAACTAATTTTTCAGGCCTTGCCTTCTTAAGGCCACCAGCTTTCCAAGAAATTTTAAATCCTCTAAAATTCACCCAAATCCCATAATCCCTCATGGAAACAAAGGCTGGACTGATTATTTTTTGCTAAAAGGTTGGCAGGCTTCCAGCTTTCTGAAATGCAGCTCTGCTGAAAGAAAAATCTTTTGTGGGCAAAATCATGTACTGGTGGTTTTGGAAAGACAAGTTAAAATAAGGCATTTCAGGAAAAATAAAAAGCCTTTAAAAATAGTCTTGAAGCTATCTCTATCCCCAAGTCTGGAAGAGGAAGGGTCACACTTATTTTTTATCTTCTTTCCCCCCTGCCCACTGAAAGAGAAAGGGGCAGGTGGTTTATTTTTAGGATCCTGTTCCTGCTGCAGATGCAAGAAAAGCCATTTTTCCCAAAGCTGGCTGGAGCTTTGTGTGCTGGGACAGCTGTGGGAACCTCTGTCTGCCCCAGCTATGAGAAAGTAGGGCTTGGAGGGGGTTTTGGAGACCAGGAAATTATTTGTGGGTGGCCAAATGAGGGTTGGGGTAGCTCTTCATTATCAAGGCAGTCATCAGGGGCTTTCTCACTGGGAGGTCTGCAAAGATTAAATGGGTGCTGCTGCAGCACCTCATCAGCAAAGGGCCTTTGAGTCTCCCCTCACAGCTGGTTTTGGGGTGGTAGGAGCAGGGGGAAGAGCAGCACCCACCCTGTGCCACCACCAAAGGGTGCCCTTGGGGAAGGGGCTCACATTCCTGAGCTGCTCCTCAGCTCTGGGGAGCATGGATGGGCAGGGAGGCATCTCACTCCCTGATGCCACAGCTCTTCCCAAACCCATCATAATCTCCTGAGAGTGCAAGGACCAGGGCTGCACAAAGCCCTCAGGATGTGGGTGCACAGTAGCTTTAGGGAGGCAGGAGGGGGTTGTAGGTTTGACTCCTTCCCTGCCATTCCTGATACATGATTTACCTCTGCTGCTGCCAGAAATGTGGAAATGTCTGGGTGAGCATGGCTGCCAATACCCCAAACCCTGTGCCCAAGTGGCAGGGGCCAGGTAAGAGGGTGTCACTTGCAAGGTGAAGCACAGCATCATTTGGGACACCCCTGCAATGACTTCTGTCCTCTCAGTTCTATAACAGCTTTTTGCAATTCCCCAGTCTAGCTTCTCCTTTACCATCCTAAATTACTGTCCATCCTGAAGCAATCCCTTCATTTTTAGTGACCACCTCATCCAGCCCGTGACACATGGCTCCAGCAAACTCCCTTCCTGGAGAAACATCCCCTCTGCTTCCCAGCTTTCATCTCCAGCAGGAGGACTTTGATTTTCTTGGCAGCTTTTGTGCCTCTGTAGAGGCCAGTGGCAATATGGGACAGTTCACCCTTGCCTGTGCTTTTGGAGCCCTTCAGGTTTATTAGACAGGATTTCCCTTTGCAAAAGCCCTGTCAACTCTCCCCAGACAATTAATTGCGTTCTTTGATACGGCTTCTGGTCATGTGGCCAGCACAGAAACGAGGTACAGACACCAAGAAAAGTCCTGAAGGCATTTTTCAATGTCCTGTGGAAAAGCAGCGCAGCTGCCCCAGTCCAGGAGCTGCTTACAGTGCTCTTGCTGGGAGAATACAAAACCCTCCCATGCACTGACTGCTGCACAGCCTCACAGCAGCTCCTCACCTTGCCTGGACCCCTTAATCCCCATGCCAGTGGATTTAATACCCCTGTATTAAAGAAGGCAGCTTATGGAGAGGCTGCTGGGAATTTATTAGCTGGGCTCTTGGGAGGCAGAGCCAATAAAATAGAAACTTAATGAGCAGCATGCTGGTCAAAGGAGTTTAAATAATACCTAGCAATCTACATCCTCCAACTCTTCACCTCCAAGGCTGAGCATCAGTGGAAGCAGCTACATCCGTGAGATCCCAGCAAGGGACCAGAGTCACTCTGGAACCCTGGGCATGGGTGAGGTGGGAGCCAAGACAGTTGCTTTAGATGATTTACAGAGTTAGTGGCACAGTGGTAGAATTAGCTGATTTATTTGAAAATTTTAAAAAAACCACACCAGAATGAGGAGAAGAATTGAATTACAATACTTTTGGTTTTTGCTAAATGTAAACAATAGCTCATGTTATTTTAGAATTTAGTTTTGTTAATAATACTGCAGGATGCACTGACAGCACCTTCCTGGTGCAAAGACTTTCCAGACACCTGTGAGGCACCACCAACTCTCAATTAGGCACAGGAAGGAAAGGCAGTGGTCCAAAAATTCAGTCAATCCAGTTTTAGGCTTCCTAATCCCAACTCAGAAGTGGTGAAGCCACATGAGAAGGCACTGATCCAGGATGAACTCGCTCCACCGGTTCAATTTTTTTTTTTTTTTTTAAACAGGTTTCCTTTGAAGCATCAGGCTTCACCCCAGATCAGGTACCAGCTCATCTGTACATCTAACCTCCTTCCAGAGAGGCCACAAACCCTCCCCAGTGAGAGACATCCAGCCAGCCCAAGCTGTGCACAGCTCAGGGAAAGGCAACACATTTGTGCCAGAAATCTCCAGTCACTCCCCCTGCCCCCCTGAACATCAAACAGCAGAGCTGGCACTGCAAAGGCAGATATCAAATTGTAGTATCTGCTCCTGTCATGCTGAAGAGAAGCAGGAAAGGAGCAGTGGCTGCCTGCAGGAGATCTGCAGACAGCACCAGGGCTTGAGGATGCTCAGCACCAATGGCCAAGGGAATGACAGACATCCCACTGCTCCCCTGGAACCCCAGGGACAGTTCACTTGGATCTGCACTTCAAAGAAAGGGAGATACCAAGGGAAAAACAAGAACAACTGTGTGTGCAAGCCTTCTGGGTGCCTGTTGGCAGGAGAAGAGAGCCACAGCCCAGGCACCACAAAGGTGCACAGGGCTGCTCAGGAACTTTTCCTGAACTTTTCCAGGGTAAAATCAAAGGGATTCAAGTCAGGGTTGTGAGTAGCTGATCCAAGGGAATGTGGGAGCAGGACACATTTGCAGATGCAAGACATCTGCATTTGGAATGGGGAATAGGAGAGAAATGCACAAGGAAATGGATACAGGAGGGAAGGACCAGCACATGCCCAATTCTTTTTTCTCCCTTTCAAGTATCAGCCACGAAGTGCCAGAGGTCTCAGGCCACTGTGCCTGATGGGCCTCGGGATTCTGATGCTTCCAGTGGTCTCTTCCAGTGTCTCCATATGACTAATCCCAGCCGAACAGCAAAGATCAAACATGTCAGTGCCAGGAGAACAACTGGGGAAAAAACACAGAGGCATGTTAGGCATAAAAAATGACAGTTCCTCTTGTCATACTTCAGGTCCCAGAACAGGGGTGTTCAGGAAAGAGAATAAAAACCACAATTGCCTGTACAGGATCCATTACCCCAGAGTTCTATCTCTCAGAGTTTTACTGCTATGCAGTGAAACTTGCCCAATGCTTCCAGGTCAAGGAATGTCTAAAAAGGGGGAGGCTTCCTGGACACAGGAGTTAAAATACATTACATTAACAAAATATTCCAAGAATAGTTGAACTATATAAAGAAACATGTCTAGTTTGGGAAAAGTACATTCTCGTCCTACCAGCCAAACCAGCTGAACCACTAAGAATGAAGTTTTGCTGGTAAGCACTACCTACTGCAGAAGCAGATCTGCCTGCCAGAGACCATGCACACCTCCACATTCCTGGTGGCCACAACCATCAGGAGACCTCCAACCTCCAGTGCTGCCATGGCTGTGGCAGACAAGCTTTGCCAAGTCCTGCTGGGTGCTTTCAGACATGGCTGGGCTCCAGCTGCACTTAGAGCCAAGGGAACTGTTCTGGAGCAGCTCCAATGGTGGTTCCAGTCCAGCATTTAGCTTTGGCCACTGGTATGTGGCAGTGGAAGGCTGAAGGGTGGGAACATGCTCCCTTCTGCTGACCCCGTGGTGGGAATAGGCATCTCAAACCATTCAGCAGGATTCAGAGTTCACACAGCTCAGTGCCTTTCACGTCAGCACAAACTGCTCATAATGGTACAGCTTCTGCCAGACTGTGATTGTACAGAATTTGGACAGCTTAAGCCCATTTACTACGGATGACTACACTCAACTCTGCTACAGTGGCTGGCAGCAACCAGATAATCCCAGGAAAACTTGTTAAGGCTAGCCTGGGCTCTGCATAGGGGAGGAGCATGTGAAGCCCTCTGTGGGTCAGAAGCTCATGCACTGCTCCCATATGCCCAAAAATACAGGGCAAATGGAAGTCCATAGCTCTTCCTTCTTTCCTTTCCTTTCCTTTCCTTTTTCCTTTCCTTTCCTTTTCCTTTCCTTTCCTTTTTCCTTTCCTTTCCTTTTTCCTTCCTTTTCCTTTCCTTTCCTTTCCTTTTTCTTTCCTTTCCTTTTCCTTTCCTTCCTTTTCCTTTCCTTTTCCTTTCCTTTCCTTTCCTTTTCCTTTCCTTTCCTTTTCCTTTCCTTTCCTTTTTCCTTTCCTTTCCTTTTTCCTTTCCTTTCCTTTTTCCTTTCCTTTCCTTTTTCCTTTCCTTTCCTTTTTCCTTTCCTTTCCTTTTTCCTTTCCTTTCCTTTCCTTTTCCTTTCCTTTTCCTTTCCTTTCCTTTTTCCTTTCCTTTCCTTTTTTCCTTTCCTTTTCCTTTTTCCTTCCTTTCCTTTTTCCTTTCCTTTCCTTTCCTTTTCCTTTCCTTTTCCTTTCCTTTCCTTTTTCCTTTCCTTTCCTTTTTCCTTTCCTTTCCTTTTTCCTTTCCTTTCCTTTTTCCTTTCCTTTCCTTTTTCCTTTCCTTTCCTTTTTCCTTTCCTTTCCTTTTTCCTTTCCTTTCCTTTTTCCTTTCCTTTCCTTTTTCCTTTCCTTTCCTTTTTTCCTTTCCTTTCCTTTTTCCTTTCCTTTCCTTTTTCCTTTCCTTTCCTTTTTCCTTTCCTTTCCTTTTTCCTTTCCTTTCCTTTTTCCTTTCCTTTCCTTTTTCCTTTCCTTTCCTTTTTCCTTTTCCTTTTTCCTTTCCTTTCCTTTTTTCCTTTCCTTTCCTTTTTCCTTTCCTTTCCTTTTTCCTTTCCTTTCCTTTTTCCTTTCCTTTCCTTTTTCCTTTCCTTTCCTTTCCTTTCCTTTCCTTTCCTTTCCTTTCCTTTCCTTTCCTTTCCTTTCCTTTCCTTTCCTTTCCTTTCCTTTCCTTTCCTTTCCTTTCCTTTCCTTTCCTTTCCTTTCCTTTCCTTTCCTTTCCTTTCCTTTCCTTTCCTTTCCTTTCCTTTCCTTTCCTTTCCTTTCCTTTCCTTTCCTTTCCTTTCCTTTCCTTTCCTTTCCTTTCCTTTCCTTTCCTTTCCTTTCCTTTCCTTTCCTTTCCTTTCCTTTCCTTTCCTTTCCTTTCCTTTCCTTTCCTTTCCTTTCCTCAGATGGAGCTACTGGAGCAGCCAAGTGGGTGATGGAGCACTGCAGGACAAACATTGCACTGGGAAGTGAACTTGAGACAACACAAGCTTTGGGTTCAGCCCGAGGCTCATGCGCAATGATTTCTGCTCTGCTCTTTCCTTAGCAAAACAAATACCTTCAAATATGTCCCTCGTTCTGCTTTTAACAAGTAATGCTTTTCAAGTGGCAAGTCTCTGCACTCAATACAGATGTGAAGTGTTTAGAGGCCCTCTTTTGCAGGAGTTGGGAAGATTCACCTATAAAAACGTCGTTGGTCAGTGTGGATGAGAACGAGCCGCTCCTGCACGCACTACCAGTCAGAGCTGCTATCACCACTGGGTACACTGTGAGGTTGTAGCGGACGTACTTGTCAAGAAAGTAGTTTTCTAGATAAAACCTGGGAAGAAAAAGAGTGACCAGAATAATAATTTTCTCTGTGTTTTGTTTTCCATTCTCTAGGAAAAGAATTAGACAGCGAATGAGGGGTTTTGTGGGCCAGCTGTGACAAGAGCCCAAAATTTTTCATTTACTAATATTCAAAAAGTCATAAATTATTTAATTAAGGTAACTTTAGGGAAAAATAAAGCCACGTTTCATATGGTTTCTGTATCACACCTTCAGATGTAAACTTAAGGCAGGCTGGGCTCATGCAAGTCACAAAAACACATTCCTGGCCCACAATACTTATTGGCACTGCTGAGATCAAGGGATAAAAGGTCTGCCCAGACTCCCAGTTCATCTGCCATGAACTATAACAGAGGCCTTTGTACTCGGTGTTGGGAGAGGGACAAGTGATGAGTGAATTGGAACAGCTGGTCACCACTGGTGAGAGGTGGAAGAGGTTTCTGAGGCTTGGTGGGGACCCGTGGGGTTGCTTACCATATCACCAGGCTGAGAGCCAGGATGCTCAGGGAAGCAGTGGTGGCTTTCTCATTGGGCACGTTCCACTTGTAGATGAGCACGACGGCGAAGTTCAGCAGCGTGGCGATGCTGGTCCACGTCAGGTACAGGGCCAGCCCGTTCTGCACCTGCCACACAGCACAGCAAGGGACAGGAGTGACACACTCTGTTTGTCTTTGGTGACCCCTAGGCCCCGCTGCAGTTAAGCCAGACTCCTGGACCTAGCTGCAGGAAAAGTCCCTCAACACAGAGAAAAGGTGAAGCCTTGCAGTCCCGAGGGGCTCCAGAGATCCAGCCCAGCTATATGTCACACTGGTATCTCAGGAAGTGCCAAGAACAGAGCCCACTCCCAGTTTGTGCCAAGAGATGTAGATGCCTTTCCAGAAGGTTTGCTAAGAACCTTTCTGTGCAGGGCAGAAATTTTTCCTTAGCTATGTTCTGCCACTGGATCTTGCACTTTTGATACCTCCAGCACTGCACAGAGGTTGTTTTTATTTCCCATTTACCCACCGGACAGCTTCTCAAAAGCCTCATACCAGAATGCGGATGAGCCAGAGCTCAGCCTTGTGAGCCTTCACAAACCACGAGGAATGGATGCTCAAGGCTCGGTGGGAAACATAAAGGGAGGCACACGTGGTAAAAGAGAGGACTGCCAGGAACACCAGGGCTGGAAGGAGGTATCTAGGACAAAGAACATGAACACACACAATAGACATCACATTTTTCTCACTGGTGTCACAATGCCTTAATTTGTAGCTTTAGTGTTTGGCCTTTACTGTCTCTAAGTCGATCAGCCTTTAATAAAGGTAATCACTACACATAGCCTTCATTTTGATGTATTGCTGTTGCTCTTTTACTCTGTTAATCATGAAGTTGTTTTTCTGACTCCAAGTGATTTCTTCACCTCTTGACAGGGTGCTCTCATAAGCCCTTAATGTGACCATCATTATGGAAACCATCCAAGGCAAGGAGCTTAACTGTGTTAATAAAGAGAGACATGGCTCCTGTCTTACCTGTGCAGGTAAAAATGTAGAACAGCAGCTTTGAGGAGATCTTAGACTTCAATGACCAATCTGTTTCATGGGCAAGATGACAACATAATGCAAGCCCCCCAAACTTTTATGAAGGCTACATTTTGGCAAAGCCTGGCATGGAGTTTTGCAGGCATGATTAAGTGTTCACACACAAAGTTAAAAAACATAGAGGAAAAAACCAGTACTGGGGTGATCCCATCAAGAGTGTTAAAAAGTATTTGTAACAAAAGACAACTTACTCTCGGTCCCACAGAAAGAGCCATCCAACATTGAGGCAATTATTCAGACACCATGCCACATAAAAAGGTGTTGGCAGCAAGTCTGGCTTTATGAAGACATATCCAAGTTCATTCCTGCCAGGGAAAAGTGGGTATGAAGAGAGGAAAACAATGCCTGCATTGACCAAACAAACCTTTCTGGCCTCATTTTCCTTATATTAGGAGGGACTTTATATTGGAATTAAACATTTTGGCTTAAATCAGACTATTTCTCCTCTGTGTCCTTCTTTGATACAATGCAGAAATACCTGTGGCTTTCCCTGTCAGGCAGTTATTGATCTCATTACCCCAGGAAAAGTTTCCAGTCCAGTTCAACAAACCAAGAGACTCCCCAGTGCTGGTTGTTTGATCTCTAACAGAAAGTAAACTCAAAGCATTAGCTCTGTAATCCATAGCCCCTAGCAGTGGGTAAGTGCAGGTACTGGGTAAATCTCTCAGATTCCCTGAATCACTGGGAATGAATCCTCATAGAGGAGTTTACACACTTTGATGCCTGTCCACTCTTTAGAGGAGTTCATGTACACCTGCAAACTGCTTCCCAGCCTTGGATGCTGGACATAAGGGATGCTCCAGCCACAGAGCTTCAACATGCCAAGTCAAGACAGATGGCAGTGGGTTTGCTCTTGCTAGAAACCCCTGAAAGGAAGGGAAGAGACTGAGCTACTCCAAAAGGGAAGAGTCACTGTCGCTGCTCATTTATGCCATAAAGAGTAAATAGGGAAAATACCTTCGACAGATCCCCGACAGGGCATAGAGGAGCCAGGCGAGCTGCCAGGCGTAGATGACGTTCCAGATGAGGAAAGTCCAGCCAGCTGGTGTGAAATCAGTGCTGTACTTGGCAGAGATGTTTCCAGGGGTTGTCCTGAACACACCTGTGGAATGTTATTGCAGGCAAAAGTGTTATTGCATCCAGAGGATGGGAAAAGACTGCTGATTTTCCTTAACCTTCAATATTCCTCCCTGCCTCAGTGGGTTCAAGGATGATGAGAGCATGCCCTTGGTGCAAACCAGCCACGTGCTGCAGTTGGTTTAGACATCCATTATGGGATCACTGTCCCTTACTGTGAGCACCGTGCCCCTGCCCTCTTAGACAGAGCCAGAAAAAGCAGCTGTCTGTGTAATCCAGAGGATGGCATGATGGCATTTCCTGGCAGATTCAGCCAGGTAGTGCTCAAATGCAGCACCACTGTCATCTACAAACCCACAGCAGCATCCTGAACATCTTCCACCAGGGATACAAGGGTGTGCAAAGACTGCCTTTAAACCAGCATCAGATCCAGGTTCAGCAGGGACATTATTTGGATTCCAAGGGACTGGTTTGGCTGTAAACCTGGAGGGTGCACCAGCTACTTCCGGCTTTCACAGAACAAAGTGTATTTGGAGAGTTGATGAGGCAGCAAACACATCTATCCCATCTAAGCCACCTTGTATCACTGCATGATATAAAGCATGAAACCCACCTCTGAATGAAGAAAATTTGCTTGCATTACCTTTGAAAGTCCCAGTGGCATTTCCAGCATTCATTATCACCATGACCGTGAAAGTAGCCAGAGACAGAAACATCACCAAAATCTTCAACTTGTGTAGAGCATCCATCTTACTCTGAAACACATTAGAGATATTGTTGGCTTATCCTAAAGGAAGCCTGGATTTGTTCCACATCCCAGAGACTGTTTTAGAAATAACGTTGTAAATTCACAAATTTTAACTGCCAGCTTTTATTTGTGGAGTTTTCATTAGAACTAAAAAGGCCTTAGCATGGGCTAGGAGCATCTCACTTTGACGAGATCTTGTGAGGTTGCAGAATGGAAATGGGAAGCTTTGGGAGAGCCACATGCTCTGCCACTCTCCGTTGCAAGAGCCATAACTTGGGTTTGCCTAAGGTTTTCACAAAGGCCTAAATAATTAGCCCACAAAATTAACTTATCTGGCATCACTGTTTTACTGAAGCAAACAGGCTCATCAATTTTGCCCACTCTAGGAAGCAAATATGAAAATGTTGAAGTCTTCACTTAGCAGCCAAGTGCCTTTTAGTTCAACATAACTTCTCACATTTACCTCTCTAATCCTCTAACTCTGACAAATTAACTTCCTTTCATGGTGCTATTACCTCCTCATCTACTGGCTGCAAATAAGCTTTAACTGCTTTAGGACGTCTCAAGCACTTTATAGACTATAAAATCCACATTCTACAATTTTTCAAAGTTAGTAAGTAGTGACTTGAGCTTTCCCAAGAGATTTCCATTAGTCCAGCATTTATTTTATGCTGGAAAAGTTTAGTGGCACCTCTAAGAGTAAGCACATACACACCCAACTATAGGCAACAGCTTTATTTCTCCTCACAGCTCAGCACTTGAGCTGCTTTCTCTGTACAGTGGCACTTCAATGCTTTCCAGGGTTGGCAGGAGTAACAACTGAGTTGTTTCACATTACTCAGTCTTGAACAATAAATTCCAGTTCCCACTTCAGTGAATTGTTTTATAGTTCCAGGCTTTGTTCACAGAACGGGCTGTATCCAGACACGTCACAAGGAAGTGGGAAGCGAGGTTCTGTTTTCTGTGAATCTATACAAGTTTTTTCCCTTTTCAGTTCTATCTTAACAGAAAAACACCCTTTTAAAATATGAAAATTAAAATCCTATGTGGAAGAATGCAAGATATGAAATCCCAAGTAGATTTATGTCAATCAAATTGTAAACAACATGTTCAACATGTTGTCTTTAACAGATACACTGGATTAGCAAATTTTGAAAAGAAAAATCCACCGTTGTATTATTGTGTTATACTATTATATTGTACTATTAGAGATATCATTTCTGGCTCAGGAAATAACTGACATGCAGATTTCTGAAAGCCATGAAAACGTAGAAGAAAAATATCCCTGTACACTTGTCCATGATCAAGGAAAGAATATACGAACAGGACATTTTCCTGCTCCAGTACACAGGGTTAGCTCATCCTGTGACCTCCTTGCCCGGCTAAAACTCTGACTTCCCACTGTCCTGCAGTTGACTTCAGCATCACATTTCTTTTCCATTAGCATATTTTGAAGAACCTTGATTGCACAGCTTCAGAGAAACCCGTGTTTGCTTACAGAAGTCCAGGAGGAAAGCCTTATTAAACAGGTCAATAGTTTCACTAGTGCCTCTCACCTCCTGCCTCCCTCTAACTTACTGCTTGCAATAAATGTCTGCAACACTTCCTGCCTGCAGTCTCCAGTCACAAACACCCATTAAAAGAATCAGAAATATTACTCACAGGAATCCACACAGGCTTTATGGCAGCGTTTTACAGCTGTGGTTCAGCTACAAGCGGCGCTGGGGAGTCTCCGCCTCCGAACCCTATCTAAAGAGATTTCATACAACTGTCAGCAGATTAATAATCACTTATTATTATTAAAAGAAAAATAAAAACTCACAGAAGTTAAACATACTCTCTGTCTGTGTGCTGCTGCAGCCTCCAATTGGCTAAAGCCTCCCAAAAACAAGCACTTATGCAAGAGAAATGTGATTACTTAACCAAAGCCTTTTATAACAGCCAGACATTTCATATAACCTTTTATAACAGCCAGACATTTCATATAACATTGCACTTTCCCAACTTGTTGGCAGACAGTAGCTAATGAGTGCATGCTCTGGGCTCCTGCCTGCTTTGTCCTTCCTCGTCCCTGCCAGGGGGAGGGAAACCGAGCACTTAATGTGAAATACTGCACCTCAAAATCTTAGTGCTCCGGAGCAGGAAATGCTGGCAGGGGGTGCTGGAGAAACAGACTGGATTTGGGGTTTGGGCAAGATGGAGATAAAAATTGTTTGAATTGGAAGGGAGCTGAGAGATCATGGGGCTCCAACAACCCCCCTGCCATGGGCAGGGACACTCCCCACTTGACCGGGTTACTCAAAGCCCCATCCAGTGGCCTTAAACATTTCCAGAGATGAACACACAGATATAATACACAGAACCACAGAAAAGTTTAGGTTGGAAAAGAACTCCAAGATCCAGTCTGAACAAAAACAACACAGATCCATAGTCTGGATCTATGAGCATCTTCAGATCTTCCTACATCCCCAGATGGAGATTGGGTCACGAGTAAATTTTCATTCTTTGATATACAAAAGGCTCCTGCCCTGCAGTGCAAGCCCACCCCACAGAAGCAGTGCAACCCATGCAAGCTGATCAGTCTCCACCTGCACCTCTGTCTGCTACAGAACCACAATCTCACCACATCCACTCCTTTCATTTTATATTTCTGCTTGTTTCCTCTCAAATTTAAACTTTTATAGCCAATTTAAAATATTCTTCAGCATCAAAATGTTATTTACCTTGTGCAGCCACAGTGCTTACCAAGCAGACAGTCTGGCTGGCAACTGCCCCATGTGAAATATAAAGGCAGTGAATTAACTAGCAACTATCTTCACCCTTTGGAAACAACATCATGGGACTGGGAATTAACCCAGCTGGAGCTTCCTTGGCCATTGAGATGGGGTGGAAAGCCCATGTGAACATGGATTTGCCAGCTGTGGGAAGTGCAGGGCAGCCAGCCAGCACTGTTGCTGTCTGTTTGTCTGTGTAGGTGGGAGGTCCACCCTTTGGAGGCATTCTGAGGTCCACCCTTTGGAGGTATTCTGATGTGGAAACCGGTGGTTTAAGTATGATTATTTCTTATTAGCCAGACAATGTGTTGTGCCCTATACATGGATCAAAAACAAGAGCTGCTTGTGCGTAGCATGTTCCTTGAAGAAGACAGAAGCCTGAGCTCACAGCATGGTGGCATTGGCATTTTTCTCTCCTTTTTTCACTTTGTGAACCCCTCAGATATGTACACACTGACTCTGCCCATGTCCTAGAAACTGCCTTCAAGTCACAAGGTTGTAAGCACTTGTTGCAGCAAGCATGGGCTGAAGTACAAGCAGAACCATTACAAACACTGTGTGGCCTTTCCCTCCAGCAGATTAAAATCTTTTTCTACACTGGAGCATGTCTTATTTATGGCCCTCTATGCATATCTAGTGTGTATAGGCATATATATGTCTTTATCATCAGATAGTCCGAATGACCTCAGCACAATGTCAGACATTACATTTTCATCCAAAAAATGGGTGGCCTAAAATTCCTCACTGAACACAGGCCATTTTATCAAACATGTGCCTGTTAGGCACAGCTGGTCAGCCAGGTCCATGCTGACCTAAATCTAGGGAAAGTTCTCCATGCAGGAAACACTGGACAAGTGCAAGAACCAAAATTCACCCACGTGCCCCCCCCACACACCTTGCTGCCCCATGTTCTTGCTGGTTATTCCAGAATGCATCTCTTGTTGCAGTGAGACCAGTGGAAGCAATGCCACCACAGTGGTGGCCTTGTCCTCTGGCCACACTCTGTAATCCAGGCACAGACTTAAAGCCCACATTCTGGGTTTCAGAAGGTTTTGGGGTTTTTTTTCAGAATAAATCACAACACAGGCCTTGGATAAAATATTCAAAATTATTTTATCATGCAGCTCTACAAAAATCCCCTCAGGTACATCTGTAAAATACAGAGCAATGTACTTAGTGCTTAGAAAGTTATTAAAATTGAATGTCTCTTGCTTCACTAGGCTGCACAGCATTCCCAAAAGTGGGAATGCTCAGGACAGCTATAGCTTTAAGATACCAAAGTTAAACTCAAAGGAAGTTTTTATGGAAAGACCCTACCTTTCTATAGTGTATCTTCTCTGAGAGAACTTTCAGGCTTATTTCTTCCACATGGGTTTGAATATCTTTGCTGGCCTGTTGAGGAAATAAAATTATATTGTCACAGGAGTGGCAAATGCCGTTATATCAATTTCAGACAAGAAATGGCTGCTAATGTTTGGATGCACAAAAAGAAGCATGATAAAATCCATATTTACAAGAGGATGTGTCTTGAAATCCAGATAATGCTGCTGAATGAAATCACTGGAACCAATTCCATGACACAGGCAGTGGTTGGTACATTTCAAGATAAGTTGCTTTGAATCAAATATAAGTTTGTATTCATCTGGCTCATGATAGAGTAAAACAGTTTCCAACTAATAGTTATTTTACCATCAGGGCAGTTTTCCACTGATAAACAGAGGAAAATCCAGGCTCTTCCTGTATAACCAAAAAATCTTTAAAGGGTCTGCCTTTAGACTCTTTACAGCCCTCATTTGTTTTAAGAGAAGAAGAAAATAAATACGAAAAGAAGCTGCTTTTCAAGAAGGAGAGATCTACCATGCCCACCCCTCCCATGCCCACTCCCTGCAGCCCCAAGAGGTGCTCCAGCAGCAGCTCAGCCACCAGCACACCCAGCTGAGCAGGACTGCTCGCACTGGGACCAGAGCTCCACTGTCACTCCCCCACGCTCTGTAAGCCATGTAAGCATTTACAAGGTGATGAGCTGGCATGAGCAGACTTTGTGCTGGTATTAGTGCCCTGCTGACAAGAGGAAGATCCTATATTTTTTTTAAAACCCTCAACATGAATCCTCCTGCTAGTAGCTGAAATGAAACATTATGAGCACAGACAGTTTGAGTCCCAGAACAGAAAGTGGAAGCCAATTGCTTTCTACCTCGAGATGCCCCTGTGGAGGCCCTGTCCTCAAAATAAACTCATTTTGCACTGTGCAGGAGCTGAGAAAAGTTCATCTGCGGGCAGCTCACCCACCTAACGGCACACACTGCCATCAGCAGGAAACTCCAGAAAGCAAAGCCCCAGAAACACCTCCCCAGCAAGGCAGGAGCTCAGATATTATGATCAGCCTGCCAGAGCCTTCTGTCCCCACCACCAGCAATGACAGGTTTAAATCCTACAGTTATTCTGCACACTCAGTACTCCAGTTTAATCCTTGCAGCCACTTGCTCTAACTCTAGGGCTTTCCCAATGTGCTTGGGCAAACTGGCACCCATGAGTCAGTGACCTCTTTGGAAATCATTTTCAGGCCAAGTTCAGCAAGTGTTGACAACCAAATATACTAATCTTCTAACAACAGCTCAAGCATCCTAATCCTGCAGTGGGTTAATCTGGGTGCCCTCAATGCCAGGGATTTGCTTTTCCTTGCTGCTAGAAGGGATGGGATTTGGCTCTGCACATGAGGATGGGCACACAGAGAAGAGGATCTGTGTTAGCAATCCCCTTTGGGTATTTTAAGAAGGAAAATCATCTGCTTTTTATTGTTGGAGAGCAGAACAGATCCACCCTTTGGCAGCAGGGAAATATCCCTATGTTTGAAGGAGCAAGAAAAGTAAGGAACTCACTACCCTTGTATTTTCAACTTGACTTTAAGCTGCCATGTTAAAAATCACTGACTCATCTCCAAATCTTTTCATTGAACTCTAGACTAAGGACATCATTGCAAACATTTATGTAACTCAAACTAAGCCCTGCCAACTCTTGTGAGAGAAAGAGGGTAAAAGACAATGCACTTTTTTCTCTAAACTGAACTTCTAAGAAGTAATAAAAAATATTATCCCCAGATGTTCTCACTTACTGGTTAAGGATTGGTGAGTTTGCCTTCTTCAAAGGCAGCCCAAGAGTTTTCCTGCAGCAGTGTCCAGTGTCTGCCAGGCAGCATCCACAGCATCAGCCCAGGAGCACATCAGCAGGAAGGCACAAGGAACAAGGAACTCAGCTGCACAACCACCCCTTCAAACTGGATGGCTGGGAAGGTATGAGGAGAGCAGCATTGAACAAATACACATTTATATGGCTGGAAATCTTCAATTTATAAACTTCTTAATTGCATAAAGGTTATTTTATTAAATCCCATGGCATTGCTGTTGCTCACAGGAGACTCCCATGTCCTCTTCCACCACTGAAGGAACGACAAAACCAAGAGCATTCATTCAGCACCCTGCTTGCTCAGTGTCACTTCTCTATCCTTATTGATTTTAAGAACACACACATATTATTCTCCTGGACACCTCATCCCTGTCACCTGGGAATGCTCCACAAGCATTTAATTGTTTCTCTCCCCACAGTTCCATGAGGAAAGCAAAAGCCAGCCCCTTGCACTGTCTCTGAGCCCTCACTGGGTACAGGGGGCTGTTTTGCAGAGCTCTCAGGGCCACCAGCATGGCCAGGAACAGACACAGACAGGAAGGGAGGAAAGGCACCTGGACTGTGGTCAGAGCACAAGTTTTTCTCACTTCTGTGGGAGCAGAGGGAGAGCTGCCTTCATTTATAGCTGCAGCATCCAGGTCAGCCAGAACCTCTCATGCAGAAAGCCTGCTGGAGAGGTAACATGGGTGGCCTGATTTTCTTTATGGTGCTTTTTTTGTGGCACTTCATATGCCTCAGAGCAGTAGTGTCACCTATAATTGGCAGCATTCAATGCACCTCTCAAGCTGAGCATTTAGAAAATGAGAAACATTTGGATGGCAGCAGCTTTCCTACAAGAGGGCAGCATGAAGATTAAACAGTTGACTTCCATTCACAGCAGCTGAGTGCCTCACTTTAGTAGGAATACTCCTTTAACATAGCAACTTTGCAATCTAATTATCTAGGTATTTTTTAAAGGCAACTAGAGTTTATATTAAATGTATATGGATCTCTATCACCTCCTACATGATCTATTAGCAGAACTAGAACATTTAGTATCATTACTGCCGGAAATTTGTGGAACAAAACTCATTGCAAGACCCTAGAGCTAGGGAAAGTGATTTTTTATTAAAAATATTCCAGTAAGTTGGTCCTACCCACTCCCATTCTCCCATCAATATACTCACATGCACAGGACAGTATGCATCAATATCTCAGGATCAGCCAAGTACAGCAGGAAGCACAAAGGATAACACCACCACTCCACTGCCTCTTTGGGATGGGCTCTTCTTCATTTATGTACTCACCTTTTATACCTTTCAGCAGTGGATATGATGATCCTGTGTCTCACCCTTCAAGAGTTTCAGGCAAAACTGAGTCTTTTGTTACCCTTATCTAGGCATTTCACAGTTTTTCTGCTGTGGGTCATCCTCTGGTCACCTTATCTCTAAGGCTCCAGTTTGGGTTTTGTCCTCTGGTTATTTATTTGCATGAAACACATGGTGTGGTTCTGCATGCCACTCCTTTAACCCTTCATCTGCTGTTTTTCTGGTGTTTTCAGGCAGGCATTTCCATTCACATCAGTATTGGTATTTCTGCTCCAAAACCCCCACATCAAGCATGTTTTACCCACTTGAGATCCTGGCACAATTTGGAAGCTGTTAACTTCCTGTGAACCAGGGCAGGGAACAACTCTGGCAACAAATTACCCAGCTTCTGGCTGGCCATACAGAAATGCAGAGGTTGAAAATGTCTGTGTGTTGTGGCAAATTTTAGGCAGCAGTCCCTTTAAGTGATTCTCTTGTTTATATGTTACCACACAAACTTCATTCACCCCCTTCCCACATCCATATCCTTGCTTCTCTGTCTGCTCATCTGTCTCATTCTCAGTATTCCATACAATTTTTCCCATTCCCTTTCCCTTAAAGGAAATACCACTTCCAAAGGCTGGTTTCTGCCAATGTCTAGTCTCCCACAAGGATGTGCAAAAGTATTTTCAGACCTATCTCATCAGAATAATTTGGCTACTTCTTGAAGGCAAAAAAGCACACCCTTTACTCCATGTTCATCTTCCAGACAAATTTCCAGGCTGCCTTTCAGAACATGGAAGTGTTCAAATAATGAAAAAAATTATTTCAGACAGAAATTTAAAGCAAAACATCAGTTCCCTTCTAAACTTAGTCAAAACCATGGAGACCTCTTGTACTGTAACTTCGAAGAAACAAACCAAGCCTGAGGCAAGAAAGAAAAAATGGAAAATTGCAGCAACAAGGGAAAACTGCAGCCAAAGTGGGAATTTTGGAGAAGTCAGAAGGGAAAAAAGGGAGCTCTAGCAGGAAGAATAAGGAAGCCATAACTGCAAACAGTGGTGTAATTTTTGCCTACAGTAAATGCACATGTTACTGAAGATGTGCATGCACATCCATATATCCAGTTCCTCACTTTTCAGCCTCCCCAGAGTCCTGCAGTTGGTGTTTTTATTCCTTCAAGCTGGAGACCAGGTATGTCCATGGAAAACTAGCTGAACTCAAGGTCTTTACATCTCAAGAAGGTGAAATGCAGTTTATCACAGAAGCCTTTTTCAATACACGAAAGGTCCCAGGCCCTGCCACCCACCACTGGAGGCCTGCCTGCTCCTGCAGATCCAGATGAGGACCCAGTGCACGTCCAGTGCAGCTGGTGATTTGGGCTACCTGTGTTTTGGACCTGAGATGCCCTATCTTGTCCTTTGGCTTGTTCTTTGGAGGGACTAGAACTCTTTCCTGAGGCAATGCAGAACATCACAATTGTTTAGGCTGGAAAAGACTTCTAAGATCATTGAGTCGAAATGTTAAGCCTGCACTAAACATCTTTCCAAGTGCTACATCTACACATCTTTTAAATACATCCAGGGAATGGTGACTCCACCACTTCTCTAGGCAGGCTATGCCAGGGCTGGGCAATGCTTTCAGTGAAGAAATGTTTCCTAATATCCAATCTAAATCTCAGAATACCAGAAGCATCCAGAAAGGTCAGAAGCATGATCAGCCCCCTCTTTCAAAAATTATTAGCAGCAGATTGATGAGGACTGAGGTCCCATGAGTGTCAGAAAAGGCCAGTAAGAGTCCAGACCCTGTGCGCATTGGAGAGGTGCCTCTTAACATATTTTCCACATATTTCCAAACCTTATGTTGTCCTAGCCCAAACACCCTTCGGAGTTATCATGGTGCTACTTTTTGCAATTCAGTCATCAAAGCAGTGTCCGCCCTTCCTCCTTTTCCTCCTTTTCCTCCTTCCTACTAATTAATTTTTAAGCAAAGCTTATGGTGTTAGCAGTTTTGATCTGGTTATTCTGTTGAGCCTTGCCTACAGTCAGAATCCACAAAGCCTCAGTGGTGCCATCACTGTGAGCTTGCTGTCATGCCCAGGAAGCCAGCCGAACTATCAGCTCTCTGGATAATAGCACGACAGCCTTTTCTCCTGCATGACAGCTTCCAAATGTGTGAAAGTGCCATCAGCACAGGGCTTTGGCAGACTCACAGACCAAGGCTCCTCACTGGCACCTAAAGTGGGCCATGCAAGACTCAGAAGACTGGCCAGTCAGTCCCCACCCCTTTCTCATCAGCTTTAGGAGCTCAGACACAAGTTGAGGCATATCATGACTCATTTTGTTTGAAAGTTTGTAGAAGTGACAGAGTCAGGTCCTACAGATAAACACAGGATCATTCTCACCTAGTGTATTTTTTTTTAAGCCACTGGTTATTACTGTAAAAGAGGTTATGTATAGGCTACATAATCTGCCTGTGTGCCACTTGGCCCTGCAAAGCTCCTGTGCAAAAACACCAGCAGGCCTAAGACCCACTTGGAAAAACTCACCTGCTGCAAATCAAGGAAAATCGTGGCTGGTGGCAATTGCTTAGACTTGCTCTGACCACAGATACTTCCACACAGAACTCACCAACAATGTGAGAACTCGGGAATTTCACTTTCAAAAATTAGGAGATACATGCTGAAAAGAGCAATCTCAAGCAGCAAAGGTTTGGGGATTTTCTTTTGGCTTTTTTCCACCAACATAGGACCATCCACACCTTACATGCAGGGTGTTTTTTCTTGAGTGTGTTTGAACCACAACAGCTCCAGTGTTATCCTTCCTAACTTATTCATTTTTTGTGGCAAGTGGAGATCAAACCTACCTGTTACCGTGGTAAATCAGAGTAATAACAACAAGATCCATCATTCATTATGATGAAAGGACTGTCATGGCTGGATCACATTACATCAGTGAAGGCCATAAATCTCGTGTTTTACTCCCCACAAAAAGGGCACTTTCCCAACCAGAGAAAGCTGCTGAGCCAGAGATGTGCTCTCAAGGCATGTGAGTGTTCTGCAGGAACACATCTGTCACTTGGCAGTGTTGTCCCAAAAGGAGAGCCCTGGGTGATACGGTGCACAAGTGAAAGCCTTTTTCTGCAACATGCCGTACTACACAAAGACAAAATGTCTTAAAGAAGAGAATTTCAGCTCTCCAGGGGGAAGAGGCACAATGATCACTTCATAAAACTCCAAATATTAAAAACCATTATGCTGTACTCACACCCTAAGTACACCATACTGAAAAAGCTCCACTTCCAAAGGCTGCTCCACATGCCAGATAAATCTTTTACACATCAACTTCTACATGCAACATATAAGGAAATGAGTATGTAAAACCAAACAAAACCCCTCAAAGTCCCAGTAGCCTCCCTGACCATGAGCAGGAGGCTTTTCAGGGATGCCAGCAGGATGTCTGCAGGTATGGATGGATTACTCAGACCATTGGATGCACAGCAGCAGAACAGTCCTGTTCAGTTGCATTTGTGCCCTCCCAGCCACCAGTGAGAATCAGATTTATGCCCAGAAGGTCTCTTAAAATAAAAGCTTGGAAAAAACCTCAGACCATTCCAGAAGGATGAGTGAGAAGTCAAGGTGTCCTAGCTAGACTATCTGGGGATCTTTGTGTCTTGGATAAGGCTGGAGGTTGATTGCTCAAAACTGCTCATTCATGGCACTCACAGACAGCAGGATTTCACCACCATTCAACACAGTGATTTTCAGAGAAATCATTGCATTCACAGCACTTACTAAAAGAAAACTTGTGAGACCATCCTGAGAACGAAAGAGGACTATAAAAATAGAAAAAAAATATATATATCTATATGTATATCAGGGACCAGCATTGTCCCATGAAGGGGAACAGGGAGAGCCAGCACAGGCTGTGCTTTCACCCACAGCACAGTCCCTGAACACAGCTCGGTGCTGGTAGCAGCTTCCAGACACAGCAAAGGGGTGGCCCAAGCCCAGGGGTCACCTGGGGGTGCAGTCATTGAAGGGGGCTGCAGAGAAGCTACAGGATATCCCCTCAAGGGCCCATCCTGACAGCAAAACCAGAGACCAGCCCACCTAGGAGACAGCCCAGGGCTGGTTCAAATAAAGCTGCTGGCTAGAGGGTTGGGTGGAGGCTGCTCAGAGCACTTGGGACCCTCTGGGTGCTTTGGGAGTTTGTTGGGGGTTTTTCACTGGAACCTCAAAGCTGCAGCAGATCCCAGCCAGGAAGCTGGAGGAGCAGCAGGACGGTGTCTCCATGAGGAGATGGCAGCTGGGAGGTTTGTTCCCATTGCATGCAGCAGCACATGCAGAGCTCTGCTGCTGTGTGAACGAGGGTGACTGACCACTACGGCCTTTGTTCTTTGCTTTGGTCTGGCTGTCAGGACTGTCAGGGATTATGAACATCAGCACTGCAGATTGTGGTGTTGGTGCCAAAAAGCAGAGGAGCAGAGCCTCCTCTTCCTTTCCAATTTAAAGTGTTTCAGCTATAAACTAAAAAGATGTTGGGTTTTTTTTAATCACTGTCATATAAACTTTGATGGAAAAAGCAAAATCACAGACTTAAATGCTCCTTTTTGAGGGCCATCTAAACTGGTGCTTGATGGAAGACCTCATTTGTCCCTCACTAGCCATGAAGACTTTTTTCTCTAATTTTCCTTTTTTCCTTGTTTCTTCCACCCACGTCCATTCTCATCACTTCTTTTGGCACCAGCATCCCCTTTCCTGGTCCCACATAATAAGTACCCCCCTTACATAACTGGACTTTTCACAGGGCCTCGGGGCAGCCTCTCTCCCAGAAAACAAGAAGGACATTCACTGAAAAGGACTGAAAAGGTCAACTTTGTCTCTTTGCTTCCAGGCTTGGGATGTGACCACACAACAGTTCATCTCTAGGGTAGTTAACAGGGAAAATGCCAGCAGGTGGCATTCCAGAATAGCTTCTGGAATCAGCCATGACAGCAAAATCTAAGCTACATCCTGGGCTCCTCTTTCAGCTGTTGACATCTGCTCAGTGGAAGGGGATGCAGGAGAGCTGCAGCAGCATCTCTGCCCACAGCACCTTCAGGTGATGGCTGCTGCTGCTCCTCTCTCCCTCCCTCCTCCTTGCCTTCAGTCTTCAGGTTGTTTTTCACAAATAAGCCCTTCAATTACATCTGTTTCGAAATTTCTCCTTGGAAGAAAGTATCTGGGTGATTGATCAGGCTGCCACCCAAACACTGAGTCAGAGTCTCCACTTCTCTCTTCAAGCACTTCAGTATTTTTAAGTGCCATCTAACCTGAAAGCCCTGAATATAAAGTCACACTGGAGAACCTTCAATAGAAGATACATACATGTACATGCATACATCTGAATGTAGCATCCAGTGGTCACTTTAACTCAACCTAGTGAAGACAGCAAGTTTTCAAAGGTTTCTTTGCTTGCCCTTAAGCTTTAGTGGGATAAAAATTATTTTTATCCCACTATAAATTGTCCTTTATCCCATTATCATTGTCCTGCAGGAAGCTGAGCAAATGCTAAATAGGTCTTCTGATTGTGGCTGGAAGTAAAAGCTATGATTCCCATTCACAGGTTTCCCTCTGCCATCAAAGTCACCCCTTGGCACAGTTGTAGCTACTTCCACTCTCAGCAAAAGCTGGTATTGCCCAGGCTGTGAGCAGCAAGACACCTGCTGGCTCTGCTAGTGGCTGTTATTTCACCCTGGAGTAAAAATACCTTCTTGTCTTAAAAGCCTCACTGCTGCAATGTAAGTCATGAGTAAAAAACAGAAAAAACTTGTTCTGAGCATTTTAACTTGATTTGCCTCCTGGAGTTGGGTAAATGGCTGTAGACACACAGCAGTGTGCTCAGGAAGCCACAGCGAGTGGAATCGGAAAGCTTTAGGTTACATTTTGACCCAAACAGGAAAGTGATCTTAATTGTGTAGCAATGAATTCTCCTCATTTGCTGAGACAACTTCTATCAAAACCATAGGAAAAGAAAACCTTGAGACAAACAGGTGGATGAACCTCCAGAGATCCTGCGGAGATGCCGAGAGCACCCTGACTCCAGAGCTGTCACGACAGCTGGCGGTGCCTAAGGAAGACACAGCATCCAGGCTGTGCAGGCACTGAGGAAAAAGAGTTTGAATATTCCTGCCCCAAAGTCAGCAAGAGGGGTGAAAGAGAAATCCCTTCCTCTGCTTTGGCACTGTTTATTCAGAACAGAACACTTTAAAGCTATCCTTCTCTGCCGTCAGCCTTTTGGGAAAACAAAGGCTAAAGGCTGGCTTTGAGGACTCAGTGCCTGGCTTATCTCATCTCTGCACCTCCGAGTACAGCCTCTTCTTCCAGGCATGTGGCTCGGTTCTCTGGAACAAGGAGTCTCCCAGTGCATGGCTCAGTGGCCACAGGTCCTGTCTGAGCCTGCATGAACATTCCTGCCATTGGAACAAAAGCAACAGAGGCTGGATACCAAGAACCCTCAGTGGATGGTGTAGGGTGTGTACCACTGTGGCTGCATCCCAAACACTGACATGGATAAAGACAGGAGTCCCTGGTTAGCACAGTTGGAGTGGTGGAGCAGCAGAGAGCAGCCAGGTGGGTGATGCCTCAGCAGGTAACTCTTTCCCCAGGTAAACTTTAGGATTTTTGGGAGGACCACACTATGACAATCAAACTGTTCTCTCACTCATACAAGATGCAGATCCCTCATGCCAGGCTGTGCTCACCAAATGCCAGACCACAGGCAATAGGTGCATCCAGAGACACTTCAGCTGGGCTTGGGACTGTCTGTGGTCTCAGCTTTTACCCAGTGGTATCTTGCCTTGTTTATCTCACTGTGGTGTGTACCTGACAGAGGTGGCACTGGGATTCAGGTGCCAGAGAAGTCAGGAAAACTGGTTTCTGTTCCCATCTCTGCTACTCCTTTGCTGTATATCCACGAGTAGTTAATTAAGCCTCATCTTTCCTCACTTTAGAACTGTGATAATTACATTTATCTCTCTTTGTAAAGAGCAAGGGCTTAGAGGCATTTGAATAAATGCCCTCAAAGAGCCGAGAGTTGTTATAGTTAGTTAGAATAATCTTGGTCCTCCCTGATTTTTAAAAGCTCTCCTATTCCAGTGACTCTGCTTCATAGGCAAGGCAGAAATAAAATGGAGTATAATTACAGAGTGACTTTGTATTCTACTGTGGGCTCCTTGTTTATTTGGCTCCTTTTTTATTTGGCTGAACCCAGCTCACCTCCAGCCTTCTTGTTACCTTGCACAGGTCCCAAGGGAGCTGTCAGTATTGCAATGATATAACCATCACTGCAAAGTAAGCAGGATTTTTGTCATGCTGTGATGGTGATTAAAAAGCAGCATCATAGCTTTAAACTTCTGAAATAATATTGGCAAGTATTAAGCTACAGGAATTCTGTCATTGCATAAATGACCTTTTTTCAGAACAAGGGAAAAAATGAGATCTTACTCTTCAAAGGTGTTTAGCAACTTGTTTTTTTCTTTAGATGACTAAATTTCAAATGAAATTGTGAGCTCTAATAAGCAAATAATTCAAGTATGGCTGATGTTTACAGTGAGGAGCCACTCCAGGTTTCATGAGAGACTTCATTTATGGTACCAATGGGGAAATCCTGCCCCTTATGCTCTGTATGAGCTTGTTTTCCAGACTTGCAAGGTCCAGTCTTAATTTATCGCCTAAGAATAATCCTGAGGGCTTACAAGGTCTGAGGTAGAACTCACTCCTTTTGTTGCTAATAGATAGTAAAATGAGAGTAAGCTATAACCTTTTTATCAACAGCAATATTTAATAAGTTAAACAACACTGAGGAACAATCCTGGGCACCGGGAGATGATCAGTGCTGTTTAATTCCTTAGAAAAGGGCCTGGTTTGACCCAGGCCAAGCAGCAGCCTCCCAGATGGAGCCTGAAATTCCCACTCCTGCAGGAGTTAACATGGGGCACAGATCTTCCTGGCTGTTTGCATGTGCCTGCCCAGTGCAGGAAGCTCAGGAAGTTTAAGGTGTGGACAAAAACCTATAGGATGAGCCCCACCAACCTCAAAAGCTCTGTCTTGCTTTCAGACATAAATAAAGGAGATACATAGCAGAAAGTGTTAATTGTACAGGTCAGATGTGCTGCTCCAAAACTTGAAAGCTCCAGAAGAAGAGGGAAGTGTCTGCATTTGCAAATGTGTGTGAGTCTGTGTGGGTGTGAGTGTAAACATGCACATTTAGAGGGAAAATCTTTCAAGAAAATCACAGAATATCCACCACCTTTTTTTACAAGGAAAAGAGATGCCAAGATCTTTGAATTAATTATTCTCTGTGAATCACTCTTGCAGTTAAAAGTCATACCAGCATTTCCAGAAAAACTTTCAGTTCGGTATATGTAAACAAATTTAAAGAAAACAAACAAACAGACAAGAAAATGTGAAGATAAAAGGCTTGAGATAATAAGATTAAAGATGTTAATTGGAGACTATGGCTTCTACAGACTCTGACAGTGGAAGCTGAGTTCCTACAAAAGACTGCAGCTCTGCCCTGCCAGTCCCAGTCATTGTGAGCCTGCATCCCAGCCATGCTCTCACCAAACCCACCTCACTGTGCAGGCTTTGACTCAGGAAAGCACACAGGCACATGTTCAGGTGGCAGGTTTAGAGTTTTAGGTTTGTGCATGTATTCAGGTCTGTGTTTAAACACATTATTACAGGTAAGTGTCTGTGTAAGTGCTTTGAACTTGGGCAGGGATCCCCAAAGCGCACATGCCCCCCAGCCTGCCGCTCTCTGGCTCACTTCATTCCTCACCAAAGATGCCAACATTTCCCACCCCTGCTTCAAACCAAAACCTCAGTGTCCTCTGCCTGCATATCATCCTTGCTCCCCACGTAGAGCCCATGATTTTAAAGTCTTGAATGAATAAGCTTTCCAAAAGAGATTAATCGTCTAAAGAACAGGTGGGGAAAAAAACAGGGCAGAAATTTTATGTGTTTGTTTTACTTTACACCCTGGATTTACAGCTGATGAACTCACAGAGAGTCATCTATTGTTCTTTCCCTGGCTGAATGGTTTTACTTGAAAAGGGAACCGATGAATTAAAGCATTTCACTTTAATTATCCCACAGCTTTAAATGTTGTTAGAAAATGCCTATCAGTTTTAAGCCTCTGTTTTCCAGCAAACCACTTGGTGAGTGTGTCTGCAAGGAGAGCACGTTCATGGGATAGGCAATGACTATCAGGAGTTGAAGGCCTGTCAGTATGATTCTTCCCCCTTCAAACAATCGTGTTCACATGCACCAAGCCATCCTAAGTGTATTGCTGCACTACTGCTGTTGTAATACTGTGTCTGCAAGAGATGGTGTCAGCCAGAACAACAAGCCAAGAAACACACTAAGGCTTTCCAACTGAGCTTTTTTACCTAACAAGTGTTTATTCAGGTTCACTCCAAATGCTGAAAAATATTAAAGATTCCCTGAAAAAGGGTCGTACCTCCTGATATGGCCAGAGCAGATGAGGGAGAAAAGAAAAGCTTGAGCAATAATAGAGATGGGCTAAATGCATTGCAACAAAAACGTTTCAGCCTGAGAAGCTGCTACTGCGATTGTGGGCTGCCAGCAGGGCAACGTGCCAAAAAGCTTCTGAAATGCGACTGTGGTTGTAGAGAGCAATAGGAAAATGTCTCACATGCCAGTGCAAACCTCTGCTATCCCAACAGAAAGCACAGAGGAAATGGGAGTAAAAACAGAAGCTGCAGGACCAGCTCTCACTCCCTGACATCCTTGTCACCCAGAGAGGTGCGAGACAGGAGGCGAGAGAAGTGCTCTCAGCCCCCTGCTCATAAGTAGCGACAAATCCTGCCTGTAGTTTCTGTAGTTCTTCTGAAACTGTTGCTCCAAAAGTGAAAATCCGGCCTGGTTACGTAAAGGCTTCTGCTGTGTCAAGCCAACCCTGCTTCAGATGAAGCAGGACATGGCTGTGCCTCCGGCCAGAATGCCAGGGGTTTAATTACTGCCTCTGCCACCTCCGTCCCCACCAACCTCACACCAGTCATGACGTCAGCTGCTGAAATCTGCTCCCAGTCTGTGAAATCAGGCTGGGTACGTGCTGTCTCCCACCCCTTCTCCTGCCTGCGTGGATGCTGCATCTCCCTGGGCAGAGCTGCTCTCCCACGAGGTGCATGTCTACAGTGCTAAGCAGAGAGAGAGCGACGGGCTGAAATAAAACCCTCACTGGAGAATACTAATTGCTTGGGTCTTCTTCCCTTGTTTGGTTTCATGTTTTTCCCTTGCAGGTTTTCCATGCTGCCTTAACCTTGAAGAACTCCTCTGTAGCTGGCTCCCACACCAGCCAGCAATGCCTGAAAGGGAACCTTCTGAGGCAGAGCATTTCTGGCATATTTTCTGCTTGCCATCTGTCTGCAGGGAACCATCCTCAGGGCAGGAGCCTCCTGTGTCACAGGTTATATTCTGTTGGTCCCTATCAGATAATAAAGCTGTTATTAATTAGGACAGGCTGAGCAGGGACTGGTGCTGTATATATAAGGTGTACGCTGCACCCAGGTGAGTGGGAGGTAAGACTGGGAGTCTGGAGACCTACTGAGAACCTCAGGGTCAAACACAGGATTTATCTAGGCTGATACTGGCTATTTTACACTGTAAGTGGCACTGGGCTCCCTTAAAACCCTCTGGGTAGAAATAGACAATTGTAGACCTCATGTTTCCACAGGAACCATGATGGCTCATTCCATCCTGAATTCCTTTATAACAGAGAGCCTCAGTGTCAAGTTGATGGCGCTGAAGTTGGACATCTAAAGGTGGTGAGATGAGCCTGACTCCAACACACTTGACTTCTCACTGTTGTCCTTGTTGATATAGTGAGAACACTTCTCAACTGGGTGGCCTGTGAGTTAAAAACAATAGCCAGCTTATTTTTATTTAAAGTTAAATTCAATGGCAGCACTGGCTTTCCCAACATATGAACAACACTCATGTTCTAGCTGACACAGTTTCCACTGATTCCCAGAACCCTGCACACACATAAATTTTTATGCTAGAAAAAACATATGTACCTTTGCTAAGAAAAGAGTCCAATATTTGAACATCATAAAACTGTAATTAAAATTAACTTTTTTTCCAAGTAAGGCTCTTCCAGAAAAAAAACCCCAAAAACATTTCTAAAGGACATGTACTCTCAGCAAAGAGGACTAGAAACATATCCCTGTCAGAACACATGGAAGAAACTAGAACTAATATCACACAGACACTTCCATGCTGTAAAAGCCTGCCAGGTTAGGAAGTGGATTTACAGAGAGAAAAGCTTCCTAGTTATTCTCTGGCACAAATCAATGTCACAGAGCTGCTCTGATGGAATGGAAGCTTCATACAGCACCACTGTTATTATATATTGATTCAGAGTGTCCTCGGGGTCTGTCCATTTAACTGGTGCACTACTTTCAGAATGGGTTTTGGTGTGTCCCATTGTGCTGCATTCCTGCTTTTGGAAAGACCTGATGGAATGATGGAATTGTTTTACACAAGGATGCTGAAACTATGGCAGATTCTAAACCAGGTGGCAGCAAACATGGGCACCTTAGGGCCAGCCACCCTAAGAGGACACCAACTTGCTATATAGGTCACGGGTTCTGGGAAAATATGGCAACTTTGGCTTTGAAGGACAAATGGAGAGGTCAATTCTTCTGCAGATGGTTTGATCATTGAATGCCCTTGCCCTCCAGCTCTGCTTGTTCAAAAGGCATGGAGCTTCTTTAGGGATAGGAGTGACTGCTGACCTCGATATTTAACTAATAATTAAATGTGATCGTTGCAAAAAGGCAAAACCATCACTTTTTGACACAGATGATTCTGGGAAGGGGGTTGTATGGGGACCTTTAGAACATTCAGGTTGCCCTTGGAGAGCCCTCTGTCACCCTGGGAATTGCCCACCAGAGCTGAAACAGCAGAAGAAAGTCACAGAAAAGATGGGGAGATTAGGAAAAGGGAATGATGTGGGGAAGTTGGAAGGAGCTGGGAGAGACTTGGAGGAGGAAACAGCTGGAAAATATGCTCTATTTATTCAGTGGACAAACAATGCAGCTCCTCCATCATTAACAATTAATCACCCTGGGCGCTCTGGCCCAAGACTGACAAAGGGTTTAGGTGTGGTGACAGAAACTCCCACACCTCCCTTCTGTGTGCTTGGATACAGCAGGGAAATACCCAAACCCCAGCTACTCACCTCCAGTATGAGGTGCCATAATTGCTGGGTAATTGTAATTAACACCTAAAGTGGCCAACACAAAATACTAAGAAAATGCACCTCCTTCCTCCTCCAGCTGGATTTTTAATCCCACTGGCACATGGGAACAAAGGAGGATTGTTCCTTGCTTTACCTCTCATGTTGTCATGCCCAGATTTGGTGCATCAACCAAGGGCACTGTTACACTCACCAAAGGCAAGGCAGACACAGAAATGTCACCTTCAGTCTGACATCAGTCCAGCACATCCTGTCAAAGCACCCACACTGGCTGGAGGGAAGGAAAGATGTCTTGGCTCATCCTGACATCAGACCACTGGGCCACCAGCAAGGAATGTCAGCTTCATGACACAGAAGAGATGGAGGACCAGGACCACCTAGCCCAGTAAAAAGAATATTCTTCTGGTAAGGTGTGAAGGACAGGGATCCTCAGGTATCCCTTCTTGACCACCATTTGTGTATGGTGTCCAAATAATTGTTTTTGAATGGCAGCCAGTAAAGCCTTACTAGTCCAAGGAACATATTGATGAATATGGGGAACCAGAACCAGAGGGGTCCTTTAGAGCAAGGGCCTTCAGTTTTTGGCCAGCAGACCTGTGGCAGCCATAGCTTACCTTTAACAGGTCTTTTAAAGTTAAGAAAACCAACCTCTCATCAGCAGGTTTCAATTTACCATCAAGGAGGCTGAACAGCCCCCCCAGAGTATTTCCAGAGTTTACAAATCAAGACAGCTTACAACTTGCTATGTTAGATCTTCCCATCAAAATTCCCACTGAACCTCTCCTCTCTGGGTAACAAGATGTGAGAGGACCATGACCCAAGGGGGCATGGCTGCAGGCATGAAGAAGCCTTCTCACTCGAGCCATTCATCAAATGAATAACATGAATGAGTCTCACTGCGCTGTGAGCCTCTCAGGTCTCAAAGAAGTGGAAGCTACAGAGCTGAAAGTCCAATTTTGTCTCTCCCCCTGGGAAACATTTTCCCATAAGTGGTTACTGAAATAACATTGTGAACATCCTTGCTGTGCCACCCTTTATCCACTTCCAGAACTCTGTTACAGAATAGAAAATGTCCAAAGCCTCAGACCTGCAGCATTAAAGTGCTAACTGAGTAGTTCCATAGGATAAGGCAACCCCCAGCTGCAATGCTGAGACAAACATGCCTGTGTGTACATGCAAGGATGAGTTCCTAGTGACTCCACTGCCTCAGTGATCACAGACAACAGGAAGGCTCAAAAATTCTCAAAAATCCCAAAGTTTTGGGAAAACAGACAACAAAGCTGAGATGCCAGACTCCCCCAGCACCCTTGGTGGGAGAAAGACAAGTTGAACCCCATTATTGTGACATCAAAGGCCAACAGCAGACAACCCTGAACTACTGGACTAGACACAAAACTGGAAGAAACCAGGCTTTGCTGGCTCTATGGCTTGTGGCATGATTTGGTGCTCTCCCTGCAGTGTCACTTTGCCTTCACTGCACTTGGGACTCAGCTGTCCTGATTAGGTGAGGACAGGTTTGTTCTCCTCTGCTCCCTCACCTCTGCCTGCAGTACAGGCTCAGGGGACTCCTGTTCTGCTTTGTCACTGACCTGCTAAGCCACTTTCTCTCTCAGCACCTCTGTTTCCTCATCTTTGAAATGAGGATTACGACCTCTATGAGACACTTTGATGCCCACAGATGAAGTGTGCTGCGGCACATATGAGCGTTCTCTGTATTTTAAATGCTAGGTAATACATCGCTGTGGGGCTTTTTTCTTTTGTTTGTTCACTTTTATTATTAAAAATGGAAATCAATGAACCACCCTAAAATATATATATATATAAAAAGGGAAACATTTTAGATCAGCTTTCTCCTTTGAAGATAATTATGGGAGAGAAAGCAATTTTGAAACAAAAGCGGCAAAGTGCAATGCTCAGAAACTGAGAAGCAGAATGTATTTGTCCACCCTGCAGTTTGCTGTTGCAATATTCCTCTTCTCTTCCATCTTCTAAGTCATGTAGAAAACGTTCTTCCTAGATAAATTATTTAGCTCTGAACTGCTGCAATGCTCAGCAGGATGCCTGTAAGAGCAAAGTGCTGCTCACAGAGGGTACCTCACATGACCCAGACAGCAAGAGGAGTTCAGACTGCAACAAGTGCTGGGTGGGAATGCAGCACCTGAACCCATGTGCCCAGGCTGGGAAACCTGGCTGGATCAGCCACTCAGTGCAGTTCCCAGCTCTCCTTTTCCTCACAGGAATGGCCTGGTTCACAGCCTGGGCAGGTGTGCTGACTGAATGGGGTCTTCTGAAGGCACTGTTGGATGATAAAGAGAAGTTGTGAGTCTCACAATGTACCTGTAGATGTTCAGGACTCAGTCAAATGCTGGCTCTGCTCCTAATGCACCAAAACCAGCAAACCACACTTTGGACAAACCAGTGGTGTCCAGGAAATCCAGCAGGGACTGCACTGCCCACACATGACTAAGTGTAGAATTTGCTCTGCATATAAGTAGGACTGCTGGGGCCACCATGAGATTCCCATGTTCCACATTTCATTTGCAGAAAGTACTTTAAAAGCAAGAATATTAAGGCAGGTTTTTTAAATTACAGGTGAAGAATATTCCCCGCAGAGGTTTTCAAAATAGTGAACAGCCCCCACCCTGTCCTGCAGACAGTGAAAAGCCTCTTCTGGACTGAGCAGTGCCATGGTATGTTTGGATACCTCATCTCCACAGTACAAGGTACTTCATAAATTCAACTGTATTTCATGAGCTCATTAGGAAAGGAAACAGAAAACCTTGGCAAATAAAGACTCAATTTCCTCTATGCATAGGAATCTAACATGTCATTTCACTCATTAACCACTTAATTTATTAGGTTTCCAACACCCAGATTCTCTAATCCATAACAGTCTTTCCTGGCACCATGCCCTGTCTATATCCCACCCCCACTCTGATCACATGCCCTGCCCTAAGGAGATCCCCTAAATTCACCAGGACATGGTCCTGACCATCCTGCTCTAGGGAATCCTGCTGGGGCAGATGTTGGACCAGAAGACTTGCACAGATCCCTCACCCTCCGCATTTGGGTAGGATACTCTGTTCCGGTTTCTCTCCTAACATTTGGGTGGGACACTCTGCTTTGGTTTGTCTCCTACCAGCTGCCTGGTAGGAAGGATGCTGGGACAAGGAATGATCCCAAACTCATTCCTCCCTCAGGATTCATCCCCAAACATCAGCTCCCCACTCCAGAAAATCCTGTGACAACACAGTGAGAAGAGAGAAAAGACCATTTTATTGTGGGCATCAGCTGGGGGGGGGCAGGAGTCACAGTGCTTCAGCTGATGAACACAAATGAGCAACAGAGTCACAGAACTCTGAGAAAGCCAGAAGGCAGACGGAGGCAGGATTTGCTTCGTTTGGGAGAGCAGCCCCTCAGCAGAAATGGCACTGGTGAGCTGTCACCTGGCCCCAGCAGACTGAGCACAGCAGGGCCAGGACTCTCTGTGCTACCAGGCTCCCTGTCCTGCAGGACAGGTTTTCTCCCAGTACTGCCAGGGAGCACATACTAGTGCTGCTGGTGGCTCCCCACACCTCTCCATCTCCCTGACTGGCACCAGGGACTCCCCTTCTCTCCCTCCTGCCCACACAAGCTCAATGTGGCACACTTTATCCGCTTCTAGAACTCTGTTACAGAATAGAAAATGTTCAAAGCCTCAGACCTGCAGCATTAAAGTGCTGCACATCCCTGCACCTCAGCACAGCCAGAGGCAGCTGAAAGTCTCCCACTGTCATCTCTGCTGGTCTCCACCAGTTCCTCCGGACTCCCAGCACTGGCTGGGCCCCACTGGGAAGGAGAGGAGCAGAAGAAGGTGCGCAGTGATGCCTCTACTGCTTGGCTGGAGCACCAGCACTCAGTGCCTGAGCCCCGAGCAGAGACTCTCAGTGATGTGGAGGCAGCTCAGCTCCAGGTGGGTCACCCAGGCTCTCTTGGCTCCTTGTGGTGTCCTGTGCAGCAGGAATGGACATGGAGTGAGCTGAGCTCCAAGCCATCTCTTCTCTCTTGTCAGGCATCTCCTGCTGCAGCCACAGGGACACCTCTCCCCAGCTGGGGAGCTGTGTTCCCCTACCCAGCTGTGTCTGGAGCATCCCCCAGCTTACCCCAGCAGTGCATCCACCCACAGCTCTTTCTGCTGCAGAAACAGAGCAGAAACAGCCTCAGGCCCTGCTGACCCCAGAAGGAGATCAGAGATGGGCCTTTGCACTCATGGGGAAGGGCATGGTGGCAGAACAGAGGTGCTGTCCAAGCTCTGCCCCCTGCCTCTGCCCTCTGTGTGGCATGGGCACAGTTGGGAACCTCTCCTGCCTGCTTCTTGGATGTGGGGACCAGGACTCACCTGAAACTGGCAATGTAGGAGCCAGGGGAAAGAGGCAGGTAACAAATGTCATGTCTTCATGGTGACCTCCCTGCTCTTCTTCCCCAGCCAGCTCCTTCCTCCCACCTGGCACCCACAGCTGGTCCAGGGGACAGAGGGAGCTGTGGGTGCAGTTTGGTGCCCTGTTTGCTGTAAGGAGAGGCAAACAGTGAGCTGGAGGTGGCTTCCACTATATCTGACATGCGTTTATGTACATGCCCTCAGATCCTGGGGCAAACTTCAGTAAACAGTCTTCAAGGCAGATATTTCTGATACACACATGTTCTGCACCAGATGTGCAGCAGGTCTGGGTGTGACCAACCAACTCAGCCACCAGGACCACCCCCTTAAACACCAGTTTACACAATCTGTTACTGGGAGCCCCAGAAAACCAACTTCTCCAGGGGTGTCACGCACAGCCAGAGCTCAAACCCTAAGGGCAAAACCCTTGACCGCAATAATTCAGGGGGCAACAAGAAGCAGTGAAGCCACATGAAATAAATGTCAGGAGGGGAGTGCTGCTCCTGGCCCTGGGTTTCCTCCTCCATGCACAGGGATGTGACAGCACAAGCCTGTGAAAGCACACGGGCTGCTAAGCACTCCCTCCACGCTGTCCGTACTGATAACTGTCACTTGTCCTTCCCACGGGTGAGCGTGGGAGGGCAGGCTCAGGGACATCCCCACCAGCACACAGCACCCTGTGCCACAGGAACCTGTCCTCGGAATGCTTTGAAGCCACACAGAAACAGGGCATGTACAACATCTGCTCTGCTCTGCTCTCCAGCCCCCTGCCCCTTTCAAAGCCCTGGAATTGTCAGTACCATCCTCTTCCAAGTCCTGCCTTGGACACCCCATCCAGGGTAAATTTATGCCTGAAAAAAACCCCTCTAACTGAGGATTTGCAGTGGCAAAGCTACAAAGGTAAAAAAACCCCACTATACAACCCAAATAATTGTTTATCAGCACTGTCATTCAGGTGTAATCCTGAAAAGGAGCATTTCCTCTGAACTATTAAACACTTAGCTCCAACCACTGAATCACATTTATTCCCAGACATTCTCCTTTATTGTATTACTCAGCTTTTCCCGAGTCTTACAAAAAGCAGGAATGGGGTGCCTTGCCACCCAGAAACCAAAGGAAGCTTCCATGAAACCAGCAAACACCTCCCATCCTCTCAACATTGTCATTAAAAAAGCAAAACAAACCAAAGAGGTTCTACAAGTCAGCCTATAAACCCAGGCATGAGGAGAGTAATGTCAGTGGTAATGGGGCAAGAAAGGCAGGGTAATTATACCACACCAAATTTGCAATCGTGCTGCATTCCTTGCTGGTGAAGGCCAGCTAAGAATTTAGATACACCTTTTTAAATCATCCAAGGGAGTGGCTGCAAGATACAAGGTGCTGGGATTAAGATGAAGTTCTGGGTTTGCCAGTTCTCAGCAATGGCTTTGGTGGCTGGGCTGGGCATGTCATTAACTGCTCCCAAATGGTGTTCACGCCATGCCACTTCTTTTTAATCTTTATATGATTCTCTGCATTTCAAGAGTCCCATGCTCCCACTGAGCTAAAGGCTGTACAAACCCAAAAATGGCAGACAGCACCTATCCACAAGGTTTTGTGCACTCGGTCAATGAGACAAGTTTGGGAGCTTGTACTTCAGCACCATTTCAGTGGTGCACAAATATTTATCATGTTGCTCCTGCTACTACAACAAGGTCTGCAAGCTCAGGCCCTCAAGTATGATAACTCAAGAGCTTCTCTGCCAAAAAAGTTGTTAAAAATACTGAATGGGGGCTATTTTGTACACATGATTTAACAAGCACTACATGGGTGAGGGAACAGATTTGGCTCAGACCTCTCCTTTTTCGGAAGAACAAGTAGAGAAGCTGAGGTGCAGCACTCACCCTGCATCTTTGCAGAGGGGAACCTTCTGGGAAGCTGAGTCCCAAGGAAGCCCTGCCTTGGGTGAGAGGCACAGTGCTGCTCAGACATGGAATCCTGCTCCATGCACTGCTGGGCAATGCACGTAACCTTCTGCGGGAGAACACCTACCTCAGAGAAACTACAGGAGTGACCCTCACTCAGGCAGGACAGGGGCACACCGAGGCAGAGCTCCTCTCTGGCTGCCTCACATTGCTCATGGTATACAGAGGATTCCAGTGTCCTCCTGGACTGTTACAGGCTAAGAGGATAACATGGCACAGAAACAGGCACTGGCCACCAGAGCTTTAAAAACTCATGAACGCCCTTTCCCATCAAAATTTCATAGTGCAGGTTGTTCCAGTCAATCCATGGCCAACAAAACAAATGCTGCATTTGTTCTAGTTTGGGGAAAACAAGCCAAAAAGACAAGCACAAAGCAAAGCAGCTAGCCAAATGGACAAGTCTTGTTGTTTAATTATTTTGAAATGAAAAAGTTCATTTAAAACCAGCTACAAAACAGATACATAATGATGGCCTCTCCCTTCATAAAACATCATGCTTTGGCACAAACAACTGGCTGGCCTGATTTTATGCCCAATGAATTTAATTTTATCCAACTAAGTGTCTCTCTGTACAGCCGAGAAGACAAAGGGTTCTGAAAAGAGCTCTTTGCACATACAACTAAATTTGAAAAAAAAAAGCTTAGGATGATTTCTCTTCTCTCTGAGACCAACAGAAAAAGAAAACAACGCAGTTGGCATCATCATCATGGTGAGGCGAGCAGCATACAGGAGGTGAAGCACATCAAGCTAATTCCAGTTCCATTTTGTGGTAAACTTGTGAATGCACTCACCTGACCACTGTAAAGCCAGCTATTTCTGATGTGCGATGGGTTTGTGTTACTGCACTATTTACAAAATTCAGTCTGCAGCAAGATGCTTTCCCACGTGGTGATGAGACATTCAGTGTTTTGGCAAGAAGAAAACAGTCCAGTGGTTTTCCCATTCCGAGACCTGGGCCACAGGGATGCTCCCTGCCTCTGTGCCCAGCTGTGCTGGTACACCCTGAAGAAGCCATGACTTCAGTACGTGACTTCCAAACATGAGCTTCTATGAGCCATCTCCAACTGGGCATCCAGAGAGGAAAACATGCCCAAATTAGTGGGCACTACTGAAAAAATAGCCAAGCGTCCAAACACTTGCACAATCTGTTCTTACACTCAGTACCTCTTGATTTCTCAAATGGCATCACCTACTGATTGCAGGGGTTTCCCAATGGACACCATCATACTGAAACCCTAAATATTGCAGTGACTTTGCTTCTCCCACTCCACTTTACTCAATGTAATTAATCCTCACAGTGCCAGGGAGGAGGAAGGACAAGGACATTCACCAACCCAGCCCAGCGTGTAAGCAAGAGGCATGAAAAGCCAAGGCCGCTGTGTGAGGTCCTGCACAGCACAGGCCAAATCCAGTTGCTGTGTCACGTTCCTAAAGGGATGCTCATGCCATCAAATCCCAGCGGTGAGGAAGCGACAAGAAAACCTTCCTCAATTCCCCACACCCAAGACCCTGAACTCATCAGAAGGGCCATGGCAGCACGTTCGGCGGGTCGGGTCACTCCTCCTGCGGTACAGGCGAGGCAATCCTGGCGCGGCACGGGCAGGGCCGGTGGCCAGGGGTGGCCGCGCTCCCGCAGAGCGGGACACCGCAGCCACCGCCGCGTTGCGTAACCACGGCCACTGCCTGTCAATGGGAGCTCACGGGCCGGCCGGCTTATGCAATTACCGCGCCTCGCCGGAGGCTGCAGGCACGGCGGGCCCGGGGCAGCTGAGCCGCCCTCGGCCGGGACACTGCCCTCACCCTCGGAGCTCTGCCCAGCCCTGAGGGTGCTCGCCACGGGGCACGGAGGGGAGAGGGGTGTGGGCTCGTTTCGGAGGGGTCGAGGAGTGTCCCCACCTCTGGAAGGAGGGAGGGAGTCACCCAGGACGCCCGGCTCGGCACATTCCCTTCGCCGAGGTGTCCAAGCTCGGACATAAAGGTGATCCCTGACATGATGGGCGCGGGGCTGCTGCGGCCCCTCCCCAGGCACCCATCACCTGCAGGCGCCAGGTGAGGGGCCCGGGCCCACCGCCGTCCCTCAGCTCCGCCGAGGGACGGCCCCGCCGCGGGGCTGCGGAGCGGAGCGAGCGGCAGCAACCCCCACCCCGCCCTGCCCGGCTCCCCCTCGGGCCAAGGGCTGGGCTCCCCGCCGGGCGAGGCAGTGCCAGCCGGCCACCTCCCCTCCTCCTCTTCCTCCTCCGCCTCCTCCTCCTCGCCTTCCTACTTCTGCACCGGCTCCGCTCCGGCTGCGCCGCTACCCCTCCGCCGCCTGGCTGCCACAGACCCCCCTCCCTCCTTCCCTCCATCCCTCCCTCCCTCCCTCCCTCTCCCCCGCCCTGTCCCCAGCGCCGCCGCCACCGCTTCCACAAGATGGCGGGGACCGTGGCCGAGCGGGACGCGCTGGTGAGTGCGGCTGTGGGCACCGGGACGGGCACCGGGACGGGCACCGGGACGGGCCTGGGGTCCGAGCTGGGCACCTGCGGAGCGGGGCGGGCTGGGGGGCTCCGCCTGGCCCTGCCTCAGCGCTCTCCCTTTTACCTGCAGAAAATAGAGGACGGGCATTTAAACAACTCCCTGGGATCTCCGGTGCAAGCTGATGTGTACTTCCCTCGCCTGGTAAATCACCTTTGTTGTGGTTTTTTTTGGGTTTTTTTTTTGTTTGTTTGGTTGGTTTTTTTTCTGGTGGGGGTGGTGGTGTATTTTATTTTGTTAACCCCTTTACTGTCCGCCGCCCCCGCTTATCGCGGGCTGCACAAGGGCGGCCGCTGCTGATGCCGAGCTGACCCTCGCCACCTTCCCCCTGTCCTTTCCAGATCGTCCCCTTCTGTGGGCACATCAAAGGAGGAATGAGGCCGGGAAAGAAGATCTTAGTTATGGGCATAGTGGACCTCAACCCCGAGAGGTAACACCTGCACAGGGCTGCCCGTGCCGGGGCGCCGGGCCCGGGGAGGGGGCCAGGGGGGGCGGCCACCCGCACGTACACACACACACATCCGCACGGATCCCTCCTTTCTGGAAAGGATTATTTTTATAATTTTAAATATAGCATGCTGATTTCTCCTTTGACCCATAGAGGGGGCATTTCTTCAAGGGATTCCGTTTTCGCTTGGGAGTCAAGGAGCATATCAAGCATATATATCTGTATATATGTACAGATATATGCCCAACACCATGCACACACACACATATGTATTCCATAACCATGTTGTTGTCCCTGTTGAGCTGTCAGAGACCTCTGAACGAGCTGAGCTGTCTTCCAGCCTGTGCCACTATATGGCTTTAATAAGCTGAGAAATAAGACAGACGGCATTTGGGGCTTATTTGCTTTTTTTCTAGCTGAATGAGAGCTGTTCTGTTTGTGTTTCAGCTTTGGTATCAGTCTGACTTGTGGGGAGTCAGAAGATCCTCCTGCGGATGTAGCCATAGAACTGAAAGCTGTGTTTACAGAGAGACAGTTTGTCAGAAACTCTTGTGTAGCCGGAGAATGGGGGGAAGAGCAGTCATCTATTCCTTACTTTCCATTTATACCGGACCAGCCTTTTAGGGTGAGTACCAGGATGGCAGTGGCTTACACCATGTCTGATAAAGTGTCATTTGATACGAGTTGCAGCAGAACCTGACATGCCTTTCGTGAAATCACAGTGCAGCCTGCACTGCTTGAGTTGAGACACCAGTTGCTGGTTTGTTTGTATCCATTGAGTTGCATGGAGATCCCGCTGCTACGTGCAGCTGCAGGCGGTTCGGATGGGGCTGTGGACGCCTCACCTGGGCGCTATGACAAGCCGGAGGTTGTAATAGTGTGTGATGAAGCGCCACTTCCTGAGCTTAGTTTTATAACCATAAATTAAGAGGTACCTCTATGTTATTAGTGCATTACAAGTTATTACTGGAGAATGTTAATATTCAGTGGGGCTGCTGTATATATTGATGGTTTTTTTAATGGACACACTGTTCGCAATTTAGTGCAGCTAATAAGGATCACGTTCGTCCTTTGTCCCCAGGGATGTTACGTTAGGTTGACCGTAGCTCTTCGTGTTAGCAGATTAAACAGCTAAGCAATAGTGGTATTCTTTTCTGAACCCTGGGATTAAACCTTCCGTCAAATTTAAATCTGTAGTCACTTGACAACAGTGTACATGGAAGTGCTGTGGTGCTGTGGATGGACTGGGTTGACCTAGAAGCAGAGTCCCATCTGTAGTGTTTATGGTTATGTGAAGATGTCTTTGCAAATCAGGACTAACAAAGTATGCGGCTGCAGAGGGCTGCTTCCCTCTCACTACATTGAGGAAAAAAGGCTGCATGCCTTTTCTATGCAGCTGACCCAGAAAACCCCTCCTCCTCCCCGTCCCTCTTACAAAACCTCACTGGCCCCTCTGCTAAATGCCAGTGCTATGACCAGCTGCCAAACTCTCTTAATCCTTCTTGCCCCCAAGATAATCTCCCCCAACCCCAAAAGCTCACCATCTCCCCAGATGCTTGCTGTTAAGAGGGTGTTTATATGACTGGTTTTGCTGCAAATTGGTTGCGCTCTACTTGTTTCTACAAACTCACCCTCCCATCAGAACTGGCAACACCCTTTGGTGGTGTGGGAAATGTACTTGAAAAGCCTTGGAGGCTGGGTCCTGCTCCATCTGAAAGGGTTCCACTGCCTTCTGCACTGGGTGGTGACTGGGCCCTCAGACGAGCCAGACAAATTACCCAGAGCAAGTTTTGTGCACGTCCCACTAATGAGAGATGATGTTACAGGACAGCAAAATTGCACATCTAGCATGGCAGACTGTACAAGGGGAGTTATTTTGCCTTTTTTTTCCTCCTTTTTTCCCAAATGCCTAAACAGAATTGAGGCTCCCAATTGACTTTGTACCTTTGATGGTCTCCATCTCAGTGAATAAATTAAGACTATTAAGTGTTCTTGCCAATTACTTGTGATCCAGTCCAATTAGCACTGTGGCGTGGCCGCAGGTGATGTGAAAAGCGGACCGTGAGCAGTGTTAACCATATCTTTTACATAACAAGGCCTCAGGCAGGCACTGCTGCAGTGACACAGGAGCTCCATGGCAGCACAGCCTCTTCTTGGTACCTGGTGCACTACCAGGGATCCAGGGGTTCCAGCTCTCCTGGACTGCCCGCTGCCACTTCTCCTGGTGCAACGTGCTCTAAGTCACTTGGGCTTTGGCACAGGCAGTCTGTCATGGGCCCTGTTCCCATTTTTATACACTGGAATAGCAGCAGAGTCAAGTGTTTGGTAGCAGCACTTCACTCTGGATTTCCAGCTTCTGGAAATGACCCAGGATTTACATGTGGCTTCACTGAAGATTTTCTCCTTAGTGTGTCCAGACCTGGAGGTCTCCAAGAGCACATTTTGTGCCCTCATGTCCCAGCTTCCTGCTGAGGCAGTTCCAGCAAAGCTTAATAACAGGGCACCCTCTCAAGCCACCCCAAACAAACATCAGGAATCTCCCAACGTGTCCAAGCTTGTTCAGCTCCAGGTTTGTTGCTTTTCCAGAGCATTTCTGCAGGTCTCTCAGGAAAAGGGATGAGCTGTGTCCCTCCCTGATCCTGTTTGTGCCTTCTGAGAGCTGTCTAGCTGAATTCCCAGCAATCCTGCACTGCATTTCCTTCACTGAAGCCCCAGGATGGAGTCCAGTCTGACAGGGACTGTCTGCAGCCACAGGAGTGAAAGGGTTTTAGTTCTGCTGCAGCTGTGTATGTGTGGGAGGGGAGAACAAAGTTATATCCCCTTTCCTTGTTTACTCCCTTCCAGTAAATTAAAAGTAGTGTGGAAAGCATTGCAGAGGGAGCTGCCTACTTATGCAGGAAAAACAAAACCCTCAACAAACCCCCACCAAAACCAACAACTCTTTTCTGCCCAGTTCAAGCTGAAACCGTCACACAAGGAATGCAAGGTTTGGGTTGGAGGCTAAATTTCCTCCTGCTGTGATTAGCAGTTTGAGTCTGTTTCTGGCATTATTCCAAGACACAAAACCTCCCAGTAGCCAGTGGACTGGGTTGCAGCGTGCTTACTGCTAGGACAACGTGAGATTTGAGATTGGATTAATGTCCTTGTGCAGCAAGAGCAGATCCATCATAGTGTAACTGGTGTCAAGGGGCCAAACTGGTCTCACCTTTGTCTCTTGTGTGGCACATAAGTAGCACAATGTGCAGCTGCACAAAGGCTCTTTGAAGTGCCCCCCATTTATGTGCTGTGAAACAACTTCCCAGTTACACTGTGAACAACATGCTTCAACATTTTGTCTTTTGCAGGTTGAGATACTTTGCGAGCATCCCCGTTTTAGAATATTTGTGGATGGACATCAGCTCTTTGATTTTTACCACCGTATTGAAACACTGTCAGCAATTGACACAATAAAGATAAATGGAGATCTTCAGCTTACGAAACTGGGCTGAGCTTGTTAGGACTGCAGATTCCAGACCAGCTCAGGTGCCATCGTCCGTTGGGAGCAGTGACAGCCGGCTCTGGACACAGCTATGGTAGGAAGGCTGCCCTCTTCCTTTTCCGCATGCAGTTCTTCACTCCTGTGCCGATGAACCGGGCTGTGTTTTATCCTAACGAAGAGCACTCTTGGTTTATAGACATTGAGCTGTTTCTCTTGGATCAAAACAGCCCACCTGTGCTGGATAATCAAATTGGAATGGATTCAGAAAGACTTGCAGTCTCGTTTCAAATCTCACAGAAAAGGCAATCTCTGAAATGCAGCGCTAAAACCGGTTACTGAACAGTAGTGACGACAAAACCAAGTTTTTCTTTTGCAAATATTGTTTCTGCACTGAAGTGGAGTAGTGTAGCACAACACAGGGCCATGTGCTGACGTCCTTACCCAGGGCCTGAGCCTGGTTCCATGGAAATCAATGGCAAAACTCCCACTCACTTTAATGGGGTACAATCAAACTGTCTAGTCCTTAGTCAAGCACAATTCCCACTGATTTCTATGGCATTTTTGCACAAACCTTGGGGCCTGCCCTTCTGCTGTTGTAAATCAGCATTACTTCCATAGCTCGTCATGGAATTTTGCTGATTGCCCTCAGCCACTGGTTTGGCCCATGGACTGTGCAAAAACTGACTGAGGGTGTGTGGACACAGCCTGTGTATTTTAGTCAGGGTATTTGCATAGAATGTAGATTGTTATGAGTTTTTGCACAATGTATTGTTAATACAATTTTTAAAACTTATCTGTAGTTTATTTATTTATACTCATTGTATGTATTATAGGTAAAAATGAACAATCTTAAGATTAAGAACAGCAAGGTGTAAACATTTTGAATGTACAAAATGTCTTAGGTTCTTCGGGTAAACTTTACATATCGTTCTTGAAAAACCATGTTTCCTGTCGCACATTTAGTTACATTTTAATGGAGCCCTCTAGGCCCTGGGAAAATGTGGGCATGGTAGTTGGTGGGGGGGAACTCTGCATATTCACTAGGATCTGTTTTTCAGGGCTTACTAACTTTGCTGCACGGGATAGGTTTGAGTTGAAGTCGATCCATTTTAAAATATAAACAGCAAATTTGTGGGTTTTACTGTGCTTTCATAACCTGAGAAAAAGTTAAATTTGGCAATCTCTTCATTCAGAAAGAGAACCAGCCTCTTTCCAAGGGAGATGGGAGATTCTTTACACTTGTTTGAGAACATATTTGGCCTTTGATATGACAATTAAAACTTGTCTAGACAGCCAAGTTATTAATGCTTGAAAATCAGCTAGGGCACATGAATAATAACTTTTCAAGTAGCTTTTTAAATAGTAGGTATAGCTGTATAAACACAGTCATTGTGCTACACTATAAATGAACACAGCCACTTTTCTTGACTTCTTTAGAACTAAATACACTTTTTTCCTTGGCTGCTCACAGTGGACTTTAGTGGGTCTTTCTGAGTAGTTGTAATCATGATATAAACATACATTTAGGCAATTTTGAAAACACATAATATAGGGACTAAAAAACAGACTATAAAAACAATCTCTGTAGCACAGTATTTAAGAAAAAACAAAAAAAGTATCTCACAAACAGAACTTTGTTAAACCTGCAATAAAAGTGTGGTTTAAAGCAACCAGAACTGGAATATTCAAAGTTAAGGGTAGAATGCCAATGCAAAGCCTCATTTTGTGCTAATTTGGCCTGCAGTTAAGAAGCCTTAGACTTGCAAGCTGAAATTCCAACTGTGGCTCTAGTCCAAAGCCTGTTGAGGTCAATCAGAGTCCTCCAAGCATAGAAGCCTGATTCTTATTTCTTGCAAGTGCAAATCTGTTTGTAAAGTGGGGGGTTGTTGCTTCTACTGCAGATGAATTAAGAATCAGGCTACCACCTGTAAAATACATGTTAAAATTTTAATTTTTAGCCTTAATATTTGACGTTCCCTGACTTTTCTTCCTACTTCCAAAATAAAAGAACCTGTTGTTTTCCAGATGAACTTTTTGTCTGGTGTGTGGCTTTTAAGCTGTACATCAGATTCTATTTGTACTCCAGAATGAACTGAAATGTTCCTGTCTTGCTCTGTTTTTACTCTTTTACATGATACATGATGACTGTGTCATTTTCCATTGTATAAAGAATGCTGACAGTGTTTCGATACAAAATATATTCTTTAAAATTATTATAATAAAAATCCAAGGGAAAGGTGCTTCTACATGAGGTAGTTTGGATTTTTCTCCAGCTTGGAAATTCCCCGTGGTTCCAAAGCTGATGCAGGCAGGAGAGGAATTCTGTTTGGAGAGAAATGTAGCACCTTTTGTGCCTAGTGCTTTCTCCAGCTGGCCATCCAAAGCCAGGTTTGCTGATGCAGGGCCGGTGCCTGGGCCAGTGGCAAGTGTGAGTGGCACCACGACCCTGCAGTAGCACAAACCCAAAGGGAATCTCCCTGACAGCCCACCAGCAGAGATTCCCCCTCCATGCCTTTACTGTATCCTGGAAAAAGCATTTTGGCTGCCTTGGATTTTCACAGCCCCCACGCATTCGCTCTCCCGCGGGGGCCCGGTGCAGCACAGTGCCTACACCAGGGATGTCAGGGTGAGCTCAGTGCAGTGTCAGGGGCATCTCTGGTGAGAGCCAGGGCCTGGTGCTCCTGCCTTGCTCCTGTTCCCACCTGCTCTGCTGGGCACTCCCATTTGTTCCTGCTCCAGGAGTTTGCTCTCTGGGGAAAATGCTCTTTTGACCCTGATTCTGGTTTTGCCTTTGCATAACTCCACCACCTGATCCTGCCCTGTTGTGGTTTCTGAGCCAGGCTTCGAGGCAAGGATGACTGTGAATCCTCTTCTGATGGGTTATGGCTTGGCTGAGAGCTCAAGAAAGGGCAGAAAGTCACAGTGAAAGAAAGCTTACACATCTATCACCTGATTGGAAGCCTTTTTATTTTTTTTTCCTTTTGGCACTACCAGATGATGGCAGGAGAAAAAAGGATGATGTCTATGTAACCAAGGGCTGTTCCACTCGTGCTTGACTTACACTGGCTGATCATGTTAAAATGCAACTGCAGAACACTTGCACATGCAGTGTAAGTCAGAGAAAACTGAGGCCTTAATTGTTTCTACTTAGTTGGACTTTGGGTCAAATCCAAAAGTTACAAATGGGAGACTGCACTGCACAATTTATGCCTGAATTTTTCACTCTGCACAATTTAGGGATTATTCACATCTTGGTTTTGGATGTAAGCCCTAATAGACATGAAATAACTACTGTTTCCAAATTAGGCCAGGTTTATAAAATGCTTTTCAGTAGGGAGAAGTAGTCTGTGAGCCTCTTGGAAGCTGCAATTCTTCAGGACTTCAGGAATGAATGAACCAGCCTTTGAAATCTTTTGCTAAAATTTATTAGCTGAATATTTCTGTGGTTTTCTCTGAATGAAGAAGTTGATTCTGCAATGAAAGAAGTCTTGAATGGGTAAAACCCATGTGGAGTGGAAACACTCAGGATAGCTTTATTTTTCCAAAGAGGAAAAAAAAAATACAACTAACCAAAAAAATCACAACCAAATTATTTAATTATGTTTGGGATTGGCTGTGATAAAGCTGATTTGATTTACAAAAAACAAAACTAGGTTATTGCCTGCTCAGAAAGAGCCTTGAAATATTTCAGTGTCATGTGAGGTAGTCTGTCTAAACATATTTCACACAAACGCTTTTTCACAGGCAACTTGTTAAAACTGTTACAAAATACCTTCTTTTTTGTGTCACAATTAGAAATGTTTGCCCCACCTTGCAAGAACATTTTGTACTAAATATTAATATGTTGTCTATGAGAACCTGCACTAACATATTATACTGTCCCTCCCCTCCCTGGCTAGTTTGAGCAGAAACAGGCGTAATATTGCTAAACCGGTTGAATGTGACATGTGCTTGAGGCCTAGCATCTTTCTCAAGGGCTGCTTTGAGTAAACAGCCTGAAAACCAAAGGGAGAGCCTTAATCACCACTCTGCTGTGACAGCTTTCCACCCTTGTCACTCTCCTGCTGTGAGGCTGAGACTGAAGCCCGGAGATTTTCCACACAGGGAACAGCACTGAGATTTTTATCTTCGGCTTTGAAACTGTGGCTGTGGAGGAAACAAGGCCAGAGTGGCCACAGCACCCTTCAGCTTGGTAGTGGCAGCATGATGTGCTGTAGTCCTAAGGGAGCAGGAGTTCAGAGGACATTAGTGGGCACTTCAGGGCCAGACAAGGGCATAGGCTATGGAGATGCAGGGCAGCTTCCCTTGGGAAGCTTCCCTTGTGGGTTTTTCCCACATTTTTAGCTGCCACCTTCTGCAGCTCCCTACCAGGACTTGTGGCAAAACCCCCAGCATTGCTTACAAGCTTGGACAGCATGGATTGGTTCATGTTCCTACTCGCCTGATCTGAAAGAAGCTCCCAAATAAATAACAGGAGAATGTATGAGTAGCCACACCACTAAGGCATTTTTTCCCCCACAGACATGCAAGTAGGACATCTGATGTGGGGCTTATTTGGCCTCCTATCCACAGGAAATGCTCCCCATAGAGAACTCCAGCACTGCTTTCTGCACTGAGGCTGCACAGAGACCTTTCCATACAGAAAACTGCAGAACAACAATTCTGCTGAGCCACTTAGCAACCTCCCAGCAGCCCTGGAGTTGACCTGACAAGGTAAGGAACAAGAGTCAGGGGCTGAAGGCAGCCTCAAATGTCTGCTATGATAAGTACAGAAGTAAGGAAGAAAAGCTTACCCCAGTGTAGGAACAGTAAGTCACCTCCTGAGGGGTTTTGTAACATGGTATTGTTCTGATTTTCTCACATGGATCAGAAAGCACACAGGTGAAAGTCACTTTGCAATGAATGGTGTGCAGGCTTAGAACCACGGCCAACCCAAACAGGGAGAAAAAAAAATGAGCTGCAGACGCCCTATCTGGCTTTGATACACCCTCCCAGCTCCTCCCAGCAATCAGTGCTGCAATGAATGTAGACAATTACTACAACAAGGAGATTCAGCAGCATGTGCAAGATCAAAATAATAAACTCCTATTTGCCACAGGTCCTCCCTAGCTCCTGTTGCTAGGCCTCTCAATCTGTCTGTCAACAAACAGCTATGTCCTTCTGCTTTTAAAATCCATGTCAAAAATCCCTTTGACTTTCATGGAAATAGGTCCCTAAGAAAAGAGTTATTTCTAGCTCTCACTCTCCAGTTATTTTCAGCTGGGGCATACTCTAAAACTGAGTTTATTTTTAAGTGTGAATAGAGGACTATTTCTGACTGCATTATACATTGGATAGAGTCAACAGGAAGCACAGCCTCTCTGCTGCAGGAGCGCTGGTTTCACAGTTTGCTGGTGAAATGTCTTGTATTTATTACCTTCTGATTTTAAAAAGGGAGAGTGTGCACAAAATGACCGGGCAATAACAGTAATATGTATCATTCACCACAGATCTATTTTTATGTGTTGTGCTGCTTTCATAATGAACTTTTAATAACAATAAAACATGAAATCTTCACTAGTTTGTTCTGTCTTTTATCTGAACTATCAATGCTCATTACATACCCTCTTGACTTCTTTAACATCTGGCATTTTTATCTCCTGACTGTTTTCCACACTCTTCTCCTCGTTAGACTGTAGTGTGGAACTTTAGAATGAGATATGCAGCTTTGGTAGCAGCTTGTGCAAAACTCCTTTACAGTTTAAATGCACCATGCAGAACAATCAAATAACTTCATTAGAGGGAAAAGCAGCTTTCTGACTCTTGCAAGACTCCTGGTGACATCACTGGGCAGTGTAATCCTGAGGAGTTAACAGGCACAACTCAGAGCCAGAGGCACAGGTCACTGAACACTTCTGCACAGGGTGAAACAGCAGTGAAACTCACACATGTGTTCCATCTCACCCTAGTGGGGCTGGATTCATGGGTGAGGGCTACAGGGTGAGTAAAACCACCAGATCAGCTCCAGAGGCACAGTATTTTTAGATCCAGTGTTTCGCTTTTTGGCGTCACCTCAAGTAATGTTCACATTGGCCTGACTGAGTGCAAGAGGAAACTTTTAGGTTTCAGCTTCTCTCAGTTAAAGTTATTGGAAAAATTCTGCGTGACCCAAGTGGGAAAAGGGTAATGACCTACAGCCTTTTGTGGCTGTAAAACACAAGGGATGTTTTCTGAGGGAAACCTCAAAATTCAAACAGTACTAAAGCGACAGATGAACAGGATTTACATACAGCCAGTTCTGTGGTTTTTCTGCCAATAAAATGACTGATTCAGATGCTGCACTGGAAGTTCATCCTAGCTCTAAGCCATAAGTATTAATCTGTGGCCATCCCTGCTCAAAGCCAGATAGAAACTCGCCCTTTGCTTACTGCACACAACCCGAAGAAGGAATATGTTGACATCTGGAGGTTCTGGGATAAAGCATGGCATTTGGTAACCTCAATGCAAACCAGATATGGCTGTGCATGGTGCAAAAGCATCATCTAGTCCCCACCAGACAGCAGAAGCACAGCATCTGCAGAGGTGCCTAGGGGTATATACATTAAATTTCACCACTTGCATGGGCTAACTCCTACAGAGGCCCTTGGAAGGCTCTGGTTTAACCAGTAACACTAAAGTGAACTACAGACATGTTCTGAGGGGAAGAGAAGGGGTGAGGAGGACGCCTGATGTGGCAAGAGCCATGTGTACTTCTGTGCTGTTCAGATCAGTACCACAGACACCTCACAGCTGGGCCTTATGTATAAGATACAATTTGTTATATATAAGATAATTGTTATGTATAAGATACATATTTGGGTGGAGTGCTGCTGAGCTTCAAGTGAAGCCAATTCAGGTTGAGGGATTTGCTCACAGGAATACCACCAATATGACTCTTTGCTAGCACTGCACTTGATTTTATTTTTAAATTATGACTTTCACCATTTTCCTAAGAATAGAGGCTGGCTCTGAAACATCATGTTGGCTCCAGCATGCTTCAGAAGTTACGCATTTCTTATCCTGTTGAAGTTTTGAGGCTTCAGTTTCTTCACTGGTGCCTTGCTAGACCAAGGCTGTGATGCCAGGAGGGGTCATTCTGTGAAAGACCCCATGAAGGAGGTGTCTTTCAGCAGCTCTCTTCCCAGCAGAGAGAAGGCTGCTCTCTCTCTCTCTCTCAGGGTAAGAAACGACAGCAAACCAGAGCTGTGCTGACTCCTGGTTGGCAGAGCAGGGCTTCCTTGTGACTCTGAAAGGCAGGAACAGAAGCCTGGTTAATGAGAAAAACTCCACTGAAGCTGAACAGTAGATCTAAGCAGCAGAGAAAAGCAGGATTTCAGGACTAAGCAATCTGACACTAACAGCAGAGCCATGGGCAGGAGCTGTTCCGATGGAGCAGAGAAGTAAAGCTCCATTCTTGTGGAGCAGCCTCTTGCCAAGCATGGATGGAGATGCTGGAGGTTTCTGACAGTGCTCAGTGGCTCTGCCTTTGCCTGGCTCCACAAACCCCTTTGATGGGCGAAAAGCCAGTGCTGACAGTGCTGTAATGCATGGCCAGCTCCAGTAGCAGCTCCAGCACTGCATGCTCCAAGAGGCAGAGAGGATTCTTTCCTGGCTGCTCTCTAAGAAGTTTTCTGCTCAGTGGGAAAGATAATGGCTGTCTAAGAGAGATCTAAGAGAGACCAGAACTAAGGAGAGAATGTGGCTCTAGGTAGGAAAAAACACTCTTGGGAAAGTAACAGATTACAACCAGACTACAACCTTTAGGGGAAAACAAAGTATTTTAATTTAAAAGTAAAAAGCCTGTAGCAAGGATAGAGGGGTTCCTTTTACACCCAATTTTTGGAAGAAAGATAGAAGGAGCTACAGTGGTTATTAAACAGACTCTGAGGGGCAAAACTGGGAGCAGCTTTGGATTACTGTGTGAATGCAGAGCACAGCTTCCACATGCCTTCCCCTCTATTTCCATTGCCTTTTCTCAAGGATGGCCACTCCTCTCCCTGCAGGAGAACCATGGCTGGAAACCCCACTGCCAGAAGAACTCTCCTGTGGCTTCAGACCTTTATGAGCCTTCTAGCAGACACTGACCAAGGTGTACTTTATGTAGCACAGTTGTTCAGTGAGCTACACGTTGTGTAGCTCACTGAAAAACCTCAAAGCACTGACAAAATCTAAAATTAGCATTAATTCATGAATGCCCCTTGCCATTTCTAACATTATTGTTCTTATTCTATGGGCAGGGAGAGGGAAAACCAGAAATGCAGCAGCCATGCTCAGCAGTCAGTGCTGTAATTTGGAATACACTGATTTCCATACAATGTCTCATCACCGTGACTTTTGGCTGCAACATTGAAGTTCAGGCTCCCAAATCCCCTCCTTTGCTCACCAGGCAGACGTTATTTGGACAAAATATACAATGGTAAGGTTGAGTAAGGCTATACACAGAGTAGCTCCTCTGGAATCAGAGGCACTATTTGTAATGCAAAATCCTTCCAAAACACAGCTTTTTATAATAGTAAAATGAATGGCATTCCATTAATTTTTTTCGCAGCCTCCACTGACTCACAGTGCTTTCAACTGCCATTTAAATAATGCAGAAGAGGAGATAGAACAAGATCAGGGAGTTTTCTGCACCTTAAATTTAAAAGATGGTGTGCACATGTGTTTCTCTAGACAAAATACAGCAATCACAAGCTGAGTGATGCAAAATCTCTCCCAATTTTGGTGGAAGTACAGTAATAGCAACAGACTACCTGCTGGAGTAGGAGCTGGTTTAAGGTTCCTATAATAAACCTTACCAGTCTGAGTTACTCCAAAGATGCTCTCAAGCAGAATTACAGGATTTTATCTAGCGAAGGGAAGCCCATTATTGCTTTAATGCACTGTAAAACTGAAGCTGTGATAATGCAGGCTGGAAGATGATGTTTTTAAGTGAAAGGGAAATTAGTTCTAATTTCAATTTTTGTAGTCTTTCTGTATTGCCAGCTGTATTGATTTCCTTCTTCCTGTGTGTGACTGGCAACTGGGGAACATGATCCATTACCTCATGCTTGTGGTGGAGAGCAGCAGAGTTTGGTGTATTTTTAGAAACAAGATTCCCACAGTGTAATTGTAGCAACTTGGTGATCATACACATGCATATTAAAATACCAACAGATGAATTCCTGGACAGTACAAACAAACATTTAACTGCTTGGGGTAGGAGGAAAGGGCGAGAATGCACAGCTCAGAAATTCAACAACTGCAAGCACAGGGGTTTTACCTCTGAGGGAAGCTGTGAAAAGGCTGAATCTTTTCCCTATCCTTTCTAGAATGAAAAGATTTGAGGTCAGAGGGTCTATATGTCTCCTGTCTTACCTGATCCCATCAAACATGAAATTATCTCTGTTCCAGTGGAGAGAACTGATGGCCATCCCTAGGCATCCTTCAAGAGCTCAGTCCTGGGTCTCAGCTGCCAATGGGCAGTGTTTGGTGTGCCCATGCAGCACAGCCAAGCATGGTGCAGAGCTCCCTGGCTGTCTAAACCTCACCAGGACTGCAAAAGGCTTATTCCTGGGAACAAAACTGTACAGATGCGGGCAGACAGCTGGAGGGCCAAGTTGACTGTAAGCAAAGTTGGTTGTGAGGCAAGCAGGAGCTGCCTGTGCAGGGCCAAAGTGTAGCAGCATCTGTCAGCAACTTCCACGTCTCATAAACCACTTATATTTCTCATGTCAGAGAAGCTGTTCCAGACTCTCTGGGAATTATATCAGCCAGGTTAACAGTCCTGCCATTGTGCTGGTTTAGACAGGACTTGTACAGGACCAGAAGAGGTCTGAAAGTTTCCACCAAGAGCCAACACAAGCATTGGTAAGTAGAGCAGAATATGAGCTCACTTGTGGAAGAAATAACTGAAGTACACTTAAAGCATTCAGCAGTCACTCAGGTAGTGTCAGAATGCCAGAATCCCAGCAGACTGTTATTGTATCCAGTTCAAACAAAGTGATGGCCACAGACCATCCCAGGAGCATGGTGACTGTTACACTTGATAAAACAGGCAGAGCAAATATCTCCCAGGCTTTGGGTGTGTTAACTGGAACGCGTTTTGGAGGACAGGACATGGAATGCTGTGACACACAGCTACAGCATAGCTGACCTCAGAAACCCATTCAATAATCTTGAAATTTATATTTTTATCACTGCTATTGCAATTGGTGTTGGAGGCTATTTAATCCCTGACCTTTTGCAGGATCCTGTTACATTTATGCATGTGGATATTGTTCAGGAATGGCAACACACCACATGCAAAGAAAATCCCTGTCTGCCTTCAATGTCCCACTCTTCTGTCTCATTATATGCCCTTTCATCCTCTAATAGGTGGATGAATAAAGAGAAGACCATAACCTAACTTCTTAGTATCACTGATCTTTCTTTACACTTTCATCATGTTTATTATCACCTTTATAAAGGCACACGGACCTTTTCAACTTAATGACCAAATAACAAACTGGAAACTTTTCTAAAAGAAGTCTTCAATCCATACTGTAAGAATTAACAGTCACCAGAGTCAAAGTAAATTGCAAGCGGTGGTGAATTGCCTAATATCCTGATGTAAAGGTAAGATAAAGGCCAGATCTGGGGGTGTAGTGCAACACAAAATCCAAATGTACAGACTTTGCATATCAAGTTTTATCTTCATGTCAGAAAAGCCTCTAATTATGCTGAAATGTGTGCTTTCAAGCTTTCCTACCCCTGGCCTTGAGAAAACTCCCTCCACCCCAAGCTGACTGCAGCCAATGACTCCTTCCATGTCTTTCTCTCCCTACAAGGGATTTTAGACAGTGAATCTACATAGCCGTGTCACCAGACCAAACAGACCTCCACCTTCTCAGCCTGTTCCCACCTGCCTCTGGCCAGCCTCCAGATCATTTTTGTGTCCTCCTTTATGTTAAAGCCATCTTCTTCTGCAGTGCTGGAAGGGAGCAGCCAGACCTGGCCTTTCAGAGCATATTGCTCCACAGAGAACATCTTGTTCTGGAGAGGGCATGGCAGGAAGAGCCATCCTTCACAACATCTGGGGTGATGTGAGCCAGTTTTCAAACAGGAAGACACAGCTTTCACTGCCAGAGACTGCCACCCATCTCAGTCATGGAACAGCTCCATTTGCCACCTTCTAGGCTGCTTAGATTAGACCTCAAAGAGATTCAGGGGGAGATCCTGGTTGCCTTCACAGGTGAAATGCCATATAGGGCCATGAAGCCACCTGCTGTGCTGGTTGGCTTGTAGGTCTGGATCAGCATGCCAACACCTCCACAGCAACGTGTAACCAAACAAATGCAATTACAGACGCATTTCTTGGGAGAAGGTGGTAGAGTGACTCCAACATGTGTCAACAGCTTCCTGGGGAGAGGATTTAAAAGTGCTGTTTGGTGCAATAAAGACTGGTGCTTAATACACAATTTTCTGCAAAGATGCACTTTCGCAAAAATTTTTGCTTAGGTGAGCAGAGTGACTACATTAACAGGAAAACTGAAAGCCTTTCAAGCCTTTCAGTGGGTGAATAGAAGCTCAGACTGCAGGGGTATTTATGCCACTTTCTGCAGCATCTTATTTCCGCTGTGGTAATTCACTCTGGTCTCTGTGGGTTCCCTATACAGGCAGTGGAAAGAGAGATGCTTCTCCAGAGGATGATTTAGCAGGGATGATTTTGATGTCCTGAATGGTTTTCTAGAGGCCTTAGCTCCAGCATTTATAAAAGAACCTGGAAGACACTCACTTCCAACCAAACACTTAAATGTAGATGCCTGATCTCCTTTTCACACACATGCACACATCCTGTGTTTGAAGTTAAAAAAAATAAATAAACCAAGTATGGAAACAGTAGACGAGAGATAGGTGACTCCAGGTGTTTCCTTAAGTACCTATTAAGAAAGAAACCACAACCCTAAGAAAGTGAAAACCAGCAAAAGCTTTCAGAGCTGAAGGCAGAGGGAAGGTTATGCATAAATAACAAAATAAAGAAGACACTTGCAATTTTGCTTCCAGAGAGGTTCACCTATCCTGCCAGGCTTGGAAAAAGATCTGAACAAAAGGTTCTTGAAGAAGCCAAGGCACTTGGGGAGTGCCTGCACAACATTCCACAGGCAGTGCAAGCACACGGGAGTAAGAAACAATACACTCTATCAACCAGAAATGCTAATGACATGGGAAGGACTCTGTAAACACGTGGCCTTTATTTACTTTCAATTATTTTCCATATTGCTGAGAGCAGAGTTTCTTATTAGCAAGATCCAAAGGAATTATTGGTTATGGGAACTTTGGGTGGCTTACAAGCAGGGCCTGCATTGCCAGAAACAGGTGGCAATAGGAAAGCAGTGTGTCTCCCTTTCCACTGAAAGTAAAGCCAGATAAAGCAGAACTGTGTTTCAAGAGAATAGATTTACCACTTTTCTTAGACCTAACAGGGTATTTTTTTTTTTCTCTGTCCTATTTGAACTGTTCAGCACTGGCACGTGTAAGAAGACACAGAACATTGCCTTCTTGGAATTCAAAACATGCAATAGCTCTTGGCTGAGGAGTTTATATACAAACAGCACCAGAAATGACAAATGTCTCAGTATTGAGCCTTCATTCCTTAATGGTCTCCTATACAATGCTGGTGCTCCATAGATATTGAGGAGGTTACAGCAGCAAACAAATCTGATCTGATCTGCTTTGGGTTGCCAGTTTTGTGTGTCACTTACCATTTTTTCATAGAACCATAGAATCATAGAAACTGCTGAGTGAGAAGGGACACATCTGGATCATCAAGTCCAACTCCTGGCCCTGGACAGGTCATCCCAAGAGTCACATCCTGTGCTTGAGAGCATTGTAAAAATACTTGTTGAACTCTGTCAGGCTTGGTGCTATGACCACTGCCCTGGGGAGCCTGCTCAGTGCACAAGCACTCTCTGGAATAAGAACCTTTTCCTGATATCCAACCTATACCACTCCAAACCCAGCTTCATGCCATTTCCTCAAGTCACTGGTCACGAGAGTGAGGAGATCAGTGCTTGCCCTTCCACTTCCCCTTGAGAGGATGTAGAAGACCCCAGTAGGGTCTCCCCTCAGTCTCCTCCAGGCTGAACAGACTAAATAACCTCAGCCATTCCTCATATGGCTTCCCCTCCAGGCCCTTCATCACCTTCACAGCCCTCCTTTGGACACACTGTAATAGATTAATTACTTTTTTATATTGTGGTGCCCCAAACTGCACATAGGGCTTGAGGTGAGGCCACACCAGTGCAGGGCAGAGCTGGACAATGCCTTCCCTTGATTCCAAAAGAGCTCAATGCCAGGATGGGTGAATGATCACTACCCACACCAAGCCTGATTCAGCCTGATGGGTGTTTCAAGGTGCTTTGCCAGAATATACATATGTCAGAGATTAAGTGCCCAGCTCTGGGGGAGTGGGACAGAAAGCTCTTGTTGGGCTCAGTCTCAGGTCACTCCAATGTTGTGTGTGAGCGTGCTCACCCCCCTGTAAGGCTGGAGCCTTTACAAAGGACAGGGAATGGGCAGAGTGCCTGCAAACAGAAAGGGACAGGCCTGTGGCTCTGCAGAGACAACACCCCTCCAGCTGTTTGTTTAGCCTCAGTCAGAATGCATCCTATTTTGTGAACCTGCCAGCACACAGAAAAAAACACGGGATTGAAACCCTTGCTCAGGAGATGCAGGACAGAGTCTTTTTACTTTCTAAGACAATATTATTTTTATATGCACTCTTAGCTAGACTCAGGAGCCCTGATGTATTCTAACCCACTCTAAGTTCCTTGTCTACTTCATCCAGGTAAAGACTAAGAAAAGATTTGGGACTATGGACTCTCAACAGAGGGACAATTACGTTTCGATAAACCTGAGGACTTCAGACCTGTAACCTCCTCAATATCTGTGGAGCACCACCATTGTGTAGAACACGATTAAGGAACATTTTGCCTCTTCAAATATTTTTTATTGCTAATAGAGCTCTGGATGGTGAGGTTTTTGGCACACAGAGAATCAGTGCTTGAATTTATTTTATTTATTTTTTTTACCTATTTTATAGTCTCCATATCAGGATAATTTGTTTTAATACTCCTTAGTGAAATGAGGAGAAAACCCTCAGGTTTCTAATCAGGTTAGGGCTGTAGTAAACCATGGGCAAGAGTGATCCCACTCTGACAGAGTGGCAGCACTAAAGATGCAATTTAAAGATAATGGCAGTCAAAGAATTGGAAGTCAAAGGACTTGGACACTGTCTTCTCACTTTTAATTGCGGCTGGCTGCTCTGCAGCATCCTCTGGAAGAATCTTACAGGGGAGCAGCCCAGTAGCTGTAAAAGACCATGCATCAAAGCCTCAGAGCAAACAATCCTCATGCAGACAAACAATATTACTCATAAAAAAAAACCCAAAAAACCCCCCAAAAAAACCAAACAAAAAAAAGAAAAAAAAAAGCCAAAATAGGCATCTCTTTCCTTTTTGTCCTTTGCAAGAAAGTGTGAATACACACAGACAATCACACACATCATTATTCCTGATCTTCAAAATTGTTTTAACACCAAAGAGTCCAAAGCCTATATGTGTGTTAGGTAGATATCAACACAGCTTGTTGCTTTCTACCAATAGAGTAACTTACCACCTACAATCCCTGGGGAGACCCCTCTCATCTAGCAACCATTTTCTTGTTAAAAACAGTGATTCTGGTTTTTCATAGCTGAGCAATACCAGTGCAATGGCAAGCACAGTGCACAATTTCTTTGTGCACCAGTGAAAGTCCTGTGGTGGTCATGCTTGCTTCCTGGGAGGTGAGATGGTTGAATTCAACCTAGATCAGCCTAAGAGAATTCATAGGAATACTCAACAGCTCACACAAATGTTGCATGTTTCCCACACGCTTCCTGCCACAACTGCAGAGATAATTTCCTGTTCTTCATGAAACTTACTCATTCAATATTATAATTTTTGACTTCCAAGAGAAACTTGGAGACTGCTGCAGAAGCTTACCCAGGCCAAACATTAGACTGGGGTCCAATACAGCTCTGACTTTCTCCTATCTGCCCCCTCTTCCCAGTTCCAGTGCAGAAAAAGGAATGGCAAGGTGCAGCTTGGGGTGTAACAGCCCACCCCATCCCACAAGGAACCTGACACTTTTCACACATGAAGCTTTTCCACCGGCCTGAATGAGCTTTGAAAACTATAGAGATGAGTTTATAATGCAGTGATGACTCCTTCCGTACAACCAAGAGAGCAAAACACACACAGACACTTCACTGCACCAGGCCCTGGGGCACGCTTGCAGCTGTGAGATGCAACCAGAACACTTTAAAAAGCAAAGACATAACCAGGTAATAATTGTGAAAGGGGAAGAAACCTATCTGTTCCACTCTTAAAATGAATTAAAGGCACTACAGTCGTGTGCATATAACAGGATCTGACTCAGAGGAAACTGGTCTGGCTCTGTAAAAGCAAACCAGCTCCAAGGCAAACCCGAGCATGCAGTGATTCTGTCATGTTTTGTAGGGGTTATCACCCTGGTTTTCTTCTATATAGTGCAGGGTTGTAGCTCTGTCTGCCTGCATCTCTGTCAGATCAAGAAATGGGGACTCTCCAGAGAAGTGGCCTAGCTAGGGAGGGTGTATAAATTGTCAGTCAAAACCAGAGATGTGTAACTAACCCATGCCTCTCTGAAGGCATGGCCTCTAGGATAATTTAGGCATGTCTTGATAGTGTAGAACTGCAGAGTGGAAAAAATCTTCTGAGTGCAACCTGCTGTCAAATTGCATCTGAAGACATTTATACAGAAAAAAGATCAAGGACTCATGGCTCAGCAGCCAGGAAGTGAATAACACACCAACCATCCCTGACTGGCTGGCCACAACATGAGAAGAATAGGCCAGTTTGTGACAGCTACCCCAGCATGTTCAGTCCACATCTCCCTCACCCCTGAAGCAACTCTGCAAAGGGCCATCTGATAGCAATTGGGTTCCATCAGCACAATTCAGACAAAATGATCCCAGAAGGTACAAGAGGACACGTTGGGGGCTGTCATGTGCTAAAATGCTGACGTTGTTTTTGAACAAAAGCTGGCTCATATTCAAAGAGGTGATGACCTCTTTGAGTAAGAGGAACAAGCATTTGACTGGTGGGAGATCTCTGCAGTGCTCCTGAAACTCCTTCCTGCTTCACATGAGGATATGCACAGGAGCCTTTGCTCCTTGAAAACCTCAATAGAGGTTTTGTACCAAGATTTAATTGCTGCTCAAAGGTCTGTGAGTGATCCCATAAAGAGCAGCATCAGAGACAGGCTGCCAAGGAGCCAGAGGTTTGATTCTGGGACTCAGCTGCATGCCTAGCAAGGGTCATGAGTCTTGGCCTCTCCACAGAGGAGAACTTGTTGGAAACTCCACCCAGCATGGAACATGGTATATACCCAGTATAAGAACAGTGAGTCACTAAGGATATGTTCTCTGCCCACGGGATATCTTGCCAAAGAAGACAAGGCCATTTGCAGCAAAATATGGATAAATATGGATATAATATGGATTGTGGCCAAATTTGGAAATAATTATGTCTCCTTTGCTCCTACAACATTCCACATCTGGGCAATTGGCCCAATGCCATTTCCATGGAAACCAACTGGAGGTTGCTATCAGTCATTCATTTGAATCCACTGAACTGCTGACCTACATCAGACCAAACAGACAGAAAAGACCCTGTGGCCTACATTATAAACAATTCGATAAATGCAGGGAAATTGAGACAAAAGAGTCTCCTTCAGAACACCAGCTTGGGGATCAGCCTATGCTGGGAATCAAGGCTCCTTGCAAGCAGCACCCAACCCTATAAATGAAAAGATTTATTATGTGTATTGCACTTTTTTCCAGCTCAGTAGTTAAAAACTGAAAACTTTGAGCCAAATTCCCTTGAGTTAAGTAACTTTAGAGATGGGGGTGACTGCAGCTTACTGCTCCCTTGTAGTGCCACAGGCTGCCCTTAGATTGCATTTTTGGTGCAGAGATGCAGAGCCACAGGCTGCCCTTAGATTGCATTTTTGGTGCAGAGATGCAGAGAATGGTGAGGAAACAAGGCAAGGGCTCCTGGAGACCACATCAGTGACTCCAAGTAAGCTTGATGCAATTACATTTGCTTCCCAGAACCAAGAAGCTGACTCAGAGACAGCATTCTTTTCCCACTGCTGAAACCCAGTTAGCCATGATTTAGAAAGAGGAGCCTAATGACCTTAAACAGATTGCTCAGGTACTTGGATTTACCTAATGTCATCTTTCCTAGCTCTTTTCATGGACACAGAGCTGGTTCAGCTGCTCTCCAGAGACCTCTGACTGATCCTGGGTATAGAAGGGATTGAGGTTGGACTTTTCATCTCCTCATCTCCCCCATGGTCTGTGCTTCTCTTTGCCACCTGGCTGTTTCCCTCCCTGTTCTCCACACCCCTCTCTGCCTGCTCCTTCTCCCACTCAGCCTGTTCTTGGCAAAAATGTCAGGTGTTCACTCTCTCTTCTTTCTGCTTGTGAGACAACAATGGGATGACACAGAGACCAACAGACTCCTCCATCTGAAGGTCTCACCCTGACTGCTGGTGCAGCCAAAGGTTGTTGCATGCAGGACTCTGGCAGCTGGGGCTGACATTCTGTTAGCATTCAAACACATTTTATCTACTTGGAGCATGGCATCTCCTCTCCTGATTCTGTCTTCTTGTTCATGACAACAGCCTTGTCAGGTAATTTAGGGTCAGGTACAGCCAATCTCACACATTTCTTGTGTAAGAGCTTTCAAGGAAGAAATGCTCTTTTTTCTGAGATTTAGCCTTCTCCTGTGCCTACATCCCAGATGCTTTGCATCTCAATGAATGTAGATCAAGAAAGCAAACCTATTACAGAAAAATATGACAGAGGATAAAATTGGAACATATGGCTCTGAAACAAGGCATCAGATATGAGCCTGAAAGACAACGAGAAGGATTTTGACAAACACCTATGAAAGAAAGTACTTTCCTTGCATAGCAGTTGCATTTGAGGCATAAGTTGTCATTAACCCAGAAAAACCTCTGCCATTTCCATTTTTAAACCTGGAACTGAATGCTACTATGTGTTTAATGGTCATTTTGTCATTCACTGTAGAAAAAGACATGACCTTTGCAAAAAAAAATCTCAAATTATTTTTATTTATAAGAATCACTGCCAATCACACAACATTAGTTTATTAGAAAAACTTAATCAAAACATCTGAACCTGATACCTGAATTACAGTGACTGTGTTGACATACAGAAGTGAGATGAACTTGTGTGATTAAAATAGGATATTGCAGGTCTTCTTAAATATATGGGGGGGTGGGGAAGTGGTAGAGGTAATTTTCAGTGATCCTAAACCTCTAAAAGACCCAACCAAACAAAATATCCCCTAACTCCAGAATGCCTTAGAAGTGAAAATGTCTTCAAATGGACATTAATGGAGAATACAGGAATGTATACTACTACTCTGCACAGGCTGGTATGCAAGAGATTGCTGTCATTGTGCCTATTACACACATATTTATTACACACACAGAGTGAATAGTTTGTACCTTGGAATTTCCTATCAGCTGATCTTCAAGGGTGTTGGAGGCTCTTGACTCCTCCCTCACACAAAGGAAGTGATGCAGCAGGGAGGAGGATGACTTTGGAAATCATCTCACCTTTGCCCAATAAATCAATGAGACCATTAAAACAGAATAATGGTCTTAACCTCTTTCAAGCACTTTTCATCTTAAATGTAAAAAGCTCACAAGCCATATCTCTTAAAGGCAAGGGACTATCATGAAGTAATAATTTTGATTTATTTTCTTATGGGCTTTCTGCATTTAGAGCCTGCACTAAAAAAAAACCCAAAACAAAAACCAACAAGAACCAAACCAAAACAATTAGTTGCACTGGAATGTTTTGCTGCTGTGGGCATGAGAAATCTTGCTTTCCTGCTGACAGCTGAGGTACTCAATACCATCTTCTAGGAGAAGGAAGTATTGTCAGATCTGGGTTTGGTTACAGACTCTGCTGACAAGCCTCATCACCATTAATATGTGCATACACTAAAATACACTTTGCACACCTTGCTGATGAGCTATGTAAGCAAATATGTTGAGGCCAGGCGCACACGTAGCATTTCCACACTGAAGTCATTAACTTGTGCCATTTGGAGGATGTGGTCTAGGCCACAGCAGGTAGAGTGGGGCTCTTCAGACATTCATGATCTGGTTAGTCCACTGGGTAAGCCCTCATGTGGCAAGAATGTGAGTCTTCATCTTCATTAGATGCTCCAAGATGCTCCATGCAAACATGGCCAAGACTCAGAAAGAACCTCTTTAAAAGAAACATACCACCAAACCAAGCCAAACCAAAAGAGCCAAGCCAAACCAAAACACACACACACACACACACAAAGCACCACATCACAAACTCCTCCACCACAAAACCCTCAACCCTCCTAACAAACACTGTTGAGTGTCAACAATTGTATTCTTGCCCAAATAAGCCTGAGCTAAACCCAAAGAACCTACATTCAGATGTAAGAGACTTCTAAAATAACTGTTATTTCTGTTCTCTGTAACTACACTGGGTTCTTTGTAGTTAATACATTCAGGCCTGTTTAGGGACAATTCTGAAAATTTTAGTGGCTTGTTAATCACAAGAGAATGAGCTGCTGACATAGCAATGCCTTCTCACTTTTGTTTTAGGACTCCAGCAAAGATATCCAGGGAGACTTGTGAAAAGTTGTAACAAACTTGCACTGCATCAAACAGAATACTTACATGTTGCATCTGAAACATATGGAACAATGTTTTATATTTTATGCCATTGCAACTGGAACAGAATTGAAACAGTCCCTTGCTTGGGGAGCTGGGAAAAGCTAAAGAACCTTTGCTGGATCCCCAAAACCAGAGAAACCAGTGCCTGGTCATTCTGCATGCCCAGAGGTCAGTGCCAAAAAGGAGTAGCAGTGATGCAGATGATGTGGGAAGTTTGCACACCTGGATGGGCTCTTCACAAGGGGTCTCTGATGTGTCTGGGTGATGCCCTGGGGCCAAGAGAGGCACTCTTGGCTCCCCCAACTCTAGCACAGGTGAGAGCCCAGCGCTGCCCTGGGGAGGAGCCCGGCAGTGTGCACTGATTCGGGGTGGAGCTGAAAGCCCCAGCCACTCCCCAAAGAAACACTGCTCATAAATCTGTCTTATCACCTTTCCATGCCAAAGGACAGTGGGGTTCAGCAACAGACTGCTTTAGCAACAGTTCATTCTCTGCTCAGCTGCAGCTTTGTTGAACTCAGCTAGCAGGGACTGCAGAGTTTTTCTTTTATTGACTGATGCCCATTTAGAAGCCAGCAGAAAGCACATATTATTCATTCAACTAGCTTTCATAATGCCCACCTCATGAAACCACAGCCACAAAAAACTTTCATATAAAGCTTTTGAGGCTGATTGGTGAATTCAGTCAGGAAAGACCTTTCTGCTTGATAATGCAGTTGTAGGGTTATTTCAGCTATAAGGGTCCAAAATAAATGCAGTTTTACTGAATTTAAAACATTTCAGAGAAATGTGCCAATTCAGTTTCATGTCAGAATGAGAAAAAGTCAAAACACTCTGGGAAGATGAATTGCAATGATTTCACAGAATATTAGAATCATAGAATATACTGAGTTGGAAGGGACACATCAGGATGGTTGAGCTCCAGCTCCTAGCCCTGCACATGACATCCCAACAATCACACAATGTGCCTGAGAGTCTTGTTCAAATCTTTCTTGAACTCTTCCAGGCTTGGTGCTGTGATCCCTTTCCTGGGGAGCTGTTCTAGTGCCAGCCATCCTCTGGGTGAAGAACCTTTTCCTAATACCCAACCTAAACCTCCCCCAATTCAGCTTCAGGCTGTTTCCTCAACTCCTGCCACTGGTCACCGGTAGAGATTCGTGCTGCCCCTCTGCTGCCCCCACTGAGGATGTCAGAAACCCCACTGAGGTCTCCCCTCAGTCTCCTCCAGGCTGGACAGACCAAGTGATCTCAGCCACTCCTCACAGCTTCCCCTCCAGACCCTTCACCTTCCTTGTGGCCTCCCTTGGACACTCTCTAGTACTTTAATGTCTATTTTATATCACAGCACCCAAAGCTGCCACCAGCACTCGAGATGAGGCTGCCCCAGTGCAGAGCAGAGCAGGACAATCCCCTCCCTTGCCTGGCTGGGGATGCTGTCCCTGATGTCCCCAGGACACAGGTCACCCTCCTGGCTGCCAGGGCACTGCTGGCTCATGTTCACCCTGCCATGGACCAGGATCCCCAGGTCCCTTTCCACGGCTCTGCTCTCCAGCCTCTCATTCCCCAGGCTGTACATCCAGGACTGCCCCATCCCAGGTGCAGAATCCAGCACTTGCCCTTGTTAAACTTCACATGGTTGGTGATTGCCCAGCTTTCTAATTCCTCAAGGTCTCTCTGTAGGGCCTCTCTGGCCTTAAGGGAGTCAACAGCTCATCCCAATTTAGTGACAGCAGCAAACTTAGTATTCCTTTGAGCCCTGCACCCAAGGTGTTAAAATAGATGGTGAAGAGCACTTGGCCGAGGACAGAGCCAATAGCAGAAATGTAAGCATAAGGCATTAATGAAATTAAACTATTTGGTATCTTAAAAGACCATTTAAAATTCATTCTATGGATAATACAAAACCTTTAAATGTCTGATTGGATTGTGAATTAAAAAATAATAATAAGGAAAACCAAGGATGATAATTTCTCAGGACACTGGCCATCTAGTTTCTGATCAGCAGCATTGCCAGACAAAACAGAGAGGGAAGCACACTGCCTGAATTTTGGAGACTTATCTAGCCTTTGATTATAGCAAATTTCTTCCTCACTCAGTGGGGAAACAAAAAATGTTTGCACTGGCATGAGCCATGTTGCACTGTATGTAATTCTGAAATTAAAAAGAAAAAAAGAACTGCACTATCCACTACCAGCAGTACATCCTTCAGAAGATTTTCTGCATCACATTACACAATATATGGTACAGCTTATGTAAAACTAAAATTTACTAAACTAAAATTCAAGAGCCATGTTGTAGTCTTCAAAATGAGAAATAAACCCTAAATTTCTTCTCTGTAAATACTACATACTCCATTTTTTTGAGAATTATGAATGACGAAGTTTTATGAAGGACATGGATGCCGACCATAGCAGGTTCTTTCCGCCGTCCTCAATTCCCAAACCAGGAGAGGTGTCTGTGTCTCCCAGACCACGCAGGGTTTTGGGAGAACCTTTCTGAATCATTCTGACACACCAGAGCACCTTTTTGCATCTGACACTTCTGGGAAGGCTGCGCCCTCTCCTGACAGTCCAGGACTCGGTAGCAGTGACTGATAAAGCCTCTTTGCTGCAGTCAACAAGTCAAGGCTCAGCCTCACACCTAGCAAGACCAGACCAGCTCGACTTAAAACCTCTATTGCAGAAGGGATTCACGTTGAGATGGATATATCAAAATTATAAATTTTATTACCATGCTTTAGGAAAACAAATTGCTTGAAAGCATTTGCTTTAAAAACACCTCACCATTTATTTGAAAATGGATAGAACACTGCGCTAGAATCATCTCCAAACAAGATACAGTGTTTACGATCCATGCAATTGTGTAAAGGAAACTTTCATATGTTAAAAATACAACCTTGAAATTACTGTTGTAACGCATGAATTCCATTTCACAGAGCTAATACATGATATGGCTAATGCTATTATAAAGAGTCAGTCTGCCTTCACAAGCAAATGTAATCTCCTTCAACAGCAAAGCTTATGCAGGAACGACTGAAGAAATCCCACACATCTTGTCAATCATTCACACTATGCCTAAGTGAATATTAACTTCATTTTTTTGTGTGACATGCTTACCTCCTATCTGATCCTGCATTCAAGTTAAGTGAATTTTATGGACTCACAACTGCATACTGATTAACGCTTCTGGTCCTGGAAACTTCTGAATGCCACCAAGAAAGAGAAGGAAATTTTCACCACACCAGACTGGCAGGAACTATTTGGAGGAATTTTTTGTCTTTATAGCTTAGGATATGAGTCACTTCTTCAAAGCATCTGAAATTTTACTTAATAAATTTCCTTCTGATTTGCAGAGAAAGGAAGAAACCTCACAACTTGTAAAAGTTGTAAAGCCTGGTATGCCTTTATTACGACGCGCGTCGGACGCAAGCCTCCCAAAAGGCGTGCGTGCCCCTGGAGACTCCGAGTCCCCTTTTTATCCCCCCTTCCAAATGCATATGCATACAGTTTCAGATTAAGTTCATACATATTCATTCCACGCGACATTTAGCACTAATTCTTCTTTATCGAAGGAATTCCTAGGTCGGGGGCAGATTGACCTCGCGGTTTTCTGTTTTTCTTTCTCTGTCTCCTTGCTGTCTCTGGAATGTGGCCTCTCCTTCAGCTTTAGCTCCACAGACCCTTCACCTCTCCTAGACACTTCACCTAGTTCAGGATGGATCCTTATTCTGTCTCACTTCTAATCTAGAACCTGATTACTGACATCATTAATCTTCCTGGATTTTCTTCTGAGATAACTGATTGTTCTGCAACTGTGGGCTTTTGCACAAGAAGGGCTTTACTATTTTGTTTTTCTTTAGGGTGCCAGTGTTGCAAAATGTGTAATATGTAAAATTTTCTAAAGAAAGGATGTTCTTTAATGTTTGGTCTTTATATACTTTGAAGCCAAATCAGCAAGAAGGGAGATTTAAACAGAGAGTAGCTAACAAGCTCTGACATACAGGTGTTGAAAAACAAATTACTTGTGGGTAGAATTGCCTTCTTAAGGTTTAGAGCTGGACTTGCTTCAATGATCTCAGACCCAGGGGGAGGTTAACCAGGCTTGGGAAGAAGGATGCACCACTGATAGTGGGCACAAAGAATGCAGAATTTTGGGCCTCAAGGACATTTAGCAGAGCTCCCAAGATAAGGAAGAAACCAATAAAGACAACTCAGTGACCATGCCGAATCAGCTCTGCCTGGGTAAAAGGTAATTCCAGCAGGGACAGATCACAACCAGCAACAGAGAGCCCACCTCAGAGCAAGGGAAAGCCTGGGCATGCAGACTAATCAGCATGAGAAGTGAGAGAGTCATTAAACAATAGAGGAGAGAGTACCAATTAGTGAGAGAACTCTGTAACTTGTAGCAAATGAACACTAATTCCTTTGTTTGCTAAAATGTATAGATAGTAAAAAGTTTTTATAGTTTATGTAATTGATTTGTGGAATACCACAGAGGATCCAAGCTTGTCCAACTCTGAGATAAATAACCAATGTCTCTCTTGAGTGTGTAATTATTGGCTTGTTGCACTGGGAAAAAAATCTGATTCTTTTGGACAACACTGGGACTTATGTTGCTGTCTGTGGAGTTTACAGGCAGCATGTTTATTTCATGCATCGTTGAAATTATTAGCAAGGCAGATGTAAAAGAGAAGGTAATTATTATTTTACCTTCTCCAATTGTATTATTCACAACAGGAAGATTAACACTCATAGCCAATGACCACCAATTAAACACAGCTGGAATGGAAAATGAATCCTCACGAGATGGCACCCCACAGTAAGGGATGCTTCGGGCCTCTGGAACTTCATGGCTACTGCCAGGTCTAAGGGGAAGGGGCAGGGAAGATCTCGTTTCTCTGTTGCTTTACAGCAAAGTATTTCACTGTTTTTACACGATGCCCTCACGATTTGTAAATCGCATTGTTGTACACGGGGTGAAGGTCGCTGAACGCTAAATTACCCGATTTCCTGTTCCCTCAGGCTTCTCCTTCAGTCCTGCCGGGTCAGCACAAGCTTCACTCTGCCATTCTGACACTAAGCTGTGAAAAGAGAGCAGCCACCAGGAGGCGAAGTAATAGAGCCTCACTAATAGTCACACAGACTCATTAATAGTCATCCATGATTATCTTCAGCTATTTTAACAGGATTCAGAACGTCACAGAAACGTTGCATTAACAATATAATTCCCCCCTGCTTCACTGAAGCCTTCTCTTGCTGATTAAATTAGCAGATTAATTATAATTACCCTTAAATGCATTTGAGGTATTTTTATTCCACTAACCTATGTGAAACATGAAATGTTCTATGTTTTAAGCCTTTCTCATCCAAACTACTGCGTGTTTAAACATGGTGTGTACGGATCTAGAGTCTCTGGAGGAGCACAGGCTCTGGGGTGACCTTACTGCTCCTACAGGTGGGGTCGGCCTCTCCCCCAGGCCACCAGTGACAGGACAAGAGGCCATAGTTGTAAGCAAGAGAAGGTTTAGGTTGGACACTGGGAGGAATTTCTGCACAGAAAAGGTGATTCAGCCCCGGAATGGGCTGCCCGGGAGGCGGTGGAGTCACGGTCCCTCGAGGTGTTTCAGGGAAGCCACTCGGTTCCGCGGCTCTCGGTGCCGTGTCCGGCTGGCTCCGCGGTGCCGGGTCACAGCCTGGGCCCGGTGACCTCAGAGCTCTTTCCCAACAGAATTCATTCCGTGATTCCGTAACAAAGCTCTAATGTTACACTTCGGTCACTATTTTATTAACGCAATTCGTGCCGCTTCGTGACCGCTGCACGGAGCCCAGTTAACCACGGCCCCAGGACGAATGGCAGGCTTTGCACGCTACTCAAACGCTACACTTTTAAACGTTATTCTTTACAATGTTAACACACGCTCGCTGGGGCATGGAAGCAGCTGACGTTTAGGGTCCCTTCCAGCCTCAGGCTGCTCTAGAGCCCTGAGTCCCGCCGGCATAGCACAGCACAGCACAGCAGGACGCCCGAAGCGCAGCACCCGCTCCTTCAGCCCTTTATCCGCAGCGCGGTGCGCGGTGGGGCGCGGGCCGGGCCGGACGTGACGCAGGCGGGGGCGGCGCGGTGCGTGCCGGGAGCGCGGTGGGCGGCGGCGGGCGGGAGGCGGCGGCCGGAGGGGGCCGGGCCGCAGCGACGCGGTTCCTGTCGCCCACAGGGGCTCCCCTCCATGGCGGTTGCCGCGGGAGGCCGCAGATAACTGGCCGCGGCCCCTCTCCCCTTCCTCCCTCCTTCCCTCCCCCTCCCCGCCCGCCGCCATGCCCACCCGGGCCCCGCCGCCCCCCGCGCAGCCCGCAGGTAAGAGACGGCGGGGGGCGGCTCGTTCCCGCCGGGCCCGGCCGCCGAAGGGCGCCGGGGACCCCTGGGCGCTGCCCCCGGGGCGCGGCGGCGGCGGCCGGGGCCTGTCGGGCAGCGCCGTCCTTGCCGTGGGCCCGCGGGGGAGGGCGGCGGGCCCGGGCAGGGCAGGGCAGGGTAGGGGGAGCCCCGCCGCTCCCCGGGCTCGTCCCGCCGCAGCCGGAGCGGGGGCTCGGCTTTGTCCTGCGGCGGGGCCCGCGCTTTCCTGGGGTTCAGCTGGGAGAGGGCGCAGGGATGCGGTGCAAGAAGTTCGGCTGTCCTGTGTGTTTGGCTTTTCCTGACAAGCTTTCTCTTTCGGGGGGCGTAGAGTGTGTCTGTTGCTAAATGCATCTGGACATGACAGGCTGAACAAAGTTACGATAATTTAAGTACGGCGTTTTTCTTTTTGAGGAAGAGGTAATGTCATTCTGAAATGAGGCGAAATTGCTCAAATGCTGTTAGGTCCTGACACTTCGGTTTGCTATGAGAAGTGTCTGCTTGGTGAACCAAAATATAATTTTTTCTTTAGAGAAGACAGTGCCTTAAAAACAACGATTAAACTTTGGGATTCCTTCACAGTGTCAGTAAATTGGCCTCTTAATAGTGACAGCCCTTCCTTCCATCTTCAGCACAGAAATGGAAACCGGCAGTTTAATGCTCCTTAAGCAAACATCTGTTCATAAATGACTGGAGTGAGTAGAGAAGCATTGCTGACAGGAGCTGCACTGGGTTGGCTTTACAAGTTTTGTTTCCATGCATGGTTTAGAGCCCAACATGCTTCATTAGAATTCATTTTTCAGGTGTTGAGCCCATGGTAAAGTGAGTTTGATGGATGCTGCTTTTTAGCTGGATTGGTCCTCGGAGACTGAACAAAATTAAAAGTATTTCCTCCTTATTTTATTCTCTGGACATATGAACTAGACTTGGAAAGGCAATTAGCCTACTTTAAAAATAAAAATGGTCTGTTGTGTTGTCAGCACGGGCAGAGGGTTGCTCATGCAATGCACAGGTAGCAGTTTCTCCCCCTGAAGTTGGAGCTGTACCTGGAGGAATGTGACATTAACTGTGGGAGCCTGGGGAAGAGTTGGAGTACCTGTGGCTACTGAGGGCTTGTTTTGTTTATTTTAAACAGTCATGTCCGTAAGAATAAATAGCATGAATGTGAGAATGAGACTTAAAAATACGTAGAAAAGCTAATGGAGCTCTGGTGTTTTCATTCTGCACTGCTAGTTGCATAAAGTACACATTGTATGACCTTTTAAGGTCATGTGAAAGTATGACCTCTTGTTTTTATTTCCTTAATTTGTTTATAAGTAAGCAGTTGAAGGATCTCAGCCTCATTTGTTTTTTTAATGTACTTTGTTTTTGCTCAGATCATGTTTTTGTTTAGCAAAGGATTTAATAGGCTATAAAATCTGGAGTTCACACAGTGAATCATACTTGTGTCACATATTGCTGGTGATGAGGGCTCTGTGTGATCTCTACATTTCTGCTTAAAAACTCCACCAGCAGCTTACTGAGCTAACACAAGACTTTTATCACCCTTATTACCTAAAGTAAATTCTGAAACTTTCAGTACTTTCAAAAGACTTGTCTTTCACAGTGGAAATAATAGAGCACCTTAGATGGACCTCAGTCAGCTCTGCCTTTTCCTCTTGAAATATTCATTGAGCTGTCCTTGCAGGGCTGTGGTGGTATCAGTTGGAAATCCAGTGGTAAAGAAACTGATGCTCGATCGAGTTGTTTTCACTACACTCCGCAGCATAATTTTCTTGCAGATACCATTATCTCTCTCGACAGAACGTTCATTCCTCTCTGTGCTATTGTGCTGTTTGACAACTTAAACTGCTTCTTTGTGAACATTTCAGCGCAATGACATGCTCACCCTTTCATGGGGATTCAAAATACTTATAATTTTTCTGGATAGTTAGAGAAGTGCCTTAGATCCTACTCATTCCTAGGTGTTAGAAATTTTGTCTGTTAGATTTTCTGCTTTGTGCTAAAAAACCACACTGAGTAAGCTGCTGCTATGCACACACACACACAGAGAGAAAAAAAGCCTTGAAATGCCTTGTTTGAAAACTGACAGTCTCATTTTCTGTGGACTTTCTTTCATGCTAATATCTTTGGCAATTAAAGTTTTCAATTGCAAGGAATATTTCTGTATTGGTGCCACTTGCAAGGTGATCTAAGAAATCTGCTGTAAAGCAAGTAATTTGGGTTTTTCAAATCCAAGAGCCCTGTGTTGGGAGAACCACAGGGAAGGGCAAATCCTCTCTTCACGTTAGTGTGTTTGGAAGTAGGGTGAAGGAAACGTGACACCTCAAGTTCATATGTCTGTTGATAAGCGATGGAAAATAGATTTTATTCTTTGGAGTATTAGGTGTCCCTCCTGTATTGTGTTTTTAATATGAGGTAATGTCTGTAGGTGGGATAAATGGTGAATAAGTAAGCCTGCTCCCTGGAAAACAAGCAGTGAGTACATTTGCAGTAATGGGAACAGACCCATGGCTGTTTTCCTTGTGCCAGGCTGTGGGAGAAGCTGTCACAGCAGAGTGCAGCCCTGGGCAGCTCTGATCCACTCTGTGCTGCAGCCTGTGTGAAGTTTGAAGGGTTTGTGTGTGATGGAGATCACACTGCTCTGTGGGCAAGTCTCTGAGAACACTTGACCCTGGGTAATCTGGTTCTAATACTTTCTAATCTAGCATCTTTTTATCCTAATTTAGAACACATTCCCAGCTAGTATGTTTGAGGGTAACATCCAGAAATAGATTTCTCACTGAGTTAAGCACTGTTTTAAAATGAATTTAAGAAACCATAAGAATGAAAACATCTGAGTTATGTGTTACTTGTAGCCTCTGTCTTTACACATTGTGTGGCTGTGTGCTGTGTGTTGGACACAAATGCTGCATTCCACAGAGCCAGGCTGTAACCTGATTGACTGTCCCAGCCACTTGTGTTTGCCCATATGAATTGAAAATGTGCTTGTTCTTACAACATTTTCCCCACTTTCTGTTTACAGTTTATGCACAGCTGCAGCTGTTAAAGCATATCAGTAGACTTTGAGTTGAAACATTTTTTTACTTATAGTAACTTTGTGGACAACCTGGTCTTTTAGGTTTGGGGAGTAATGCTATTCTTGGTTAAAAAGAGTTTAATGAAACAACAGAACATTTAGATTCATATTTTCCAACAGCTTCTCTGATTCTGCAGCTAAGCCAAAATGAAACAGGAAGAAGTGAAGCAGCACAACTACTGATTATACATGTTTACTTCTTTATATAGTTTAACAACATTTAAAATGGAAGTGCTTATATCCAAGATCTGTTTAAATTTCACGTGTGCCACCTAACTTGGTCCTGCTGCATTGTCAGTGATGAGAGGAAGAGCAGCACTGTCAGAGAGGTTTGAATATGGAATAGGCTGGATTGTCTAGGGGTGCCTGGTGTTTAATGCCAGGCTGGGGAGCACAGGAGAACAGGAAGAATGAGCTGCCTGAGATTAGTGCCAGATTCTTGGTGAAGCTGTCCTGAGTTATGTTACTTTAATGTTCAGTATACGTACAACACTTTGTAATAGAAAGTGTCCAGAAAATTAAGTGTTTGAAACCACAGTAATGTACAGTGGAATGAATAATTGCAAATGGTTGGTAGCGAGAAATAAGGCTTAGATATGTTGGCTTTACTGGAACTGGAGAATATTGTTTTCCTCAACTCATGCATGTCCAAGAAAAGGTGCTCTGAAACTCCTGCTTGGGGTAATGGGCCTTCTGGCTGTAACAGCATTAAGTTCAAAATCGAAAACATTGATTTCTTGGAGGCTTTATGAAGTAAACATTTTCTTGCTCTATTTTGTTTGCTGGTAACTATTTCCAAAAATAAAAGTAAGCTTATTAAACCAATTTAAGAACATATTGACTTCAGCCTGGACAGACTCTCTCTAGAGTGGATTTGGGTTGCAGAAATGCTGTACTAACAGACAGGCTCTCCTCATTTACAACTACCATTCTAGAAATAGGTTCTCAGGTGCAGAAAGACTGGGAATCTGGTTTCCATTGTTCTTAAGCCAAAGAAAAGACAAAGAGATGATGGAAGAGGATAGCTTTTCCTACTGGAAGCCAACACTGTGCTGTAGTAAGAGGTCTAAATCTGGTCCTTACTGTGATATTTTTGGCATTTGCTAGAGGAATTCCCTTGCAGTAAGAGTTAAATGTCCTTGGAAAGATCAGATGCTAGCAGCTAATGACTTGAATCCATCTCCTTGCCATTGCAAGGCTTTTACTGTAAGGTATTTCAGTAACATTGTAATTTCTGTCATGGAGATCTTGATTGTGCCATTTGTGATTATTGTGTTTCCTGTGTGCTTTAAGGAGGTGGTTTGCTTAACTCAGCTTTTCTTCAGAATAATCCACAGCTGAGAGGTTATTCATTGCTTTCCTTCCTCTCAAGTTAAAGGAAACATTCTGCCTTACAAGGGGTTTCTTTTGAATTTCCATGCCTCAAGTGTTTCTTTAGAGATACTCCCTGAGACCTCCTGATTTTTGAGGTGTTATGTAAGAGCCAAACATGCTGTTTCAAGTCTTGCCTTGGAAGATACACAGAGAAGGAACTATTTATACCTGCTTTTGTGTAGTGTAATTGCATTGTTCCTATGCTGCCTAGTCTTTGTTAGGCTGTTGCTATTACTCTACAAAAAGGTATTGAACAAGGATGTGATCTGTGTGTGAGGAAAGCACATATTGTTCCCTATTTACTGCAAACAAATAAGCAGATAGCCTGGTTTTGTTGTAAATGTTTTGAAAACCTAGTTAGTGATCAGAAAAGGAGGATTTGCATTTTCTCTTTCCAGTTCCTTGCCTATCAAATTTTTTTTAGTATTACTGATTTGTTTTCTTTTAATGTTTCAAATTAACTTGAATTGCATTCTTAAATGCATGTGACTTGAGAAAAAAGGTTTGAACCTTGACTCTTAATTAATTAAGCAGCTTTTTTTTCCTTTAGAGTACAATGTCAATATGTTTTGTGATTGTATTGGTGAATTGCATTTACAGTATGTGAGTGTATTGGTGAATGGCATTTATAGTATGACTTACACAGTGGTCTCCTGTTTGTGGTACTGAAATTTTTTGAGAAATCCCTTGATGGTGAACTTTAGAATTTGAATATAAAGAAGCACATGGAAGCAAGAACTAGCATTTCCAGTGAATAAAAACCCAACAAGCAAACAGGTAAAAGAAAGAAATACAGAAAATGGCATCTGAGAGAGAATACATTTCTTTATTTTTCCTAGAAAACCTTGCTACAACCACATGCCATGAGCAATTGATAGAAATCTGTTTTCAGTCTAATCTCAAACTGTTGAGATCTGCAGAAGTTACTGGCATTTGTCAGCATAAACCTGTGTTTGTGACTAAAGAAATCCACTAAACATGAACTCTTTAGCTGTGTCAGATTCCTCACCTCGGGGTGTAAGGTCTGATGCCAGAAACCTGGGTTGTTACTTATTACAAATCACAGAAGTTAGGCGAGTTATGCTCTGTTACACAAGTAAAGGCTGTTATAATTGCCTTCAAATCACAATCCTTATGATATTGTGTACTGAAAAATTGGTGGTTTCTTTTAAGAAGTACATGTTTAAAGAATCTATAAGTGAACAGAGTTAACTTTGTACTAGACTTTTAAATTTGGTCACCAATTGGCTCAAAAACAAGATGATGAATAATCCATATCATCGGTCATAGAACTTGTTCAAATTCTACTTCGGGTTAAATCACATTGTAAACATCACTTGAAATACCAGGTTTACAGGATAAGGTAGCAGAATGTCTTGACCAAGGTATGTCTGAGCTGGGTAAAAGGACTACAAAAGATGAAGCCACAGTGCCAGCTGTATTTGAAATGCCAGACAAAGCAGGGATTAACTAAATGAAATAAGGAGCAAAGTGTTTGTTCTGTCAGACCTGTGGGTTTTCACCAAAGGTTTCAATGGACAAGAACTGATTTGGTTTCTAGCTGGCAGATAGAACACTCTTGGAAGTCATGAAAGAGGACCATAATGAAATTCTTTCTGAAGAAAAACTACATTAAGACTATAAAATACCCATGCTGTTTTATATTGTGAAGAGAATTGGGATTATGCCGAGTTTAAAAATTTATCGCTGATTAGTCAAGAGGAGGGGGAATACCATTATGACTTTTTTCCTTTTCTTACAGTTTGAGTTCTGTCAACAACAATTAAATTGTGTCATTTGTAACCTTACACTCATTTATAATGCAGATTCATACATTTTGGAGCTCTCAGTGTTTGGCTTTTAAAATACAGCAGTAGCATAACTGGAAATACCTGACATTTAAAAAATAATTATACAGAAGTCCATACAGTTGGTTAAGCAGTGGGTTCTTGTGGATTAAACTCATAGTAGGCTATCAAACTTGTGATCAAATTTTTAAGTGTACAGTTAATGTTCCTTGCAGATCCTGTTTTGGCAACTGGTACTGAAATGTAGCTGGAGCATTGTGCTGCTGGACTGCTGCTTTGTAAATGGTCCCTGTGTTGTTTTAAAAGTTCTTTGAAATGAAAAATTGAAGGAAGATTCTTCTGCTCTATGTCAGAAGTTACAGGAGAGAAAGTTTTTAAATAGACATCTTCCTACATGTTCAGTTGGGTTTTGGCTGTCTGCTTCAGCTCCCATGCAGTTATCTTTGTCCTGTGCTTATCCTTATTATTCTTGTCTCCCCTTTTTTATGTTAACTGGAAAGAAAAGGAGTCTTGTGGGTAAATTCCCTGTGGTTGTGATGCTTGCTCCTCTCACATTATTCAGTTTGTTTCCTGAAACTGCATATTTGGGTTATTTTAGATCATCCTTGCCTCCAAGGATGTTCTCAACTCTGTTGGGATTTATTTTTGGCTGAGGTTAAAATAGTCATACAGTAAATGGTCAACCAAAAAATGGGTAGGGTTGTTATGATGGAGTATATGAATTTTTCTTGGGATATCTTGCCAAAATGAGATCCACTAATGTAAGGTGGTGTAGTTAGTAACACAGACCTGAATGTGATATTTCAAATTACTCCAGTGAAAACCAACCTCTAAATCTGAAAAGACTTAAAACACATGGTTTTTGATGAACTATATGGACACATTTTTCTTTTAATGGGAAAGTTCAGAAGTTTAGAGTGAGTGAAGCTCTTCTCTCAAATACCTTGTTAAGCAGCTGGTGCTGAGTAAGCCTATGTGGGAGCTTGTTGACAACTTAGGCTTTATTCTAAACAAAATTCCTTTGCAGTTCTCTTCTGTTTGCGTGTTATGTTACAAATTACTTCATGCTTTCATCTGATAAGCATGGTGTACTTTTGTAACTGCAAACTACCCTTTCAAAAAGAAATTTTATGTTAGTCACCTCAAGAATGCCAGTTTCCTGGAATATATCAAGTGCTTGGTGTGTGCTTGAGAAGAACTGCAGAGCTCCATTTGTTGCTTTTTTACCCTTTGTGTGCTGCTCTTGAGGTGCTTTTACAAAGTTGTTTGCTAAAGGCACTGGATATAAGGATCATGTTTTATCTGTGTTGCAGAACTAGTGTTGTAAAGTCTGCACTTATTCTGGTGGTTAGAAGTTCAAATATTTGCCAATATGTGTAGGTTGTTTCCACTCTTTTTCTGTAGGTGAGGCTTAGTGTTATTACAGTTCATTCATGTCAAGTGTCATTTGAAATGGAGAGAGATTGGTGTGAGCTCTTCTTTGAAGGGTTTTAAGGTATGGACTAGTTCAGTGATGTGTACAACTGTGAATTTATACATACTAGTAGTTATTGTTTCATTAATTGCACACAGCATTGAAAAAGTCAAGATCATTCTTTAGGAAAGAAAATTTTCCATCCATATCTGGCTTGTTCCTGCAATGGTTTGCAATGTTAAGACAGAGAAAGTCCTTAATCTGTTTCTATCTAGGCCATGGGAATACTATTTTTTTCTTTTCCCCCTGTGGTTTAGTGATTTGTGGTTAAATATTTTATGAATAATCGTGCTCAGCTCTCTTTTTGAGAATGAGTTTTGATGAAGTGTGTTTGGCTCTAGGCTTTACTGGTGGCATCATGATGGCATTTCTCAGCTGGTTCCTAGGACAGAAGCAGGCTGGTGGCAGCAGAGATGGAGGCAGTGTGTTGGCTTGTGGGTGGGAAATCCAGAGAACAGGGCAACCAAAGGGAAGCCCATGGTTTGGTAGAAAGAGAGCAGGGCAGCAGGTCATAGCTAGTGGTTCTAACAGCAGTTCCTTCCTCCACTCCTTCATTTCAGAGCTTATGGAAGCACTTTTTAAAGTCTTTGACAGTGATGAAGGTCCCTTATGTGTATGGCTGTTGTGGCATTGCCCAATGCAGTGGCTTAATGCCTGTCACACACCTGAGCACACAAGGAGTGTGGCAAATCATGGACCAGGGTCACTGGCACTTTTGTGAACTGCTGGTGATGGGAGGTAGAGAACTGATGGGTTTAAACTGAATTTAGTTGTGCCAGTGTATTGCACAACAGCTCAAGATGATAATTTCAGCACTGTCTGCTGACAATTTGATCATGTCACAGTTTAGAAGAGACTTGAACTGTCCCAATAGATTCTTTGTGACCTGTAAAACACATGGGTTTGGGGAGTGTTTCTTTCTGATATATAATACAGATATTGACCTATATACACACTTTAAAAATGAGGCATGAAACTGTAAAAATGAAATATATAAGAAAATGAAAGCTAGCCCTGTTCTAACATAGCTCTGTTTTCCCCTCACACAGAAATACATTAATGTTGAAGCAGAACCAAACAATGGAACCAGACATTATTCGAATGTACTCCTCATCCCCTCCACCACTTGACAATGGAGCTGATGATGATGATGAAGATGAGTTTGGAGGATTTTCTGGTGTGAGCACTGCTGGTGTAGCTTTTGCTGATTTTGATACAGCAGACTACAGTCATCCAAAGGAAGAGTTTATACCCACAAATCATTTCATCCCACTCCATGATTATTCTGACAATGTAGCTAGCATTGCAACTTTCACATCTGTTAAAAATGGTAAAGATAAAGACTGCATTGCAGAGCTTCCTACTCATCCTAAGGAGCTTTCTGATATGTCAGCTACTAGTACTATCAAAGAAAAATCTAAGTTTAGAACTTCAGGTACCGCTTTAGAAGATGTAAACAGAAGGGGGGAACAAAGAGACAACACTGGAAAATCAGAGGGTTTTTCTTCTCATGTGGTTAGAACTGGTGTAACAGTTGAGAGGCAGGATGAGCAAATAGATGCTTGTAATGGTGAGAAACTTCCGTGTCTAGAGATTCTAACAAACGGATTTGCAGCATCAGACCCTGTAAATCCTCAGGGAACAGAAGATCTAGACAGTATTGGTGACTCAAAGGGACTGAAAACTGTTAGCACCCATAGTACTGAGCAAAATTTGAACTCAATGCCTAGCTCAGGTGAAGATGTTGCAGATTTTGCTACCTTCTCAAACAAAACCCCAATCCATTTAGAGGGAGCAGAGCCTACAATATGCAGTGTTCTTAATGAAAGAGACTCAGTGAGCATTCAGGAGAACAACAGAATAAACAGAGTAACTCATAGTGAAGAAGAGCTTTGCATTTCAGAAATTAGTTGTGAACAGGGTCCCTCAGCACTGGAATTTGCAATTTCTAGTACGTCTCAAACAACTGGAAGTTCAATATGCACTACAGAGAACGGAGAGCACAGTGGGAGGAGAAGACAACATCACATAGAGAATGGCAAAGATTTTAGTAGGTCTGAGGATTCTTCAAAAGCAGCAGACATCCAGGCTGATAAGATCCAAAGCCTCAGCTGTGATCCTGCAGGAGACAAACTGGGTGGTGATGAAGATCTCAAGAATGGTGGAAGTAGCACTGAAGTTGTAGTTTGCAGTGACAAACATGATGATGTGTTTGGTGACTTTGGTTCAGTCAGCAGTGCATCTCCCACCTTCAGGAATGCCGAAGGCTCAGTAAACGCTCTCGATTCAGAAGGAACTCCTGAGCAGCCCGCACACGCCAGCGAACCCGACGAGGAGTTTGGTGAATTCAGGGACACGAGTACTGTGTGTCAGCAGCCAGCAGGTTTGGACCAAGCTGAACTAAATCAGGCTGCTGGCACTTTAGAATGTGATACTACCAGTAAAACTTCTGGGGTAGACTTCCAGCATACTACTGAGGTAGAAAGTGGTGACAATACTGAATTTGGAGACTTTGATTCGGTGCCAAAACCTCAAGATGAGAGTGTTGCTTTCCAGGACTCGGATGACTTTGCGGACTTCAGTTCAGCAGGTTGTGACCAGGCCACAGACTGGAATGCTTTTGAAGATGAACAAAAAGACAGCTGTTCTTGGGCTGCCTTTGGAGACGAGCAGGCTGGTGAATCTCATCACAGAAAAGAGACGTGGCAGTCACATAGGACAGATGTGTCTACCAGGAGCGATGGCCCCGTGTTCCACAAGACTGACAGTGCTGCTCTAGCATCTTTCCAAGGGACTATCAGTAAGCAAGAGCTATCACCTTCAGTTCAGGTAAGAGTTTGCTTTGTTTTCCTCAGTCTTGTTCTGCTCTTGTGCATACAGTTCTTCCTGGTTCCTGCTTCTGCGTACAACAAATATTTGAATAGTCCTTGTTTGCCTTTCAGGAGAGATTTAATGTGCTCTGTGAGGCGGGCTGGCATGAAACATTATGCTGTGTTTGGATCTTGCAGATCTTTGCAGCACTGTTACTTCCCACAGACAAATGAGCAGGGTGTGCTGGAACTTGTAGGAATGTGTTTTGATGATTACATGTGATCATTTACATAAATTGATCAAAGGAGTAAGCCAACCTGAACATTTCAGAGCCTGTGATAGTTTTTCCTTTTGCTTCATTGTTTACTGCCTTTTGGAGAGGCACTGTGTTGCCTTTTTGTAAAATAGTGGTGTGACCAGAAGCTGGGATTACTGGTTCCCAAAATTTTCCATCACCATTCTCTATCAATGTTTTCAAAACCTGATTAAAAGTGATGATCTGATTTGTAAGTAGTTGTACTAATTCACTTAGAGCAGACAGCATGATAAAACACAAGCTGTGGAATTCTGTCTTGGGTATTCAAACTCCTGGGAAGTTAACTCTTTAAAAGTTCTTTAAAAATAAGTCTCTGTTAGGTATTAATTGTGGGGAGCTGCACATTCTAGCAACATCACAGAGGACTGGTGATTTGTTAAAGCTGCTGCTATTTCTAATTAGAAGTTTCCAGGAGAGAGAAGTAAATAGGTTTATTTCTACCACTTCTCCTATGTTTTCTGCTTTCGTTGCTAAATATTCATTAATTCCTAATTAGTTACTTCCTAAACCTTTTTGACAGTCATTTTGAGATCTGTGGCTATTCCTACAAAGACTTTTTTTGTTAAGCATTTAATAATACTTTTACAAAATCCAGAACAAGAATTTCAGTTTAGAATTTTCTTCAAAGCTTCTTTTTATTCATGTCATTCCATGTGAGTAGTTTAGAGTTTGCCCTGTCCTTTTGAAGCATGCAGCAGCACCAGCAGTAAAGGATGTTAGTGGGAATATGTGCCTGAAAGGTTTGGGTCTTCTCTGGCAATAAAAGGAAATGAGGTAAGTCCTTTCTTTCAGGGCCTTGCTCAGTGACAGCCCTGCCTCTTCCCATTTCCTACCAGTGACAGGTGAAATGGCTTTTCAGGAGGTTGTGCCAGCTGGAGCTCTGCCAGCGTCAGCAAATGGAATGGAGCTTTTGGGACTTAGCACTGATTTCTTGTCACGTTAAAAGCTGCGAGCCTCATGCCTTGCTCTTCCTGCCTGCTGTTCCGTGCAGTGACTAACACTCCAAACCTCAAAGAGATTTCACAAGCCAAAGAAAAGGCTCCTGAGCAAACCTGCAGGCTGATTTTTGTGTCTGTGTCAGACCTTGCTGTATCACCTGAATGTGTTGGTCCATTTCTTAAGCTGAAAGCACAAATCTATTGCTACCTATTCACCCATAACATTTGAGAATACTAAGATTATTGCAATTAATCTCAGTTGTTTCTCTTGCCACTTAAAAGACTGTCCAGAATCTGAGAAAGAAATGGGGTGGGAAGATGATTCTAGTAAATCATCCCTTTTTTCTTGTAATTAATTAATATTAAGGGATAGCCTAAAGGTTTCAAATATTTATTTTCACTTAAAGTTTTCTGTGATTTTATGATAGATTTTCAATAGAAAACACTTCTGAATGTAGATATTATATAAACAGAACCCTCAGAGCCTCTGTAATTAAGTTTTCCCTCCCCAAGCCTGCCTTAACAAAAGTCAAGTAAATTGGAAGTTCCTTACTTAAAGTCTACCATGAAGTCTAATTGTAAAGCAGATTTTAAGACTTCAAGACTTTTTTCATTCCTTCTCTTTATGCTGCAGTCAGTTGTGACTGTTTGGATCTGAAGTGATGTTCTCCTTCCTCTGCCAGTGAGGAAGTACAGCTGAGAGAATGTTTTACACAAATAAACTGGAGAGGAAGTTGAGCTGGACGTGTTTTCTCTGTTGCAATAGTTTCCTTAGCCTTGCAATGTCAATTGCTACATTTTTTTTCAGTTAACTCTTAAAGTAGTAGTTACTTTGTAAGTGCTTGAAGTTTCGGAGGGATCCACTAAAACTTTTTTTTAATTAAACAATCCTTGTTTTAAAATTAAATAGTTATTCTGTTTATAATCCATTGAGCCACAGTTTGCTAAATTGCTGCTAGAAACAGAGGTTAACTAATGAGTCAGCATGAGCCAGCAGACAGCCCTGGTACTCTGAGTGCAGAAGCTTAGTAAAATTAAACTCAGATTTTGATCAGCTTCCTTGCTGTCTTTTAAGAGGTTGTCACTGAGTCAAATCACAAAATATGGCATTTTAAAGTAGTTGCCAATCTTCTGTTTGGCAGGTATTAAACTTGGTTCTGCAGCTGTTTGATGCAAAAGCAGAAATACTGGCAGGCAAGATAAATCTGGTGAGAGGGAAGAAAAAGTTTGTTATTACCCAACCTAAAGAGGGGTAGGGAGGAGGGGATTACCTGCATCAATGTGTTGCTGGCAGATCTAAAAAGCATTTGCTGTAGCAACCCAAAGGGAGCAGGCTGTGTACAAACAGTGCATGTGTTAGACACTTGAGATAGATGGGAAAATTGAGATCTCAGCTTAGGCTAAAGGTGAGCTGGGATCGTTTACAAGATACTGAATACACTTGATCAGTGATGGTGAGGCTGGGAGAGGCACTGTAATGTGGTGATGAAAGAATCCTGAATGGTTTATAAACAGAATGATCCTAATGGAATTCTTTGCAAAAGCAGAAAATTGAAAAGGCTACTTAGCCAGCAGCAATGCTGTTTAAATGTGGAAATAATGTATACAGCAATTTTCATCCATCAGAATGCAGCATGAAAGCAAAGTTATTTATCAGTAGCTCAAGTTTCCATTGAAAAGGTCTCTGTGTATTTTCCTTTGTTTCTTAGTTTGTAGATTCTGAATGTGGAGATGGCAGTAAAATATTGTGCTTTCTGAATGCAGTCTTGATTGCACGATGTATGTATGATGGGCAAACTGTTTAAAGACTGTGGATTTGGTATAATCTTTAATTAAAAATAGGCTTTGCTTCAATTCAACTACTTAATCCAGTTTTTATTAGAAAATATACAATATAAAGGATGAAACTAAGAGGTGGGAAGTTCACAAAAATTCCCTTATATAGTCACATGTAGTGGCAAAAAGATCATGGTCTTTTCTTCTTTGCCTTTGGTCTCAGGCTCTCTGAATTCTGCTCACAATTTGCAGTGCAGGATTTGTAACATGCTGACCTGTTCTGTTCAGTGGTTCTGTGTGGAGGGGAGAGGAGGAAGGGCATGGTGTGCACACAAACTACCATCTGAACCCATATTAATGCTGCATATACCTTAATCCATTTAGTTTGTCTGCAGCTGAAAAGATCTAATGCCTGGTTTCAGAATGGCTGCACTCTGCATTAGGGATGTGCCTTTGTGTTCAGTAACAGATTCAGGATGTAGTTGTGGCTGAAATGGTTGATCCAATAAGTCTTGAGCAAATCTGCACAAGCATTAGTCCTTTCTATGAAATCTCATTGCACACTACCAGGTTTTGTTTATGATGAATATAAGGCTTGTAGGGCAGCTTTTTCCATGAGATAATGCTGAGCATTAGTCAGCTGAGGGGGTTACTCTGCTGCATTAAGAATATATATGTATATATATATAGGATTCAGCAGTGAGGCACAAGAGCAGTAATAATCCATGGTAATCATGTGGGTGGGGAATATGGCTGTGCCTGCCTGTGTGCAAGGAGCATGGGCACCTCCAGAGCAATAGGAGCTAAAGAAGGGCTTGGTTGGAAGGCCAGATCTTACCTGAGACTTAACAAATCCTGGCAAGGGGTGAAGGAAAAGGTGAACAGTCCTCCAAGTGGATTTTAAGGTTCTCCACTTATTAGAGAGCCTGTGCAGGCTCTGCCTCTTTGGATTAATCAGTGTGGGCGAGGCACAGTTACTGAGCCATGAATAGGCACCCAGACAAAGAAAGCCCTGGATCACTGTCATTTGGACTGTACTCTGTCTTGGGCAATGAGCATCCTTTTGGAGAAAAGTAATTATGACCATAAAGACTTCAGCCCCTCAGTTCAGTAAGGTAAATTAAAATAGCACTGACTACTTAGGTAAACATACCCTTTTGGAAAGGTTTGGGGGTTTTAAGTCCACAGCACAGTTCTGAAGTATTTGCAGCTGTATAACAGTAAAAATCACACTATTAAAAGTAGCCAGTAATTGCTGGTTTTCAGAACAGACTGGCTGAGGGGAATCTTGCAAAAGAAAATAGTTTGAGAGAGGGTTGTTTTAACATTACTATTTATGGACAAAATTATTTTCCATTTTGTACACACAAGTATCATCTGCTGTACTTCCTCTCGCAGTCTGACTGAAAAGTTAGTATAACACCAGTAGGTAACAACAACGTGACAAACTGGAATGGTCACTGAGTTTTATGTGCTCACAATAATAACTGTTAAACTGGACTTTGCTTGCATGGAAGATGCAATATTTGATGCATTCTTCAGCTGAGGGAGAATAAATGGTGAAGCTTCCAGCAGGAAGGAGAGAGACAGCTTCATATTTCTAGCCTGAACTTCCCTGCAGTTTCTAACACTCAGATCAAGCAGTAAATAGAGCAGAGAAGTCTTAACTTTTTTTTCCCCTTAAGCCACTACATTTTCAGATTTGCTTTGCAGCTGAGCTCAAAACTTTTATATTTACGCTTTTAAAATGGGTTTGGGATATTTAGGACTAACATTGCCTTCTTTAATTCTTTAAATTATTGTTTAAAAAAAATCTTGAATCCTCATTTTATGTTGATGAAGGTTTTTTTAGCTCTTGTGGCATCCTCTTTCTGATTTGCAAATCTCAGTTTAGGAATAGTGTTTCCATTGTAAATTTCCCGTGTAAATAAAAACACCTATTTCAATTCAGTTTTTTACATCTAGGAAATTTATGGCACTACCTTATACTAACCAGCTTTTAAAGTAGGGATGAAGACAAGCCATCACATTTGAAACATGAGGAGTTAAACCAGTTTTCTTTGTAAGCTTTGCTTCACTTTACTCAGGAGTTTTTCTGCCTGCAGCTGTTCTCCTGTTGCTTCTGAGGAGGTGTTGCCTCCTCAAAGAAAGAAATTGTTGCTGTGTGAAAAGGAAATGGGTTCATAGTTTAAACAGTCCATAAACTGTTTCAAAGAAAAAAACATCCCCATTCAATTGAGAACTTAGGGATTTGTTCATTTGCTTGTGGGGTTTTAGTTAACCATTTAGCTTTGTTTAATGTTTGAGTCCAGAACATTTTGAGGAAGTTGATTGGTGTGTTCCCCATGGGGAGTTACATCCATTGAAATTGGTTCTTCAGCTCCCTTGTGTCCTATATGGTCATGAAGTTTAGCTCTTACAAAATCCCCAAACCCACCCCCCCAGAATACTCCAAGAACATCAATAAAACTGTCCAAACAAAAACCCCAAATACACCCAGCCCATGCACACACATGGTCAAGGTAGAAGAGTAAATGGCTACTTAGCTTTTAACAGGCAAATGTGTTGCTGAAAAATGTGGTTTAGTTGTTAAAAAACCCAGCAAAGGGAGCTTCTTATTTAACCTTTATTTTATTAAAATAGTCATAAAAAGCTGTGCTAGGCACTCTGCAGAACAGTGAGTTCATGATTTAAGTTAAATAAAATCTCAGTGGTTAATAATTTTCTTTTCTTGGTCCCTGAGCTTTGTTCTGTCATTTTTTGAGAGCTTTCATTCAGCTTCTGAGTTCCAACCAGAAGCCAGTCATGTCCATATGGACTTTATTCCTTTCCTACTTTATATGTTTAGCATTTTTGATCTTTCATAGGCTCATTTCCATCTCCTTTAATATCTTTTCTCTTTTATTACTTTTCACAAAAGCTTGAATATCTAAACATGCTCAACAATTTAACTATTACACTGGTTTTATTTATTCTTAGATCTTCCAGTGTTGTGTTTGGTAGAGGCAAAGAGCCTGGAGTTTGTGGTGCTTCCTCTGTGGCCTCTTTTCTTGGCAGCAGGATGAGGAGGGTTGAAGGCATGCCTCTGTGTTTGACTCTCCCCTTCTTAAAGCACCTCTGGAGGCTGCCAGAGCAGAGAGGCTGTGGGATATCAGAGATTTCCTAAGGGAAGATAAGGGCTTGTGTTAAAAATGGGGCTGTGCCCTCCAGTGGAAAGGGGAGAGGGTGGAAGGACAAAGTGCCGCTCCACTCTTTGAAAGGGAGCTCACCTGGGTGAGTTCTTGTGTCTGCTCCACAGCTTAGATGGGACCAGAACCATGGAAAGAAAGAAGCAAGACTGGCTTTTTTGCACTCTTGCACACAGAGTTCCCCTAAACGTTACCCACAGAAGCCTTACAGCAGTTACCTGGTGAAAACTGCCATTTGTGTCCGCTGTTTCTGTAGTGGGGCTCAAGTGTGTTGTTTTTATGGCAAATTTTATTAGCTCCCCTTTTGATAGCTCTGAAGAAAGGCAGTGCCCTGTCACTGTTGGGTTCATGTGGGGGCACCTGGGGAGGATTTGGTGTGCTGGGTGGTCAATGAAGAATTGCTGTGTTGAAGGAGTTCTTGGATTCTGTGACCTTGTGGTGGAGAAGAAGAAAAAACAAATTGTGTAAACCAAGTGCTTTGGGCTTTCAGCTCTGAGGGATGGATCTTGACCCCTGTTTAATTGCCACAGAGATAAATTCTAATCTTGTGGTTATGCTTATTTTTAAAAAGCATCTCTGATACTTTCTTTGGTTCTGGTGGTGATTACCACGTCTTAAGTGTCTGCTAAAATGCATTTACAAAAACTATGAGTCTTTAAATTTATTAATAAATAAATTTACTTATCTATTTATCAGCTGTTTGGAGAATCACAGCTAATGTTTAATGGCAGCTGTAGCCTTTTCACATCTTCTGTAAATGCCTTCAAGAATTATTCTTCTTGAATGGCCATGGAGAACAATCATGTATCAATACTTTTGGTGACATGAGAAGTGGATAAAAATTATTGGTTTCTGCCTGTTTTTTTCCAGAAAGACAGATGTGACATTACTTCTGGTCATGCACAGTATTTTCTTGCAGTCTGATTTATGCAACAATAGATTCGAGTTTGTAGGAGGTGGACATTTACACCAGCTTTAAAATCTTGGTGATGCCCTTAATACCTGGAAGCTGTGACCACAGGATTTCATCACCAAAACAAGTTCAGTTGCTTTGTAATTTCATTACAAAACCGAGTCCAGCTGCTTGCCACTGTGTGGAGATGTGTGTTTGTGCACTCATCCCTTTGTCCATTTGCACATACAGAATTAATTATTCTGCTTTGCTATGGAAACCATTCTTTGTCATATAGAAATAAGGGCTAAGCATCGCTGGGAATTTAGAAAAGATGACAGGAAGTGTAAAGAATGCTATAGTTAAACTGTTCCTGAAATTTTGGCACAGTTCTTAAACTCAAATTTGAAATGTGACACTGATTGAGATTCTGCTTGGTTCTTAGAGATGTTCTGTTAGTTCTTTCATTACCTAAGCAAGCATATTTTTAGTCACTAGCATGTTCTCAAATGTTGATCCTTTTCAAGAAATGTGATGCCTTGCTGTCTCTGTGATCCAATGCCATTCATCTGCCTCTTGCTTTTCCCTGGGGATTTGTACTCTTGCTTTATTACAGAAATGAAGTAAACATCACCTGTTAATGCAAGATAAGGGGAAGTGATATATTGTAGGCAAAGTTAAGGTTTAAAATTGAAGCAGAGTATGCTTTAGTGTGTTAAAGCATTAAGCTAGAATCTGGAATAGTGTTTAGTTTTACTTCCTAAAAATGTAAGCTGTTGTCTTAGTTCTGGTTAACAAACAGGAAACAGCCTACAAGTATTGCAACTTTGTGTATGGCCAGAATGACTGAGCATTGAGAGATGATTAAAAGAAGAAATATTTACTGTAGAACATGGCTCATTATGGTCAGAATTTACCAGAGAGGCAATGAAGAAGAAAAGAAAAGGAAAAAAAAAAGCGGGGGGAGGGGGTTGAGTCAGGTATGCTCTGAGTTTAGATCTTTGCACATTTTTACATTATGGTTTGCAAGTGTACCTGGTGGCTGTCCCTCTCAGGCATTTCTTTCCCAGGCAGTAAAAACTGAAGAGCTGATGCTCTAAGCCAGTTCATTTTCCTGTTTTTTGCAGTTAGAGGCTGAACAGACAGAATAGTCTGGACAGACTCCATCCCAGTTCCTGACTCATCCTCCCAACTCCAACACAGAATCCAGATATTCTGATAACATGTTTACCTCTGTTATGTTTGCTGATGTACATGGTCAGTGAGTTGCTTACCTGAGATGAGAGACAAGGCAAATTTTCAGCTAAAAGTTCAAATAAGAAATGTTGCAGAGAATTATTGGAATTGTGAAGCAGATACTTTGCTGCATGAAGGTTTGTCCCGGTTGTATCGATTGGCCTAACTAAAATAGGTAACTTCCTCCTACAGCCTTGCTTTTTTGAACTTTAAATCATCTCAGTTGTAACAAAAACCCTCTGTTTTGAGGCCTATGTGTAAATTGAACATTGTTGCTGGAATATGCTGCATCTCCACAGGAGGGCTCTGCTGGCACAGCTAAAACAGCACATGCTGTGGGATGCTCCTGGGATTTCCGCCTACTCTGTTTCTTTTCCATTTCCCCAGTAGAAAAGCAGGTGCTGGAGCTGCTGGATGCTGCCCTGTGTGTGTTGCAGCAGGGCACTGGGAAAGTGGTTGTTGAGGAACACTAAACTAGAAAGATGGAAACACTCCACTGAATGCCAGGCTTGTGTCTCCTTTCCTTAGCAAGAAAAGAGATTCATGTGTTTCTGGCAAAAATGAGTACATTAAAAAAGGCTTTATTTTCATTTTTACAAGCATATCTTGCAAAAAATACTATTGAAATTGATATTTTACTAAATATTAAAAGCTTGTTGTTTACCTGTTTTTAATGGGTTGAAAAAAAAATTCCATATCATTAGTACATCTGATGTCCAAGACCAGTTAACAGAGGTACAAGAAGCTGAAATCCTGTCTATATGGACATACTAAAGAGAAAAGAGAAATGTAAGGGAAGAACTTGAAAAGAAGAAAGCATCCTATGCTTGTCAGAAAAAACAGAGGGATTTTTTTGGTTTTGTGAGGGCAGGAGGTTGTTTGACTTTTGTTTTGTTTTTCATGTTAGATCCATCTGCCAAGGCCCAGTGCATGCTTTGGAGTTAAAATGTCTGGAAACCATTATTTCCAATATATGCTGTTTATATTGCTGAGACATTGTCCTTATATAGCCTAAATCTTGTTGTGTGCACTTTCTGGTAATTTCTACCAGAGTGACTTCGGACACTTCTGTTAAAACTCACTTTGCAGAGGGCAAACAGTAAATGTACAGGATCCTAGCCTGTATTTGGTGTTTAAAGAGTCTTGTGGTCCTCTGGCAGTTAATATTTTGTGGTAAGTGAAATCTTGTGTTAGCTATAAGTTGTTTTCCATCTTGCTGTAATATTGGACTTATCTTTGTAACAGTTAGCAAAACTTGACATAAATATTTTCTCTTTGGTATAGACAACATTGCTAAGTCGTCTGGAACGAATATTTGAAGTCTGTTTTCCTTCCATTCCTGTTGCTGAAATTGAAGAAGAAATAAGTTCCTTGAATCATTTGCTGGAAGCAGGTGAAAAGCAGATAACAACTGAGGAGACCTTAGGAAGTACTGGGTAAGAAACCACAGTGCAACAAATATAAGATGAACTTGAAACACATATGGCAGTAATTTAAAATGAGGTGTTTGCTTCAAGTATTTTGAGAAGCCATCGAGTGAAAATCAGCTCTCTCTCAGAATTCTTGTTTTCAGTGACTACATACACCAGGAGTACTTCACTTAGCAACTCAGCCGCCTATCATCTTCTTTTCAATTATGTCTCTGAATTAACCAAATATGTCTTATTAGTTACACTTGCTATAAATTACTGTATTTATTCATGTAATGATGAAGTCTTAGCAGGCTTTGTCCTGCCTGCCATGGACATCATTTTCCAGTAAGAAGTCTGAACTATAATTGCTCTGAGAACACTGCAGTTTTAGTTCCCCTGGGTATTGTGCTTGGGCATAAATTTAATTGGAATGTATAATAAGTCACTTGCATTAAAAAACAGAATAAGTATTGGAGGCTGCTAAGCTGTATTTCTGAATGATGACTTGATTTATGATGGGTTGTGCAGGGAACTGATGGACGTGTGGACAGAGCTGCAGGACATCCACGATGCATATGGACTGAGATACCAGTGGGGTGGCTCCCACAGCAACAAAAAGCTTCTGTGCTCCCTGGGAATTGACACAAGAAATATTGTGAGTCTGCCAGCAAAACTGCCTTTTTAAATAAGGAAGCTGCTTTATATGTAGAATCAGGTGGAGGTGTTCTGTGTGAATGCCTTCTCCTAATTGTCTAGTTGCACAGGACATGGGTGTTCATGACAGACCACCTGGCAACCTTTTACAAGCCCTATTAATGTCAAAAGTTGCAAAAATTAGTTTTTAACCATTGTGTTATAATTAACATAGCATTTATTCTGTGATACTAATCTTATTCAAGTTATGTAGCATTGAAAAACATTTCCATCACTGACATAGAAGAAACTCTTAAGTAAATTCTTTGTTGTTTTATCAGCTCTTTACAGGCAACAAGAAGCAGCCTGTTATAGTACCCATGTATGCAGCAGGACTGGTAAGCTTTTTTTAGTATTATTTTTTGTTATAATTCCAGCAACATCATATAATGAGGTATATTAAATGACATTAAACACCAAGTGTGCTGAAAGATATTTTTGTGAGTACAGTTATGGCTTAGGCATCAGTAGAAATGCTAGAAAAGAATTACCAAATAAATAATTTTCATTATGTGTGCAAGCAGATACTTGATTTTAAGGGAAAGAAGTATTTGGTAAAAACAAGGAGAAGATAAGGGTTGTGATTTTTGCTGATCTGAGCAGAATATTTTCATATGATCATCCACAAATGAAGCAGTAAAAAATTAGTTTTCTTTGGTTTATATTAGACTGATTTAATTATGTAGGTTAATTTTATAGAGTGACTTCTACAGTTTTCTGATGCATCAAGGTCAGCTTGTGTGCTTCTTTGCATGTTAACATGGTATTCTGATACAGGTAGTTAAAACAACTCTGAAATATTGCTTTTTTCTTCCTGTTTGTGAGCAGGACTATGTTTGCAACACATGCAGTTATTTTTTGCAGCAGATTGTTGTTGCTGATAATTGTCTCCTAAATTTTTTTAATATTTTTGCACACAATAAGCTGGATAGCAGCAGGAGTAGGAGTAAAGTGGCTTGTTGCTTTCTGTTTCCACATTGCTTTCTGTGTTTCTCTGGTGTCCAAAAGAAATTATTGAACTAGTGGGTAAATTCAAAGCTGCCCTAATAAAGTGTAGAAACATTTGTGAGACAGTTGATCTTGGCAAGTGACTTTCTGAAAATTGTTTAAAATGCTGTAGTTGCAAATCCCATGCTTTTGTTTGGGGGTTTCTCATTTTTCTCAGGTGGTTGGCATGTCTCAGTGCAAACTTTGGGCTTTCTGTAGATCTTCTCTCCCTATATTTTTTTCAAGATCGGATTTCAGACATTTTTCATAATACTATCTATATTTTAAATGTTTACTTAAAATTAAAATATGAGTTTATTTTCTTAATGCTTCTTAATGCATTTATTGCCATCTCAGTAATTATCATTCTTGGCATCATTCTGAAAACTGATAATTTGGTTTGTTTCTTTTGGATTACTTAATTGTTGAAATGGAATGAATGCAGTTGTACTTTTGTGATGGGTCATTTGATATTTCTGGAATAGTCTACACACAGTTGGGAGGAGAAGACATCACCTTATCAAGTAAATGTTTTCTCCAGCTTAAATTACCTCACTGAAAGTTGAAAGCAAGCTCCATCTCAACAGTTGGATTTTTGTTACTAGCTCTAAAATGTTTCTTAGGCCTAAGGACCCACAATGATTTTCATTTTCCCCTGCTCCATCTCAACACAGTGAAAGTGTCCTAGAGATACATAGTTACCCCCAAGCCCTTAGTTGGGGGTAGTTCTACCTAGTAGTGTGTTCTGGTTTTTGGCATCTGCAGTTCTTGAAATGTCTGTAAATGTGTGTGTCTGTGTGTGCAAGTCATTTTTAAAAATCAGATTATTTATTTATTTGTTTATTGTTTGTTTATTCAGGGTATGTTAGAACCTACCAAGGAACCTTTGAAACCAATATCTGCAGCAGAAAAAATAGCTTCAATAGGACAGACACCTCCTGTATCACCAGAGATGAACACATGTGCATCTGATCAGTTCCAGGTAAAAAAACAGGGAGAGAAGGGACAGCAGAGGCAAAGAAAGAATGAGGGAAATAATGGGGTGCATTGTATCTTTATGTTTAAAATATCTGGATGGTGTATTCAAAGACACCTATATGTAAAAGGCAGCTGTTGGTTGTGCCAGATTGAAGTCCTGCTCTTGGATCTGCTTTTCATGTATGACTGGGAGTCCCTGTGATGAGGCTGTAGCAGTTGGTGGCCACCATTTCAGAGTCCTGATGATCCTTACTGTTACACAGCAGTTTGCTCTCAAAGGCACTGGGCAGGTAGACAGATTTTGTATGTAATTTCAGACTCATCTGACCTCTGGCTAGGGTTCTTCATCTTTGCTTTTTCTGGAGCTCATTGTTAGTGGTTGTTCTGCATGTTGGTTAGCACTCAGTTTTCTGAATGATCCTATTTACATTTATACTGTTCACGTTAATTTCCTTTTGCCCTTTCTTTCTTCTTCAGAGTGTCATGCAAAGCAGCCCAGCTGCCCCAAGAGAGATCTTTCGTGTGGTCATTACAAGCATACATGTCTGACTTTTTGATTGTGTGAATTCTCTTGGCCCTTTGTGCCAGATTTATTGAATTATCTGTTACACACAGTTGCTTTGCTGGCTTCTCTATCTTTAAAGTCTGATACAAAATTAATTCAGAGGAGTTTGAGAGTGAGCTTTTGAATTTCATGAGTTCTTTGTTGCTGTTGTTTTGATGTAAGGATATTAGAAGAGCACTTGAATGCCATGCATGTTTCAATGTGTGTGGTTGTCAACAAGCTAATGGGATATGCAGAGATACTTCATTTTCAGTGTCATTACAGTGATGCTCAGCACATATTCAGAGACTCAGCTGTGTCCCTCCTTAGTGCAGGTCTTGTTTAATCCACCCCACATCTTCAGTTACCTGCTATGCTGGTGACTTCTGATTGAAGGCATTCCAGAAAGGATTATTCTTGGGCTACACTTAACACTAGGTATTTGTGACTGTAGTGATGTTCTTGCAGTCCTTGTTCTGCCACACTGCAGAGCTCTAAGTGTGATGTGCTTGTAGCAGAGGAGAATTCTTTTTCATTATTGAGCAGCAGTTTGTCAGTGGGCTCAGAGCTCCCATTGTTTTATACAGCAATACACATTTGGTGCTTCCTGTGCTGCTCCTCCTAGGCAGTGGAACTGAGCAGCTGAAGTGGATATAAGAAAAGGTAACAACAGTGATTAGTCCAACCAGTCTGACCTGAAGAAATCTACTGTGTGGTAAGAAAGTAGGAACATTTCACAGTCTTTTTGCAGCAAAGTACCCTTTTTTACAGAGGAGGAAACATAAATGAAGCCATACACTAAACAGTGTAAGAGAGCTGAGAGAGCCTGAAGTAACAGCATCTCTGACAAGTGCCATTTTCTCAGTTGCTTGACAGTCATAGTGCTGAAAATAAGAACCTCTACTTACCAAAGTCTCTCTTTTTCTGTAATTATGAATTCCTGCTACAGAATTTCCCATTACTTGTCACAGTGGGATAATCTTGACCTACAGCTTGTTCTGTTAAGGCCGTCTCTGTTCAGTAGTTGTGGTCCATACATCTGAGAAGCTTCTGTGCTATCTGTCTGCACTGTTGGCATTAGTTTGGCTTTTTCAAAAAGACAAACACTAGAATAAGCTTTTGGGGAAGAAATGGGTTAGAGATTGTAACCATTCAGAATTCTAGGAGGCTACAGTTAGATGACATTCTGAAAGTTTCAGGGTATGAACAATCAATTCTCCACCTCAAAGACCTCCTTTCTTTCTTGGTCTCATCTTCTGTCAATGATTGATGGCTTCTGTTTGCTTTGGGGAAAATCCAGTTTCACGTCACATTGTACAAATGGCTCTTTCAGAATATTCCAGATTGTTGTGGTAATAAGATGATGTGCCCAAACATTTCATTAGGAGCTATGCTAGAAACATTGTTAAACTATTCAGTAGAAATACAGGCAGTGTATTAGTGGACTCTGAAACTTCTTATTCTAAAATTATTCTTAGTCTGAAACTTCTTATTCTAAGTGCAAGTTATTTAGGTGCAGCAATTCAAGTATCTCTTTAGTGTACCTGGTTAATGTGTAATTATTTAGTTAAACTTCTAAATTCCTCCATTTTCAGAATGAAGATTTATCTATATTTTCACAAACTTCAGAATATTGACATTCTCTTTGGAAGGAGAGGCTCTGGTTGATAGATTCATGTTCTTTGCTGAGGGAAAAGTTCCCCTCTGAGGGCTGGCATTTATGGCACTTGTATACAGATCAGTGTCTGTGCATCTGTGTGTATGACTTCCTACTAAGGGAATAAGACTTTGGAAGACTGATGAGGCAAAAGGAATGCTGGAAAGGATGCTTGTAGAAACAGGAATGCCTCCTAAATGGTTTTGTTGTAGGCAAACAGACAAAGCCATGCAGAGATTTAAAATTGAGAACTTTAGAACTAATGAATGAGCTGCAATGTTTCTTCCTAGTAATGGCATAAACTCTGAATGTTTTGCCTTCATTCCCTCCAGTAGGTCTCACTGAGTTAGGCTGGGGAAATAGAGTGGACAAATTTCCATCTGAGCCATTTAAGCTATAAGGACAAGGGTTTTGAAATTGAGTTCTCAAGCAAGTTACTGGATTGTCGCATTAGTTTGTTGTATAAAGATGATTTTTGTAGAGTCATTCTCTTTTATATTTGAAGGTGGAATCTAAATTCTTCTTTGATCTGTTATCTTGACAATTGAGGGGTTTATTTCTCAGTTCCTCTGTGCTTATAACTGTAAGGCAGTAAACAGAATATGAAATAATCCCCTGATTACTGTTGCCTTGATCTAAGCATGGTGTCTCAAAGACTTCACAGGGCTGAAGTAAAAGGCTTTGCCAAGGCACATCAGGTGTAAGGAGTGGCTGGTGAAATAGGCACCCTTTGATTGTGAGACCCAAGACAGGTGTCTTCTTTTTTGTGCAGCTCTAGTGGGCTTCTAAATCACAGCCAAGTCTTCAGGCAGTGCATGCAAATTACATTCCAGTGTTTGTGTTAAAGGGTTGCTGTCTGGACTTAGTGATGACTGCTTTCTCTTGGTTTGATACTGTTTTCTGGTTAATGTTGTTTTAAAGTTTATTTATCTGCTTCTCTTTGGATATTTTGAAGAAAGTTGTCCAGATATTTCTGCTCTTCTGCGATTGCTTCAAAGCCTTCTCTTCTCCTCTCTGTTTGGGACTGTTTCTTTTGTAGGGTTACCTGCCAAGTTTTAGTTAGTAAGTTTTATATTGGAATAAAAATCTGCAGTGACCCAGACCTTTGTAGAAGAAAATTACCAGTGCTTCTTTTCTGCAGGTGCCCATTACAGCACATCTGCTTGCATGTAAGCCACTGAATTAGGGATCAGGTTATAATAGAAATGTACATCTTACACTTGGTGGCTATTAGGGACTGAACCTTAATTAAACCCCATGGGGTGACAGTCTCTAAAAACACTTTTAATTACATAAGAGACCATCAGGACTTCTAACAATGACAGATGCAAACTACCATATTATTGGCCACCAGCCAAAGGCTCCATCAGGAACTGCTCTCCAGTTATATGTGTGAGAAAGATCCAAGAGTGTGAGAGTGTGTGTGGCTTTGTTGACAGAGTAAGGAAGAAAGATTTGCAGGTAAGAGATGCTGCAGAACTTGCTGTTCTCTCAGATGTGACAGCTGTGTAAAGGGGTTGTCTGAATAGAGCAGTTTTCAGAACTGATAAAATTTTGCCAATGAATACACACAAGGAAATGTATGAATTACTTGCATGTAAAGCTTTTTCTGGAATGTGTATGATGCTCATTTTTGGGATCCATCTGAATATTGACATTATATTTGTATTACAAGTCATTTTATTCTTTTTGCGCAGCTTTAAGACAGCAAAATGCTTCTTTTTATTTATTTTGTTTAATTTTCCTTGAGTAATTATTGGCACAGACACAAACATTTACATTTTACTCTTTTGGATTATGAGAGCTCTTACATAATACATTCTAAAATTATTGTGTGAAAACATCTCTCACTTGCATCAAAGTGAAATATGATGCAGTAAAACAGGCAGGCATTTTAATTTCCTCCTTCTTACTTCTTTAACATTCAGAGTAGTACTCTGACAGCTGAGTATACTTTTTCATTTCTGTACTGTGTCCTGTAATCTAAGATGGAGGCCTTGAGGAGTGAAAGCAATGTGCTCCATTTCTCAATATTCTCATAGATTGGGCACTTTTCCTTAAAGCATGTTACTAAAATAATAATTGCAGTAACCTAACAACCTCACAGTTTCAGAAAGGCTGAACATTATATTCCCACTTGCTGGGTATGTTCCCACTGGCTGAGGTTTCAGTGCCTGTGTTCAGGTGTTTCTTAGGGCTGAAGTAACAAGAAACAGAAAACTTTCAGTTTAATTTTGCTTTTTCCTCTGCCTTTTCCTTTCACTTGGTTTGCTACTGTATAGACTGGGACTTGCTAGCATCTGTGTAGGTGAGGGCTGCTTTACTTACCCTCTCTTTTGCAAAGTACTTGAAGTCTGCAGGGTGGCCTCATCCCACAGAGCAGACTAATATATTTGGTGTATTCTTACTGATTTGGAGTCAGACTCGTTTTTTCCCATTTTAGGAAGAATTCCTCACATCCTTTGGTCTTTCCTTGTCAAATCTGAGCGTCAGGCCATCATTAAAGGCAAACACTTGGCAAACCATTGCTGCCGCTTTTTCCATGCAGCTCTGTCAGTCGTCAGTCCTGACTCAGGCCTTTGACACAAAATCTACTGGGTGTTTTCCTCAGTAAGAGTTGGTAGGAAGCCACTTTATTTCAATTTGAGTTCATTTTGCTCAGGGCAGAAAGCTGCTAAATTGTTATACTCACTACCCTTCTCTTTTCCTACAAACTCCTGTTAATGTTAATATATTTTAGTGTGACAAAGTTCAAACAAGCTACTGATAATGGTGATCATTACTTCATCAGGTGGAGCTTCCACACTGCTGGCATTATATCTACATGCAAATCATTTCAGTAAGACCATTCCCAAAGCCAAGTAAAAAGTGAAGAATCAGTTTATTAACCTCCATGGAGAGAATACTGTTCAAGCTGTGCTCAGTACTGAAAGTATTTTTAAGACATTAGATAGTAAGTGTCTTGCTTAGAAAAATCTTTCCTATAAATAAATACAGAAATCTCCAGCTCCCTTTGTTTTGCTCCCTGCAAACATCTAGCACTGAGGAAATTTGCAGTGAGCTTAATTGTGCTACAAAGCTGCCTCAGGTTGCTGCAGTCTCAATTAGTGAATCTGCCTTTTTCTTCAGTGTCAGATGGTTGGACTCTAAAATTAAAAATGAAGTCTGATTTTCTACAAAAGCAAAGAGAAGGTATGGCTCAGCCACTGGAAGCGCAACAAGTACTGATGTGTTTTAAAGAACATTGCTGAGAAAATCCATTGTTTTTCTTCCATGCTGTGATTGTTTCTTTAGAAGTTGAGGGCACATCCTTTCCCAGTGCCTCATGACAGTTGACTTCACTGGGGAGAGAGCAGGGTGTAATGCACAGAAGTAGAAAGGTTCAGCTTCTTTCAGACATTTCTGCTCCTGTCCCATCAGTTTGTGTCCTGGGAGTACAGGCAGACACTGCTTGCAACTCACACTGCCCCTGTAGAGCTTGGTCCCTGCTGCTTGCCTGTGTCCAAAAGGCTTAACAAGAGGAAATCAAAAGGCAAGGATGGGCTCCCAGGGGGCGTCAGTGTTTCCAATCTCCTCTTGTTCAAGCATTGCTGCCAATGGTTTGTGTATAGATCAGGATGAATTAACTGTGAAAGGATAATAACTCACAGGACTTTTATTTTTTAAAGGGGGTGGAGTGGAGAGGGTGTTGATACTTTGTCCCTAATGTGTGGAGATTGTGTTTCCTAAGAGCAAAACAAACCAAAAGAATGATTGGTTGTTTGATGATAAATAATATATATGATCAAGACAAAAAATGGATGCACAGACAGCTTTCACTGTTCTGAATTTGCCCTTTAATTGTGTATACATAACTATTTATGCTAAGTGCCTCATCTTCCATGAAAGTAATAGCTTAATTTTCAATGATGCCTTAAGGTTTGTTATTCAATTCATGTTTTAGTTAATTTGCAAATCCTGTTTGAGTTAGAAGTTACCTAATCTGTGCTGATCAGAATTTAATGGACTTCCTGTGGTAGAAGAAATCTACTTTGAATCTGTAGTGCATATTATGAAAAGACACACCTCCCAAAAGTTGGGGCTTGATCATTTAGTTGTCTTTTTTAGTGTTTAGACGCTAAAGAATCTGTTGTTTGAACTGCTTTGCATTGTTGTAACCTGAACTGACTATAAAATCTGATTTCTGACTTTTCAACTCTAGGAATCTCTACCACCTGTCCAGTTTGACTGGAGTAGCAGTGGCCTTACTAACCCTTTAGATGGTACGTCTCTCCGTAGAGCCTCTAGCACCAGAGCTAGAGATAAGAAAGCTACAAAGTTCAGACAAACATCTATCTGCTGATTATTTTTTTAAGATATATACACACACACATATATAAAAATATATATATTACTTATTTCTTACTCCTAACTTTGGAAATTCAGGCTTTCTTTCTGATTTACAGTTCCCCTGTGTGAAGTATTACATAGTTTGAAAAATACAAGTTAAGTATTATTTTAGATTCCTGCCATATGCTAGTGACACGGTGGCAATATTAACACTTCATTCCGTATAACTGCAGATTATAATGGAACTCTGAACAAATGAGCATTTTAGGTTGATGAGTTTTACTTCCTAAAAGTATTTTTCACCACTCAGCTATCTCTTTAGACATCCTCTGAATGACAAACTTCTGTAAAGTGGCTACTTCAAAGCACAATATTTTAGCCACAAACTGTTTGCAAAATATACACTTCCTGAGCTGAAAGTTTTCAGATTTAAAGATAATTTTATATTTCAAAAATGTGACTTCATTCATTATCACTTTTGCTTACAATAAAGAACTAATTATAGCTATTATATTAAAGAGGTAGCTACGAACTTATTTATATCTGTAAATGTATATAGTTATCACCTAAAAGACCCTTCACCTATGTTTATTTTAATAGCAAAGTGAGTTGTGCTACTGCCTCTAGTCAGAAATGTAAGTGCATGCAAAGGAAATAAAGCAAGTTCTGGAAACTTGTTTGACTGATAGACTAGAAACCTATTAAGAAACTCCTTTACAAGGAGCCTTCTGACAGCAACTGATTGATGACACACAAGTTCAAAGGCAGGCTCAGATAAAGTGCATCTCTTAGTGCACTGGTGTTGCCACACTGTGTTGTTGCAGAATGTGTGGGGTGTAAGAGTTTGGATAGCAATATCATGGTGCTGAAGGAAAGCCTGGATGGACCCTTTTGCTGTTGTCTGGTGTCTTACTACTTCAGTCAATCATCATGCTTTCTTTTAACAAACAACTTTAAAATGTATCTTGGTTTGATTTCTGTTTTAGTGCTAAAGGGGAACAGTATAATTTGCCAGTGAGGAGCTCGACATAAGAGTGACCTTTGTTACCCAGTGGTCACACTGCTTTAAGATAATGATAATTAATAGCTTAAAGCCGCTAAATAAAATTTTGACTTTTTTATTTCTTTTTGTTCTTTGCTATTTGAGGATCTGCTAAGTTTTCCTGATGAAAGAATGGCTTTCAATTTCAGTGAGGGGAGAAAAAGCCCATTATATTTTAACTGTCAATTGACTTATATATTGTTTCCCTTTAACTGGTCACATCTCTCTCTCTGGGTTGTGCTGGTTCTCTTTCATTTTTAGATTGAAATAAATATTTCTATTTTAAAGTTTCTAGTGTTGATTTCCTTGCTGCATTGTACATGAGGAAATGTGCATTGAATTAAGTTGTTAACATTTTAGAAGGTACAAACTAATACTGTAAGCATTGTTTTCATGTCGATTTTTAAATTGCGTACTGAGTACTAATTATAACTTGCATGTTCAAGTGTGTGTCTTACCCCTTTTTACACATAAACCCCTCCCTTGGCTTACCTTCTATATGGCTGCCTACCAACACGGTCACTGAATTTCAAGCTAGTGGAGGTTCCACTCTTCTGAACCTTGATTTCTTTGGGCCCGTGGATGACAGTAGCTCTAGCAGCACCACCACAATCCCAGGTCAGCAGAGTGTTCAAACCACAACTGTTACGAATATAAAGACTTACTAAAAGCATGAGCACATCACTTGACTTTCCTACAAACAAGGAGAAGTTTTACATTGCATTTCTCTAAAATGTCTCTCTACTGCATTTTTCCTTTAATCTGTGTTCTGTTTTCTGATGTTTTGTATCGAGTACGAAGTATTTAAAAGGTACTGTCAGCTCTGTATTTGTCACCTGCTGGAGGAATGAATGGCTTTTATGCTCTTGCAAATAAGATGTTAAAACACTTGTTTCAAATGAGAAATTCCAGAAGTTAACTCTTTAAGCACTTAAGGAAATTTGAAAAATGGTGTAGATGTGGCAATTCCTAAAAGATGAGGCTTGCTCTCTTCTCTGAGTGCCTCCAAATTACAGGATTATGACGATATTTGGAAGCCATGTGTGAATATAAATTTATCAACCTTGATACATGACAGCTCAGGAGGTCATGGGCTACTACCAATAATGCAGTGAAAAAGGTGTTTTAACAGCCTTTATTATAGAAAAGAAGGATAGTTGCATGTTTGTGGGGTATTAGAAGTTCATGAATGTTAATTTTGAACCCAAAGCATTTTATCTGCAACTTACTCCCTTAAAAAGGAGATGAAAACACCAGTCTCTCCCTGAATAATGTGTGAAAGTAATTTAATTCATTTTTCACATGGTTTTTACATGTTCTGAGTATTTTGCACGAGCTTGTGAAAACCTACACTTTGAATAAATTCCTGCAGGAATTTCAGGGAACACTTTGGGGATTTGTTCTAGTGCATAGGTTAAATCGATAATGCAAGTACTCCTTCAGTGCAATGCCTGAAGCCATGAAAATCAATTTCATCACAGGAAAGATATTTTTCCTCTTAGTGATTTTAATTTTTAAAACCCGTTCATAAGATGTTTGGGGTCCTCCCATATTTCAAACAAATGATTATCATTATTATGGTATTTTTTTTTTCAGAAACATGCTTTTTTTAGTTTTAAAATCTAATCACTGAAAGCAATTTTATGGCATGGCAATCTAAATGACTTTATTCCACCCTTGAGAAATACCATTATCAGATGAAAGAGGGCAGATTTGTCATGGAAGTGACAGCTTGAGTCCTACAGGTTTTTTTGTGTGTGCCAAGTCCACTGACACAAGTCTCCAGTGCCCATTACACCTATTATTGCTTGTGTAGTTGGGTACATGCATTATTGCTTGTGCAGAAGGAGTGCACACTGGAAGGTGTTACTGGAGGGATACTCTGTTAGTCTTTTATTGCATTTTATTTTTTATGTTGTTGTTTCATCAAGTTACAGGTATCACCTTCTATGGTATGCCCTATAGTGCCTTTTTTTTTTCCCCCCTCTTCATTTCTTTTGGTTTGGCTTTGGGTTTTTTTTCTTACTGACTTGTTTCTGGGAAAGTCATTTGTTTCATGGCTTGCAGCTCGTGTGTTTGTGTGTGTGTTTAGGAGCTTTGTGTGGGGTTTGGTTGGCTAACTTTCCTTCAATATCTCATTAAGGTTTTGCAGTGGTTTACTTAAATACTCTCTCATCATCTGAATAAAATGGAGAATATGCAACTCTTAAAAAAACACATAAAATAATTAAAAGACAAATTGCTAGGGGTTTTTTTGCTTAAGGAAGATACTTTTGTCAGTAGAAGTTTATTCTTTCTTTGGATATTTAGTTTTACTTGCTATAGATTGACATGGAATTCTTCTCAGTCTGATTTCATCAGTACTCAAAATAACTTTTTAATAAAAATTTTCATTCCACATTATGAATAGGGAGTTACTCATTTCTTATATTTTCCCACAAATTTAGTATATTGTTTTATTTTTCATGTTAATAGTTTAATATAAATGCAGCTGAGTAAGAGGTGCCTAAAGAGCAGTAAATTGAGCAGTGACATCCCAAGACAGGACTGTAAATGGCAATATCTAAATGATGTAACTTCCAAGGTTGCATTTAATGTTTGTTGCAGAGTTGCATGTCAAAGGGCTCCTTCCTTCAATTAGCTTTCCAATTTGTACCTTAATGGGATCTCGCAGGCTTCTGCAAGTCAAAGTGTATTTCTTCAAGGCTTCCTCTCCCTGATTGAAAGTGGATATTTTATGGAATATTTAGGCTTTTTCCTATTTCTAAGTTCTGTAAACATCTGACATTTCTAGAAGTCTTGGTATACCGGTCTCAGGACAGTACATATTTTGATATTTTGCATGGAACTAGATCAAATCCATTGTGAAAATCCAGATGTAAAAAAACATGTATGTTAAAAGGACAGCTGATTAATTTCTAATCAACTCATACTATGTAGAACAAATCTTCCACATCCTGCAACTTAACCAGATGATTTTCTTTATTTCATATTTTAGTCAGCTAAGTTTCCTCACAATAAAAGAAGAATTAACTTGTCTTAAAAGGATAAATGGTCAAGACACTGCTTGTAGAGAGCTCATGCAGAGCAGGTTTGGGGATGATTAACATCATCTCTTAGCACTCACAGTGCTGCAGTTACTGGTGGTAAAGGCAGGACAATAGGCACTGGCATTTATTTCTGGTAATCTTTTGGTGTTTCAGGAATACTTCTAAAAGCATCTTCATCCTGAGAATTAAACTGGATACAATCATCAGCAAACATTAATAAATGCTGGTTTTGTATCGGGGAGCTGCACAGGAGCACCAGGTCCCAGTATTTGCAGTGTTTGTTCTGCAGTAGAAGGAAATGCTTTTGTGTTGTCCACACCAACAGGCACAAGTGTGACACCTGTTTAGCTCTGAGGTGTCTCTGAATAAACACAGTGCTTATGAACAGAAATTCTCTGCTGTCTTTGAAAAACGCCATGTGAATGGCACATATGCACACTTCATGAAACCTCTGAAGCATAAAATATCTGAAACTGTAACTAGGGAAGTATCAGCAATTTCAAATGCAACAAAACTTGCTGTAACAGTCTTTCCTCTTGATTTATTTTGGTAATTCTAATTCCTAGAAGTTTTTTTTAAGAAATAGTATGTAATATTTAAAAATCCTAGAGCTGCTTCCTACGGAGATGTGATGCTTGATACTAAACAGATAGAATTTAGCTCATACATATATATTTTTTGCATATAGCTTTCCATTGTTTGCAGTGTTTTCAGAATGACCTCTGCTGCTAAAATTTGAAATCCATTTTCAACAAAAGTGATGTCAAAATTCAGCATCCGACCTCAGATAACTGAAGCTAGAAATTCAAGGCTGAAACATTCATGTTCTTAATGCCATTAGAAATACTTAGGAATAGTTGAAAGTTGAAAAGGGAGCACAGAGTAAAAGTTTTGGTGGTCCTGTGCATATTAGTATGTAACTTTTTTTAATGCTGTTCCACTTCTATGTTTCATAAAAGTTTCTTTTCCTCACTTAAAATTTTAACACAACCCCTAGTGAAAAGGCAGATACTAAATGGACTCTATTGCATGCCAGTGTTGTTTGTAATCTCTAGGTGAAGAGTTGGTCCCTGTTAACATGCAGTGTTCTTTTAATACAGGCAGTTGAGTTGAAATAATTGAAACAATCTATTTTTGACACAGCTGACATTTTTATAGAGGTTTCACTCTGAAAAGTCAATCAGACTGTTGTTTTTTTTTTTTTTACTCACAGACTGAGACCTTGTATGCCAGACTTGATCCAAGGCATGTGTTTTCTACTACAGCTAAAAATGCTGCTGAAAAAGGATGGGGAAAGAGGATGATGCTTTACAACACAAACATGTTCTGTCATGTTCTTTTCATGTGTCTTCAAATTATAAATGATTCAGATGTTTACAGAAAGCAGTCTCTAGCAAGTTGGTCTATGATTAGTTATGACTTTACTTGCCTCCAACCATCACTGATTATTGTTTTATACTATAAGGTGTGGATCCTGAGCTGTATGAATTGACAACCTCAAAACTGGAAACTTCCAATGCAAGCAGCAGAGTGACTGATGCTTTTGCAAGGCTCATGTCCACAGTGGAGAAGGCAAGCACGTCCACAAGGTAAATGCTCTTCATTGCACATTATTCTTCTGTTTCTAAGGGTGGTGTGAAATGTGAGGTGTGAATGTGTGTGCAGTTTTAGGGCAGAAGCTCCTGAATGATCAAAAGGCTTTAGATTTTAAATCTGAAGTTCATTGTACTGTGGTTCCTATTTCAAATTATCTCAGAAGTCTACAATGAGATGGGTAAGAGTTTATGAGCTGAAGGGAAAAGATCACCAAGACCTATGCTGAAAAGGCAGAGCCAAAGACTGAACTGGAGGAAGCAACATCCTGAACATCAGAGCTCAGAGTGGCTCCTGAGAGTGGCAGGGTGAACTGAATCAGCTCAGTGACCTAGGGCTCACACAGGGGACTCTCCTTGGTCTCTGTGTAATTTATAAATAAAGAATGTTGCACAAGTTAAATGATAACAGACTAATAATTATTACTATATTTGTCCCTTCGCAAATATTCCTAACACCTGTCAAAACTTCAGTGAGCAAACATCAGTTTAATTTTGCTGTTGCACGTTAAGAATTGAATGTGAAGTTGGTTTAGGATGTCACTTCTGCCTCAGTGGAGCACACATAAAGTAGTTTTGTGCTTTTTTTTATAGGTGGCATCTGTAGAAAGGCTTTAGACATCAAATGGCTTGCTTGAAGTCAGGGCTTTGATTTGGTCCAGAATCATCTCTCCATTTACAAGCTTGTATTCTTTGGGTTTATTTCTTTGTGTGTCTTAGCAGTAGGAACCTAGACTGTCTTAACATATAACTAATGTCTGTGCCCTTTAAAAGAAATGCAGAGGAATCTTTACCAAGTAAAACATTGTTTTTTTTGGAAGTGTGTGCCTCAACATGCAACAAGTGCATGATAACATATCTTCACTCCCCAGTGAGCCTTAGGGTTTATTCAGCACTCTTGAAGTAGATGTGTTTTCATGCAGCAGCCCTTAGGAGGAGGCACAGTCATGGTGGGATGGAGCTGGCTTGCTTAAAGTGACTAATTTGTAATTTTCAAGAGTTCTTGTCAAACATGCTCTTTTACTAAGAAAATCTTCCCAGTTTTCCTGCAGTGATAATTTTGAAAGTGAGCATGAAATCAACCAGCCATGAAATTTCAAGGGAGAACCAGTAGAGGGAACTCCCCACTTCCATGCTGATTTTTGGGTCTTCTGGATTGCTTCTTTTTCTATCCATGGAGTGCACATGCTCTTCCTGGAGATACTGTAGTGGAGGTTTGGCTTTCAGGAATTAGAAAACATAGTTACAGTTGAAATACTTTTGTATTATATTCTAAGCTTAATTTAAAAGTAACCACAGCAGGACATGCAAACTCTAAATGTATCTTTGTTGTATCTGCACTCTTAGATTTGTACCTTGCTTTAGGATGTCTTAGCTTTTTGTTTACAAAGGAACTTTCTTTAAGTGTTGACCCTCATTTTTCTGTGCTGTTTTTTTGATATGAGGGGTTTGGTTTTTTCCTGAGTGCTTCCACAATGCACTTGAAAGCTCTTAGTTGTGCTCTTAAAGCTCTTTATCCAGATGTCAGAGCTCTTCCCCTGTTCTGGAGAGCATTGCTTACCAGCAGGAACTGGTTCTAGATCTGTGATGTAGCATTATACCAGGCTGGGACCTCAGACTTGGAGGCTAAGTTCAGACACACACAAGGATTTGCTGTTTTCATGGTTTAATACATTTTGTATGTTTTTATCAACTCTGAATTTAAAAAAAAAAATCATGTGCTTTTTCTTCTTGATTTCATGCTCCCCAAAAGAAAAGCAGTCTGGTTTTTCAGGCCAGAAGCCTTCTGTAAAATAAGAAGGTACAGCCTCAGCAGTATGCCAACTAGTGTGGCACAATGTTAGCTTTTTGTAATAAATTTGTTTTTCTTTTCAGTTTTATAAATTCTTTTGTAATGAACTGGAGACTTTAAAATAGGAGTGGCCGGGTACAGCCAGGTCAGTGAGAATGAGGTTCATGCACCAGCCTGGAAATGTGAACTGTTAGACATCAATGATAACTGGCTGAGGAAGGCAAAACCAGTGGATTAGGATCACTCTGATGGCAACTTCAGTACTGCTGAGGCTATCCCATGTCTGTTGGCTGAACTCAGGATCTTTAGGGTAAAGTTTGGAGTGGAAATACCACTGTTCAGCTGTGGGATGCCATGTGAAGAGTTGTCTTTGTCTAAAGTAGCCCTGTCTTTGGTTGCAAAGCCATCTCTTGAACCAGAAAGTCTATTTCTCAGCAGGAAAGTATTGGGAGAGGAGGGAAACTTCCTCCTGAGCTTGAGCCTGAAACTTTGACAGCAGCAATAAGTGTTGAAGGTCAGGGATCCAGAGCAGCATTCCACAGAGTCTCCAGCCTTGCCTGGTTCCATAGAATTGGCAGAGATCAAAAGTTTATCTGCTGTCTTTTTGAAGGAAAGCAGAGCACTGATACCTTTCCAAGAAATGGCCAAAACCCTCATTTAAACTGGAAATACTCCTTGGGGATGTTGTTGGATGGAGCAGGCTAACTCTTAATTACAGAGTGTTTTTAAAGTGCATTTCTCTAATCAGCTCATTGTTGCTGATAAAGCCTGGCCTTGCTGGTGGTATCCTAAAAACCCTTTGCAAACATGAGAGGTGACTGAAGCCCTGAAAGACTTGAATGCTGCAGGAAGGGGTTGGAATGCAAAACAGAACAGTGACATGCAAGTGATGGATAGACAAAGCATTCCCTCTTTCTTGCCTGATTTTCTTCCAGCAACCTTCCTGCCTGTAGGTCTGGTTCATTTCTTGTGGCTTAGAGTTAGCATGCCTTTGAAAAGGAAATTTAGTGCCTACAGACAGAGGGGCTGGTACAAATGCTTGGGTAGGGGTATATCCCTCCTGTCCTTCTTGGGAGGGAATGTAACCTAGTGTAAGAAAAGAGATGGACAGGGGCAAAGTGTGCTGTAGAGGATTATTTTGAAACCTCAGACAGAGACTTTGTTTTGATCCAGGGATGGGTCCTTACATGGTTTTGTAATCAAAAGTTCTGATCCCAAAGCAGATAGAAATAGGGCAGCTGGCACTGACAGTCCACTCACTCAGGTGTCTGTTCTTTAAGCCATGGCACCTAGAAATGAGGAGTGCTTGAGCAGGAGAAGCTCTGCAAGACTCCTCTCCACTGATCAGGGCTCAGCAAAAGAATCTCTTGGCAATGGGAAATCTTCAGCAAAAGTGGTGCCTGAAGTTAATGCACAGTCACTCCTCTTGCCTCTGTTAATGGACATCACAGTTAGTGGGCAGTTTGCTACCTTTAAAAGGTAAAACCTGGCTGCAGTGATGATGCTACTTTGTCTTTAGGGTTGTCCTGGTGATATTTGCTGCCAGAAGTGTTGGTTGTTACCCAGAAAGGGTACTTGTATTGTCCAGTTTTGTTGTATTGCAGAGGAACCTGCCTCTCTCCACTGAGGAATGGAGACTTTTGGCCATCTCATCCCTTTCTGCACTGAGGTGATTTCAGAAAAGGGTTTGAGTCTCATTACCAAGTGATTGTATCTGTAGTTCTGTCTTGGTCACAGTTAAGCAGTGGTTGCTGTGTCAGTGCATTAGCTTCTCCTGCTTTAGAAATACTTTTTACATTGCATTGGAGTGGATAAGTTATTGCAAAGGGGAATGTTCCAGCCAGAAGGGGAGCAGTGGGTAACTGTGAGGGATTGGCCCCTCACTGGTGTGCCTGTTCTGCAGAGAGCAGCTGGCACAGCAGCAGTGGTGGCACTGTGCTGTGACAAAGGTGCTGCATGTGACTCCAGAGGGAAAGACAGCGCTGCCTCTGGGCCCAGCAGTGCCATTGCTTAGCATGCTGCAGAGGAGGAAGAGGAATATAAATAGCAAGGAGTGTGTGAGCTCCATCTAGCCTGATGAACAATTGCAGGAACCATCTCCAAGGCAGCCCTCTTCCCTTGGCTTCCTCTGCCAAGCAGTCCTTTGTTAGCTCTGAGTCCTTGATCATCAGGAGTTGGTACCTTTAAGGGGCTTGTGGTAAGTGATTATTAATAGTGGCACAGGCTACTGATAACAGTGGTGGGTGAGAACCACATTTCAACAGCTCAGAGATAGTCCTTGAGTGCAAACAGAGCTGACTGTGAAGTTGTTAGAGGAGGCACATATTGGCTCTCTGCTTCTTCCTTCAGTAAAACCAGCACACAGCTTTGTTTATCCTCCAGAATTTGGTAATCTGCCTAGTCAGTAGCTCGTGAAATTCCACTGTAGCAGAGAAAAAAATTATTGCTGTTCTGTGAAGGTAAGTCAAATTTAGTGTTCAGGCTGCCTCATCTAGAGGACTTTCATCGAGTGGGAATTTCAGTGGCAAACAGAAGGGATAGCTCAGTGTCAGCACTATGATCAGTGGTGATGGTCACCACAACCATCAGATGTCAAGGATGCATTTGACTCCAGATCTTTTTTTCTTCTAGCTAAGGAATTCTGAGCTTCTGTGGAAGCAAACACGTAGCCCCTTGCTTTCCACTGGTCTCTGCTCAGCTGAAGAAACAATCCTCGTGGGGGCTGACAAAAAGTACATGCTGCTTCATGATTGGAGAGGACATTGCCCTCTCATGGCCTTGGTTTCAAGCTTATAAATAAGACCAGATACAGAAAGGAGATTTCTGAAGTGCTCTAGGGAAAGCAGTTTCTTTGGTTCAAGTATTTTGTCTCAGCTTTTTTTCCCACAAAGGGGAGGGAGCTTATTCAGTTGCAATTTCTTACATCATTACAGGATTTAGCAGGTGCCTTTTTGAAACTGGAATAATGTTTAATGGAAAACTGAGTATTTCTAGCAGTAGGCAGTGTTCTTCAAAGATAAGCCAGATATGTGTAAAGTATGGATATTTGGGCAAAGGAGGGGGGTCTGTAGCAGTCTGAGCCAGGCTTCATTTTACTTGGGAAGTGTGAATTTTTTGCATAATAGTGAGAACCAAGTGACGTGGGATTCAGGCTTCTTTATTCATTTGTGCTCAGTAATTCTTGTGAATAATGCAAAAGGCAAAGTAAACCCTAGTGGTTCCCAAACTGCTCTGTGCATCATGGCTGCTCATATCCTTGCACTTCAAAGCAAGTAGATACACTTATTTGTGAGGCACCTTCTGCTGCTGCTGAATCCTGAGGGGAAAAAAGGTTTTGGGATCACAGTGTGGAGTGGCATGATGGGCAGTGTGAGAACAGTCATGAAAACACAGCATAAGTGCTTTTTTATTTTAAAATTACTGAGAAGTAACTTAGACGTTTCTTAATGTCCTTTTAAGATCTTTTCCATTGTATTTTTGAAGAATTGTACCAGATTTAGATAGTTTAGAACCAATGCTCCAAGTGTTTTATCTGTAGAATATGGGCATGGTTATCTCTTCAAGTGAGTCTCTTGACTCTTGAAGCTGCTAAAAAAAAAAATCTGTAAAAATTATCATTTGAATAGGATATTTTTTCCTTATTGCAACAATATACACAGGAACATTTTGCTGACTCTCTCTGTTAACACATTATTGGTAGGCAGGTAGGTATTATAACATTAGACTGCCTTCAAGGAGCTTGCAGAAGTGCCTGTCAGTGGGAGACAAGCTGACAGAACATTGCTTCACTCAGTGGTTGTTTCAGTGATCCCAGGGTTATTAGGTACTGGATTAATGCACTTTGTTCTCTTCCTCCCAACAGGAAGCCTAAAAAGGAAGAACATCTTAGTGAAGAGGCTGCCAAGGTGATTTCTAGCCTTCCTGACTTAACTTTCATGCATGCCAAGGTGTTGATGTTCCCAGCCACATTAACACCTTCAACAAGCTGCCAAGAAAAGGTAGACTAAAGTGATGTGAATTGGACATTTTCTATTGATTTTTTTTCTTCCCTCTGCGGGTCACAAAAAGCAATCTTGCTTTAATTAAAAAAATATCAAGTTCAGATGATTTGTTGGTAAGCAGCACTAGAAAGGTATACATAGTAATGTATATTTATTTACATACTGGAGTCCTAAATTTATATTAGAGAAAAATGTAAATAATTGGGGGTAAATCTTTTTGAAGATCTATTCTTTTTGTTGTGCTGGGCTGTATACATTTATGTCTTTGTGAAATACACTGGTGGTGTCCTTCTTAAAAAAACTTTTAAAAGTTTAAAAAAAATCCTATAAACACATAATGAAAACTTCAATCTTCACGATCTGTGAAGTTGCCCCTTAAGACTTTCAGATTGCATTGAGCAACTTTTTCTTTCCTGCATATATTAAAATACTTCTTGCTGGAAAAAAAAATCAAAAGGTAATGTTGTCCCTTTTGTGGGTTTTTCAGTTACTGTTTCTTTAAAACCCAGTAATTTCTTTTGTGTTTTAACAAGCTTAAGATGTGTTCTTCCTTTTCTTTTCCCGCATCCCCTCCCCCTGTTTGATTGGTTGGCTGATCAGTTTTTATGTTCTTGAACTTCAGTAGTATGGCTCTGTCACTATATAGCCTTTTGAAAGGTATGCTGTCAGTAATTTCTTGTTCCAGTTATGGATTACTGTCTAAACACTTGATTTAATTTTTTTTTTTGGTCATTAGAAGGTTGTCTGCTCTTAATCAGTTTGATTTGGAAAAGAAGGACCAAAACAATATGAATGTCTTACAATGAAATTTACCTGTTAAAAATTTTTATGTTCTATTGTACCACTATTCCTGTTTGATTTTGCACAGTGTAAAATGACATAATCATAGATTGCTATGGTTTTAGGCTGTATATACAGTAAAAAACTATGGGTTGTAAATGTCTGGGGAAATTCCTATGGAAAAAAGAGAGCTATGTCGAAGAACCTCTAAAAAGGTCAATATGCATGCCCAAGGTCTTTTGAGATTTAAGTGTGTAAATTTCCTTTTAGCTTACACAAAATAAAATAATTTAAAAGATACATATGTATACAGCTTGCTGTCTTTTTTTACAGAATGTGTGCATTGCTCACTTTTCTGTTAGTGGTAAAATTGATGTGCTGTAGGACCTTTTGATTTGTGCTGCTCAGTCCCACAAAGCACAAACCTGGCAGGGTCCTGCAGGTTTTCCTTCAATTCTCCTATCTCTTTATCATGTTGGGAGTCAATCTTTTACTTCTGTCTCCAATTTCCCTTCTGGCTTGTAGGGCAGTGTGGCTCATCGTATTTAGGGTTAGAGACTTCTTCAAAGCATTTGGCAAGATTCAGCTGTAAGAAGCACCAGCTATGGTGAGGTGAGAAAGGACAGCTGGGTTTGCTGATTTCTTAGCTGCAGAAAACCAGAAACACTGCAGTCACAGAACTCTCCTCTCATGTTAGCTCTGTAAACATCTCATCAGAGGGTCTCAGTGGAGGTAAGGCTTGGAGCTCTCAGGGTCTCTACTGCTGCAGGTAGGGCATGTTCTGGGTGCTGCTGTTTTTTGATGGTGCATGGACATAAACTTTTCCATGTCTTTGTTATGTGCACAGCTCTTTAAGGGCTCAGTAGTCACCACCAGTTCATCACCTAACATCTTGTTCTGAGAAATCTCTAGTGTGTTTTTTTATCTGTTATTTAAATTCTTTATTGTCTGACAGCGCTTGGGTCAGAAAAGCCTGAGCTTGATGTCATCAGCTGGGTAAGCTGAAAGGTTGTCCTTGCAAAAGGAAGCTTTTAATTCTCCTTGAGAGACCAGTGCTGGGGTTCCATCTTTGTGAGTGCAGGAGATTGAGTGAGTGGTGTCTGGTCAGAATTGAGAGAGCAGCTCCTATGGTTATGGTAAAGTTAATTTGTAAAGGCTGAATTGTCTCCTTTGCCCTCTAATTGGTACTGCAGTATACAATGATGGGGTATCAAACTGCACCCTGTTGTAGCAGAAAAGGTTTGAGCAAAAGCCATCTGCTTTACCATGTAGCCCCAAACCCACTTGTGTTTGCTGTTTCTGCAGATTTTCATTGCAGCACTGACTTCATGCCCGTTACATGTCAAAATGAGCTTTGCTAATCTCCCAGGTTTAGCACAGTATTCTTTAGTGCCTGCTTTTTGTATCCTTCAGTTCTGGGCTTGGGCTGCCCTAGGTTAAAATTGGTGCCTTTGTTTCCGTGGCTGTGGCGTATCCCTGGGAGCTGGAGCAGTGGGGTGGCTGCAGCACAGAGCTATAGCTATTGTTTCAGGGAGAATATGTTTAGGAGCTGACTCGTGATCCTTGTCTGGCAGCGAGTGGACTGAAGTATTAAGGAGAGGTGGGGGTGGAAGTGCCAGCTGCAAGTTGATCTTTAGTCTCCTCACAATTGCCTCCAGAGGCAGCTGCCCATTTGTCTTCCAGTCTCTGAGTGCAGTTCTGGTGGCCTGTCGTGCATGGGGGAGGGGAAAAAGGAGATTTCTATTGAGACTGATGTACCAATCTGAAACTTTGTGAAACCTGGTACTATCCAGAATGTGTTTATGGGGTTTTTATGTTCTTTCTGCATCCCACAGACCTTCACACTGCTGAAAGATGTAAAGCTTACATCCAAATTCAGCCTTTTGCGGTAGATGCTGCCTGCCTTAAAATGTAGGACTGCTTTCAGTCTCCTAGCTTAAGCCTCCTTTTTTTGTTGTTGATGGTGGGATGGACAGACAGGATCCTCTTGCTTCTCTCCTCTGTCTTGTACAGGCAGCTTTGTTCATATGCAGAAAGTTTTGGCTAACAGATTCAGCTGCATCAGGGTTGTCCTTCCGTGCTGTTCCCATTGACACAACATGCAGTGCCTGGTTTAATCTTGCCAGCAGCCCCATGGGCAGGATGGCCGTGGATGCTTTGTGCACATTTGTGTTGCTGTGCATTGTCACCAGACATGGCAGGGTGCATCCCTTTTAGCCCAGAGCTGGTGTCACTGAGCAGCAAGTGCCTATGTGCCCGCCCAGGCCAAGCAGCAGAGCACACCTGCTTCAGATGCAATCCCCTGAGCTGGCACGTGGCCAGGGAGCAAAGTCCAAAGATCCCAGTGTGAAGTGAGCTGCAGGCTCCTGAATGACTGCTAGGAAGGGCTGGGCTCTGCTCAGTGTTATCTGGAAGACTGTGCTGTGGGACCTGGGGATTCAGCTCTGCCTTACACAGAGCACCAGCACTGCTCCAGGTGCTGGCAGTGCTGCTCTGCCCACAGCACCTGGAACGTCTATACCTTCTCTCAGAGTACCATTAGCTCAGCAAATTCATTTTGAGATGCCAACAGTAAAGCTTGCAAATAAATGTGTGTACATGTCCTCAAATGCAGAGAGTGTGTATTGAATTTAACACTTATCACATTGAGTTGTGGTACAGAATTTTACCTGGTAATGAAATCATCGTGTGGAAAGTTTGGTTGTTGGACTGCTACACTTGAGCTGAATATCTGTGGCCTTTTAGGATGTGAGAGAGATGCAGCTCAGTGCGTGTAAGATGAATCACCCTTGGTCCAGCCTTTACATTTTGTGCCAGTTCTGCAAATCTGCATATTTTTCTTGTAAATTTCAGAGCATTTTGAAAATACAGGATGGTTGCAAAATACACTTGAATATCATTTATAAAAGCATAGATCATCTAATAATTGCATAGTACCTGCTAGGAGTGTCTGCTACAAAATCAGAGAAGTTTTTTGTCTTCTGGCCTCTACCAAAGAGCGTAGCCATTAAAGGCAGAAAGCAGCCTGGTCTGCTCCCTCCAGAGAGCCTGGAATGTGAAAGGAGATGGGAAGAAACACATTTAAATTCAGAAGCCTAAAAACAATTGGAGGAGGAGCTGGAAGAAAACACAAAGCAAGAGCTCAGCAGAAGAAGAAATAGTAAGGTGAAGCTGTACTCAGAGTAAAGGCAGCTGGGAGAGCTGTAGGGAGAGCAGATGGTGGAGAAAGTGGGATACAAGCATGAGGAGCAGGAGCATTTGGAGAGAAGGAAAAGCCTGGGCTGGATTACAGGTGCACACACTGTGCCCACTGGCTGCTTTCCTCCAAAATCTGGAAGTGAGCCTTGGAGCTGCAAGGGTCTGAGTTCCTGTTCTGCAGAAGAAATGTGTCACAGCCATGGGGTGTGTGGGAGCTGCATCGCCACAGCCCCCCATTGCTGTCAGTTATTGCTGGTAGAGAGCTGGACTGCAGACTGAGGGAGTAAATGCAGCTGCTGGTGCCTGTCCCAGCATTGACACACGTCCAGATGTGAGAAGACCTTTGTCAAAATTTATTTTTAGATAAGGAAGTACATTATAGTTCCTCACTGTAGGTATAAAATGAAATCCTCCAAAGCAAAGCTCTGCTGTGGATTTGGAGCTGCAGCTTCAGTCCTGTCATGTGTCTGCAATGTGACAGTTGTTGCTCACATCCTATCCTCCTGTCCTCACCTGATCCTTGCCTCGTGCCCTGTGCAGATCGATTCTGAACCAGCACAGTGCACTGCAACTTCTCTGAAGGGCCCTGCTTGCTGTGGCTGCAGGGAAGGGATGGCCTGGGTGGGAATTGCAGAGAAGGCACAGTGATGCTCTCCTGGCTGCAAGCAGCTGGCCATGCCAGCTTTTTTTGCAGGAGGTGACTTGTGCCCTTCTGTCATTTGGTACCCAGCATGGGTTGCATGGTTGGAATGTGCAGAAATGCTCATTTCACTGGGATGTGCTTAAGCAGCTGGGGGCTTTGCTTGTTTGATACTCAGTGGCACTGGGAGTCAGGTTCACATGTGATGCATCCAAAACTGATGGGGCTCTTGTTTTCACCTTGTCAGCCTGTACTTTACAATGTAATATGTGTTGTTAACCCTGTGTTACAGACAGGTTGTGAAGATCAACTCTGTCAGCAATATCTGAGAAGGACTCAGCTGGCACAGGTCTCACATCTCAAAGGCAGAGGGGGATTCTGTCTCATGTCTGGATTCACTCTATGCTCACCAAAGAAAAGTATTTCTCCTAGTTTAGGGTCTCTGAGTCTTCCTCTGCAGGTCCAGTGATTCTGTCAGGACCCTGCTGACCTGGCACACACCTGCAGAGGTTCCTTGTGCTGTGTCCCATACAGGAATTGGATTGTGTGCCTCAGGTAAGGTTTGGAACTGCTTCTAGAATGTGAAAGGGCAAAAAAATGTTTCTCCTTGAACTAAAAGACGCTGGGGTCCTGTGGGAAACAAAATAATTCAAAGGAGAGTCAAACTAGAGTATTGTACATATTTGTAATGTTTGCCTAAACATCCTCAGTGATTCTTCTGGCTTTCTTTCCATATGCTTGATGATCCTTTTGGCATAGTTTATGTTTAGAATGTGTACCCTGTGTGTGCAGTATACTGATCTGAGGCTCAGGCTGGGCTGTGTTCCCTGAGGGATTCTGCTGGGCTGTCACCTGTGCCCTCACTGCTTCTGTGCCCAGGTGACATTTTCTCCACCTGCTGCCATGGAGCTGCTGTGAGTGATCTTTGCTCACCTTGCTCATCAGGGTTTGTTGGTGCTGGTGCATGGGCAGGTCCTGGTGTTTGCATGGTTCACACCAGCTCCAGCAAGCAAACCCCCAAAATAGGAGAAGGTTCCCTGCTGGGATTGCTGCCATGGTGTGAGCCTCACCTTCCATATTGAAAGCAGTGAAGTTTCCTGGAGAGGGAGGGGAAGCCAAGGGGCAGGCTCAGCTCAGCAGCCATGTGTGTGCTTCAGTGAAATGTGTCTCAGTTGGTTTTAGACTCTTTAAGTGATTACACACTCAGTGTTCATTTCCCTCAGCACAGAATTGCAGTCAGGGCAGACTGTCCTCATCTTACAAACAGCACAAAGTGTTGCCTTGCCTGAGCTGGCCTTCAGGAGGCATTGCACAAGGGGAGGAAAGCAAAGCAAGTTCCTTGGATCAGACCTCACCGTGTTGCCTGGCCCCCAGCAGCTCAGCAGGACACCTGGCAGAAAAGCAGCTGTCAGGGGTTCCTCAGGGAGCTGGGTCCCCTGCCATGGTCTGTGGGCACCCCAAACCGTGCTGCAGTACCAGCCCAAGACCTCAGTGGTGTTCAGCTCCATCCTGGTGATCCAGGCTGGGCTGGGCTGGCTCTGCACAGGGCTGAGCCCTCTGCACTTGTCCCTGGGGGAAGAGCCCATCCCACCCCAAGCACTTTGCTGGCATGGATGCAGCCCCTTGTGCCACACTGGGGAGTTTGTCTGTTACAGACTCCAGCTCCAGGGATAAATTGGCCTCTCCCAGGTTAGATCCACGTTGCTAATTGTCAGCTGCAGCCTCTTGGTGTAAGTGGCCCAAAGAACCCCTAGGAAGAGTCTCCCCTATTGCTTGAGGGAGCAGCCAGTCTTGGCCACAGCAACACAGGGGAAAGGAGGGCAGTCCTGCTGCTCATGCCACACAACTTTATCCCAACATGTCTGCCCAAAGCCAGTGGACAGCTCTGTGATGAGAGGAGCAGATTGAGGCACAGTGGGATGTGCAGAAGACACATGTGTGGTCATGGCAGAGCTGTCTCTGTCTGATGTTCTAGTTCTGTGTTCTTTGTCTATGTTCTCTGTCTAATGTTCAATGTTCTAGTGGCCTCTGGGCTGTCACTCAGGGTCTGCAGGGCTGTGATACTGTCTGAATTGTAATTTTGCTGTGGTTGGAGCTGGTTTTTCAGGTCTTCTTCAGTTGAGGAAAAGAAGTGTGTGAGGAGACTGACTGGAAAGAACAAGTGAACACTGGCAGCTGTGTGCAGACACTCCATGAGTAGCTGGACCACTGGTTTGGGTTGGTTTTTTACTCCTTTATGCTCACCAGTCTAAGGAGTTTGCAGAATACAAGGCAACAAGATTTGCTGAATCTCTCCCTTAAGCACTTCAGTTGCTCACAAGAGTCTTGGAGAAGGATGTGGGAGCACCTTCCACAGGAATTCAGAGCAGAAAGTACCTAACAGGCACTTTCAGAAATGCAAAGGCTGGGTCAGGACCCATAAGGCATTTTTGGATCACATTTTGCCTTTTAAACTACAGGGAGCATTAGCACAAGTAGAAAACATGGATATTTTGGAAACAAATCAAAAGCAGTCATGAAGTGTCCCCCTAACACCTTCAAATCCTCCCTTTCCTCTCTGTCTCCAGCCCCAAATATCAAACATTTTGTCCCAGTCTCAGCAACTTGGACCTGAAACCTGTTTGCACGAGAATTCTGCCACCAAAAAGGGCTTTTTTCAAGGCTGTGTGATTTTACTGGTGCAGGGACTGTGTTTTCATTGGGAGCACTAAAGCCTTTTGTCACTGAGTTGATGATGAGGCGAGTTAAGAATCCAAGTGCAGCTGGTGGGGTGTTCTGCAGCTGCTCAGACTCCTGCAGGTTGCTCCACTCTGCCTTGGGCTGAGCTGCCTCCCTCTGACAATGGCAAAGGGAGCAGTTTTGTGGCTGCTTTGTGCTCCTACAGGACATTTTCTCCCTTTTCCATTTTGAAGGGATGTCCTATCCCTTTCTCTCTATCCATGGCCACCTAGATGAAGTTCTTCTGGCAATTTTCCCCCTCCTTTGGCTGGGGAGGAGGAAGCAGGGTGGAAAGGGAGCAACAGACATCTGTCCTTTAGGTTTCCAGTCAGTGCAGCTCCTCAGCAGGCTGGCAGTGTCAGCTGAGTCCTTAGGAAAGCTGTTCTTTCATTCAGGAGGCAGCCTGAGCCAATTCCCCCAGTGCAGGGCTGAGGAGGTGTGGGGAGTTTGGTCCTTCCCAGCCTGTGGGACCATTGCAGCTGGCACAGGCTCCTGTGCATTCCCTGTGCTGGGTTTGTGCAGTCACTGCAGGACCAGGCTGGCACTGTGCAGGTGAAGCTGTCTCAGGGCACTGCTGGAATATTGCAGTGTGTGCATTTCAATTTCCATCTCTTCCTGAAAGCCACCTTCTCCTGAGGCTGGAGTGGGTGTAGGGAGATCCCTGGTGAGGGGCAGCACTGCCCAGGCCAGCCTGGCACTGCAGCATGAGGGGAGAGAGTCCAGGGCTTGCTGGCAACAAATTCCTGACTCTACTGATCCCTGGAGTTTGCTTCGAGTTGGGAGGATCACAGCTGAAATCCTGTTAGGCCTGGTGTGCAGCAATCTGCCTCCCTGACATCTTGGTCTTACTCTGCCACTCGTGGCCAGCAGGGTTGAAAATTCCCCCTCGTGTTTGCAAGTGTGAGCACGATGTGGCTGCCCTGCTTTGCACGTGGTGGTGAGAGAGCCATGGTGTGTGGTGGCAAGGGGACTTCAGTGTGTTTGCAGGAAGAATTTTACAGTTCTGCTGCTGTTGCTGGAGAAAATTCCCTTTTTGATGGACACAGAGATTGCTGTCTGCAACTGGGATTCCAAGGGTAGATGTGCCTGTGATAAGGCATCAGGCCTCATTTACCTGCAGAAAGGTTGATCAGTGAAAAAAGTACTTTTCCCTGGTGCTCTCTGGTTTTCCCCACGAATTTGGGTGTCTGAATACCCATATCTGTCACCTGGCACATTGCTGAGTGGTCCCTAAATCAGAAATGGTCCTCAAATCTGAGAGCTTGCAGGGGCAGAACATGGCCACCAGCAACAGATAAAAAATGAAAAAAATTATTTAATGCAATGGTGTGCTATACTGCCCCAGATTAAATGTTTCCACCTTCAAAAGCAGAGTCCTACTCTCCAGATTTTAAAGAAACCTTGCAAAATGCAGCTGAGCTGCAGGCAGGGACAGATTTGCAGGAAGGGAAGCTGCATTGCTGCACCTCAGATGTGGGCAAGCGACTTTCTGGTCTTGTCCTCTACCCTGGCAAAAGGTGACCAGCTCTCCACAAATTTTTGAAAAAGAAAAAAGGATAGAAGAAAGGGGTGGGTGGGGGAAGCCTGGTTTTTCCCCCCTGTAAGGGCTGAGTTGGTTCTGCAGCGATGCCAGTGACAGGCAGAATGCACCAAAGGTGTGCTCAGGGTTTCTGTCAGCAGCTGGCCTGCAGCACTGGAGCAGGAGCATCTGGGCAAAGCTGAAGTATCAAGAGGTGGGGAAAGGCTTTGATTTATGCATTAATAGGGTCTAGTCAATCCTTGGTCTACCTGGTTTTCCTGTTTTGTCTCTGCACTGGTTATTTTTGCCTCCCTGTGTGCTTCTCCCAAGACGTCTCAGCCCGTTCACGTTTAATCTCCGTGATTTGTCCCCAGCGCCGCTGGCTGCAATCTCTGCAGGTCGCCGTGCAGGGCACTCCGGTTCTCTGTGGCTGTTTGCTGCCATCAGCACATCTGATCGCGCCTGAATTTACATCAAAGCAGCACCTGACAAAGCAGCCGGCCTGATAATCGGCTCTGGTTTCTTCTCAGCAACCCAAACAGGTGGAGGCGGGCAGGGAACGCTGGCAGGAGCACAGGGGAGATCCTGCTCCACTTCCAGCAGGGCTCGGCTCTCCCTCCTGCCTGCCTGAGCACTGCAGCCCCACTGCTGCTCTGAGCTCCCCAAAAACAGAGCTGCCCCTGGAAAAGAGGAAACTGAGACAGAGGGAGGCCTTGCTCTTCTCCTGCAAAGCAAACTGGCATGTGGGGAAGGAAGTAACTCACAAAAGTGAATTTTAAGGCTGCAGTTGCTGTTGTAGCTGCAGAAGTGCAGCCCCGGAGTCAGAGGTGCCTTTTCCCTGCAGAGGGAGATGCCAGGGTCAGGAAAGGTGCTGCAGTCTCAGTGTGATGTTTGCTGCCTCTTTGGAGCTGCTCACAGGAGGGGCTGATGAACTCAGGGCTGCACTCTCTAGCCAAACACTTCAACTCAAGTGTCAAATAATAGGGATTTACATTTACATTTGCTTTTTTGTCATTTATGCAGCCCAGACCATTTTCCCTGTCTAGTTTGCTGTGAGGAGCTAATTTTGGATAATTATCATACACAGTTATATATGATTACACACACACATGATTGATACCCTGAGAGGCACTGGGTGCTGTTTGGGTGATCCAGCTGTGTCTCATGAGCACAGTGCCCATGGGAGCTGCTCATCTTCAGTGCTGCAGCAGTGATCAGGGTGCTTACAGAACCCCAGCTTCTGTTCTCTGCTGGAAGTGGCACCACATCCCATCTCCTGTGGGCTTCACCTGGTGCTGTTGGGTCCCTGCTGCTCTGAGGGCCTGCAGCTTTCCAAGGAATGAGTGAGTCCCTGGGCTCTGCTCCATCCTGGCAGGCTGCATGTGCTCTCCTTGGGCTGGAGACTTCTGACAAGGGAAAAGCTCTCTCCCAAAAGGCTGAGGGGTGGTTTGGAGCAAATCTGGTTCATCCCTCTGTTCAGCTGGCACACCACAGGAGATGTGAAACCAGGAGTAAGTGCAAGGGACAGGAATGTGTGTGCTGGGAGCTCCCTGCAGCTTGTCTCTTCCAGAGGTGTGGCCAAGGACTGCAGAGGTCCTGGCTGCAGGAACTCCAGCTTTTCGTGCTCTTCTGCACAGAACCAACACTGCTTACTCTTTAAATCAGGCTGGGGACCCCCTGTGCAAAGCCTGCCTGTTCTGTGGGGTGCTGTGCCCTGGAGAGGGACGGGACCAGGAGCTGCTGTCCTTGGCTGAAGGACAGAGCACAAGTGATGGCTGGAGCTGTGCAGTCGGTGCTGGAGCTCCCTGGGCTCCCACTCCCTGTTATTAGTGTGCAGGGCTAAACCCACCTCCACCCAGGGGGGCTTTCACTCCTTTTTGCTCTGAGCAGGGCTGGGGATGCCTGGTTCCTCTCTGCCCTTCCCGCCTCACCTGAGGGACCAGAGGTGCTGTGCTGCCCAGTGCTCACCCCCAGCCCTGCTGTGCTCACAGCCAGCTCTTTGGGGATTAAAGGGGCTGTTTAAACAAAACAATAATAATAACACTGCAGGCAGGTTTGATTTATTATGTAGGGACTCTGCTATTCAAATGAGCTCATGATAAATGGAAGTATTGGCTCATTAAATATTGCTTTGGAGTTTGCCCTGAGGAAGGCCATGGTTTCATAGAGTAGTGGTGATTTGAGATGGTCCAAATTCTCCTTTGGATGGGTTTTTTACCTTCCAAGGATTTCTGTGGGTTTCAAGCCACTTTCAGTTGTGATCTGTTAAAACAATTTCCAGCAAACTGTCACTGCATGTCTTTGTCTCTTTATGACATATGAAAACCAGTTTTATTTTTTTTTTCCTACTGCTTAAAACCCAGGCTTGGGTGAGGCATTTGAAATATCTGCTCTTTGCTTTCTTTCCACTGAGGAGTGTGGTGGGATGTCTGGGAGCTGAGAATTATGAAGGCAAGCTGTGCTATGGCCTGCCTTAATTTAAAAGTCCAGCACTTAGAAAAACAAAGTGCCTCACTCCCACTTCTTCCCTGGCACGTGGAGCAATTGAATCCTGAATGAAAGCATGAATAAATCTGGGTAAATCCCATCTCTGTCTCTGGTCCCACAGTGTTCCTGTCCCAGCTGGCCAGCCTCTTGTCCCCCAGGGCATCAGAGCCATCCAGCAGCCAGCAAACTCCAGTATTAAACTCCCAATGGAAAAGGCCAGACAGGAGAGGGGTGAGGTCATCCCACTTGTACCCTCTGGAAGTCCCTATGGATGGGCGCCTTTCCTCCTCTACCCCAAGGCTTTAACTCCTGCTTTCCCTGGATCTTAAATGTTTGCAGCCGTGGGGTGAGATGCACCTACAGAGCACAGGCAAGCAGAGGCTCCAAATGAAACAAGGCAGGAAGTGAAATGAGAATCTCACTGTGGCGTGGCATGAAATCCTGGATTTGCATTAGGCTGAGGGGAGAGTCAGGAACCTGCAGCCCGAGATTAAAACCACCACGGAGCTAATTGTGGGTTTGCAGGAGAAAGGCAGGGACACGCTGAAAAGTTGGCTCACAATGCCACTTGCTGCATCCTAATCTCCTGGTTCCTTTCTTGCCTTGCTAATAATAAGTAAGACTAATTTAATTTTCACAACATCCCAAATCTGTGGCTCTATGATTCAGAGCCTTAATAAGATTCTCTAGCCGAGCCAAGAAAAGCTTAGTGGTTTTGAGCTTACTTTCTGTTGGGTTTCAGTTTCAGGACATTTGTGCAGTGTTGTTGTTTGTTTTGTTTTTTTAAAAACAAAACAATCTTGTATTCCATCAGGATTACTAGTGTCTCTCTTTAAGTTATTGCATGTGTAAATTGGTTGTGCTGGAGCTGGGTAAAATCTTGAGCAAAAAAGGCAAAGTTTGGCAAAATGAAAATTCGTTGTTTTGATTTGCCACATTTATTTTTTTTTCCTAGCTAGAAAAGAAACAAACCTATTTTGTTTCAGCCTTTTCTGAATAAAAGGCATTGAGATTTTCCTATTTGAAGCAACTTTTCATTTGGAATGATCTTCGGAGCTAACTTTTGTCACAGGGGCTGAAAAGTCAAAACAAAACATTTGTTTCAGTCAACCCCAAATGAATTTTTTTTTCTTTTGAAACTTTTTTAGGGTTGCCAGTGAACCGAAAAATCAGTTATTCACCCAGCTTTATATCCCATATCCTGACAGAAACTTCAGAGCCCCACCGTGACTGTTTATGTGGTGCAGCTGCCCCTAAGCCTCCGTTCATATGTTGGTAAATTATTCTGCTGCTCGGGGTGCTGTGAGACGCTGAACCAGGAGTGGGTGCCTGGCTTTGCTCCCTTGCCTTAACAAGGAGGCAGAGCTTTACAAAGTGATTTTAACTCTTCTTCTCCATGGCAGGGGTTGCCTTTGCTGGCCCAAAGGTACAGCTGCAGCCTAAAGGCTGTGTGAGAGCAGGGGGTAGGAGCTGGGTTTGAAGCAGCAGAGTTGAGCTTGGCTTTGGGGGTAGCTGAGCTTCAAAAAGAGGAGTGCAGTAATCAAGAAAAGAAAGTCCCTAATTTCAGGGTTAACCACAGTCAAACCCCACATTTAAAATGTGCTTTTCTTATGGTTACTCTGGGTGATAAATTACATATTGCAGGAAGCTATTGGGTTGTTTAACTCTGTTTGTCAGGGCACATTCTCTCTGTGTAAAGAATCATCTGCAGATGGCACAGGGTGTTCTGGAACAGCAGAGCCAAATTTGCCTGTTTCACTGAGGTTTAGATCAGTTGCTTTAGAACAGACACCATAACCAGCAATGGTTGGGCCCTGCTCACCTGGTACAGATTGCAGGTCTGCTGGAGAGGAGGGAGCTGGGCCAAATGGGTTTGTTCCTGCTGTTTGTCTTAAATCTTAATTTAGGCTTCAATCTTGATGCCTCTCCCTTGAAGCAGTGAAGCATTCAGGGCAGCACAAGAGAGCAGGCTCGGGGTGTGTGTGTGTGTGTGTGTGTGTGTGTGTGTTCTGTGGCTGCAGTTTTCCATCGGTGCCTCTGTCCCAGGGAGCCCTTCCCAGCCAGCTGGGCACGTTCTGGCACCCAGAGCTGCTGCCAAAGCTGGATTTGCCTGGGCAGGCTGGACCCACCATGCCTGCTCTGAGCCTGGCGAGCACCAGCCAGGCCAGGATGTCTTGGAGAGGACTACTCTTTATTTTTAAATCACATCTTTTTCATCCATAACTTTGGAGAGCACTTCCCCTGCCCCAGGTGCGGGTGTGAAATGAAGTCAGAGCCACATGGATTTGCTGTCCCCCAGGAGCAGCCCATCCCCTCTGGGAAGGTTGGCTTTCCTCCCCTCCCTTCTGCAGGATGCTTCTGGTTGGCAGGTCCTGAGCCCTTGGAGCCCTCCTCCTTCCCCAGGCTCGCTCAGCCCATCCATCCCCTGCCCCTCTGCTCCCCTCGGGAGCTGCCTGGGAGCGGCTGCGGGGAGCTGGGCTGGGAGGAAGGTCACACCAGGAGCACAGGGCGTGGGAGGGCAGTAGGAATAGGAGTTTCTGGCAGGAGGAGCAAGCTGGGACTTGCCACCTTTCCAAGCTCATCCCCAGGGCCTCATGGAAGAGTCGTCCCTCCTGCCCAGCACGTTTCTCTCCCTTTTCCCCCCACTCCCTTGCCTGGCATGACACATTCCTGGGTTGTCCTTGCCTTCGTGTGTGGGACTCCAGACTGGTTGAAGCAATTCCTAGTGAAAGGTTCACCAGGCACTTTGGGCCCTTGCTTTGCTCCCACAGTGTCTGGTTTTGGGGCCGTGCTGTGGCTGCTGTTTTGCATGGCTGCCATCCCCAGAGCCCCTGTGACACACAATGGGTGTACAAATCATGGCTGTGCTCCTCTCTGCAAAGGATTCTGGTGTGCTGGTGATCCCTAACCCACTGAGTCGAGGCTTTTTAACAACCCAAAATGAGTGGCAGAGATGATGAGGTGATTTAATTTTTTTTTCTTTTTTTTTTTGTTGCATTGGAGTTTTTCACTTGGGCTGGATACAGGAAACCATCCAGAATTCAGCTTGTAGTCAGTAATAAGCCATGAGACCAGTGAGGCCACACTGTTTTTGGGGTCATCTGTAGCAGGAGAGGGATGGAGGGGGTGTCTTGAACTCTGCTTAGAAATTCTGCTCAGTTTGTTGCTGTTGCTGTGTGTGTTTGGGGTGACATCCAAACAGGGGTGTCACCCAAATGGGGGTGGCTTTGCTGATGTGGCAGAGCTGCATCTGAGAGGGCAAAACCAGCAAACTTCAAGCTCAGCTCTTCCCCAGGCCCCTGCCCTGTTGTTTCCCTGCATCCTTTTCCTTCCCAATGGGGGAACAGCCTGGTTCCTGACCCCCCAGCCTTTCCTCGGATGGAAGCTCCACAGCTGGGACCAAGTCCTGCTGCTGGAGCTGGATTGCCTCTGGGCTGCACTGGCCAGCCCCTGGGTGGTTTTTGAGCATCACTGCAGTTGTACACATTTCCTCCTGGGGAATATGATCTGGGCCCAGACCCTGCTCTTGCTTTCATCCAGTGAAAGCCAAAGTCTGGCAGCTCAGCTCACCATACCCTCCTCAAACCCTGGTGTAGCCTGAAGCTGAGTCCACACAGCCACCAAAGGGAGGCAGGATGCTCTGGTGCTTTGAAAATGGAGTTACATTCAGGAATGATGTTCTCCAAACTGAGAATAGGTGCTCCTCATCCCTAGAACTGGAGTGTTAGGACAGTGGCTGAGGTGACCCTCAGTGCCATTCAGGGTGGCAGAAGCAGCTGCTTTGCACTTCTGGCTGGAGAAAAAGGTGCAGGAGCAGAGGGCTGGGCTTTAAATGGAGCCTCCCTTCCATTTGTGTCCTGATCCAGCTGCCAGGCCTCACATGGAAATGCTGCTGCTAAACCAGTCAGCACCCAAAGCCCCCTCAGCCACAGCCCCTGGGTTTGTGGTGCCTCTGGGTTTTCCCAGTGGGGTCTCCTCCTTTCTCCCTCACATCCCTTAGTTAAGGTTACACCAGGCACATCTGCTTCACCAGGTTTTCCCACCAAACAGCAGGGAGGGCAAGCAATGCAGAGCACTTCATGTGACACTTCTGAAGGATTTGGGTGGAAACCTTTGGTTGAACCAAGGTGCCACTTTGGCTACCATGACATTAACCCCTGGCAGGCAGGGAAAGGTGGTGGCACCTGCTTTGTTCTGCCATCAGGGCAGGGGGAAGGAGGGTTTATCCCTCTGTGCCTCCCAGCCCAGCACACCTCCCCACCCCAGGAAGGAGCAGGCTGGCCAGATTAGCTCTGCCAAAGGGTTAGGGTTAGGGTTTACTGCCAGCTGGGCAGTGAAGTCCCTTTGGAGCAGCCCAAGTAATCCTTTCTCCATGCAAAAGGTAAGGCAGAATGCAAGGAAAGCAAGAGCAGTGTTACCCTACCTGAGTATTGTCTTCTAGCAAGCTGCCAGGGGTTTGAGGCATTTTCTTTTCTCTTTTTCCTCCCCCTCTCTAATAAATGCAGAGCTTGGCACAAGCACACAATCCATGACATCCCTGCTCACACCAGGAAAGGGGCAAGTGCTGAAGGCCAAACTGAAGGAGAGAAAGCAAGGGGAGGAACAGGGAGAGGGGAAGGAAGCCCAGTGAACAGGGGGAAAAGGAGAGGAAATAGTCCAGGGAGAGTAGCATGAGCTGGGGAAGGCAGGGCCAAAAGAATGGAAGGAAATCCTGGCAGAAATGGGCTATTTGGAAGCTGCTCCTTCTGTGCCTTCCCCTGGCAGATCTCTAGATCTGGGGATGGTTGGGGAGGAATCAGCTGGTTTTTGGGGGCATGCTGGTTGAAAAAGGAAGAGGGACAGAGGACTGAAAGGAACCCTCCCTGCTCCTGACCCCAGAGCACCTGGCACACCTGGAGTGCTGGGGGATGAGATGTGGGTGTGCCCAGCCCCTGCCACACGCAGAACCCCTGTGGCTGCTGCACATGAGCCCTCATGGCTCCTTCCCCCTCCCTGGCCACCTTGTTCTTTGGAGGAGAAGGAAGGGTGGGAGGGAAAACCCATGATCCTGCTGGCCTGCTGCCAGTTGCTAAGGCAGTTTCTTCAAAAGGGAGGGGAGCTGTGCAAGGAGGGAGCTGCCTGGAGAGGAGGCAGATGATGCATGCAAGGACCAGGCAGAGAGAGGAGCCTGCAGCCACCGGTGATGGAGGCAAATGGGAGCCCAGAGGAGAGGGGTGAGGTGGAAAGGGGCAGGGGGAGCCAGGAGAAGCAGCTCCTTGCACAGCTCAGCTGTGGAGCCAGCATCCCAGCAGACCTGTCTCAGCTGATAGGTTTGCTGTGGCTCACAGCTGCTCTATGGAGCACTGCCTGTGGCAGGAGGGGATTTCATTCTCCAACGATTTTCCCTGCTGTGTTTCCTCTGGTGAGTACGAGATGTGTGTGGTCCAGGGAAGCTGGCTGTGCTGTGTGAGCAGGGCTGGCTGCGAATGCCAGGGCTGGAGGAGCACGTGTCCCACACGGATGTGCAGGTTGGAGGCAGAGAGCGTTACCCCTCCTGGCTGAGGCCACCTGCATCGTGGGCGTTTTTGCATCTCCTCCTTGCCTCAGTGCCGTGCTTGGGTGTCTTTCTGCCCACAAAGCATATACTTGAGCAAAGACCCTGAAAGCTGGTGGCCTCAGCTCTCTGATCTTCCACTCGGGCCCAGAGAGGAGCTTGGTGTGGCTCTCGATGGCCACGGAGCCGCTGCCCTGCCTCGTGATACCGAGCATCTGCAGAGCTGGATGCAGACCTGGTCAGTGCTGCTGAAACGAGCCTCTGTCCAGCGCTGTGGAAATGCCACTCCTGGGACACATTGGCACCTCCCGAGGGAGGGAGGGAGTGTCCCTCGGTCCCCAGGGTACCCCAGAGTGCTGTCACCTCGAGAAACAAGGTGAGTGCCTCACTCCGCTGTGGTGTTGGCGTGAGATACCTCGGACCTGAGCCTCATCCAGCCTGTGCCGAACTCCAGCCTGATCCCCCTTCCTCCAAGGGCTGCCTGTGGGCAAACGCCTGGAGCTGCCCTCGGGTCGGGGCAGGCACTGCGGGGAGATACAGATTAAAAGCCCAGAGCAATGGTTTGCCCTCGCTGAGGTGGGAGGTTGGAGGGGTGCAGTGGGTGGGAAGCTGCTCACCTCGGGAGGGGGAGGAAGGGCTCAGTGCGCAGCCCGGGTGTTCTGCGCTGGAGGCGGCTCTCACTGACAAGTCACAAGTGAGGAAATAAACTCTCAAAAGGTAGGTGGCAACAAAACCGGGGCAGCTTCGAGAGTGCAACAGCGGCATCTCGGCCGGCCCTGCCCCGGATCAGCGCACCAGGACCGGCCGTGCCCGTACGGGAGCCGAGCCCTCGGGAAAGGGTTCGCCCCGGCTGCGCTTCACCCCTGCGAGCGCAGCGCTTGCTGAGCAGACAGAAATCCAATCCCGGGGCCGGCTTTAACTCTCGCACTTCTCCTTTCTTTGCGCCCGTGTCCCCGCAGCCATTTGTCCCCGGGCGGCAGCTGGTGCCTGGCCCGGGGGGCTGCGCTGTAACCCGAGCCAGCTCCGCAGCCGGGATGCTGCGGGCGGGACGGGCTCAGCCCGCTGCTCCTCCCGCTGGCTCTCGGCTCTCTGGGAATCCAAAATGGAGCAGGCGTGCTCCCGCGGGTGTGGAGGCGGGCGAGCCGTGCGCAGGGTGACTCATGAGCCGAGACCGCAGCCGGGGCCTGCCCAGGGCGCTCCGGGCCGCAGGAGGCTGAGGGGAGCCAAAGGCAGGGCCGAGATCCGGGCTGCAGGAGGCTGAAGGGAGCCAAGGGCAGGGCCGAGATCTCCCTCCCGGCTGGCTCTGAAAGCAAACACCGGGCACCTGGGGGAGCGAGGAGGGAGGAGAGCGCTGATAAACGAAGCGGTGGGTTAAGGTATCAGATGTTTCCTGCTGGGATTTGATGGCCTGAAGGACGGGGCATTCCGTGCATTGGCAGCGGGCAGGTCCCGCTCCTGGGGAGCCGCTCCAGCCCCGAGCATCCCTCGGCACACGCGGGGCAGGAAGGGCCACCACGGGCACCTCTGTGTGCCGGGCAGGACAAAAGCCCCGCAGCAGGAGCGGCCCCGCACAGGGCGAGGCTCCCTTGTTCTGTCAGGCGGAGCGGGGTCACAGCGCGCTGTCCCGCCCCTGTCCCTCGCCACCTGCCGCGGGCGAGCACCTCCCAGCCCTCCTCCTGCAGCCCGCACCGGGTCTCGTCTGGCCCTGACTGCCCTCCTCCGTGGAGGGAAAGAACAAAGCCAGAATTTATTTTAATTGTTTATTGTATAATATAAAACTACAAAAGTAAGACTGCTCATTTCCATGTACATTTGTCCAATTGTTTTTTTGATTACAGCCCATACCTACATGTGAATACAGTAATCTGGTTTCAGATGTCTGTAATATTGCATAGAAAAGGCACAGCTCTAAGGTCTGTGGGAGGGGAAGGGGAAATACAGCCTTTTTTCTTTTTTTTTTCTTTTTTTTTTCCCTTTTTTCTTTTTTTCTTTTTTTTTCTTTTTTTTTTTTTTTTGACAATAACAAGCCCTGTTCAAACAACCATGCACTGAACATGTCACACTATTTACACCTTTTCCAGAATCTTGGCCTTTGCAGGCACTAGTATGGAATACGCTCAGAATTAGATAGGAGTTGAGGTTGGGATTTTATCTGCAATTTGTGTTTTTAAAGAGGTTCCAGAACTTGCATTAGGCTTATTTTCAGAAAAAGAAAAAAAGTGCTTAAAAATAACTAATTTATTTTAAAATGTTCAGTCTCGTTAATTAATAGAATATTGAAAGCAACTTGCACAGAAGCAGGATACTGAAGCCTGATTGGGGGCGGGGGGTTGGGGGAGGAAAAGAAAGAACAAAACCAAACCAAAAGAAACCCTGTAACAAGAACAAAAAGTTCAAAACATGCCAGAATGAATTAAACCATTTGTCAGACAGGACCCATTGCTATGTACTCAATTTAATAGTAATAAAGTGTAAACTTTGGATTCAAAAGTATCAGTTTTAAATAACCCAGGCTCTTACCACACGGCGTTGAGGAAAATCCGAATTTCTCCTGGCAGTGAGTGGTGGCTCCTGGCGCGTTGCTGTCAGGGGGCTGCAGGCGGTGCCCGCACAGACCGAGCCGCTCTCTCCAGCAGGAATGCTCCCCTTCCCTGGCTCCCAGGCTCCGGAGGGAGTGCGGAGCCCCGGGCCCAGCTGGCCGGACACAGAGCTGGGCTTTGAGCTGGACGGGACGGGAGATCCTGCCCGGCCCCAGCTCTGGCACAACTCCTGGGGAACACCCTGCCCCTTCCAGGGCACCCGGCCCCAGGGAGTTCTGCTGGGCCTCCCATGCGTGTTTGAAAAACAAGGGAAGAAAACATCTTTTCTAAACCTTTCCCAGGCCAGCACGATGGAGATGACTGCGTTTGCTGCTGCCTTCAGTGGCAAATTCCAGTAGCGTGCCAAGGGAGGCCCCTCTCGAGCGGCCGGTGGGGGGTGGGAGCCTGATTAGAACTAATTTTGAACATAACCCTGTCCCTCCTCCATACCTTTTTTTGCATATTTCAAACAACCAGACCCATATTAGAAAAAGAGTGTAGGGAAAAAATAATCTTGTGATCCATGCATATCCTGACTGGAACTCAATTCTTTCTGAATCTGGCTCCCATACCCTTTTTCATACAGATTTACATTCCTACAAGAGGATACATTCCTACCATACATTCTGTACATGTTACAATCCAGATGTTGTTAGCTTCACAATAAAATAAATATATTTACAGAAGAAAAAAAAAAGAATAAATAATTTAAGAAAAAAAATCACTTCAAATCCAAAGCCCTCTTATTCTGCTCCCATCTTGTCACTTCATTGCACGTTAATGTCAATCTCCATCCCTGGTGTAGGTCTCAGAGAAATTCCATGCTTGGCTGCTGTTGGGACCATGGCACGGGCCCAGCTGGAGACACTCAGTGACTGGGCAGGGGGAAAGCCACAGCTCAGCCCTTCGACCCAGGCCCGCAGCAGCCTTCCCAACCTTCTTCTGAGTCCCACAAATCAAGTAGGTTTCTGTCCTGGGGGATTCCTGCAGGGATTCTGCCCCAGGACGTGCTTCAGCACCAAGGAGCCACAGACACTGCCCAAGCGGCAGGCTGGATTTAGAGCTCAGCTCCTGCTCTCTGGGTACAAAAAGTTCCCTTCAGCTGACTCCCCTGAACAGCACAGGTCTCTGAGAAGGGCACTGATGGGAGCTTTTGCCTAGCAGGTGATATTTAGGCAGGTGTAAATACTTAAATAATCCCAAAAAACAGATGGCTCCAGTGTCCTGCAAATCAGTTTTTAACCATGGTAAGGCAAGTGCCTCCAAGTTACCGAGCCTGGTGCTGTTCCAGGTTTGTGCAGCATTGTGTTCCCAGGTACTCGAGGTGCAGGGACAGAAAGGCCGTGGGTTCGCCTGCAAGGGCTGAGGACTGCTGTGGAACAAGGGCTGGGTGGAGCTGGAGCTGTCCCTCCCCTCCCTGCCCTCCCTTCCCCTGGTCCCTAACGCTACACTTGGTCAGTGGTTCTCCATTTAAGTATAACCTCCTTTCTCTTTAGTCTGCAGATCCATCAGCACCCCAGTGCTTCACGGAGCTCAGCTTGGGAAAAGAAGAAAGCAAACCCACCCCCCTGGGCCAGTGCTCCCCTCCTCCCCCAACCCTGTCTCTCCCTGACAGATGAGCTGGGAGCCAGAAGCGCCTTTTGCAGCTGTACATGATGCATTTCATTTCCATTAGGAGTTCCTTCATTGCAAAAATGTATTTGCTCTCATCCTGTGTCTGTGTGCATATCTATGTTACATCTATCTATATACTAATAAATATATATGGCCTGCTTTAAAGTGCCAATTTACAAAAAGCCGCCTCCTCAAAAGGCAGGCAAGACCCAATTTCATCCGTGACAAGAAGGGAGCAGAACTGACTGAATATTGCCAAATGACGTAAAACATAATTTAAAATTTCTTAAATAAATATAAAAGTTATTCCTAAAGAAGCCATAGGCATGTCAACAATACAGGTTGTAACCGGCACTCAACAACTAAAGTACCATTGGAAAACTAAAATGCCATAGCAACTTCAGCAATAGGCATGATACATTGCAAACATTTTTTTCTTTTTAAATTAAATGTACACCACAACGAACTCAGGAAAAAAAAACCCAGCTATTGGTGCAGTAAGAAGACTTCTCAGGTGTTACGGGGGAGGGGACCATGCATAGAAAGCTGTGTCTGTATATTCCTTGTAAAACGGGTCTATAAAGTGTAAAGCAGGTAACGCAGTTGAAAGAAGAACCCAACTCTATACGAGATGCCAAGTGATGTCACACGACTGGCTCCAGTTTCGACAGCAATGGATATTGAAGCAAGTCCATCCAGTGCAGGTACGAGATGAGCTTCACTGCAGTAATACTGAAGCTGCCTTTTTCAGCACTTAGCACAGTGAGGTGGGAGAGGGGAGGAGAAATGCTCCAAGAAAGGGCGAGCGCACGCTCCCAGCCCCGCGCCGTCAGTCAGGGAGTGCCACGGGAGCCTGGCTGGCTCAGGCTCCGGGCTCCCCTCACCATCGCCAGGAGCTCCGGCTCAGGAGGTGCCGATCTCCGCCGGGTTAAGGCTCCAGGTGGGGCGGGACGGGGGCTGCGGCCACGGCAGCGCTCAGGAGCTCCGGGGTGAAGTTCCACAACTGTTTCCTGCCAACTGCTTCACATACGTGTTGGAAAGGACATGGCTCTAAGTTTCAGGAATCACAGTAGTGCGCAGTGGGTACAGCAGGGAGCAAACACTTGTGAAACTCCGGCAGAAGCAGCTCCCAGCCCTTTCTTAAAGCACTTTTTTTTTTTTTGTTTGCATTCAGGGAAACCGACTGCAGGCTTATTTGATCCAATTTTCTCTTTGCACCATACACATATAAAACATTACAACTCTGTATAAAAGTACAAGTGGTTCTTGTACATCTGAATTATGCAGGAACTATGTGAGCAAATCCTATCAAAATAGCTATTTTTTTGTGTGTATAAACAGCATTTGTTTTTAGAAAAAACAATACCATAAACTGCAGAATCTGTACAAAAATATAAAATAAATTTGGGCAGCAGTTTCTAAACAGCCATGTAAATGCAACACTTAAAGAGGAGCAGGTTAATGCCTCCAAAAGGCTGAATTGCTAAAGTCAACCTATACAGGGCTAAAATGGTATTGAGATTATCTAAATAATAAAATTTTTTACCTCTTGCAATAAAACTTATAGAAAAAATAGACAAGTATGCACATGCAATTTACAGCTTTCCCCAACATAATCCTTGTGCTTAGCTTTTACCTTTTTTTTCCTTTTTTTCTTTTTTTTTTGTAATAACATAACATTGTCTACAATACATATTCTTTCCTATACCAGGATATTCGGTCTTCCTTGAGGAACCACTTTAAAAAAAATACATTAGAAGTGGTCATACATGGATGAAGGCACTCCAACTCTGCTCGAAGCAAAAACTAGTGTGATCCTTTTCTTTTCAAAAAAGGCAAGCAAGGATGCATGCACAGTGCTGTGAATCGGGGCTGGGAGGGACTATGGAAATACTACCAAGTGTATATACTGGTACTTAAAATTAAAAAAAAAAAAAAAAAAAAAAAAAAAGCAAAAAGACAAAAAAAAAGTTGCTATATTTCTAATATTTTTAAGACCCAACAAGCACCTCCATGATGTGATCCAGTTCTGTGAGATCCATTTTGAAAGGCTGATTTGGAGTTACTGGCTGACTGCTGTATGGAGCGAGAGTTTTTAGGAGCTCATCTGCTGAGACAGGAGCCATTTTTGAGGCAGCCCCCGTGGCAGATGTGCAGGGGTCAAAATCATACATGGACGTATCAATGTCAGCGAACAGAATGTCATCCAGGGTCAAGTCTGTGAGGAAACCTGTGGAAGCTGTTATCTCAAAGTTGCCAGGCAGGGGGTCCATGAGTTTGGATTCAGCCGTTCTGCTCTCCAGGAGGCCCTCGGGCTTGTGGATGTTGGACTCGCTGGGCTGGGCTTTCGAGTCGCCGGCTGCCGGCTCAGCTGCTACTGCCTCTGCGGAGGTAGGTGCTGGACAAAGCTCCTCGATTTCGTCCAAGGCTGAGGAGAAGCTGTCCTTTACTGGCTGGAGAGCAGGAGGTGGTGGCTTCGTCGGACCATCGTGCTGGACAGCCGGGGAAGTGCAAAAAGTGTCGTCCTCGAGCAGAGAGGCCGGGGTGAGGCAGGACTCCAGGGGCATAGTGCTTACCAGGTCGGCGGGGAGCAGGGGCGGCGAGGCCAGGTGGCTGAACGCCGGCTGCGCCTCGCGGAAGTTGTCGCTGAGAGGGTCGGCAGGCTGCGAAGCGCCCACAAACATGGGCCTCAAGCTGCCTTCTTGTTTGAGTTCTTCCTGGATTCGCCTCAACATGTTGTTAATTAAAACTGTCTTTTGCAAGCTTGGCTCGGTTAATGGCCTGTGGTTATAAAGTTTCATAAGGGAAATGTTGAAGATAGTCTGACGCTGTAAGGTGTAAGACACCTTAGAGGGACCGTCAGTGGGAGACACCACTTTGCCTTCCAGCCCATCTTCATGCTCGTCAAACTTCCGCTTTCCTCCTTTCCCCAACATATATCTGCAAGGGAAGAGAGGAGACGGATGAAGGCAGCAAGGCAGGTGCACATCTGTCCCCATCAATAAGTCAGCCTTGGCCCACAGCAGCGTGATGGGCAAGCAGCAGCCACCCTAACACAGGGCTCTGGTCCATCCATGTTTAGGCATGGCTGTGCTGGTGAATTCCAAGCAGGAATTCAGACAGCATCTATAATAGTCAAGATCTGGCATGCCTGGCAGCAAATTTCCTCTTTCTTACATTAAGCAAATACCTGTCCATAGGAGCATGAGCCACAGGCACTGTACTGAACGTTTCCTTACATTCCCTGACTGAGGCAGTGCTATGCCTGGGAATACAAATGTAAAGCACTGAAGTTCTCACAATGAATTTCCTCTTTTTATTGAAAAGTGTGTTCGCAGGGGAAGGGAAGTGAGGCTCAAGCAATTGTGTGTTGAGAGAAACTTCCCCAGTGAGGTTGGGAGATCAGCCCTTTGGTACACCAGGATATACACATATGGGTTTATTTAGCTGATAGCCTAAGGACTAAAGTACCAGAGCAGGAAATGCAGTTATTATACTCAGAATTAGATATATTACAGAAGAAGAAGAAGATCTGTCAAGTCTTTTACTCTAATCCTCAAGACCACTCTCTGCACTACACTCTGCTGCTGGTCAGATGGCAGATTTTAAAGGAAACAAAGGGGATTTTACCAATATTTGCCCCATATTATAAATAATTTCTGAGCTAAGATTAAGTAGGGCAGTTCAGTCCCCAGTGCCATCTCTTCCAGGATGTTTCAGAGTGCCTGGAAATGCTCCTGTACACAGCACAGTCCCAACATCATTTTGTGACCATTATTTTTGTGACACCAAGATCCCCCCAAACGCAGAGGAATGAAGGAGCTGCTGTGCTGTGACAGTAGCACAAGCTGGCATTATGCTCCCTCATTTTCTCAGGTAGAACGGTGAGGTGCTGGAGCTCTAACCCGCTCACTCTTTTAATATGATCACAAGGAGCTCCCTGTTCATTCTTGTATCCTTCCCTCTGTTTAACAAATTCTTCTGGCATGAAGAAGTCTGCCTTGTTTAAAGAGAAAAAAAACCTTAAAAAACCTAAAAAATCCCCCCAAAAGTGGAAGAGGCTTTCTAGCCACAGGTATCTAGAAAGAAGTTGCAATGGCCATACAGATTTTTACCCCAGACCCCTTCTCACATTATGCAGCTATCATCTAGGAGACAAAATTTGCCTTCCTTATTTGAGTACAATTCCCAATCCACCCAGTGGAATTACTGCCTGCAAAACAACTGCACCAGGCAGGTCTAACACAGTTTGATATCACACACCAGTTCAGCAGACAGACAACACAGTTTAACAACAGAGACAAACATTTAAGAGCAAAGAGACCCTTGGAAAGCAGAAGAGGAGGCTAAAGAAGTCAGGGTCTCAGTGCTACAAGAGCCTCAGGGAGCATTTGCTGGGTGGTAAATCGAAAACCAGATCGGATGAAGCGAGCCTCTTCTGGTTAAAAATAAGTCCCAAATCCAGATAATTTTCTAGCATATTATGCAATTAAAAAAAGAAAGGGGGGGGGTGGGTAGGGAGCAGGCTGAGCAGAGCTGAGGAACAGGTAGGCTGCCATCCAAGCTGCTTGGCCAGCTACCAGCAATTCCTGCGCCTGGAATCTCGGGTGAACAAAACCTCTGAAATTTAGCACTGCTGGTGAAGTCTGGCTTTTCTCTGCTCCCTAGTGTCACTTCCATGGACTACTCTGGAGCTGCTCACATGGGTCTGGGGGGCGAGCGGGGGGCTTTGCTATTCCAGTGTTCACAGCAGACACGCTTCCTTTCACTTCAGACAGATAAGAGCATGAAAGGGAGGATGGGGCTAGCAAGAATTAAAAACCCTGCCCAATTCCAGCACGTTTTTAAAGCAGCATGGGGTTAGGAGGAGATGAGCAGCTTTCCATCCCTTCCTGCTATCTCCTCCCCCTGAAAAAAGACAGACTCTGACCTAAAGACATAGCAGTGCTCCTTCTACAATGCTCTATTTAAAGAAGACATTTTTAAATGGCTTCGGGACTAGAAGAGTTTGAAGTTTGTCAGCCTCTGCCAGGAATGTATAAAAACATTCCCTGTACAAAGCAAACCTTTTCCCCCATGATAAAGAAAACAGCCCAGGCTCCATTCCCTGTGCTCAGTTATTCATCATTGCCAGGTGACGCTGCCAAGCATTTCCAACAAACCCAACCAAGCCCATTTCCACCCAAGACTGAGGTGCTGGTAGTGAACACTTATTTAAAGCTGATCAGTAAGAACTGTGGGATCATCACTGAGTAAATACTATGATAACCTCACTACGTCATTTTCCAGGAAGCTCAGAGATAATTCAAGATTTCCTGTATGTGTGACTGTCAAGCTTTCACATCTCACTCCATCTTCATTGTAGCTTGATTCAGAGCTTGCCCTTTTAAAAGATAAAATAGATCAGGCAACTCCCAGGCTCACCTACTAGCTTTTCAGCACAGCTTTCAGTTTCCTTTTTCCCCACTAATACTCTCTGAAGAGGGTTTAACCCCTAAAGCACCAAAGCAGGATGTCAGCCTAAGCATGGAGGCTTTATTCCACCAAGGAGAGGGCTCAAATAAGCACTGCTAGACTCCTGGCTTTGTAAAATTTTATTTTATCCCCTTCTCCTCTGGCGTGCCAATGGGAATTGTAAAGAATGTTTTCCTCCAGTTTCCATAAATCACTTCATTCATGGCAAGCGAAGCAAGGAGGTGATATCTTCTTAGACCAACTGATAAGAGTTGGTAAAATAAGACATGCTTGGGGGCTTGCAAGTCTGTCTCTGGCTCTTCAAAAAGGAATTTCATAGTGTCTGACCATCAAAGCTTAAGACAATGTTGCCTGCTTGTTCTTTACAGTTCAAACCATCTCTTCCCTCCTTCAACCAATCACTTTCATGCCTGCATTAAAGGGATCAGTGTTGTATGTCTTAAGATAAAGAATAACATTTAAAAAAAAAGGAAGCTGTACGATACCAGCATTTGATCTCAATCAATTCTGTTCATCTCAAAAACTTTGCTTCTAGCCTTTCCAGCCAAACCTCCTGCTGGGAAAATGAAAATGCCAAACTTAAAAGATCAGCTTGACCAAAGATCAGTACATAAAGAGACAAACCCGCACCATCCCAGGTGTCAAAAGAGAGCTGTCCAACCAAGCCATACAGCTGTGACAAGGGCAGCCAGACAACACCAACCCATCCAAACGTGGCACTGCACAGGCAGAAATAAAGGGTAATGCTCATGGAAGGTCTTTCATGCATCTATTTTGCTGAGCAGCAACCTCAGCCAGATGTAATTCTGCTGCACTTTCATCCATTTGCTAAACACAATTTTGAGGCTGGGTGTTAAGAGTTGAGACTGGACGTCACTTTGTTGTTGTTGTTGCTGTTGTAATAAAGGGTGTTGCAGGGTTTTGGTCTGCAAGTGAGTTTTCAATGTTTCTTAGGTATGTGGAAGCAGAAAGGTGAAGAAAGACAATGGAAAAGCTGCATCTTTCTGGGGATTGGGGCAGGGGGAGTTACTTGGAGATCTTCCCCAATATTATCTACCAGTTGGCTCCAGCTCTGGAAGACCCAGAACCAAAAGCTAGACCATTGTTGCTGACAAAGATACTACTTGCTTTTTTGCCCATTTAGGGCGATTGCACGCGCCACAGCGCCAGAGAAACCCTAGCATTGTTTGGGAGCTGTCTTTTCTTAATTGAAAAACAAAAGTAGTATATTTTTTTTCCTCATTTGCGTGTCATTTAGCTTCCTTTTATTGGCTCTGCATGCTCTTCAGACAGAGCTGGAAAGAAAAGCAGTTGGGGCTCAGTAGAAGACATAATCAGCCTGGAGTGGAAGGTTCTTTGGAGTCGGCCCTCAGCGATGAAAGACAGAAGAGCTCGTGCAATGCCTGTGTCTCTGAGCCCACCCAGTGATGAATCCTTCGCTCTCTGGAGGACAGAGGTACGTGTAGATTGTAAGAGGAGCACTGTGTTTATTGATTGTGCTTTGGACACTTCAATACTGCCAGATTATTTCTGAAGTCTTCAATAATCGGCACTTTGGCATAGAAAAGCACCAGATATGTAAAAATTGAGAGGAAAAGTGATTTTGCTCAACAAAAACCCTGTAATTTTAATTCTCAAAGACTATTAACAATTAAGTTTAAAATACCTCTCAAGACCGAAAACTCATCTTGGAAATCAATTCCACAATCCACTAGGCCCTCCCTGTTCATGGAGACAGACAGGAAGGAGAATAAAGAAAAAAAGAAGGAGGAACTGAACATCAAGAGAAACAGCAGAAAAGGTCTTTTAAGAAGTCACATTTCCACACACAGATTTACACCACCCCCTCTGTCAGTGTAGAGGATGAACAGCTTATTATAAATTGTAAATAATTAGCTTATTAGAGTTGAGGTTACTTTTAGAACAAACATCATGTTGCTCAAAAAGGTAAAAGCATCAAAATCCCTGAGTCCACAGGCAACCATTCCCCTCCAGGCAGCCAAACACCAAAACACAGGTGTGAACCACAGGGGTTGTGCGAGAAGAGGAGTTTAAAGCAGGACCAGCTACTTTCTGAAGTCTTAGGCAATTCAAACCACAGGAGGGTAAAAAAGGAGAGAGAAAGAAAAAGGCAACTTGGGGGAATTAAAATAAAATGCTACTTCACACATGTGCATGGAAAAACCCAACAAAACCCCACAACACCAAAGCTCCCCCATAAGAGCCTCCAGAGTGCAATGAGAGCACTGAATTTGTACACTTCATTCCCCTAAGTTCACAAACCTCAGATGTAAGTGACCCTCACCAGGTTTTCTCAAATAACCTACCCGTTGAATTATGGAAGTGCTTTCTGTGTCACTTCTGGCACATGAAATACAATTTTCCTCTCCTCCATCCTTCACTCCTCATCCTTGAGGGGTCCATTGGTTGTATCCTGGCTCAATGGTAGTCAATGGGTGTTTTGTTACTGACTTCAGCAGAATGAGGATTTGGCACAGATAGCCGCAGGACCAAAATAAAAAGGCCTTTTATGCCAACTGTGTTCAACTGGCAAGACCCTCTGAGCTAACAGAGGTAGGTTGAGCTGCTGTGAGGTATTTCAGTGCTGCAGGACCCAGCCTGAGGGACCACCTGAACTTGTCACCAGTCTCCACAACTTCAAAGTATCTGTCCCCTAGAGCTAGGGAGGCAAACCAGTAAACCTCTCTCTCCCTGTCCCAGTTTCCACATCCCCAAGGCCACAGCAAGAGAGAGAACGGACACATCTGTAGAAGACCCCTTGGGAAGGACCATGGGCTCACCCACTACAGAAGGATGCTCCTTGGCCAGTGGGATCCTGGCAAGCACAGCAAACCTGCCCCAGCAGGTGGAAGGCAGACATCTGAGAGCACTGGCACCCTCCTCCCATTGAGAGTTACAAAGGAAAAGCAGAGGGAAGGCCAGTATAAACCTGGCAGGTTCTCCCAGCCCCGCTCAAAACAAGGGGGAAAGCTGAGCAGCCCAGGTGTCGAGGTTTGACTGCAGGGCTGGAGCGAACGAGCAACATGGACTTTCACAGGCAGCAGCCAGAGCTGGGTGGAAATGGCCCCTCCTTGGGGATTTCATCTGCTGACACCGGAGTGTTTAAAGCCTGGCACGGCAGCATCCCCGAGCTGGGACAGCCTGTTCCATGCGGAGCTGCACGGCCCCGCTGCCTGTGCTGTGCTGCAGCTGCCTGCAGGGTGTGAACCGACCGGCCCGGACGGGGGCTGGGGGAGGGGGGGAGTGTTCTTTAATTTATTTTTTTTTTTCCCCACAAGGCTGCTTTCTCGGGATCTGATGCTTTTTCACACGTTGGAGTGTACTGCATCCATGCTGCCTGGCTAAAGAGGACTCCTGACAACGCTGCCTGGTAAGAACTGTGTCTCATGCCACATGGGAGTTAGGAAACAAATCCCACCAGCCCCGAAGAAAGGCAGGGGGAATGGAGCTGTGCAGGGGTTTCTGTCCTCTCCAGGCCAGTGCTCAGACATTCTGTATTTACAAGGTTTGTTTTCCCTGACACATTTTACATTAATTCTGGCTGCCCTTTTTAATTTTTTTTTTTAACTGAGTGAGGTTTAATAAGCACTTACAAAACTCTCCTTTAGAGTATATAAAAAAATTGGCCTCCTGGGCAGCTCTCTGCTTCCAGAGAGTACAGGGGATTGTTTTTATGTTTGCAAGCCTTCACTGCAAGGCTGTCAGTGCCAGCAGTAATTCTAAGTGGCAGGTATTTCTCACACATATTTTACAGGGACCTAACTCTTCCCCGTCTCCTGTGGTGGATGGGTAAACCTCAGCTCTTCCAGAAGAAACAGAGAAGCAAGTAAAGCTCCTCAGCACCCCATTGCTGCATTTAGCAAGACAGGCAGCTTCTCTCTCCCTGCAGAAACACAGCCTTAGCCCCCTGCTTCAGGCACTTCACACAGAGTGAAGACTGAGCAAGGAGCAGCTAGCAAGCTGAGTGACAGGGGTCTTTTCTCCTCTCCAGTTAAAATCAAAATAAGGAGGAAAACCATAGTGGGTGACTGTTAGAGGCTATTCTAAGTAGAACTTCAATAGGGGCTGTGTAAGGAAACCTCTGGCAAACAGGAGACAACAGAGGAAGCTCAGACTCTCATTTGAGAAGCATCTGAAGTTGTGCAGGTCTCACGGGGTTTGCCTTTGATACTCAGAGCCCGGAGTCCCCGGGTCCCCGAAGGAGTGCCCACGTTAATCAGAAAGTAAGGTGAAGCCTTCCCTAGCAAATAAGCAATGCAATTATAAAGCCAGTCAATAGTGTAACGCCAGCCAACGTGTTCCAGCGATATTTTGAAACTGTAATCTGATCCTACTGTTTCCATCCTCGTGCCTTGCCTGCTCTCCCTTGTTGCATACTGTACTATTTGAGGCCCAGAGGGCAAAGCGAGCTCTCGCTGTTTGTTCATGATCAGAAACTGCATTTGGAGCGAGAGCTCTGTGTGCACCGCCCACATCACTTTCTTGAGAGTTTCTTAAACTTGCAGCCCGCCGAAGCCCTGCTAGAAGGATCTCTGCAAAACAACCAGAAACACAAACTCCACTTCTGCCTTCAGTTTGCAGCTCTTTTTCACCACGCTAAAAAAAGGCAAAGCCGCAGTGGAAGGCAATCTCTGACTCTGCAGCGTGTTAAGCCTTGCAGGAAACATATGCTTCTATTAAATTGGAAACAGTTTCTAATGCTGTCAGTTTGCTAAATGTAACATGTTCCCCTGGAAGAAGTGGAGCAGTTTTAATGTTTTTGACTAACTGCACACATCCAACCACGTCTGATACGTCTGATAAAGCTGGAATGGGCTCCAATAAATATAGCTTAGAATAAATTACTGCCTCATTAAGTAATTGTTTGGAAAAAGGACAGCAGGTTTTCTAGATTATAGCCATGTTATTAAGGGTGTTTATAATATTAGGAATTCTATCAGGGTAGCAGAAGTTAATGCAAGTTTAAATCAGAGGAGCACTTGTTAGCTTGTTAAAGCATTAAAGGCTGCCCTGGCAGAACCAGAAGGTGGACAAGACTGCACAGGTTGTGAGCATGGAAAGCCAGCAAGGCACACTGCAAACCACTGTGAGGCTGAAGGCAAGAGCAAAAGCCCTGTGCAACTCTGACAATTCCTTTTCAGTGCAAAGCAAGAGGGAGAATATACCAGGGTAACACACCAGGGTTGGAAAACATTTATTTAACATTTACATACAGGCAGGCGGTAGTCTTTACTGGAAAAAAGCAGAACAGGTTTGGATTGCCCAGCAGAAACTGATTTCTGACTCAAAGATCTCAAAGCCAAAATGTCAATCCTCACATGTTGTGCTTCAGACAGGACTTCCCGTGTGCTTCCTTATAAAACAGTGCCCAGAAGATGCAAACAAGCCCCCAGCCTGCCCTTTTTTGGTCTCGTCCTTAACTGAAAGCTTTAGGAATCACACTGTCCATGACTGCCAACCCTGCCACAGCCCTTCACAGGCCTGGCCCTGCTGACCACCAACCACCAGCTCTGAGCCAGATCAGGGCGAAGCTGTCCCCCCTTCCCACCACCAGAAGATGCTTTGTTAGGGCTACCTACTGAGGGGGGAGAGATTTTCCAGGAGATGGGAAAGCTGCCCTTATCTCAGGCCACCTCTGTGCCAAATCTCCTCTGCATCCTTTCCCAGGATGGCTGCACACACGGTCTACTCACAACAGTGTCTGAGCCACCACCAGGAGCCTCCTTCCCTGGGGGTCAGCTTACCTGGGCTCTGTGCTTCAGAGAGACACCAAAAAGAGCCAGGCTGAGGCTGTTTTCAAATTTGGGTCTCCATGTAGCAGCGTTAAAGAAGCAGCCAGGCCTGCCAAGTGTGAATTGAGTTCTACTGTGCTGTGAACACACGGGCTCAGCAATCTGCTGAAGGACCAGGAGCTGCTTTACACACCTGAGCATCAGCAGCAGGAAATCAGAGCTGCAGTAAAGCAAACCAGGCACAGCACTGGGCCAGATCCCCTGACTTTACTACGGGATTAGCTGATTATTCAGCAGACTCTGCTTGTTGGCACCCAAAAATATGGGTGCATTGGCAATGGCAACCCAATGCAAGGGCTTCTACACACAAGCATCCCTGGGATCAGCCCAGCAGCTCTTCCTGCTCCACACCACTGTTTCTTCCCCCAAGTGCTGCACTCTGAGCCTCCTTGCATGGAAGCAGGAGGTTGCTGGTCCCACAGGCAGCACCACAACACCATGAATTCCCGTGTCAGTGAGCAAGGAGCCACGCTGGAGCCGGCGCACACAACTCCATGCTGGGAGAACCAGAGCCATCTCTTCAAGAGGAGGAACAGCAGCAATTAAGATGGCTGTGTACTGCTCCAGGGCCCAGTGCAGCAAAGACTGCCTTCCATTCCTTCCCACTGCAGAGCCAGCAGGCACTGGCACAGATCAAGCGCTGTCTAAAAAGAGACACCTCGCTTGTAAATGAAATTCAAAACAATCATCTGAAAGACCTAGAACAGCGACCAGAAAGTGACACAGGCCGAGAAACACACACATACACACACACTCACTCCCTTTTCACTGCTAAAATTACACGCCTATAATGACAAGATGCTGCTGGTCAGCTCTAAGGGAGAATGATGAAACAGCCAGGCTGGCTGTGCACCCCTCCTCCCCTGCACACAGAACAATGGATGACGGCGCCGTTGTGTTGTGTTGTGTTGAACACGACATCTCTATTGGCACGCACGTGGCACGGGCTGCCTTTTATTTTTAGTGTGTGCAGGGACTGAGCACTGCACACCCATCTCCACTGGACCTGTGCAATTCCTGCAAAGGTTAATGAGAATTGGGTGTGCACCCATGAGGGAGAGACCCCTTCATGTATAATAAGGGAGTTTTTCTCACCTATGTATAATTACTTTGTTTGAATCCTATCGTAGCATCTTCTCCCTGAAGATACCTTGTTTTTCCCCCTTGTCATGGACCCTTAATAAACACATGGTAGGGAGGGACCCCCACACTATTGAAAGAACTGAATGGTTTGCCAAAAAGTAGGTTATTGCTCTGAAAACAGTGTTGAATAAATTATCACAGTCAAACTGAAAAGCAGCAAATGGCAGGAGAGAAGAAGAGGAGAAAGGAAAAAAAAATCCTCTGAAGAAATATATGCTGCAAATGCACCATACAAATCCCACCAATGACAAGTCATTTTAGTTTCTGGCCTGCAAATTTTATTTGCTACCCAGTTTTGCACTACTGAGAATTAGGAGAAAAGAAAGGTGTTTCCGTGGCATTTTTTGAAGTAGCTTAACAAGCACATGAGTTGTTTCCAACATTTTTACTTAAATAAAAGGAACACAACCCTGCAAACAAATACATTCTATGAAAAAGAATCCACTCACCCTGCAAGCTTCTCTTAAAGAGGTGAAAAAGCTGTTGGACATTTCTCCCCCACCAGTGAAAACAAAACAAATTTTTAAAACATAGTTAAAATTTGACAAGAAAGTTTGCTCAGATGGTGTTAAATGATGTTGGAGAAGATGCTAACTGCTGCCCTTTCAGTCCAGTGCACTAAAGCTCATGCATTTGTTGAAATAAAACACGTGTTCCCATGTCCTACACAGGATCCTTCTGAAAACTGACTAAAGGGAACTTTGGCCAACCTTGAGCTATTCTCAACCTGTAATAGCTATGAGTTAGAGACAAAAGAGATTCCATTTTTCATTGCACCTGCTTGATTTCACAACAAAAAGTACTATACAGAAGAGATGTTCTTTAAAACAGCCACCATGGGACCCACGTCTCTTCTATGTGGAGTAATTTAGACTTTAACAAGTAAATAATTTAAACTTATAGGAAAGCACATTTTTAACAGCATATTTTGACACCATGTGTCTGTATTAAGCCTGTATTTTGAGGCATGGTTAGGACATGTTAATTAACACAGAAGAAACTAACTAAACCACAAACTAAAATTTAGTTTAGAAAATTTGGAAATCAGGAGCGGAAAATACAGAAAGAGAACAGCTCAGGAAATGAAATGTCTGAAACTTTATTTCATATTCAGTCAGGCACAACCCACTCACCTCACCCATGATAGTATTATACTGATTTTCCCCACAATTAAAGTCCTCATCCAAGCACACACACATCACGTGTGTGCCCCTGCCAGCAAGGGGAAGCAGAGCAGCGACAGGAAGCTTGACACTGTGTGTCACTCACAGAGAAAATATTCTCTCTCTTCTATTCATTCACAAGCTATTTGTGGAACACTTTAGTTAGAGAAGGAAAGTGGAAGGGTTGTTCAGAAGAGCCAATTTCACCAAGCAGATGGAACAGGAGGGGGAAAGGGGGAGCCAGGTCCCAGCAGAGTAACCCAAGCAGGTTATTGGACCCCATGGGAGTGAGAATCCTGGCCAAAATCCCTGTGACGACAGCACAGGCTCCTGAAGATGAAGGCACTGCTCTGACACAGGGCCAGGAGCAGGCATGAGACCCGACCCACAGCAAATCAGGCCGTGCCTAAAGTGCTGTAATAGAGTGGCTTGTCTCACACAAGGCCCACAGAGCAGTGAGAAAGCAAAACGTAACCACCACTGTTCAAAAAAAACACTGTGGTTTGCACACAAATGCTAGTCTCCTATCTTGATGAAATGCATATTTGAAAAATATGCAAATGATATGCATGCACGTGGATGTGTACCTACTAAAGGCTTTTTTCCAAGGAGAAAGAGTGCCTGTAAAAACACATGAAAAGTAAAGTTTGTGGAGGCACCGGAAGATGATGATGATGTACTTCTGAATTAGAACTTAAAACTTCATTTTGCAGCTACCTGAAGTTAAGACAAAGCTGCCTTTAGGCATCTCAAACTAGTCAGACCTGCTATAGCAGTTGCACAGTCTGCTTCAAATATGCCCTCCACGCTCCTTTCAACCTCCACCCCAACATATATCCGCATAGTTTACCTCCAATCATGGGTGGTTCTTGCTATAGCACAGTTCACTCAACCTTATTGCCTGCCTGGCACGACAGGAGGGCTTTTTAAGACTAATGTTAGAGGCTACTATAAGTAACTGTATGAAAACAGCCAATACTTGTCACATTTCCATTAAAGGTGAGTGTGGCTCAAACAGTACAAGGGTTTCCGGGGTGGAAAACCTGGGATCAAGAAAAACAGTTTTAATTGTTACATCTGAGGAAGTATTAGGGCAAGTTTAGATCTTTCCACAAATTCAGGACTCCTTGAAAAAGGGAACTTCTTTTTTCTGCTACTTCCATATACTACCCAGTTTTCAATATTACATTAAAAGAAAACAACCCATGTTTGAACTCTTCTCTCTGTATTCCATACCAAGAATTCCATTTTTATTCCAACTTCACTGAAAACAAACTGTTTACTTTGCTTTTACACCTTACTGGTGTGCAAGCAAAGTAAACAGGTTTTGGCTCCTAATAATTACACAGAGAGTCATGTCATTCAATGCCACTTAAAACTCAATTCCAGGGTGATATTAAGGTGAAATTTGTGATATTAAGGAGAAATTTAAAACCAATGGTACTCAAAACACTGATCATGTTATACAGGTTGGGAACTTCAGTCCTATGGCAATCCCTCTGATTTTATGCACCAAGCTGAGGAGGGTACCAAACGTGGCCCCTCACTCGAAGAGCAGCGGTCTGACCTGGCCTAATGCAGGGCTCTGAGCATGGCTTTAATTTCACTGCAGCAGCCTGAATCCAGTGTCACTCTGATGTGGTGGTGGTTGCTGTCTCACCTGAGCTAGATGAGCCTCCACCCTCAAAGAAGGGACACATGAAAACCAAAAACTTGCTCTCTGGTGACTTACCAGTTTCTTCGGTCCTTCCAAGCCTTCCCACCCCCAGTCAGAGCTTAAAGCCCTTTCTGAAGGCTCTGAGGCTGCACCCCTCACCCCTGGAGACTGCCCCAACTCTCCCTTGGAAATGCCCGTCGCATCAGGCCTTCCCCACCCCGAAAATCCCCTTTGTGCTGCAGGAATGTCCCAGCCAGCACATCTTCACAGCTCCTCCTGGCCGCTCAGCAATGACAGCCAGCATCTGACACGCTCACAGGAGCCATCGGGGAGGCAGACATGGTGGCAGTGCAGTTTGTGCTCTGCACAGTGACACACAGTGTAATACCCACACAGCCAAGAGACAGGGCAGGACCCTGCTGTGACACACACAAGCCTGTTTCTCCCACTCAACCTCTGCTGCCTCCCAGCCACACGTTTGCTTTGGACCTCAGCTTGGGCTACACTTCAGCACACCCAGGAGCAGTGTTAGCACAGCATTCACAGGCCTTGCCTTCCCCACTCGTGTTGAACAGCCGAGCATTGTTATCTTATTTTTGTTATAGTGTTTGCATTGGTAATGCTGAACAAACCTGAAGCCTCTACTACAGCAAACACAAAAATTGACTCTGTTTATAAAAGAATTAAAGAACTAACGCATGTTGAGAGTCTCTCTGTTTACAGAAAACAGGCACCTCTTCATGACAGCAGTTTCTCTAACTGATGAAAGTTTAGAAATCAAAAGAAGTGGCAGAAAACATGCAATTATATACCCCTGAAGAAAATGAGTGCTGTGCTCAGATTGGCAAATTTCATCTTCCACAAACCACTAATTAGCAAAAGATTCATCAAGACTAAAGATCTCTGCTTAGTGCCAACCTGCTTACATTGAAGCTGAACCTTGCTCTCTCCTTTGAAACACTCCTGATCTTTGGACTTGGTAACTGAAAGCTGCTATTTCTGGCAAGGATTCGTGCGCATGTTTAGGAACCACTGCAACTGGAGCTGTCTCCTTGTGAGCCAGTTACACTACAGAGCTGAGTTAAAAGGAGGTGTCTCTCTTGCTACCTGGCCCTTATGAGAAGTAGATCACCAGAAGACTACTCGCACTTTCAAAGTACTGCCTTCTCCTTGTTTGACAGATTACACTTTTAAGATGTTACATAAAAGCAAAAATAGTCACAAATACTTTGGATCATCTGTCTAGTGTTAGCACTGCCAGAGATGAACTGTGCCAGGAGTGCTTTACATCAGTGTGAAAAAAGTCAGAGTTCCTAAAAAAAATGTTTTCCCAATGAAATATTTATTGAAAAACAAAAAGCAGCTTGTGTGAATGATGGCAAAATCCTTCAAACTAGATACTGCATAAAATCTGCTGTACTTCATGGAAGCTAAAAAAATAAATTTTGAATATGAAGTTTGAGTGCTTCCTTGCTATTAGGACATTATCTCAAAGTCCTTGATGCCTCTCAGGCAGACAATTTGAGCACTTGGTATATTTATGTTATTATTTCCCCTGTGAAAATCTTTATTTCATCTTTCCCATTAAAAAAGAGCAGGTGTATAAAGAAACACAATTACAACTCTTAATAAATCAGCACCTAGAGATGTATTTAACACACTTTAAGACAAAACCTGAGGGACCTATGGCTATCAGGTTTCTTTTTGTTTGTTTCCAATCAGCTTCAGAGAAAAAGAAATCAGCTTGACACAAAAATCAAAGCAGCATTTTAATATGCACAAAGTCTAGCTTCGTTTGTTCAGCAGTCCAATCCAGTTCCTGCAGAAAAGGAGTGGGTGGCTGCTGCTACCAACTTAAATGGAAGCAGGATCAGTCACGAGAGGAGGAATATCTAGAGCTGTTACATTGGATGCTGCAATACTTGCCTGAACAATGGAAGGATTCCGAAGGAAACGCTCTTGGATACCTGTCCAGCAGCACAAACTCCTAATCCTCCTCCTCTCTCTACCACCACCTGGTTCACGATGTTATATGAGAGCCCAAAGATGCCATCCTATTATGCCAAAGGCATGCATTTTAACTTCAGCCAGAAAGGGCTAGTTTCAATTTCCCCTGCTAAATCAGCTGGCTAATTTCTGTAGCAATCATTTGAAAACATAATTCGTTTTTATAGTTTGTTTTACCATGTGAAAGCTTCCTGTGCCCTTAGATGCAAACTGAAGTGCCTCTGTCAATTTTGTACCCTGTGAGAAGTCCATAAGACACAGGAACCTTCACTCGTGCAGATGCATGCCTAAAATGATCAGAATGAAAAAAAGCTAGAAAGCGTTGTTTGAACTCACACACATTGCAAGTGCTCACTCATTTGAGAGACGCAAATACAAAACTGGTGTTTGGGGCAGCCAAGCCCTCTCCCACCGCTGTTTGAGCAATAGTGCATTCTCGAGTGGCAAAATCCAGCACTCACTGACGGCAGGGAGAGTCACCCTGATGACTGCACCAGGCACCAGATGAAAAAGCCTGGATTTCCCTGCTCCCGAGAGCCTCGGATTTGTCTGAGCACACGCTGCCACACGCAACAGCTCTGGCGTGCTGCACTGAAGTTCGGCTGAAGAAGCTGACAGCCTTTCCCCCCCGGATGGAGATAAAATGGGCAGATTCGCTTTATTTTACACCAGCAGCTGACCCACAGCTGCAAATCAGCCACCGAGGGGCCCACTGGACAGCACACGAGCCTCTCCATAGATTTCCAACTAAAGTGGCCCTGGCTTTTGCAGCTGTGTTTCACAAAATGCAAGAAATGACAGCAGGTAACTGTACTTCTATTTTCATGCTTAGGAATAACTTATTTTTCCAGATCCTGATGTGAATAAAGCAGCCAACGCTCCAAATCAAAGTGGCACCGCAAAAGGATTTTTCTTCAAGTGTTCATCAACCCCGAAGAAAATCCTAATAAATATACATTTTTGCCGTCTCTTCCAAAAGATGCACCACCTTACTCACAAAATCCCCCCTTGACGCCTCTGCCTCTCTGCGCTGGCGGTGCTCCCAAGGAAGACCCATGCGCGCTATTGCTCAGGGAAAAGACAGGCTAATCCCCAGCCCTAACACCAACCCCTGAAAAGGGCCGGGCAGCGGGGCCAGCCGGGTCCTGCCCAGCCATATGTCAGCTTTGCTACAGCGGAGTGAAAGTCTCCCCCAGGCCCTTTCAGCTCCCCCGGCACTACAGCACGCACTTCTCGGCGCTCCCTGAATCCCCCGCTCTTGCTGGGAGAACGGAGCCGGGCTGCAGCCCCCAGCTCCAGGGGCTCCGGGGCGCACACCGAACTTACCGGGGTGCCGCGGCTTTCCTGGCGTCGGAGGGAGCCCGGCTCCGGGGAGCACAGGCGGCCGCGCTGCCGGGGCCGGCACAGCCACCTCGACAGAAAAGTACATTCCAGCTCCCCGCACCTGCTTCGGCTCGGGATCCCCCCGCATCGGCGGGGGAGGGGGCGTATTTTAAGGTCAACTTCGCCGCTCTCCCTCCTCTGCTCATCTCAGCACGAACCCCCCCACCCTCCCCGGAGGACAGGGGGAGGATCCCCGCCCCGGGCTCGCCGCCCCCTGCCCCCCCCACCCCGATGCCTCGCAGCCCCCCAGCCCCACTCACCACATGCAGCTCCACCTGAGAACTAAAGCATGGAGAGGGGGAGGTCGGAAACTCTCGCCCTAGAGCAGCTCCATATGTCGCTCCTCGCCTCGCCGCTCCGGGGAGGGGCCGGGTGGGATGCGGAGGAGGAGGAAGAGGAGGAAAAGAGGAGGAGGCAGGAGCAGGCGGCGTGAGGATTTAAGCCTCCGCTCTGCCCCGGCGGCTGCGATCACGCAGCATTATACAATGGAGGAGGAGGAGAGGAAGGAGGAGAAGGAGGAGGCACCACCAGCCCCGGCTCCCAGCACTTGCCGCCAGCACTGACGACAGGGGCGGCTCCGGCGAGCTCCTCACCCTCCGGCCCGCGTCAAAGCTCCGCCTCGGCCCCGGCCTTCCTCCCCCGCCCCCCCAACCCCCGCGGCTGCTGCCGCTGCTCCTGCTCCTCCTCCTCCTCCTCCTCCTCCCCCGCTCCGGCTCCCCGCGCTGCCCACGCGTGCCCCGGCCCCCGCCGCCGCCGCGGCTTCCCCGGGGAGCACCGGGCCGGCACAAAGGCGGGTGCCAGCGCGCCCCGACCGCAAATATGACAAGTATCCCTGCTATCCGGCGGCGGGGACCCGGCCGGGGCACGGGGCTCCGCCAGCCCTGCTCCCCGCGCGGGGCTGGCCCCGCATTGTCCCGGTACAACCCAAAATTGTCCCCCCGACACCTGCGGTGAGCCCCCGGCCCGGCCAAGCGCAGCGGGGGCCAGGGGGGATGCGGAGAAAGTCCAGAGCCCTGCCAGCCGCCCCCCGCCCCGGGACCTCACCTGGGAGCCGAGGGAGGCGGCGGCCCCCGTCCGTGGAATCCTCGCTGCTAATTTGGGCTGTGCAGACACCACCGAAGCACAAAAATGAGGCCAAACGGAGATGTTCGAGCGCGCGAAGACTTTGGGGAAGGAGGGAAGCGCTCGGCACCAGGCGCTATCTGGAAAGAAGATGATTATTTTAAGTCACCTCAATGACTGAGTTTTGAAAGGGGCTGTAATCCCAGCCGGCGCTGTTAAAGGCGATTCAAACACCTTACAGTATTGGCTGTAGCCCCAGCAGGCATCTCGGATCGTTCCGGCCTTTCATGTTCCACTAAACCGGTTGTACTTCGGGACAATAAAGCTTTAAGACCTAATATAAAGGCGATTATTAGTCATTAATACCACGACTCATTTAGGTATTATGCTCAAAACGGTCTGTAATGATTTGTGATCAATCAAGATGATAGTCTTACTAGAAACTAAGTTCCATTTTCAGTTAGAAAACCGAAAAGGAAAAGGATACCTTTAGAAGAAAGGTTTTCTCGCTCTGGAAACTGTATCTGACAAAAATCCACAAAGGAAAAACAACACCAAACCATTAAAACAGTGAATCTGCCAAAATAAAAGGAGACTAAGTGCTGATTTTATGGATTCTTAAAATTAGAATTGAAAAGGCCCCATCACGTTGATGTTAAAACACCAGGACTGGCACTTGAGCACTCTGCTGAACTCACTAAAAATAAAAGAAAGGACATCAGATCTAAAAACTGACATTTTATTTTGCAGGTTTGGAGGCCTCAGCACACCTTTCTCTTTCCACCCGTGCTATTCCTTTGAGGAGATCCAAGCTCTGTCATCCCTTATCTGTGGCAGAGTTAATCCTAAACCAATCTGCAAAGCAATTCGCGAGTCATTTACTAGATTTTGACGAGTGATTTGCGAATTGCCCAGGAGCTGGCAAACATTAAAACCAGAATCTCCCGGGCTGGATACTTTCCAGCAGCAAGGCACTGAAATTTGGTCCTTCTGCCTGGGGAAACAAGTCTCTCCCTGAAATTACCAGCTTCACAACAAAATCACTAAATAAAAGGAAAAGGTTCATCTTCTTTAGGGCCTGAGTGATACCTGTTCGGTGGTATCACTTCTAGGTCAGCTTCTGCCTACTCAAAACCCACACAGAATATTTGTAATACTTGCACACTGTTGGCTGGGTTGTTTGGGGGGTGTTTTTTGCATGCCAGACTCACTGAATTTCGGGGCCCCATTCCACCCTCCTTTACAGCAGATTTGTAACCCAGCGGGACCTGGCCTTGCGCAATCGCGCCGTGGATGCGCCCAGCCGAGCAGCGCTGCCTTCCGGAGCTCAAAGTCCGCAGCAGGTTTACAGTGCCCGTGCCTGGGTGTGTGCGCGCTATCACCGGCACCAGAGGCACAACCACAAACATTTGCTAAATAAGCAGCTGGGCTCCAGCCCGATGTGCACAGCCCTTGCCATGTTACAGTCGGCAGTAAAAAGCCTGAGCCTGTGTCATTCGAGTTTTAAACGCTTCTGACTCCGCTCGGTTGCTCCAATTTTACATCGGCATAAGAAAAAGCTCGCCGCCCCTTCTGTTTCCTACTGTAACTCTCCCGAGTCTTTCTTGGCAGGAGTTTACAGTCACGCTGTAACTCAGATAGTGCCTCCGAACACAACTAGTACAACCTGCATCCACACTCAGAAGCACTCCCAGCTGAGCATAGGTCACGATACGAATCGATACGAATAGAGCTCCTTCCCGTGCTTCGCGCACAGCCCAGGCTCCAGCGCGGCGGGACGAGGTTGGGCTAGGCAAGGAGAATAATCCCGCGGCTGCCTGCTCCTCACATGGCCTCGCACCTGATTGAGGGAGACCTTCCTGGCCAAGAAACTCCGCCCTCAGCTCTGGAGAAGCCTGAGCAGAGGGTGTCTGCGACACCCAAATGCAGTTTGCTGAGCACTTCAGTAAGCAGGAGAAGCAGCCTGCAATGGAGGCACGGAATGCCGTGCTTAGGAAGTGTGCCGGCAGAGGCTTCCAGAGCCTGCGGGAGCGGGAGGGGGAAACAGTCTGAGCGTCTGCAAGGAGGAGCCACCCAAAATGCATCCCGTTTCAGAACCATGCATGTACGGGTTTCCCAGGAAGCAGTAGCACAGGTTTAGCTGTGCAGTCCTAGCCTTGACAGAGGCCTGTGAGCTGCTCACATGTGAAGATGACACAGTAAAAGAGAAGGAGCTGAGCTGTGCCTTTCTGCAGCAGTACCGACCTGATGTGGGCTACAGGCAGAGCCTGAGTGCAGCCCTGTCTTTGAGCAAGGATGGTCAAAGCCTGTCTGATTGAGGCCAGGTCTCATGAAAATAATCATTCAAAAACCACTCCTGCATTGAAGATAAATAAATGAACAAGGTAATAAATGAACAAACAGAAATCAAAGATTGGGAAGGAGGAAACAGACACTGGACTTCATAAATCAATTCATTAGAAACACTACAGACTGCCAGGTAATCTGCCCATCAACACGGATGCTAATTAGGAAAGAATGGCAAAGTTTGTGCTGGAATGTTGGCATCCCTTGCATATTTCAAAAATAGAGGGAGTGAACTGCTTCCTATGATTCTAATTGAATCTTTGGCCTTTTCCTTTCTGATTGCAATATGTATGAATACTATGAGATTTCATCAGGTAATTGTTCAACACAACTTCATTTTCTCCCTGGCTGTCTTTGCTTTGGTGCATGCAGAAGATGGCAGGCAAACACCTAACACTGCCCCCAATGCAGACAACTTTTTACAAATAGAGACCCCCTCAGCAGTGGTACCCTGGGAGAAGCCAGACAAAGGGCCTGCCTACAGCAAAGCTGCTCGTTCCACCCGAGCAGAGAGGCTCTCCTGGGTAAGGAGAAAGCATGCCGCAAGCAAAGGCACGGTGAAACACTGCTCACACCTCGTGCAGGCTCTCTTCAGGCCCAGCACTGACCTCCAGGAGTAGGGCCCTTCTCATGTGCGGCTCAGCCACAAATAAAAACTAGTTCCTCAGTAAAAAACTGGGGTGCTGCATTACTGCAGCCTGCACCTGTACACAAGCAGGCAGGGAGCTGCACCTGGGAGCTGGGCAGCTTTCCTTGGGATTTCAATGGCTTTTTCTCCTTTTTCTGCTGGTGCAACTCTAACACGGCTGTCCCATGTGTCCTAAAGCACAGGAGTCAGTAAAAACCCTGATGATCCACTCCTTCTCACTCCAGTTTTAGCTCTTCCCCCCCATACCTTCATTTTCTCCTTTAGTTCATATTTTTCTCCTTTAATGTGTTTGTGGCAGTAGGAGAAACACTGTTCCCTAGAATGCATAACATGCTTAATTATCATTCTCGGTTAGTTCTCTAGGAAAAAAAAAAACCCTACAGGAGAAATCAGTTTAATTAATGAGTATGACCAAATGCAGCCTTAGTTTTAATGCAGTATCATATATTATATGTCCAGTTGGGCAGTTGATCTTCTTTGGGTAAAATGAACAGCTATGCAAAAAACGAGGGAGTTCATGAATCAATATTCTGAGTGCAACTAACCCCTTTTGTATAGTTGTTCTAAGCTTCCTACAGATGTTGATGAAAATATCAGTTCCCAAATACTGCTTTTTGCTTTGGTAATGCAGGATCAGGCCTGTACAGTCTAGTAACAGGAAGCTATTGCTTGGCAGTACCAAGGGTTGTGCCGCATGGTAAATTCATTAAGTAATTAAGGAATAAAACCCAACTCTTAACTCCAGGATAGCTCTCAAACAGCCACACCAAATAAAAATCCTGAGTGTGTATGAATGACAGGGGCAGCAAGGTTTCATCTGATTGTAAGATTTGGTGATTTAGATGTTTTTCAGAAGGGCTACTCTTCACATACTAAATTATTAAGGAAATATTATGGAACAGGATTATCAGGAAAGAAAAAAAAAAAGCAGTGTGCATTAGCTGGCTTAGTCAGAGGAGGTTTTGCTGCATTCCTCATGCAGGGAGATGACTCCCTCCCTCTGTAATTCCCTGTGCACTCCCAGTCCTCTGGAGACTGTTGGTGTGCATCATCCTTGCTCCAGCTGAAAGACTGTCCTCTGACAGAGGTTCTGGCTGCCTACCATTGCTGTGTATCTCCTCACATCTTTCTGCCTTTTAATAAAACTCTGTGTTCCTTTTCAAATCCCTTTCAGGCTGCATCCCTTGCAAGATGTGCTTCATTCCTGGCCCAGGCCAGACTGTTCACACTGGCACTGCCTGTATGGCACACAGGCTCCTAAAACAGTCTCTCCTTTCCAATCCTGCTTCTTGTAACACAGTGAATTGTACTCTGCACTGAGCTGAGTTTTAAACAATTTCAGGCTGCTTTTCTTTCCCTTTCAGTGCTCACTCTGCAGTCTCTATCAAAAGCACAAGTCATTCTTTTCTGGAACACTTGGTTACTTTTTTGAAGAGAGGCTACGCTGATGTCCTGATATTCATCTCATACCAGGGCCAGTGGATCAAGGGGAAAAAAATCTGCAGATAAAACCAAAGCTTATGTTTTAGAGCTGAGGAGGGAATAGTTCTAATCAAGAAAAAACACACAGAAACGGTGGAGAAAAATAGAGATGGCCAGTCTTCAGGCCTAATTAACCACTGGTGTAAACAGATGTCACTGCAATCAAGCCAGAAGACTTTGGGCCACCCACCAGCCTTGAGCACAAACCCAACATGAGCCTGAAAATCTTAACAACGTGGGGCTGTCAAACATGCAAGCCACACACACTTCAGCACAAAGGTGCCCACACATCCTCAGTGCTGAGGGACCACCTGCTCCTGGGTCACCAGGGGAGAACAGCTCTGCTGCTCTGCCTCGCCCTGAGTGCTGCACACACTACAGCCCTCACCTGCAGCAAAGCTACTCCTACAAAGCTCCCCATGGAGCCATACATTCCTGGAGCACAGATGCCCCTAAACACTCTTGGAACCTGAAAGAGGCCTGGGTGCACAGGCAGGTTGGAAAGAGGCCTGGGTGCACAGGCAGCTGCTCAACCCTGCTCAGATGCCAAAGGCTTGAGAAACCAAATGGGGCCACCAGTGAGGTGACCAGAAGCTTCTAGAAGTGAATGTTCCTGCTCAGATTTGCTGCATTAAAGCATTATACAACAGTTACAAGGAGTTTGAGGCTGGGAGGGCACAATGGAAATGGTGTTGTGGTTACAGTGCTGATGTTGCACAGCATTTCAATGTTAAGCAGGACTTAAACCAAAACTAAAACTGGAGTTAAATGTGTTTGTGCTCAGATGCATTACCAGAAAAAAAAACCAAAAACAAAACAAAAACCAAACCAACAACAAGCGATCTCAATCCTTATTTATATGAAAACATGAGTTAATACATGGACATCCAAATGAATGCACCCACCTATAACTGCTTTTGCTGGCTGGAATACAATCTGTAAAGCACATTAATGTTCCTATGCAGATTTGGGGGCTTAGGCCTACTGTTTAAAACTAGTTTTTGCAGCTCCTTAGAGCCTCTAGATTCAGAGAATGCTTACCAAGAAAGAGGCATTTTCAAAGTAATTCAAATTTGCAATGATAAATTCTTTCTCTGACTGTCCCAGGTGCAAAATTCTTTACAGACGATGTTTATCTGCACTCCTTTCAGACAGAGGTTTCTGAGGGTCTAATTTTAAATAAACGGTGGGTGACCTACACCACTTCTTTAAAAAAAAGCAAAAAGCCAAAACCAACAAACCCCAATAAAACAGAAGTTGAATCTGTAGGGCCAAATTCAGAAGAGGAAGAAAAAAAAAGGAGCTGGCAGAAAACCTAGCACAAGAACATCAAATGTAGCAGCATTAACTCCCACTGCCATTCTGTTCCTCTACAAATTACTGAAGTTCATACAGAACTGAACTCATTGAGTCAATGCAGTGAATGCACAAATCTTTCTGTTTTAACCCTTCACAAAATGTGTAACTCCTTAGATTATGTGCAAAGAGGAGATAAAAAAAAAAAAAGACTGAATGAGTACATCAGATGCTTTTAGTGACTATGCCTGTGGTAATGATTCATTTTGTCTTTCTACATTCCCCAGTGCTAGCACGGCTAAGAGTCAGCAGAAGCTCATACTGCATATGCAGGTAAACAGACTGTGGGTGATGTCTGCATTTCTTTACCTAAAACCACCCTGTAACCGTCAGAAATGCATTTTATCTTTCTGAAGAAAAAGGGAACTGCACAAATTAATTGAGGTTCTCCTCTAACCTTTTTTTTATGTTCTTTCACTTTAAAGGAAGCTGTTCATTTATAGTGACCATTAGCCAAAGGCTGAAAGAGGTTTACACCTAATTAGTATTCCCAAGCAAGGATGAAACACTAAATCATTGCAAACCCACCCAGCATTTAGGTCCTACCAACAGGACAAAGGAAAAAAAGCTGAAAATCCACCATTTATCATCAGAGTCCCCTTCCTTTCACATCTCTTAATGGTCTCTTTCTTCCTCCCACAGCGATTCTGGGATGATAATGTCCTTGAAATGTGGCAAGGGTCTGGGAGAGGGGCACCTCTCCTGCCTGGTCACACCCATAGGATATAGCACGTGTCGACATTTACAGGAGTAAATAGCAAAAAAAAAGCAAAGGAAAATAGTATGGGGAAAAAAAAAAAAAAAAAAGAAAAACAGAAAGAAAGAGAAAAGAGATGTCCTGAGCAGGCATGGATGTAGGGAAGAAGGAGATGCATGTGGCATAAACTATGGTGGTTTTCTGTGACAGCCATAAGAAAGTTGCTCAAACAGTAATAATTGACTCCTTTTATTTTTATTTGAGCCGTGGCGAGGGGGCAGAACAGAGGCACAATTGGAGTACAGAGGGAAACAAGCCAAGGGAAAAGAGTGGACCCAAGAAACAAGGAGGAAGAGCTGCATTCCCGTTGATGGTGCTGCTACCGAGTCCAGGGTCCTCCCTTGTTTGACCACTGAACATCACGACGAGAGGAAAATAGCACGAGGTGTATCACTGAGGCTTTCCCCGCTCCTTCTCCCAGCCACAAACTTTCCCAGCACACGTGGGATGGGCAGAAGGCTCCCAAACCCCTCTCCTTCACAGAGATCCACTTTCCTACAGAGGTTCGACTTTGCAAACCAGTTTCTACAGGATTCGTTTGTAAAAGGGAAGGTGCCAATGACTGAGCCACAACTCCTGCCTGCCGAGTGCAGTCCCTGCCCAGCCAGAGCAGCCGGCCCCAGCTACTGCACAGAGAGGCACCGGACCCTTTGCAGGAGCTGGGCAGAGAGAGGCACCCTCGCCAGAGGCTCACAGCAAGGGGCCAGCCAAGCCAAGGAGGGATGGTTGTCCATCTGCTATCACTCACGCCCCAGTGCATTTTCTAATCATACACACTCAGGGGACATTCCTAGTAGGTTTTCTGCTAAGCAAAAAATTCATAATAAACCCCAGCTACTTTGCTTGCTTACCTATTACCTACAGTAGAGTTAACCTTCATGTTAAATCTTTTTATTTTTCCCTCTGAATCTGCTCTTCTGCTAACTTTACTGTACTCTTGCTGGATGTTCAGACCCTGCCACAAGAGCAAAAGAAGTTAGGCAGCTGTCAAAGTGCTGATAATTTGACTCTACATAGATACCCAAATACTATTGCCAAGCAGGTCAGCATACAGAAACTGCTTTTTGCTGGCAGTGCTCTTCAAAGAAAATCTTCCTTCTCTGAGCAGCTGGGAAAGTGCAAGTGCCCACTCCTTACTCGACCTGTGAGGTTCATAGAAAGAGCTGCCCCCGAGAACATCAGTGCATTACCCCTGCCAGCAAAAAGGGAGGCCTGGCATTTGATGGGTTTGTTTCTGTTTTAAAACCAGAACAAATTAAACCAAATCACCTCTGTCAGACAAACACTGTCTTCCATGAGATGTTCAGGTGAAAGACCTCAGGCTCCCAAGATCTTTTTGCTAGCTGCCACAGCTGATGTGAGCACAATAATGAGAAGGAAATGCATTTGTTGTTTTGAACTTCACTTTCTTTCATTTAGCAAAGATTCCCCTTAAATAAATGGAAGTAGGGAGATCTTGGAATAAGCCTTAGCAAGTTTTAATCACACTTTTTCTTCTTGCAAGCGAGCCGTCATTCAGTAGCTAGGTGGTTCTAAATAAAGAACTCTAGTCAACAACAGGAAATAACTCCCACAGAAAAAAAAGAGCAGAATACAAACTCGCAGCAACTCTCGTACAGAGCTCACAACGGCCTTTTGTTCCATGCACATTAAGTCCAAAATCTTTACTTTTCAGAACATGTTCTTACTCTAAGTAATTAAAAATTATTTTTAACTTGTCACAAGTACGGATCCCTTCCTTGCCTTCCTCTCAGAAAAGTCCCATTAGGACTCAGAAAATCACAAGCTATCCCCATTTTCCCTCTTTCATTTTGTAAGTATGGACATTCTAGGAATGCCACATGATGACTAGGATTGAAGAAAGCTACTGATGGTGGAGTTTTTATCTTTTTTTTTTTTTTTTCTTTTGGCCAGGGGAGGGGCACTGTTGTGTTCTCAGCTCAGTTTACATCCTTCACAACGCTCAAAAACCACTGCATGTTCAGAAGGTACAAAGCACCTGGTCTGTGGGAGGGGGATAGAGGAGAAAACACACATCTCCAGCCACTTATTAAAAACTCTGGCTAGTGCCTAGGCTTTTAAATGATACAACACATCACGCATAACAGGCCAATGACTGAGCACAGGCACCAAGCACAACATTCAAAAAGGCACAACCAAAATCCCTTAAAGAATACACTGGTTGATTCCATCTGGCTTAGAAGAAGTGTGTTTTAGTGTGCCAAGGGGGGAATTTTAAGATGGCTGCTGCTTGTTGGCTGCTATGGATAGGTCTCTGCAGGAAGTAGCAGAGCTTCTTTAGGAACATTGTTATCACTCGTGGCAAATATCTTTTGGAACACAAGCAGAGATATAGCAGGTTTTAGTGGCCAGCTGATTCCAGCATCCCTCCAACAAATCACCTGATGTGGCTGTGTCACACTGCAACTGAACTGCAAACCAATTTCCATTCTAGAAATAGAATGTTTGAATTATACAGCTGCAAGAACCAGGGTTAAAGTTCCAGGTTGGATTTTTGTCTCTGGAATATGGGAACTGGCTCAGTGTGCACGTGTGTGTACTGTGTGTTCGTGTGCACATGCAACCATCAAAAGTTTACACAAAGAGCAAATTACATTTGCTTCCTAATGCACAATGAACACACGGGCTGAAGCAACTCCACATTCAAACCTAGCCCCAAATGTGTGGTTGTATTTTAAAGTCCTTAGCAGTGGGTTCAAACTTGAGCTTGCAATTATAGCCTTTTCTTGTTTAGAAAATAGATGTCACTGCTGACAAATCCAGATTCCTTCTGAACCTTCAGAAAGGAATAAAAATTGACAAGGTGAAGTATCCTAGAGCAACTGTCCCACTGTTTCCCAGCTCTCACCCATTAGGTTAAATACTACAGAGATTTCAGTGGGACCAGCACACTTTAAAAGATGTAGTCTCTCTCTGTCTTTTTCTCTCTCTCGCTGAATGATATTTCTGCCCACATGCACTGACACATACCGTGTCTAACAAGGCTGTGATTCATTTTCAGTTCTAGTCATGCTCACAAGTGATGCAGTGCACTAGCTGTGCCTTCAGGATCTGCGTAATTTAGCTTCATTTTCTCTGCCCCCACCCTGCATTAAGTGAAGTTCCAACAAAGCCAAGTCATCACCCACCAACTCCCCCTCCCACCTGCTTGGGGGATGTATACAGCAGGAATCTGAATAATAATAATAATAATAAAATTAAATTAGTTTTTTTAGAAAGAGAGAGGAGGGGATGAGAGCTTGAGAAATATCATGAATTGTTAGAAAGCTTTCTAACAGTGAATAATGTGAGTGAATAATGATAATGGGATGTATACTACCAGATCACTGAAGCAGCTGTATCAGTCCTGAATCATCTCCCCATACACGTTAAAGGCAGCACTGTGTCTTGCATCGTGAACATCCTGCAAGTTCATGCTAAAGGCTGATTGACATTAAACCTGAATCCCTGCTTGATGAAGGCAAACAGCTCCTCAGCCTCTCCCACGAAGCCTCGTGGTGACCATTCGCTGCTCTCCTGCCCCCTGCAGCCGCTTTGGCCAGGCACAAACGTCAGCGGGAGCCGTCAGAGCGTCCGACTGCAAACCTCCCCTTGCAGCCCAGTGGCCACCATCCATCACCAATTACACACGGTGGGCTTGTGATACAAATTACAAGCTGCTTCTGAGCTAAACTCCATGTATTTGAGGCATGAGGCCAAGCTTGAACAAAGTGAAAGACAGGCTTTTTATTTGATAAATCTCATTATCTTGCTGGCATTCAAAATTCATCTCAGACAGAGAAATGCATCACAAAGTAGTTCTCTAGTTAGTAGTTCTCTCTCTTGGAAGTTCTCTCTAGTAGTTCTCTCTCTTGGAAGAGCCAAGATGCTTTAACATATAAGTTAAAAGGTGTTTACACACCCACCACACTAACACTTCTAGCTCTCCTCCACCTTCAACCTGGAACTATGTTTTGATGGAACAGAAAACTTGATTTTCTAGAGAAAAACAAGTAAATCGCATTCCTTCAGCAAAGATCCCTAGACAAAAGCAAGTCACTGAAGACTCCTTCAAGCAGATCTTAGTGATCTGCATGATTTCCTTAATCCCTAACCAATGACACAGGATAAAAGGAATTAGCAGCAAAAGCGAGAAGGTACTTCAACATTACAGGTGTAATACTGCGAGGGTCACTGTCACCACAGAGTTGCAGTGAACTAAATGAACACATATCACCTTTCTTCCCTTATGTGAAACATCTACGTGGTGGGAGCTTTGTATAAGCCAGGTACAGCCTCCCAAGCTAAGTAGCCTCTCCTGTTGCTGGCCCCCATTCATGACCAACATCAACAAGCCAGAGTAGGGATTAAATTCCCTACTTGCTGTAGAGGTCCCTCTCCTTCTCTTCCTCACTCCCTAAAGGCTGACTCAGTTTGAGTGCAGCTCACCAGCCTGCTTGCTGGCATGTCCCCACTTCAGAAAGAATATAAGAGCACACCAGAATTTTGAGCTACCCAAGGCTTGTCCAAGCCTAATGGTTGGGGGAGGTGGAGTTAGTGTCTCTGCCTTCCCATCAACATCCTCTTTTCTGCCAGGACGAGCCTGGGCTGATCAGGAGCAGAAGAAATACATTTCCTCATGGTCATTTCCTCCTGATCTATTCTCCTCCTCAGAAGCTCCCAACTATAGCAAAGGAATGAAGGAGTCACCACAGCCAGGGAAGGGCTGATCTACATTTCTGATGTGTAACACACATGACTGTGAAGGGACCAGATCATCCCATGAGGCTGGTATCAACAAGGGCTCTGAGAACTCTGAAACGTTTGGAGGAGGATAATTCCTGGGGCTGGATGCTCGTTGGGAGTAACGGGTCAGGCAAGGAAAGCAGCAGACTGTCATTTCAGCATTTAAGCAGAAGGGCCACTGCCTCATTCTGCAAATTGAAGAAATGAAGCCAACTACGGGTTGGCTTATTGTGGAAATGAAAGTCAAGGCTGTGTGTTTTGATTTCCTGAGCTCTCCACACAAGTCCAGCCTTCCTCATCCACGAAGTCATGCTGTAAACATCCTCAGGGCAGGGCCTACACCTCTCATTTGCTTTATGTCTGTGGTTTCCAATCTTCCACAGTTTGCAGATCCCTTCACGCTTTCCAATAGGGCTGTGCATTCAAACCTGCTGACAACAGGCTTGCTTTCCCTGTCTTTCCTGCACATCTTGCACGTAGCTCGTGGATCCTTGTGAGTCTATTCTTTGTGGCCCTCTGCAGATTCCTATGTGCCCCTCTCTTCCTGCCAATCCCTACACACCAGAAGAGCCAGCAGCAGGCATTTTCAAAGTGGCCCTAACTCCATCTAGCTGCCCTAATTCGAGACAAAAGCACAGAGCTTCCCTGTCATTTCAGCATTTCCCATCTCAAGGTATGGGAGCTGTTGATCTCCCACATGAAAATGCATTATGCTGTCAGTCCAGCCTAAGGGCTGTTATTTAATTTACTTGAGGAGGTAAGTGAAAGCCCCTTCATGCAAATGCTTACAATGTGATCTGGAAAACAGCAGGCGTAATTAGATAAAATGGCAGCAAAGCCCACCAGGGAAATAATGTTAATTCATGAGGATTTTCCTCTCCACCTCCCTCTCAGCAAGATTTGAAGACAAGGAGGGGAGGAAAAAAAATGAAGAAAAAGCCAAAATGCACCTCAGTGATCTATCAAGTAGGAAAACAGGACAGCAACCAGTGGGGTCATCTAGGAGATGCCTCTGCACATCACCCCCATCCTGCTGCAGGACTGGCAACTAATGTGAGTGATGCAGCACTGAAAGCAAAAATTGCTCAGTCACTGTCATAAGTTGATTTGAGTAGAGACATAACGAGCCATCACCCCTAAACTTCACATCATCTCCTGACCAAGGCCTAGCCAGGCCATGGAGATTTGTCACATCACTGCAGACCCCTGCCCCCACTAACAATAATAACACCAGAACTCTTATGCAAGTCTTGAAAGAAGATCTGGCATTTCCAACCCACTCATGAATTTTTTCCCTCAGAAATATCCAGGAAAGGGTTCTGACCAAACTGTCGCAGCATTGGTGGTAAAGGGGATCATGAGGACACCCTGATGCCAGCACATGTGACACTGATCCAACGGAGAGAAGCTCTCCCAGTGACCTGAGGAAACCACAGCTCTGTGTTTCTGTTGCTGCTGCCTTCTCCCTCCCACCTAGAAGCCAGCCAGGAAAGCCACCTCCTGATTGCTGACCTGCCACTACAAAAATGGATTCCAATTAGCCAACTCACTCACAGCTATTAGGAAAGAGAGACATTTTTTGTTGTTGAGTAATTACTCCTCATGAAATGGCTTACATCCCTAGTTGATTAGGTCACAACACACTGTGAACAAATTGATGTAACAGAGATATCTTTAACCTGATAAATTAAGGCATACTTTCTCAATATAGAAAGCTTAATTGAAGCCATGCATGGGGTATTTACCAAAGGCATCTAGAAACAGAATTGTGACATGCAGAAATGTTACAAACAACAGTTGAGATCCAAAGACAGCAGCCCATACACATCCAACTCGCATATTTACTGGAGGAGAAAAAAAAAAGATGGTTTGTCTGTTTACTGTGAGGATAGCAAATGACTTAAAGTGAACAGAGTAGTTTGACATCAGCAGTTAAATATGCAAAGGCAAAATTCAGGTGGTACATGTGAAAGAAAGATCTTGTTTGTTTGCTTCCCTACATATTTTCCCCCATCTATCAGAGGAGAAAACCTTTTTTTTTCCTAGTCAAGGATTTACTTGCTGAAGCAATTAGAGATACACAAAAAACACAGAAAGTCTGAATAACCACACAGTAAATGTGCCACAGTGAGGGTTCCCAAAATACAGCCCATTAAGTACCCCTAGAAGAATCTTGAAGTCAGCCTGGGTTGTATTGCAAGTAAGTTCAATTACATTTTCCCTCCCTTCACCAAGTCCTAATCTTTAGTGTTTCTCTACAAATAAAACTCCATCTTCCTGGGGAACAGCAGCTCCTCCACCATTTCTATCAAGTCATCCATTGTAGTACACTGGTTTATTTAAAACCAAACCCAATTGCCCAAGCCCATAAATACCAACTGCTTCCTGATTTTGGGACTTGCCCATCTATTAAAAGGAAGCCGTTCACTTTACAGACTGTGGCCCTAATCTTTCAAACAGTTTCGCCTGCGCTTAGCAGGAGCACGCGAGCACTTCGGTCCAATGTAAGCATTTGCTGAAGTGAGGCCAATGTTTCCTGTTGTAGTTAAAAGCACATTATAGAGTGAGGATGGAAAAATATGTCTGCAACACAAAATCAGCCCTTCTCTTCCCATTTCAGGGTGAGGGGCTCGGCAAAGCACTCTCAATGGAAATGTATGTGACAAGGGCCTGGGTAGAGTGAGTGCCATGAACAGCTTTATACTGTGCTGGCTTTCTAAGTCGGGAAACCAACTGGGTGTCATTTAATCTCCCAGATTAAAATCACTTAGCGAATATTGTATTGTTTCAGTGCTCTTGCTGTCAGCACAGCGTTGGGGGCCTCGCCGGCGCTCTGCTGCTCGCTAACTCACCACTAATGAAACCTCGCGCAGGAGCAGCTGCTGGAATCTGTGTCAAACTGCATCTGGCACCCATCTATCTTCCAGCCATCTAAATTCACCTCTGAAATCATACAAAAGCAGCCGCAGAGCTCCCTGCAGCCACTCCAACACACCAGGCTTTGTCTCATCAAGCCTGTTAAGCAATTTAAAGCAATTTATTTTTTTAATTTGCCTTGTGTTTTACAGCGGCAGCTTTCACAAAAGCAGCGAAGAAGTTAAGAAAAAAAATTGAGGGGAGAAGGGAAAAAAGTGCCCCCTTTTCTTTTTTATTTTTAAAGGAAAAAAAAAGCCTGTCAAGCTCTCAGTAGACTATCATTACGCCAGTTTTGGCTGAAACTGTATGTTTAGGGGTTTTCCAATGGAGACACTCTGGTGCCTGCAACACTCAGACAGGGAGGGGAAGCTTCTATACAATTGTTGAATTGTTGTCATGGCTATTAAATATGCTGTAGCACAAATACCCAACAGGGCTGAAGGTCTGTCATGTATTGGCTCTGGAGAAGTATCAAAAATACTGGTATTAACTAGCAGATAACTGAGTTATACAAACACTGAATAAAAGATTCAGTCAAAAGTTTTAAAAGGTTTATTAACTTCACTCCAAACCCTTCCCGCCCACCTCCCAATTGGGGCCTAAAGTACTCTGTAAATTAAAAATATTTTACATTTACTGTAGCATTAATTTGACTGAGTCTCCTCTAACATTTGGGGTAAAACTGTCTCTTCTCTCTTTGCATTTTCTACAGAAGAGAGGAGTTTTGCTCCACTGTCTCGTTAGGCTCATGAGTGGCAGTTTGAGAGACTGGCACAGTAAAGCCATGACTTGCTGACTAAAACAGGTCAATGAAAAACAGGCTAGTGACTGAAATTGAAACTTCTCATTTCTCTCAAGAAAAGGGTGTATTGTCAAGATAGAGTCAAGCATTGTCTGTTAAGCAACTTTCAGAGCAGCAGTGCTCAGCAGCACGGCAGCACCGCAAGCTCCCCGGTGCGGGAGGAGGGGACGGGCCCTGGCACAGCCCCAGCGCCCGGCCAGGCCCCGCGGGACCGAGCTCGGCCAGCTGCCGGGAAGGAGCACTAAGGAACACGGGCTGCAGAGGGCAGGGGATGTGCTGGGCTCCCCTCCCAGCCTGAAGCTGTCCATCCAGCCAAACGGGTCACGATCCAGGTCTCGGTGACGTCCAGCCACACGGCACGGAGCACTCCAGGTGAGTGTGCCGGGCCTTCCGTGAGGGCAGCGGTGGGCGAGTTCGGGAGGCGTTTCCTACACTGAACGCTGCAAACTGCGGAAGGAGCAGGAGAAACAGGATCTGTCAAGCCATCTAATTAAGGAGCATTTTCCCCACGCAGATTCATACACATCTCTCCAGGCTACAGGGCCTTCATTTCTTGCCTCAGCCCAAAACAGACCGACTGTATTTTCATTTCTATGACAATTTGTTCCCAGCATTTCTCAGGAAGAAGCACAACGTACATGTCATACAAAAATGGTCACATGCTCATAGATACCTCTGCCTCTGCTGCTAATTCCATTGTGCCTATCTGCCGTGCAGCTACCCTTTTGCAGCGACTGAAATCTGAAGAAAAATGGAAGTGTGCTTCTTTCCTGTGAGCTTCCCAAAGTAACCACTGCAACAAGAAATCACATTTTTGAGCACAGGCAGTCCAACTGCTGGCACTGCTGCTCCTCTACCCACTAACTAAAAAGGAGATTTGGATATGCCCTGCATAGGGTCACTTTATAGGGATGTCCAAAATGAAATTACCATTACTAATAGGCTGAGCGAGTATCCTGGACAGCCCCCTCCAGCCCCCAGTTGAGCTCAACAGCAGGACTAACAACAGCTCCAGGATTGTGGCCACCAGGAAAAGCCACAGACATCGACAATTCATTTTTTACAGGCCAACGGGCTGACCTCTGGCCAGCAGTGGAACAAGTTGGCTTAAAGGCGACAAAGCTCTGTACACCACTATAAATCATCCAAACCAACCAGCAGAAAATCTGTGCGCTGATCATGTTAGCTTATACCTCCTCCTTATTTTCTCCCTGTGTAAACAGAGTCCTCTCCCCCATCACCTCCCAAGGCCCATCTGGAGGAATCACAAAGGCTGTTCTCACATCCTGCTCCCTGAAGGAGCCGGTCCTGCTCGCTGAGTGCTCGCCAACGTCACGCCAAGCAGTGATGCAAGCCATGACTGCTGTCCAGGTGGTGGGGTGTGACCTAGTTCTGGGCTACAGGGGTTTGGTTTGGGAGGGATGTGCAATGTCTAGTGATGGAGATGAGGAGAAGAGAAAATTGTTATAAAAAAGTTAGGAATTGATCATATTATACGTATAGACTCTGTGTTTTTAGAGGGAAGTAAGAGGCCAAAACAAAAGCAGTGCCACAGCCTCAGGATCTTAACATCAATCTGGAGTGGAAGTAGGAAGGAGAAAGGATCCCCACTGTAGGAAGCAGAAACTTTTGCTGCTAACAGAACTAACATGTCCCCAAAATCCGGTTTCCTTAGTATATGGCATCAAAAGGAGAAATACTTTAAAGACACAAAGGCATTTCACTCCTCCCCTGCCTTCCAACAAGCACATTCATTCAAAAACAACCTGTCCACACCACTACCAGGTGTCTCAGGTTTTATGCACGAATAAGCTGTCCTTTAACTGGCACAAATATTCATTTACCAATTGGAGTATTTCTTCAATCATTCAACTCTGGCATGATGAGAACCAAATGAGTTCTGTAGCAACAGGGTAAATTTTCACAGCTAATTCTCTCTTGCAGGATTTTCTTTGGCATTGGGCTGAAGCATCATTGGTTTGCTTGTCACTTGATGATTTTGCCATATTTTAGAGCAGCCATGCTGACCCAAAAGGACACCAGCATCATCCTACACAAACAAACAGTATTTCAAAATTTACAGCATTGCTCTCAATTTACAGCATTGCAGTCCAGAGGGCATCCCACTGAGGTTGTGGAAAAAAGGGAAGCAAATGCACTTGATTTGCTCAATGCACAGCACTCCTTTAATTAAAGGAGACTCTCTGTTGGTCTGTACCTATTTTCCTGACATCTTTGGGGCTTTCCAACCCTCCCAACACCTTCATCCACAGGGAATTCCCTTCATCCACAGGGAATTCTCTGCAGATACCTCTGCTAGCATTTCGTCTGGTATACACAAGCCTGATAGAAATGCGGTGGGTTTGTATTATGAGGCATGTGCACATTGCCTATCCTGAAAACAAACAAAACCTCTCCAAAATACCCCATTCCCTCCATTGATTACGAAAAAATCCCCAGTTCCAATTTCCAGGAAGTCCTAGAAGAGCAGGCAAGCCTTGGTGCCTACATCCTTTAAATATGATTTGAGGGGAATTATTGTTTCAATAATAAAGGGAAGCTTTTTTTTCATGGGAGAAACCAGAAAACCAAACAGAGCTTCTTTATATCAGGTGCTGTGTTCATGTAATGAGTTTTTTGTGGTGTAATAGTTTTCAAAACAGGGCAGCCAAGAATTGCTTTTTCCAGTTATCTATAAATCAGGGTTGGAAAGAAAACAGTTCCAGAGTGTGGTATGCATCAGTCTGAGCAATCACAGCATTATGCAGGTAAACAGCTACATAGCATCAATTAGCAACACACACACAAAAAAAGGACCATCTACAAATCAGAGTACAGAAAAAAAAAGCTTACAACTTTGCCAACCAACCACTTATCTGTTTGAAGACAGGGGAAATGGAGCTACCTCAAATGGTAGGGGTCACCAGAAGAAGGCACAGAGGGAGCTGACAGAGCAAGGGGAGAAGCCTCCTGAATGGCGAGGAAAATAGGAGCTAGAAACTGGGCAGAGGGCTTGCAGGCAAACATTAAATAAAACAGTTATATAGCTACACACAGCTGCAAACTGGCACAGAAAGAGCTCCAAAGCAAGGGGGTGGGGAGGAAAGGCAATGGCAAGAGGGAGATTTAGACCTGATTATGCAGAAAACAGTTCGGGTGCTTTTTTTTTTTTTTTTTTCCCACATTCATCTGGATAAAAATAATAAGGACTGAAGTGTGAGTCCAAGAGGCCAAGGATGGGAAAATGTATCACACTAGAAGCAAAAGATGACCCAGTTTGGACAAGAGGTATAAGCAGAAGAAAATCAAGAGGAGAGAAGGAAGCCTGGAAAGTTGTGTAGAGAAGATAGCAGCAGGATTTAGCAACCGTAAGGAATAGGAAGGGGGGATGGGTAAGGAGAGGGGAGTTAAAAACAACAGAGTTGCAGCTATGTTTCATGGCACTAATTCAGCAAAGAAACAGCCTCAAATGGATGTAAACAATGGACTATTCATTAGGGGTTTCATTCCCTGCAACCCAGCAAACTATTGTCTGCAAGTTTTAAATACTCCCTTCACACACACACAAACTAAATTACAGAAAATGTGAAACATCAGATAATCTCAACAACGTGTCTCAAAATCACTGCCCTCAAGCATGCACTATGCTTGGCAGACTCTTCTTCCAACCATCTGCCAGCACGTGGAGGAAAATAAATAATTAACACACATCTGGGGTCAGACTGTGAGCTACAGCGCCCAGCCTGAAACTCCTGCCTGAGTAAAGGACAGGCAGTGACTGAGAGCACGTGTGGATTGGCTCTGGGGAGCCTTTCCAAGCTGTCCCACCCTCAACATCCTGTCCACCTTGCGGTGGGAGCCTCCCACACTGACAGAGGATGATGTGTGCTTCTGTCCCACACCATCTATCTGACACAGCAGCTGAACAAGCAATTCAAAGTCTGGGGCTACATTTTCACAGGCAGAAGGTTTAAAGTTTCTCCTGCTGCCACTATTACAGTAAGGGATAGCTTGGATAGGTAGAAAATATGTTTGACATCTGGTTTTGCTCATCTGAGCTTCATCTGTAACAGCTCTCCAGTAATACCCCTTCCTGAACACCAGGGTACACAGCAGGGCATGCAGGTGTGATCCAAATATCCTTGTCTTATTCCCAAAGGTGATTTGCCTCTTTGGAGTGCCCCAGAGCAAGCCTCCAGCCCATAGCCCCTCAGAGGGAAGGGGGTTGTGCCTCCCAGGAAAGGGCTAGCAACCATGGGAGGCATTTGTAAGGGCAAGATGGAAGAAGAGGCAGATAACTTGGGCTTTCTTTTTCCTCATCTATTGAAGGCATCTGCATAAAGCACCTTCCACAGTGTGTCCTTCCTGTATTCATAGGCAAAGGCTCAGAGGACCTATCCAGCCTGCAGACCTGCAGAGCACAGGCTGTACAGCCTCACTCAGCATCCCTCATGCCTGGTTGGATGTGACCTGTCTTTCAGGAATCTGGACTGCAGGGAGAAGCTCCTGACAAGAGGCTGTCTCACAGCTTTTCTTCCTCTTGCCCAGGTACATCAGCACAGCTCTTGCCAAAGGTACATCAGCACAGTGACTCTGCTCAGTGTTACATCACACTGCTCCCACCTGGAATTACACGAATGGAAGGGGACCTTCCACTCCCTTCAGGTTTTCAGCCAACTTCTTCAAACTCCTACTGCTTGCACTGAAGGTCTGTGATGAGGGACACGATCACAAAATCTGTTGAGCTGGAAGGGACTCGCAAGGATTGTCAAGTCCAACTCCTGGCCCTGCACAGAACCATCCCCAAGAGTCACACCATGAGAACAGATGAGTCTTTTCTTATCCTTAGTTTTGGGCATATGGGCAACAACAAAGCACCTAATTTTGTTTTGTCTGTTCTCCAGAAGTGCTGTGTGTTTTACTGAGCTGCAGCGGAAGCACGCAAACAACACACAGCCCACACAGGAAAAAAACAGCCTGGAAAAGTGGCAGGAGGGGAAGAACTTGACAGTTTTAATTAGATTTGTATCTTTCATATTGCATGGACTCTCTTTGCTCATGCAACATGGTACACAAGCAGCACACACAACAAATCACTGTCCACCAAACTGGAAAAAATAAAGACAGAAAATACAGATTCATTTATGGTTCCCCTCAGATCTCAGCATGCTTCACATTTAGGGTTCATGGAGTATCTCAGTACAGCAAACATACACTGACAGCTACTACAGGTTAGGGACACCTTCACAACTGCCAGATGGGCAGCAAGAAGCAAAATCCTTGTGTACAACACTGAAATCTCCCCTTTCCAGCTCTATGAAAAGCTCCCAGGGCTGCCCCCAAAGGCAGCCTTTGGGTTATAGGAGATGAGTCCCAGAGCTTCTGCAGCTCTGTATGTGTTTTAATTTTAACCTAAACTTTCAGTGGGAAAGAAGACAATTTCTACTTCTTTTCGCTGCAAGGGTAGCCAACAAAATGTGAACTGAAGGTTGGACAGAAAAACTGAGGAAGCACAGAGAGTGGGTGCTATAAGTCACGTGTGGGCTCCAGCATATGGGTAACAGTCACACTGAAATAAGGAAATCAAATGTCAGTCCACTACTACCCTGCCCAAAATTATTCTCTCTACTGATTCCCAAGAATACGCAGCTTCAAAAGCTGAGGGCCTGCTTGCAGGGACAGGCAAACAGTAGAAAACACACACAGGGAAATAACTGGAGTTTGTTCTGCTCCTCTTTTACCCAAAGCCCTTTTTATTAAGCGCTTTTCACGTAGCTGTACAAGCAAAGGAAGCAGGAGAGGAAGGGGGCAGAGGGAGGAGGGAAGGGGGAAATACAGCATTTCCCATCAGCTCTACCAAAGGAAAGGCATGGTAGGGAAACAGAAGAGCTGGCTGCAGATCATTCCCAGCCAGACTAGTGTAAATGAGCAACAAAAAGGACTAACACATGGAGATCAGCAAAAGGAAAACCAGCACACAGGGGAAAGAGCAAGAGAATACATAGGAAAGGAAAAGAGGATGTGAGAAGGCTCTTCTGGTGGGACAAACTACTGAGGAAACAGCCAAACACACACCACCACTCTAAGAATCAAACAGAAGCAACTGAAAGTTTGAAGAAAGCATGCTAACACAGAGAAGAGGTTCTGTCTGAGGAAAAAATACATGGTCTTGAAAACACCAACAAGAAAATAAATGCTAGATAGGAGGTAATAACAAGAAGGCAAGAAAAAAAAAAAAGAGACTACAGGGGTTTGGCTTTCTTTTACACACTGCATTCTTCACTCAAGTTCATGTCTAACCTGGAGAGTGTCAAATCCCAATTTCAGCAAAAAAGATCCAGGCTTGAATTAGTCAGCCCATAAAGGATATTTAGTCACCACCTCTAATCAGCCTCCTATCACAACCAAGGACATGCCAAATATCTGAAGTAGACTATGTTTAAAAACTAAAACAGTACCAGAAATAGTAACAATTCCTGGCTGAGTCACATTTTAAGCTACACACATTACCCATTCAAAGGATTTTTTAATTTGAACATTGTTATTGTTGAAACTTGTTGGTTTGCCTTATTTTGGTAATTCAGATGAGTAGGAACAACATTTCCTGTACTATGGACAAGATGCTTTTTGATCGTTACAGGGTTTTTCCTTCCTCCTGTTTCCAGCTTTCAAACTCCTCTATTGAAGGGAACTTTCCTTGCAGGCAGTGTCCTTCCCAAGGACAGACCTAGAGAAAAGATGACTTTCCTTAGAGTTTTAACAGAGACATGGGGGCTGATGAAAATGTTTGCTTGGGTGTCTGCACTGTGTGAGCCAATGAAGCTGCAACCAAATGTCTTCACTCTTTCTCCTGTAACTTGATACCTGGCTTTAGCAATCCCTCCAGCTCTTGAATTAGGAATGGAAAATATGAGAGCTCTGTTTCACAGCAAAGGTTTAGAGACAGGGGAAGAAAAAAAAAAGACATATTAGGGCTAAGGACATATTAGGGCTACTTGCAAATGGTATTTGCCTTATACTGGACTTAGACACCTGACAACACCACATGCAGGCTCTGTGCACCCACCCGTACCTATGGGCACCCACGCTGCAAAGCACTGCCCAGCCATGTCAGAGCTGGTGGTTTGAAGACTGACTCCAAACCAAGCCTAAAGCCTGATTTCTAAAGCAATTCCCTTTACTTTGCACCTCTGTGCTCCAACGGCTCTGGGTGCAAATAATGGCATTTGAAAGCAAACAGCTACTGCTGAGGGAGCAAGATATTAAAAACTCCAGTAGCTGGTTTTGTGCATAACTGCAGTTTGTCATGAAAGTAAAACAGGATGCTGGGCTGAAAGCTTTATGAAAATGGTGTCCGTAATCGTCACACTCATTTCCAAGTCCTTTGAAAAATATTTTTAAAGCATCTGTCTAGTTATATCTCTTGTTACGTGCTCTCAGCCACAAATTGGCACATTTCAAATCCGAACCAGAGCACAGGAACCCTTCCCCAAACAGGAGCTCTCTCAGCACTCTGTGGTACCCCTGGCCCCTCGTGCACCAGGGAAGGGGACAGTGTGCTCGCAGGCTCACCAGGAAAAACCTTTCCCTGAGCATTGTGGCTCAGCCATTTCAGTGACACAATTACAGCCCTTGCCAGGAGCTTGCATCATGTAACACGCTGCGAGGCTTTTCACGGCACCGCGGCTGCGAGCTTCCCTTCGGGGGCCCATCCCCGAACGTCCTGCTGCAAAACGCTGCAGCTCCCAGCCCCCGCCAGCTTCTCCCACCTCCACAGGAACTGCTCGGGGATCCTGCCCCTCCTTGTGCTCCTTCAGCCTGCGGAGCTCGGTGTAACGCTGCCTTCCAGGGCTACAGGGAAGGATGACTGTCACCTTTCAGAATATCACCAGTCATCCTTGCAGGACGTTTTGATGTAAGTCAGGAGGGGAGGTGAAAGAGAACCAGCAAAAAACACTTTTGCTGTGTTCTCAGGACTATGAATTTGTGGTACTGCTGTTTGTTTGACAGAGGTCAAATTTTACTAAGGCAGGATTAAATACTGTCCGTGGAACCGTATGATGCTAATGGCAGGTAGTGCTGAAAATCCAAGTGGAAACAAAGCTTAACTTTGTCTTCTTCTTGTGATTCACAGGTGACAACATTTCTAAAACAGGCTATAGCCATGCCATGACATGTATCAATAAAGCTGGAGCTTTGCTGGGATCGTGAGGAACGAGCGGCGTGCGCTGCGAACTAAAAGGGCACAAAAATGCAGCAAATGAAGCAGTTTGTTCCTGAGCTGAGGTTTGTAGGGATCTGATGAGCTGCAGGATATTGGCTCTCCATCTTGCTTCCAGCTGCTTCTACAGATGTCCAGGCTCCTCACTGCCAAGAAGAGCTAGGAGGCTAGTGAAAGCAGCTGGAAGAGAAGGAGGTGGAGGAGGAGTCAGGCTTGCACCCTCTGGGGAGGGCCCAAAGAGGAGGAGGAGGGAAGCAGGCACTGCCCACACATGCTCTACAACTCTGGCTGAAGGTGCTGACTGCTGGGAAAAGGCGTCATGTCCATGGAGAAGGGAATGAGGAACTTCAGAGTATTTTTTCTTTCTTTTTATTATTTCTTTCTTTTTCTTTTAAAATTTTTTTTAAGGAAGCTAGGGAAGAAAATTAGGTCATTGAGTAGCATCTCTGCAAGAACGTGGGAGCAAGAAGGGCAGAGATTCAAGAAAGAACCAACAAGGACAGGGAGGGAAGCCAGAGAATCCGAGAGAAATAAAAGTGATCAAATATTAGTGGTGTATGCAAGAGCAAGAGAATCACTGAGCAGATGGGAGGAGGGAAGAAGAAATGATTAATAGGGAGTGTGAGGCCCTTCCCCCTCCCTCAAGCAGGACTAATCACATGGAAGACAGCTAAAATCTTACTTCCTAATATTGCTTTGCTGCAGTAGCTGCTACATGATGGAGCAGAGCAAGCCCATCCCCAAGACAGAAATCTCCCTAAAAGATGAGAACAAACCCCTCAGGACAACACATCCAGGATGTTATGGCTGCTGGTGCTAAAGGGACATCTGTTGGGATGGATCTGTCATACCCTGAGAGCTGATAGCTGGTGTTCCTGCAGGATCACCAAGTCCTGCAGTGAGTCTAAAGCCACATTCCTGCTTTCACTCTGGTCACCTCTCCTGCCTCCAGCCTTACAGAGGAAAATGACTGGCCTCTCCATGCAAGTCAAATGCATAGATGTTCAACTTCCCTACACCAGCAGCTAAAAAATCTCATTGCCTGGTGTCAGAGCACACCTCTCATCAAGCACCTGTGGGGTCCCACCCAGACACGAAGGCGCTGCCTCCTCAGCACGGAGGCACAGGGTGAGCTTTGCCATGACAGCATCCATCGGAGGGGCAGGACAGCTCTGCACTGCCCTGCTCCCTTCCACTCACTGGGCCAGAGCCAGCTGTCCTGCAATGGCAAGCACAGGCTCCCTTCCCACCATGTGTTTCTCAGGCTTGGCCATCACAAAGCAGGAGAGAAGAGGGGCCATTGCCACAGAAACAGTTCCAGATAAATACATTTGCTAAAAAGAGGCTCCCATGGATTTCTGGTGACAGCCTGTCACCGGGACTGCTCTGCACAAAGCTCCCACAAGACTCAAGTACACAGTCCTCTCCCTGAAATATATGCTAAACAGCTTATTCCTTCCCACATTTTACAGGTGCTAACATGTTCATCCATCCCCTCACTTTTTTCTTCCATGGACTGAGCAACCCCAATACTTACATCTCTGTATAGGTCATGTCTGCTAAATCATCCATTCATGCTATTTTCCTTTTTTTTTTTTTTTTTTGACCCACTTTTGAGTTGTTTTGCTGTTTTTAAAGGCTGTGAGGAGAAAACTGGTTCAAGACTCCAGCTGAGACCTCACCAAGCTGAGCTGAGTGGAAGGATTGCTGTACCCTTTTGGTTATAAACCTCAGCTTGCCTTTTTCACAACTGTATGAGGCTGGTGACTCACAGCCTGGAATCCACCATCAACTCCATCCCCCCTCTGCAGAGCTGCTGCTCAGCCAGCCAGCTCCCATTCTGGGTCTGGGCAGCCCATTATTCCCACCTAAGTTAACAACTTTGTGCTTGTCCTTTTCTGAATAACCTCTTATTTTTCCCAAGTGATTTCTCCACTTGGTCAAGATTTTAAATTCTAACCCTGTTCTCAAGAAAACGCAGAGCTCCTCCCACACCAGTATCATTTGCAAGTGTAATCAGCACCCACAGCAGAAAAATCCCCACTGTGTGTCACTTCTGGGGAGGACACAGGAATTGACCACTGTAGACACAAACAGGTCCTAGAGCGTTTGTGACATTGCACTCCACAATGTCCAGTCCCTGGAATTTCCCTGGGATTAACCTGAGAGTCACAATAAAGTATGGAAGACAAAGTTGTTGGGGATGTCATGCAAATATGCTCTGCTCATGATGGACCACTGTGCTCTGCCACAGGACGTAATAAAAATAATTCAGATCAAGTGCCATGCTGCTATTTAACCCAATGCAAAGGAGATCACTGCAGCTGATTAAAAAAAAAAAAACTGCAAAAGCCTCAGCAAGGCAAAAGTGAAAAGGAGCACTTGGCCTGATCATAATGGTGGAGCATCCAGCAGAACTGTGATGTCTCCTGCAAGAAACAGGTTCCCCTAAGAACTTTCACCAGCAAGCATCACTCTTTCTATAGCATTCATCAAAGCAATTTCAGTCCACACAAGACACCATTTCCACCAGACATTGTTTCTCTCCAGGGCTTTTACACTACAATATGATGGCAAATATCTTTAGACTGATACAAAGTGAGCAAAAATTCAACTGTGGCTAAAGGCGAGGAGGCAGAGATAGGCAGAAGGGGCGGCTGTGTTTGCCTCAGACAACTGACCTGGAAGAAAGGACTAGAAGACATCTCACACCCAAGTTCTGGTCACCACATACAGCTCATGGGCAATATGGCAGAAGGGCACTTTGATCCCAAGCAGTGTTTTAGGGCAGCAAATTGCAGCTGTCCGACAGGACACCACTTATTAATCCTGCAGCAAAACATACTGGGCTATAAATTCCATCAATTGCTCACTGTTTAAAGAAATTCATTTTCTTTAGAAGAGGAGCATGTTGCTATGAATACACCTCAGATGGACTCAAGTCCATCTGATCCCTCCCCCTTTTATGCAGGTGGAAAGACTTTTGCCTTTATACTGGGAAAAGCAATCTCAAAATATGACATGTCCATTTACTCCATTTACTCCATTTGTGCTGACACAAAAGACAAAAAAAGTACAAAACCTAGTCTGTGTTTGCTGTTTGAGATTTGAATCAGTAGCAAATGGGACAAGCCCAAATGCCAGGAATTTGAGGAAATCCTGGATCCTAGGGACCTCCAGTAGAAAAATATCTAGTCATAATGCCAGTGGGGGCTCCAACACTTTCCTCATCAATAAAAAAGCTTTTTTTTTAGTAAGATATAAAACAGCAAAATTGCCAAGAAGTTATTCACAATCACAGCACTGCAAACCTTGCTTTCGGCAGTTTTAGCCCCAGAATGACCGACTCCAGCCTCTGAGGCCAGATGGTGTAAGAACAGGTAAAATAACAGTACCCATGATGTTGTGGAAGATGATGATAGTGATAGTCTAGAAAGGCACCCCAAAGAGACCACTGAAGGAAATGAGAATGTATTTTTTTTATTCCTTTATGCCAGATAATTTCAAAATTGCTGCAGGAAACTGCAGTAGAGACAAATTTAAAGTTTTTGTTTGTTTATTTATTTTTGTTTAGGGTAGAACAAACTCACCAAATGAAGGCAACACAGTATGGGGTGGGGGAAGAAAAGAGAGAGAATAAAAAGGAGTTCAAAACTCTCCCTCATTTTTTGAGGATTTCTTTCCTAAGCTTGACAAAGCTTTGTAGCAAGCTCCACACACCGTATGACTCTCCCGGCCAGAAAGATTTACTGCATTCGGAAGTCCAGGGTGGAGTGCTCCAGCAGAACCGGACCAGTGCTAGAGCCGGATCTGAAGTGATGTCAGGAAATGGGTGGGGGCAGGGCAGGGGAGCACAGCGAATGACACAGCCCAAAATCAGGAAACTCACTTGGCAGGATTTGTGGAAAACCGGAGGTGTACAGGAGTAAAGGCCCATAAAGCAGCGCTCCGGCTGCTCCCAGCGCCGATCTGCTCCCGCTATCGGAGCTCAAAGAAAGGAGGACAGCTGCCAGCTCGGAGAGCCGGGAGCGCTGCCAGCGGAGCCGCGCTGCGCTCGCAGCAGCCTGGCTCTGGGTGAGGTCTGCTAGCATGTGAGGGGCGCTTGGTAGCGAGCGAACGGAGCAAAGCACCCACTCCAGAGAACACCTACGCTAGCCACCCAGCAAAGGTAAGAAGGATGCAGGAGGAAGGGAAGGAAAAAAGCATCCTGCAGCTGTAAGGCAGCTACAGCAGATAACTATGACAGAGGTAGTTCGCCCAGAGACGGCGAGGGCCAGGAGACCTCACAGCGGCACTCAGCAACACCAGCCCAAGCCAGCGGCAGCTGCAGCGTTACTCCACTTCCAGGGGAAAATGTAGCAAGACAGAGGTGAAATAGCGAAGCCTTTAACACCTGCAGACAGACCAGCAAATCCCCAAAACCCCCAGAGAAGGAGAGACAGAGGAATCACCCAGGTGGGTTTGGTTCCGGAGTTTGGGGCTCTCAGGTAACCAGCACCACTCCCCCAGACAGTGTGTGGGTAACAGGGGCTGAGGGGATCAGGGAGCCCCGGGAAGGAGAGGGCTGGATGTGGCACAGTGCTCCCAGGACGTGCTGCAGCAGCTTGCAGAGCAGTGTGACTTTCTTGTTCCTACACTGAGGAGTTACCTAGAGACAGCAGCCTCGAGCACAGGAGCTCCCAGGATGGGAACACAACCACTGCAGCTCCAGGATGGCACTGCTGTCGTCCTCTTGAACCCGGAGATTCACGGGGGTTCGGCTCTGCACACACATCCATGTCTGTACACACAGCCCTGTGCCAGGCATCTTACAAGCTAAACAGATATGTCAGAGGGATGGGAAAAGGAAATGCAATCCTCAGGAATGAAACAGCAAATGCAAGAGAGCAAAGGAATGTTTAAAGGCTGGGCACTCAGCTCAGGTCTCCTGATTTGTCTTCCCATCCCACACACCCCCTGCTCTCCCTCTCCTGTATTCCAGTCCACATGAAGATACTTGTTTTGGGGGAATTTATAAAAAAAAATTATTCTGCAAAACACCTATGCTATTGAGTAGGTTAAGTACTGATCAAAAAGGTTTTCCCTCTGAAGAAGCCAGTAAATGCAAGAGCAACACAAGGCAGCTTCAGAAACCAAATAAAGGTATTAGCATAGCATAATAATGGCAGATTCGGAGCAGCAGAGATAAGATGGATGTTGATATAACATGGACAAGAAATAAAGCAAACACATCCAAACCCAAGCTAATTCAAAGGAACTAAAGTCTTGGAAGTTATCAATATTCTCTCAACAGTTTGTGGTCATAAAACTCTAGGTACCAAACAATCGAAATTGGGTCTTCTATTTAAGAGCACCTTGGCCTGGAAAGACACCTCTGTGGGCATCAGATGGCTTTTGGTGAGCAAACAGGAGTGTGAGATGCATAAATAGCTCTGCACCACACACAGAGACTCAAAGGGACAAGTTAGCACATCTGAGAGCTCAACAAGGTTAGAAGAAAGAGGATCACAAATGGAAATTTTACCTATAGCAGGTCTGACTTTTCACCAAGGCCCATATGTAAAAGGAACAAAAAAAGCCTCAAAGACTACACATGCCTTGGAGCATCCTACTCAGTATGCAAAAATGTTCTATTTCACATGCACAGTATCCCCAAAAACTGGATGTTTTTTCATGACTTCATTTCACTACCAAGTAGTTATTCACTGAAAACACAGGGCTGAACCTCCTTACATTATTCGACTAAGTAAAATAAATTTTAAAAATAAAATAATAAAAAACAGCTTCTTTCCTCCATTATACCCACACGGAGAATTATAAGATTACTTTCCATAGCTGATTTTTCTCATACACTTACACAGATATGCACATCAAAGAAATGAAGGCCCAATTAACATTTAAGAGCAGGTACTTTTTGACAGAAATTCCCCTTCCAAAGCAGCCATCCAGCATGCTCACAGGACAACCCAGTCCTGCACATTCATGACAGATATCACTGATGGTTTGGCAATCTAATGTCAGGCAGGCAGGTGATTTAAAACCATGTATCTGACTCTCCAAGAGATAGAAAATGCTTGGATATGCTTAGTGAAAACACAACTAATGCTGAGATTGTATTCTTTTTGAGCCTGTTTCATTAGGCTATGAGTCACACATACTGCAACAACTCACAATGAAGTTTGGAGAGAACCAAGCTCTATTTACAACTGCAAGATGGTGGGGTATGGTCCCCTTGGCTTAGAGGAATCTGTTTTTCCCACTGATGAAAAGAAGTCAAAATTGGAGGCACAAAATCAATCAATTGTGGCTGTCTAGTGGTATTTGGAAAGCTACTGTGGGCACTATAACCTAACACTCCCTGTGTACACTGTCTCTGCCAGGCAAAACCAGTACAGTCACTACCTGAAACTAGAATCACCAGTTTGGTTTAATTTTGTATGTCTAGTTATTGGAAATTCTCTCCCTCTTTAGGTGTCTGTGCTCCTGCTTAATTACCCCAAGTCTCTGCCTCTGGGCAGTGGCAGCTCCTGCAGTCACACACCCATATCTTCTGTTATGGGAAGGAAAACATCTTCCACCCCCTTTAGACACCATGCCTAAACCCTTTCTTTAAAAAGGGTCAGCAGGTGACACTGACTCCATCACAGTCAGCAGCAGCTGACTTTTCAGAGCCCAGGTTTCATGCCAACTGTTCAGCTGACGTCCCAAAAACATTATCATCTCCATGGAGTAATTAGCATGTTTTAGTAGCTGGTGGCTTCAAAAACTGCATGAACTTCAGCAGCATTAGAAGTACCAGACTTTCTTTTTGCCTTGCTTTGCAGTTTGAGATGTCTTCAAATCTGAAAGCAAATCTCAGTTTTTTGTGGTTTAGATTTGAAATCATGCACAGATACTGAATTTTGTTACATTTATGCCTAACTTCCATGTCAGACTCCTTTCAAACCACTCCTGAAATCTGTCCATTAAAAATTCTATTAAAAAGAAAACCTGAAATCAAACAGATCTTTGACCAGTTTCTGGAACAGAAAGAGGAAAACAGAAGAGAAAGTGATTTTGGTATATACAACCAACCAAGCCCAAAGCTTTGAGAAGAGCATGTGCCTCTAGAACGAACACATGTCACTAAAAGTATTTCTGTGCTCATGTATACCTAAACACAAAAAGTCACTTCACACTTGGAGTTTTACCCCAAACTCAGTCCTCCTAAACCCATCAGCACTGTCTGATCATAAATAAGTAAAAAATTGATGTTAGGCAACATCAAATCCATTGAACAAAAGCTGAAATGTGAATTCACTGTCAGAGAGTGGCAGCTCAAAGGACCAGACAAACTGCACACCAAAGCTCAAGCTGAAATAACAAAAATACAAAGACATCCTCTTCTCCTTGGAACCTCCACACACACAGCTTTCCTTCACTGAATCCATCAGTAATTTTTACCCCTGCAAGCTTTTTGGTATATCCCCCACCAGAAGTCTTGCTAACAGCATAAAAATCATTAGCAACCACGGCAAGAAAAAAATTCAAGGCTTGAGCTCCTTGGATCCCCCCAGAATGAGGTCACTTCCATTTAAGGCTGAATGACCCAGTCAGAAACCTGTAAGGGTATTCTGCCCATATTTATGTCCACACAGATTAAGAAGAATGCTTTGTTAATGGTTTAGTTGAGGGGTTTTGGCCTTTCTTTTTCATCACACAGTTTTCAAAAAACTATTAAACATGCTGTACCGGTAAAAGATGAAAAAAGAAATGCATGAATATTTTGGCTTCAGCATTCTTTAAGAACACATAGAGCAGTGTAAGGCTTCCTGCTCATTGATACCATCAGTGTCAGACCTTACACTTCCATGCCTACAGCCATACCCCCTTTAGCTGTGATCTAGGCAGTTCCTGCAAGGCAAGCAGGGTCACGTTGGGTTAATACGCAAAGGAGAGGCCCTCGGGGAAAGATCCAAGTGCTGCAGCTACTCCAGCTAGTAGTGATGTAGTAGCACTGCTCTGCTCTCTCCTGGACTGCCTATCCCCAGGGAAGCTGCTGTGCAGATCTGCAGCATGGCACCTCACAGCTCGGAGCAGATTCTGGAGCAGACATGCAGCCCTTACACAGCACACACAGCTCTGCTTCCAAAGCTGCTACCACATATCCGTAGAGGAGAGGATAAAGCAGAGCACCCTGTACCTCACCCTGCACACCCCATGCCTTGGCTCACTACCGGCCCTATAACCAAACCTACAGTAAGGAAAGCTGAAGCAAAGAACGAGCAAGTTTTTGTAACTCAGGAGAGAAAAACCGGCCAACAACCAACAGTCTGCATTCTGCAGAGAAATGAAACTTCCCAGCCAGCCATGTCTTTATCAGCTCCTGTTTCAGGTTAAGTTCTTAACTGCTTCTACAGGACATCGTGAAATTCTCCCACTGTTCATCCCAATGCCTTGTGTGCTGCCACGCTGACACAGCTGCCACATCCCATCCCACCCCAGGCTGTGGCAGAGGAGAGAGGAACAGCTCCCCTCTACAAGTATCCATAGGGCAAAGTGTGTTAGGGTCTCTGTCACTGAGTCTATTAGAAGTATGCACTCTTGAGTTATTTTTGTTGGTGTTATTAATGTCACATGGGGGGAAAGGTGCCTGGAAAGCACCAAAACTCCTCTTCAGTGTTTGTTTGTGAACAAGCCCCAAAATCCTTTGGGAGAAGTTTACAGCAACCCCTAGTCTCAGTTAATAACACGATTTGGTTTATACACCTAGGGTACATGGGATAATTCTGGCCACCCCTGTCAATTTGGCTTGACTGGAGATGATACAAGCTCTGAGAGGGACAATTTCACAAAAAACCTTCTAAATCCTTACAACAAAAGGGAACTCTGAGAGTCAGATGAGGAAAATCCCCAGAACTCTCAACTATCGCCCCCGCAGAGTCAAGGTGATTTCAGAGTCACGCAGCTTTAATAATGGGACTTCCTCAGGGACACAGTATTGAACATTTAGATAAAGCATTTGAAAAGAAACTGTATCATCAACCTGATTTCTAATCTTTTCACTTTCAGCTACTTAGAAGTACTACGAAGTTACTTCTAAATGATGCCAGAACTATGATCCTTGGCATTTTGCAGGGGGCAGGGCTGAGGGGGAGACATACTCAGCTTCTCTCATTAGTATTTCCTACAGAAAGTTCAGATTTTAATTTTTATTGACTGACATATTTAATTTTTCCATCCACTGGGTTGTTTGTAATATTAAAGAACAGTGCCTTTGATAGAATACTATATGAAAACCAAAAGCACAAAACAAGCCCCAAAACACAGTTTCACTTTCCCCTGGTCTTGCACTAGGTAGTCTATCAGAAACTCAGCCTTCTCAAAAACATATATGAAAATGGAGGGGACAGGAAGAGAAAGCAAAAGCAAACCACGGAAGTCCTTTTCTGTTGCAGCTGCCTGCAGGCTCCAGGATCATTGCCACACACACTCTTTGTGTACTCAGAAGGAAGAAACAACTGGATTATTCTATAAAGCTGATTGAAGTATAGGATAGTGTAAGTTCAGGCTGCCTTTCGATGTTGTTAGAAGAAAATATCCAGATAAATCATTACAAGAGTCTTCAAAAATTCTCTCATCGGGAAATGGCACATAAAATAGTCTCAGGAACTCCCCGTCCATCCCCCAAAAAACAAATCTGAAGCACAGCATCACATTACTGCCAACCTAAGAGCAAGTAGCAAGATCACGACTTGTTAGAAGCTGACAAGTCTGAGATAAATTTTACTCTTAGATGCACATAATTTTCCCCATTGACCTCACATGTGACATGAAATAGACCAAATCTAAAATAGACCCCAAAAAAAATTCTTTTTTTTTTAATTCGATGAAAAAAATTAAAAGTATTCAATCAAGCAGTCATAGGAAGATAAACCCTATGTCTTACTTTAAAAAAGCAAAACCCAAATACTTTTTGTCCATTTTATCCAAAGGGAAAGCTACCCAACTCTATTTTTTTAGTCCAAAACTAACTATTTTTTTAGTCCAAATCATTCCAACTCTGAAGCAAATAATTACAAAATAAAGCAGGGTCTGCACCTGCCTTTACAGATTCTATGTCCCTGTGAAATTATACACATATATCCTTTCCCTTCAGGTTGCTCTGGAAAATACTGCCAAAACCAAGGAAATCTGACAGTAAAGGGGAAGAAAACACTAAAAACCCCACCACCTAGTGAACCACAGAACATTGTTGAAAGGCAGACACAAGATAAAGAATAAATTGTGAAAGAAAAGCATTCTCTGTAACGTCTAACTTATAGTAACTTTCTAAGTCAAAGCTCATAGAAGATGCGATCAGATTCACATGCTGATCTGTTTATCCCCCTTGGCTATTTCACTTAAAATAACACTCATTAGCCACCAGGAGCAGGAGCCAGCAAGGCTCCCACTAGCGAGAGCCGGGGCCGGGCAGCCCCTGCCCGGTGCGCGGAGCCCGCGCCCGGCGATGGCAGGCACAGCCCGGCCGCTGCGCTCAGCGCTGGCCCGGCACACCGCGCTCCGTGCTTGGCACGGCTCCTGCTCCTCCGCACGGCCCTGCCAGAGCCCGGCACAGCAGGAGGAAGCGAGCTCGGGCCAGCAGATGTTACTAACACTTACGCCTGTCACGAACAGAAAGGACAAGAAAAGTCTTGAAGAGGCAGCGACTTGTTTTCTTTGTCAGGAGTTGGGAGATGGGGCTGGGGGGAGGGAGCAGGACGGCACCTCTCAGCATTGCTGCTCCTTCAAAGCTGCCTTTGTCGGCGTGCCATTGCTCGACTACTATTGCTACCAAAAAGGAAAATAAAATCAGCATTATAATTAAAGCCACTCAGCCATTTCAAATCAACACGTCATTGTAGTAATGAGAAAACTGAGTTTTTAGTGGTACAAACAGACATTTCAGTTGCAAGAACTTTTTTTTAATGTGTGTTTGGGTGTGGTTTTGGGTTTTTTTAATGGGTTTTTTTGTGGTTTTTTTCCCCTCCCAAATCACGCTATTTTATTTCAGATGACAAAAAATCCACAAGAAATTTGCACAGGTAAAAGTGAGGGCCTCAACAGGGAACAGCAGTACCATGGAGCTGAACAGAGGGCTGTGCATTTTACCCAACTGTCCAAATAGCACACAAATCCCTGTTCTGCTCAGTGTAGATCCATAGAAGTCTAAACTCTCCTGCTCATCAGTTTACCCCACCCTCTGCTCTGGTTTGCTTGATTTCTTCCTCCATGACGGGCCGGCATGGCATTGCCAACAAGAAGAAATCAGTAAATTTCCTGTGCTTGACACCACCATTAAAATGACCAAACAAGAAGGTGAACCTTTCCAGTCTGATGAAATGTCTGTGGGGAACTCGGGGATCCCTCTGGGTGGGACAGGTCTCACGTTCAATGAGACACAAACAAGGGAGGATGCAAAGGCATCACACACTCTGAAGGAATCCCTGCCCACTAGGGAGAAATAATCAGAGAGGATAAAAAAAGGAAGGAGCAAGCTGTGGTGGCCATCTCCAAGCTGTGAAACAGGATCACTGTGCCTCCCTTGCTGGTCTCTTCAGCTGAACATGTTTTATACAATAAGATGTGAGGACATGGCCAAGGAGGGAAACCATGCCTGGAAAATGTTCTCGGTTTTTTTGAGTTTAGATAAAGTCAATGCAAGTTGCAAAGTTATTTTGCTCCTTCACTTTGTACAAGTGTCTTAAACAAGAAAACCTCAAATCCCCAAAATTTACTGGGGACTGCCCTCTGCCTCATTAAAGTCACTAATGTGTGTGCTGTAGCAGACACAGAACAGGTTTGGGAGCAGCTCTTGCAAGGCTCCAGTGGCTGAGGCTGGTAAGAATCCTCCCTCCCTCAGTCTTGCCCAGAGCTATTTGTGCATTGCATCTCACGTTGTGATCAAGCATGTGGAAGAGCCATCCTTATGATGATTCCTTACTATTCAGAAAAGCTGTAACATCTGAGGAGCACAGAAGGAGCAAGGGCAGGAGCATGTAACATTTCCAAGTACTGAGCAGTCACTAAAAAAGAACTGCAGCTTTACTACTTTTTTTTTTTATTTTTTAGCTCTTTATGTTAAACAAAAATTTTGAAAATATCAACCTGCAAGGATCCAAAATCATCTAAGAGCAAAAGGATGCCCTCAGCATCATTTCTTTAGAAGCCTTGACACGTTACTTTGAAGGGGCTAACCACAAGGTATTTCTGAATCTTTGGGGAAGGATAATTCCTTTCAAGATGCATGACAAAGCCATTCCAAAATCACATCTTGATAGCAGACCAGCCTATTTGGGAGCCTTTTTACAGTTATTTCCATAAAACCAAAGGCAGACTCAAGATCTTTTAAATTTGATTATAAATGTGCATTATTGGATATCGAGCCACTCTAAAGCCAAATGTAACTTTTCTTGATACAGAGTGAACCATAACCTCAGCAGCCATCCAGTAGACTTTGTTACATGCAGAGACAAGCAGGGCTGAGAATCCCAAAGGCCATTCTGCAGGTTTCCAGCAAGAGCAAACATGCTACAACATGTCTCTGGCTTCTGGGTCAGGTCAAGGCTAGTGTGAGCAGCTCTGGCTAACTCTTACCTCGGGCAGCAAATGCAAGTGTTACCCACTTGGAGGCAGAGAGAAGAGTACAGACCTTTCCCAGCACCTCACCTCCCTATTTAGAGCACTAGCAGGCTGGTTAAATGAGATGAAACACAGCAAAAGAAAGCAAGGAGAAAAAAACCCAAAACAACAACATAAAGGACCTCTCCTACTGCACATCTCCTCCCAGTTATGGTCTAACATCTTCTTCAGGGAGGCTGCAGCTGAGAGATTAACTACCCTTGTGGGCTGCTGGCTTGGTTTTTGGAAGGGGAAGTTCTGCTCAGGGTTGTGACAAATACTCAGTACTGCTGAAGTGACCTAGGATGAGACCCCTGCTCAGCTACAGCCACTGTAAAAATTTCACAGGGCTACAAGTGCCAGTTTTCCCTTTGCAGGCCCAAGCCCAGAAAAGGAGGCAGGCTGCAGGGAAGGCATTGTCTCAGAGCCTACCACCACAGAGAAGGAAAGAGGTCAGAAACAGACCTAAGGCAACCTGTTCCCAAGTTTGTATACAGGTCATGGTGCCCAGCCTGAGTCACACCTGCTTAGGAAGGGCAGCTGAAGAGGTCTGCCCTTCTCCTACATGCTGGCAAGTTCACGTTTGCACAGGGCCAAAGCTGTGATCCTGGAGTTGCATGTTGGCCCTGAAGTGTAAAAGTCTGAGAGTTTTGCTCCAGCCAACTTCTCTTGAACAAATTCCTTACCTGAGCTGTCAACTATTCTGCTACTGCAAGCTCTCAACCACAAGCTTTCTGACAGCTTGGCTTTTGGTCTAAAATTGTCCTGGGCTTTTCTCATAAACCAAGTACAGTCAGGCCCTGCCACATGCCAGCCCCTCTGGGGACAGGATGTCAAGTAGCCACATGAGTCTCCAAGGACAGTCAGACTCACAGAAATCCAGGGCTTCCCTGGTTTTTAAAGACCCATTGCTCACCCCTTCCCTCCCCTCTGCAAGATCAGCAATCCCAGTTGTATCATTCTGAGACATTCAGTGACTATGAATTCACCAAGAAGTGTAGGCTCAGACAGGTCCTCGCTTTCTTGCCCACTTTCACAGAAGCTGTGAACTTCTGAGACTTGTGCATCCCCATCAAATTTGGTCAAAAGGCTCAAAAACTGCTAACAGGGCAGGCATAGTCCTAGAAAGAGTCCAATTTTTCTTTCCCTCTTGCATTCTTGTCCCTCCCTGCTAAGACAGACTTTATGATTAACCTAGTCTGAATGTACCCTAAAAGCAGATGTAAAAATGTGTACATTAGAAAATGTTAATATTGGCAGATATTCACATTCCTTTCCAGGGTTTCACAAAACTCTTAAATCCCTGGTGACAGGACCTAAATGGAACATGAACTTTTTGCTATCTTTGCAGCCATACAAGAAACAAAGCAGAAGTTGATGCACTATTATTTATGTCCTTGAAATACTTGCTTGGAAGTGTCTTTGATTCAAGAACAGCCCATCAGATAGTTATTCTTGTAGGTTTATCAACTTCTTTTACTTTAACATTCTGATTTTCTGTCACACAACACAATGATTTTCATGTTTGTTTTTCCTGTTACCAGAGCAAACCATTCATTTTTAACTGTTGATTTTGGCATAGGAGGACTCTAAGTTCATAATGGAAATGTGTTTTCAGCGGTAGTACTGAACAATAGAAAAGTCTCTTTCAACTGTCGGGTTATGAGGAGAACCAGCTGTAATTAAATTTAAGTCATAGTGGTTCTGTTTCAGAAATGCAACAGTCTTCACTAACTTTGCAGTCAAGGAGCTTGCAGCACTTCAGGAAAACAGGTACTTTTCTGAAACCAGTACCACAAAATGGTCCCTTTATTCTAGCTTAATTTGATAATGATGAATAACCAAGTATCTTTCAGTAAACCTTTTCTGGGTGTTGTGGCCACAATGTGGGGCCTCAATGACTTATATCCTCCTAATAGAAATGGAACATACAGAAACCAGCAAAAATCTTAGCATTGCCAGGCTCAGGTTCTTTGAACTCGTCTACACCGAATAAAGCAAACATCAGGAATTGAAATCATAATAAAAGTGCTTAATTCAACATATTAGAAAAATCAAATTTCATCATCTGCTTGATTGACTGTTCCACAGCACTTTAATTGTTCTCCAACTTCCAACAGGGCACAAATGTGAATTCTACAGAGCAGCCAGGATTTCAGAACCTGGAGAGAATGACTGCAGCTGATGAGTTGGAAATCAAAATACGCTCTGGTGTAAGACTTAAAAACCACCTCTCCGCCCCATATGAAGTTATCAGGAATTGCTCTATCATTTCTGTCATTAACCAACCATTTCTCCCCCCACCTTTGCACCAAATCCTCTCAAGTGCAGCCAGAGATTATCAAACGCAGCAATAGCCTTTCAACAGCTCGGCCAGTTGAAAAATCTCTCAAGTCGTGCTGCTATCACCGCTGCGAGAGCTGACGTCAGGCTGTTGTTTACTGCAGATGGGACGGTGCCAATTTCCACTGAGCTGAAGACAGCCGGGTCCAGCCCCTTCTGGCTGCGCGCAAGCGAGAATTCCTCGTGTGTGCCTGCGTGCGCGCGTGTCTGCTGCTGGGCACACACAAACGTGGGGAAAAGACACTGGCTCTTATTTTCCACTCAGATACCAGAAATAAAAACAATGACAGAAAAAAAATACGGCACTTCATCTTCTCTGAGAAATGCTGCCAGTTTTCTTGTAAGAATGATCACAGTATGGATGAAAACATAATTATAAGCTTAGGATACCCCTAAAATCCCTGCAAAGAAGTTTACACAGTCACATAATTTTTAAAAACCCTAATGCCTGTCCATCCTTAAAAGGATTGAGGTGAAAATTTAAATACTTGACAGAACAGAAAAAATAGCCAAGTTTTACAAGGACTATATAAGCTTTCAGAGAAACTTCATTGCCTTCCACTTCTAAGACTATGAAAGCCTGGCTCAGGTATAAGTACAATTACTTAATTGAATTTTCTGTATCAAAATATCCAAAACTATTAATAGTCCAGAGGAAAAAAAAATCCAACCTGTGTGATTTTTTCATAACTTTTTATTAATTTACGCTATTCTCTGTAAAGGAACGCATTACACAATGGCATCAAATCCTGCTTTCAAGCACAACTTTCATATGGCACAAATATAATTATCTCAATGGCTGTAAGATTCTGTTTCAAGTTTTAAGTACTATACCATCATTTTTGCCTGGGAAAACACTCGAGCATATTTGAATTTGAGGAATACAAAAAGCAATTATTGGCACCTCAGGTGAAGTTTCCAGTATTTGCATCGAAGCGTGGACTGCCACTGTCATCTGGGTGAAAGAATTAACTGTACTGAAGATTTTTGGTTCCACTTAATGGCTTCTTCCCCTTAGCACCTAAATACACACTCCTCTGCCTTCTTACTTCCCATGAATGTATTACAAAAGGATCTTCACCTACACACCAACTCACCCTCCTGATGATTTTAACTCCATCTTGTCCTCTGTTCCCATGGAACTTTTCTTTCAAGTTTAAATAATTTTTCAAAAGTTTCTATTGAGTCAATTATCTGAAGAGGTTTTACAGACCATTAATACTGCTCTGTAGGTTAACCACAAACAACATAAATAATTATTTTCCTCTTCATTTAGGGAAGTACTGAGTTTGAGATCCCCCTCTCAACATCAGAAGTACAGTGCACATAGAAAATATGCAAAAGTGGGGAAGCTTAATTTGAACTATCAGAAACAGTGAACTTTACTCTGTAGGTCAAATGTTCTATATTTTGCTTACATTTATCAAGTTATCTATAAAAACACCAAGCTGAGAATCAGGATAACCATTCCAATCCCTAGGAGAGTTAAACCTGAAAAAACCCAAAATATTTAACATTTAATATAAAAAATTATGAAGAAGGCACACTGATTACAGCATGCAAGTTAGTCAAGACTTTTCAGACAGCCTTCACAAGAACACTTTGCATCACTGCTGGCCAGTGGTATTAAATTGATGCTCTATCAGACAATAAAATACATGCTGCCTTTCTCATGTGACAAATTTTGAGGGTTGGTGACAATTTTCAATATAAAAGTTCAGGATCTTTCACTCTGAAATGATACAAAGCACCTCCTTACATGTCACTGACTGTTTCCTCTCAATTATTTCTCCTCAAAGATACCAGACAGGATATCACCACCTAAAACAAAACTGAGAACTGGCATTTTAAAGTCTAGACACGATTTCCTCTTTTGGAAGCCTCCTCATCTCTGTACCTTCCCCATGTAACCACACTCTCAATGTGGCTTCATACAGACTTTCTGTATACAGACAACAGTTCAAAATAACATTTATTTCTGTACACCAGAACCATATGCTAATAACTTGCTTGATAACTACATTGAATTGTCAACCCTTACTTTTACCGCTGCACCTTTTCCTTCATATCTCAGGGAAAAGTGGGATGCAGCATGGATCATACACACTGCTGGAATGCCAGGACCTGTATCAGTATCTCACACAACTCCTTTAATCCACTATTCCTTGATATGCTTCTTTTGTTCTTGAAAAAATGCTCTGTTTCTGTGGTGACCTTGGTATTATGCTCTGCAGCTACAATTTGTTTAACTCCTGCGTGGATTCTGTGCTTTGCAATCTGTTCTGACTACAGGCTTTCACAAAGTATGATTGCATGTATTACCTACACATACATGCATTATCTGTGCATTGTAACAGTCCTTGGGCTGGTTACCTACATTTCATACTGCTCTCTGTATGTACTGCAAACAGGTTTAGCCTCTGTCTCCATTCAGACTGCAGTTTGACCTTTGTTTAGCTGTGCTCTTCAGCAATTTTACTGCTTTTTCATTAGGGGATAATTTTCACTTGCCTTCTACATGCACACTGCTATTTGGGGGGAAAAAAGCTCTGTTTCTCACTGTGACAGACTTTCAGTTTTGTCTGTCTGTTATCAATGCTGGGAAGTGTTTTGGTCTGAAGGACTATCACAGAGATGTGTGCAGCACTGCTTTGAAAAAGGGAGCTGAACAGTTGTGATTTCATTCTCATGATACAGGAGAGACACTGGGGGAACTGCAGCTCCATTTCCCTCTCCCAGGTTATATTCAGCAAAATGTGGATTCAAGAGGACTGAAATAAATTTGAATTCAGTGAATAACCATAAAGATTCTTGTTTCCCTGAAACTAGAAAACTGTTTTCAATCACTCTTTAACCTAAAGGACTTTAGACAATATAAAATACTTGGGTTTAGGATAAGCCAAAATCTTGATTTTAGCAAATCCTAATGTTAACAAAAGAAACTTTTCATGTTTCAGGTCAAACCAATCCAGTTTTGATTCAGCCACAAGATCAAAAGCAACACAGTTAATCATGGCTCTAATAACTTCTATTGCTACTCCCCAACTTGCTTACTAGTCAAAAACAAAATTCCCATGAATTCTTTTTACACTGCTATGTAAGGCTAGAGAAAATGGTCCCAGCTGATCTCTTGTTCTCTCTGAAGAAGCAAGAATACCCCTTTCTCAGGTGGTATTCCTCACAGAGCATTCAAACAACTTTCTGGGAGTTGCAATCTGCTTTCATTTCTCCCACTAGAGCCTACAGTAAATCTTGGGGTTTGGGATTCACAGGTTTCATTTTGTTTTGTCTGGCAAAACGTATTTGAGAATGGCTTCTAGCAATACCAAGGGAAAAAAGGAAACACTTTCAGTAGGGAAACATCCCAACTGTATCCACTGATACACAGGCAGCATACCAAAGCACGGAGTGATGTGTGAGAATATAGAACATCACAATCTCTACTACTGCCCCATGCAAACCCATTTAAAAATTGATGGTGAAGTGAGCCTGACCAGAAGACAGCCCCCAGATCTCAGCTGCAGACCTCTGAATTCAACCAGATCCCATGGAAGGTTACGGTCTACTTTAACACCAGGAATAATTCTCTTTCCAAAGATGCAAGGCACCAGGGAAAGACCACTGGTTACATTCTCCATCCTGCACACAGCCTTGGCATCATTGCAGATCAAGAAAGCTTTTATTTTTGTCACAGTCAGCAACAAAAGCTAGAAAATTAGTTCTACTGCCAACTATTCTTTCCACAGGCATCAAAACCCCAAAGGGACTCTGTGGACTCGTTGACTGCTTAGCCAGAAGCTTGTCTGGACTTCCTGGAACAGAGAGGACACTGAGGGGCTTTGCACCTTCAGTGGCTCTTGATGAAGTCAGAAACACACGTCACGAGCATGCTGCACTGGAGTTACACAATCAAATGAAATGCTGTACTGAGTACCCAGCCTCCTTCTCCTTACCATTCCCCCTCACACACACAGTGGGGAAACCTACTTCAACTGGTCCCTGAGATCCCTCAGGAACCCAAGTTTTGGTTCTCCATTAAAAAGGAAACACTTCTTCATGGTATTCCCTTCTTCAGGGACAAAAGGCTCAAGGTCATTGCAGGCCTGAAGGCCTCAAGTCAGAAAAATGGCACAACTTGCCATCCCAGGGGCCAGCCTGCTTTGTACAGTGTGCCTGTGCTGGAAGAGGCACAGAAGTGACACTGGCCCCACACACAGCTTCTGCTGCCTGTGCCTGTAAAGGTGCCAGGGCTGGACACAGTCAAATATCCCAGCGTGAGGGGAAAGCCCGAGGGATTTTCAAGCCACAGCTGCTACACCATTTGTGCAGTGGAGAAAGGCCTTAGCAGGTAGAAAGATGCAGAAGGGGCTGGCAAAGGACTGAAAGTTTTTCCTTGCTGTCCTTTTCTAGGCAGTGGCAGATGATCTTGCTGTCTCAGGTGTCCCGAACAATAGCTATGGAGCCAGGCCCTATTTTGGTGGTAAAAAAGGAACTGGCTTTCTGGGGACAGCCAGAGACAAGCCAAGCCGGTTTCAGACTGTCATTTTTCCTACTGGCTCATTCTGCTCAAATCACAAGCTAGAAAAACTGGAAAGGTAAGCAGTCCAAATTAATGGGAACATCATGAACTGGTTTGTTTACACATTGGTTTAACTGGAATAGGGAGCACAATTCCAGCTTTGGGCCCTGGCTTTGCAGACATTCCCTTAACTCACCTGTCTACCAGAGAAAGCCATATGCAGGCCTGAATTATTCTTGGTCTGTCCCCCAAAACACATCACAGTCTCTTGAAGCTTCATGCCTGCATGGCACCCATGACTACAACTCTTATTATTGGATGGCAACATTCATATCCTACCAGCTCACTCTTCCAACTCCATATAATTAGAGGGGAAAAAAAAAAACCAGGAACACCACAGAGAAGGAAGTTGTCTTTTTCCTCACACTGCTCTTCACGCATTATTGTTGCCATATCTTACCTGTAGCATTGCATTTGCCCACCAAATAGATATTTTTTTCTTGTGGAAGAAAAAGCAGTTCTTTGCAGTCCTGCAACTGGTAGGAAATAATCAATTTAAGACTAATGATTAAAAAATCCCCAGGTATATATTTATAATTAATTGCTACCATAGAGCAGACTTCACCAGATGCTCAATTGCATTTCATCCTTAAGAGCAAACAAGGGCTCCTGCAGATGAGACCTTTCCAGAAGAGCTGCTGCAGATGGGCAGATCGTGGTGTCCTGCTTAACTGCGCCTGAGACCACTGTGGTACAGTGATTCTGCTTGCTAAAAGCAATAAGTTAAAGTAAGCACCACAAAGGGAAAAGTGACATGAATCTTGCACATCATTCCTCTTAAAAAATTTTTTATTTAATATATTTTGTAAACTGCAGGGTGGGGCCACATTCTGCAGACAAGGAAATTGGAGCATAGTGGCTCTGCTGCAAAACTCAGTGAAAGAGGGAGTGCCTGATATCCCTGCACACACCAAGGGCTGACCATCCTCACTGTATTCCATATTATCAGCAATCCCAGAGCGCAGCTGCTTCTGTGTGCACATTAGAAACCTGAATGAGAACATAAATGAGCCAAAGCGCATCGCACACTTTAAAACTACAGCATAACATAACTGCAAGTCATTGCCATTAAAAGTTTAAGGGGAAAAAAAGTCCCCACCTGCCAAATTCAGCTCCATGGTCTTCTGTTGAGTTTTAATGACAACTGCTGCATCTTGGAAAGGTGCTCTATAATAAGGGTGTACATTTTCCCTCCAGGACCAAAAATCAGGTACCATCACTTATCTACACAAAAGGCATACACAGGAAAATATCCCAAAGCCATGTGTCTCATGCAGCAATCAAAATCTTGGACAGCCTCTGCACACATAAATTTGCTCTTATTACAATATATTTCAGTTGGTCAGCATGCTAAAAATCTCCACTCAAGATTCCTGGCTTTTCCAATTAAGCTTATAGACAAAAAGTCTTCTTTTTTTTTTTTTTTTCCTTTTAATGACATTGCCATTTATTGCAAAGCTATGATGAGTTCTTATCTCATTGTGGTGCCCTGTGGTAACTCATTATTCACTGAACTTTACTTTTGATGTATGATGAACAGCAACATATACTTCAATAGTTCTATTTAAACTGGCCCCACAGTTGAAACAAACCATTCCAAGAACAGCACTGCATTACACTCAGAAGGGCTCAAAAGTTTAGGATATGATATTCTACAGTACTCATAGAGCTCAGTATCTTCAAGCAGAAGTTACTCAAGCTGATAGATCTCTCATTAAGTCAAAGTTCCTCCAAACGAGAAGAGGATAACTGATAGTCAGAGATTACCAGCACCATCACAGTGAGAGATCACACTCTTTGTGGCCACAGCCCCAAAGCCTGACAGGGCTCATCCCCCACAGCCCAGCACGCTCAGAAGGCTGCAAAGCAACCTCAGCATCCCTGTCCCAGAGCCCAAAATTCCCCCTCATTCATCACCAGGTCTGTCTGGTGCTGATGGGTAACAGAGCATTGACTGCTCCTTCTAAGCCACAGCTGCAACACAAGCTTTCAGATTTTGTGTAAGATGGAAAAACAAGAGAATGCACAACAACAAAACTCCCCAGAGGCAGAAAACAACACATGTACTAACACAGCTCCAGGCCTCTCCCCCTGGAGAGGGGAGAGGCTACTCTCCAGAGGGTAAAGTGAGATGTCAGGACATTTCCAGTAATCAGCAGCGCTGCTTGGATCAGGTTCTAGGCTCTGCCTAACATTGAAGGGATTGCCTTGAGAATTCAAAATGGCTAAAGGTGCAAAGTCTAGTTTGGGATGTTTAGAAATACTTTGGAAAGTGAAATAGGTTCACTGGCCTGGCCTGTTCCTAGCAGCTTCCTACATCAGATGCTGCTGGCACCCTGGTATTTCAGGGGAGGAGGAGCCAGATTCACATGTCCTAAATTGCACCTAAGTCACTGTATCTTTTATTTCCTTCCATCTGACTCCTGGTCTTCAAGCACAGAGCCCTAGGCACAGTTTAGATCATGGGAACCTGGTCTTCAGCCTCTCAAAAAGTGGAAATACCCACAGCTGACCTGGGCTAGAAAATACCAAACACTACAGGACAAATGACAGCTGCTGAGTGCACTCATACACACATGGCAGAGCAATTCTTCTGCCTCAGGGGTCCCCAGACTGTAAACTCTGACCCATGACACACAGAAAAGCAAAACTGCATTTATACACATGGAACATGTGTATAAATGTCCCAGATGGACACTGCAGGTGAAGTGTGCAATGTGAACATCCTCCACTTGCTGACAGTGCTCTGCAGGATCCAGAGGCCAATTCTCAAAAGAAGAGACTGAATGTAACACCCCTCATCCCTGATACCAATGTACTGCATACTGAATCAAGCTACTGAAATGTTTCTGAAAGTATAGGGAGTGTTACTTCCTTTCCAAAGCAGCAATGTATCAGGAAAGATCATAATCAGATCATATCTCAGGCACAGGTAAGAGAGATGGCAGAGTTAACATATCCAATCCTTTTCACATGCAAGCACACACCCTGAAATAAGCCAAAAATGCTAATTGTGTTTATTGCACCATACTATAAACAGCAATTATGAAGGCAAAGAAAGTAACAAAGCATCTCTGCCTGAAGGGTCTTCTCTGGGCTATCATGTATCTAAAAAAGATAAACACAGAAGCTTGAGATATAGTCAAAGAAAAGCTCTTCCAGATACAAAGTCCAACAGTGTGCCCTAATATGCAAGAGTATTTCACTCTCCAGGGCAGAATGGCTTTCTGGGACATTTTACAGCCCAGATCCAGAGCAGCTCCCAAAAAGCACTTTGAGAGGCAGCAGACAGGGATACACAGTGTTCAGCTTCAGTGGCACGGGAGGGTTTCACAGTCCCTGCTTGCAACCACAACAGCTCCAAAGGAAAGGGGCATGGCTGTTCTCACCTCAGAACAGAAGCCCTGCTGCAGAAAGCCTGCAGACCCACCAGCCATCTCCCTCTACCCCAAACCCAAAGTATATCAAGGAAGAGGACAGTACTTTGAACTCCTGAGGTCAGCACGTCACTGTGCAGAGTCAGCTCATAAGAGATGCCAAGAACAGGGCTGCATCTTGAACCCACCCTTTGCAAAGAGGCAGAAAGGAAGTTTCTCCACCCATACACTAAGGCAAGAACCTGTCCTTCAAAAAGCTGAAGTGCTTCATACACAAGGCACTAAGCAGCCTGCATTCCCCATGCAGCACAGCAGGACTTGGTGCTCTCCAGTAAGACAGGCTGGTGATTTCCTCCCTGCCATTCCCACTGTGATCCAAGTCAGCTGAGGTCCTGCAGTAGCAGTGCCCTAAACCTCCAGACTATCCTGCGTGAGGTGGAGAAATCCTCTCAGCTCCTGCAGCAAAAATGAGTCTGCCTTGCTGAACAGACAGTGGTGAAAAAGCAGAGCAGGAATGGGGGGCAGAGAGGATTTTCCTGTCTGCAGAGGCACTCCCCAGGCAGGAAAGGCCACTGGGCCCAGCTCTGAGAACAACTGGTCCAAAACACAAGCTCATTACTGCACCAAAGACCTGAGGTCAGGCAATGAATCCTGGACGCTCCTACCTCATCTCCAACCCCTCTTCAAAAGAAGGAAGCAGCAAAGACATGTCCAGTCCCACGGACGTGTATTTGTTGACTTTCAAGAGTGTCCCAAGGAGCTTCAGCAGAAGAACACCCAGTTTCTACATTTTAACTACATACAGAGCTGGCCACTGCTTGCAAGACAAAGACATTCCCAGTCATGGTCACGAAAAGAAAAAGGTAAGAATTGAGTTGTTGAAACAGGGCACTGAGATTTAGGAGCACTTCTTTCTACTGCCTGTTTTGACACCACATTAAACACTCCTCTACCCAAAAAAAAGCACAGTAAAACCCTTTCTTGACATCACAGGAACACTTAAGACTAAATTAATTGATTCAGGCCTTGGCCTTCTTGCAAATCAAGTGAAAGACAAAATATATACAAGATAGCTTACATGAACAACAGATGACATTTTTAAAAATCAGACCTTTTTCCTTGTGCACTCAACATTACTATGTTTTTCCTTGTTCTGTGCAGAGTATACAAGGTAAGAAGCAAAACAAAGTCTTCTCCCACACTTGATGTTACACTGGCAGTGCCAGATGCTTTGCTGCCCATCTTCCCACACCTGGGGACATTCCATGAGTACCCCATTGCTCCTTTTCACCCCATCTCATGCTTAAATCAAGGAAAACAGTTTATCAGTGTTATTTCCTCTTCCCAGTTTTGGGGCTGCTGAGGAGGTGCCACAAACAAAAGCCAACAACATGCAACTTTTTCGTTTGCATGTCCCAAGGACTGGCTCTGCAAACTGGTGCCTGAAGAACAAGCACATTGCAAATCATTATGTTTCCAGTGGCAAGATGGATGGGAAAAGTGCCAGCCACTTGCTATAACCCTTTTGTCATGCCAATTTCTGGCTGCTATGAGGATGTACTTTAGATACCTCCTTAGAAAAGAGTTCTGCATCTCATCCTTCCAGATGGAGGAGGAATGATTCATACACACATAAGCATGCTAGAATGATGGCTGAAGAGAAAACATTTTCTTTATGTTTTCTGTTTTGCATTACAGGCATGCTTAGGGCCTTAATCACAGCAAAAAAAATGAACTGAAGATGATGACACTTTGTGCCTCAAAGAATGCTTGTGCAAAACCCCAATGCCACTTCTCCCTGGCCATGTCAAGCCTCATACTGCATGCACACACCTTTGTGCCTCAGTCCCCTGCTCTCCCATCTTCACAGCATTTCTCTGCACAGAACATGACCGAATAACTCCACTTACAAAGCCACCACATCACACAGTCATAAATACAGGGGAAAGGATCCAAGAGAGAGATCAGGAGTTGGGAGCTGTAAACTGACCACAGACTGACTAGCAATGCAGAAGAAAAGCAAAAGGACCTCTCTGTTTTCCAGACACACCAAGTGCCTGTTTCTTTCCTGGAGGCCACTGCAGGCATCCTCCTCCCCATCTTACCTGCACAGCACCTCTGCCACTCACTCGCACTGCTCTCAAAGGCCCTGCATCCTTTGAATCCTGTTCTGCTGCTCAGCACTCAATTCCCACCCATTTACTCTCCTCTGGCCTCTCTGATTTGTGAAGTCCTGGGAGCAAAAACTATCTGTAAGCACCTGGAAAGTACCTGAAATATCCCGAGTCCTACTGCAAATAAATAAATAAACAAACAGCAGTGCACAGTATGTATATTAAGCGAACCATATAACAGTCATTTCTGACATCAAAAATTAGGACTGTAGCTTCTTCCTACAGACAGTGGCAGTAAATCCACACTTTGGGGTTCATCTATGGACCAGGAGAACCTTCAGATTTGCTTTCTCTGCTACTCACCTCCCTCTTTCCCCCATCACATTATCCATTTCTGGAATCCATGCATCACTTTTTATTATAAATTATTCTAATCAGGGTTTGTGGCATGGCAGAAATCCAGCATAACCTTCAGAAATATACATACACACTGGCTATATAGCTTCTTTATTTCATAGGAGCCTTTCAAAGGGCCTGGTACAGAGTCTGGGAGGATGTGGCATCCTTTTTCAGCAGCATCCCTGTGGTGGCGACCCTTTCCTAAAGGGTGCTAGATGCATTCACCAACACTATTTCCTCTCTTTGTAAAAATCCCTCATTAAAGCCAGGAAAAAGTGTTCAAGCAGGAATTTTTCCTCTGCTGTTTTTCAGGTTGAACCAGTGTGACTTAGGGGTGGCAAAAGAGAGAGAACATCTGAGGTCCAATGCAGACCCTCTTTCCCACTCCATCCTCTCGTGAATGGGAAGATGTAAGATAGGCTGGGTAATTGCTCCAGATCCTTCAGAATTAGGGCTCCAGTGGGAAAGTCAAAGGAAAAATAAAAAATAAAACAAAAACCACACAAAACCCCCAGTGACTATAAGGACTCTCAACTTTCTTTGGGCAAGGAGCACAGGCTACTTTAGTAGCTCTTGAAAAAATCCCTACACTTTGTTCCCTCACATCGCAATAGTTCCAGAAGGAATCTGGATCTGTGGCTTTCCCATAAAACTAATAAGGAGGTTCTGAACCCCAGACTGGGGAGGTGCAATAAAAAAGCCCCACAACAACAAGCAATTTAAACATAGAACACTACCATCTTGTTAAATAATATGTTAAGAAGTCATCTGCAAGTCTGTCTTGGCCAATGAGGGACATCAATCAGGAAGATACAGTAATACTCTCTAGCATGCAATTAGTCTCTGCTGTAAGCACTTTAACTCTGGATTTCTTGGATTATATTGTTGTTTGTAACAACTATTACTGTTGCTTTGTAGGAGTGATATGATAGCTGTCCAAGCACCACAATCAAATTATGCTACCAGGACATTTGGGCAAGGGATTATCACAGCAAAGGAAATGGATTATCACAGCTTTTATTCTGAACAAGGATAAGAACAAGATGAGATATCATTTTGAACATGGCAGGAGGGACAGAAGAAAACTGTATCTGAGATTTACTTTTTTACCTCCTCCCTCTTTTGGATTTTTCAAGATTGGCAGATTTTGTAGCATGCCTATCTGAAAAGAGAGAAGCTGTCTTTTCTAGAATTTGTGCTGAAATATCTGAAAACAGAATAAATTTAAAATATTCTGAATTAAAGGACAGTTAAAACAGCCTCCTTGGATTGGCTGAATGCCAGTTCCTGGGCATTTTCCCACTGCATATCTGCCACTACTTCCCTCACTTGACATCAGGCAACAGCCATCACCTCCACCAGGCCTAAAGACCTCAGCTCTGTTCTGAAAGTTTCCTATCAGATTTGTTTCCTCTCACAGGAAGGGGGATGGCTCACCTTCCTTCAGTTGAGTAGGTTCAGCAAAGAACTGATATGCTCTTTTAAAAAGTTTTAATTGATTAAAGGTTCTCTAAAAAAGGCTGCATCTTTGCCTTTATTCATTATATCATTTTATACCTTAGTTCTCACACTGCATCTCAAAACAAGTGTTAGCTTTTTAACTTCACAAATCTTGTTTGATTTTTTTTTAAACAGTATTTTGGTGTCTTTAACACACGTACATACACTTTTGGTGCAGACCCTGATTCTGATCTCAATTTCTTTGGCAACAGCCAAACATTCCAGACAGGATGAGGGAAAACACACTAACCTTAACACTCCTGTGATGCAGTTTGAGAGGCCATTAGTAGCTATTACATATTACAGAGGAGGAAAGACAAAACTAGAAAAGACGGCCAAATAAAGAGAAGCAGAAAAACAAACTAATAAAAAAGAAAGTGAGCTCTGCAAAGGATAGAAGAAGAAAAAACATGCTTTGCTACAGCACAGGGCACGTGCCTGGAAGCTGATGACACCTGGGTATAATTTCTGGCTGCGGCCCTGGCTCCTCCCAGATGACTGCACCGACTCAAGTCACACCTCCAGCAGGCTCTCCCTTCACAGGGCAGCAGGGGTGAACCTTTGCCTTGCTGAGGACAGAACACACCACATACTATTGGCATGACACACCTCAGCATGGACCTTGTGATTCTATAGGCAAGCAGCAACACCGGTAGTTGATTAAGGCTAGCAGGAACAATAACAAATTGAAAAAAAAAATATCCAGAAAGATAAAAGAGAAAAAGGCATCCACAGGAATATCTGACTTCATTTGACAGGTGGAAATCAGGGTGCATTTCTTTTTTCTAATAATAATACTGAAATTAGGTAATCCAACATGCAGTATTTTATTTTGCTCCACAGAAAATACATGAATATAGATTTCCACATTTTTGAGAAAAGTACCCCAAGGTCTCAATGCAGTTGTTTTCAGAACTAATGCTTTAACCATATTAGCAAGGCTATGACAAGACCACAGAGTAACTACAATTCCTTCTCTACCTAGAACCTGCTTTTTCAGAGTCACAATCACTACAGTAATTTTGCAGTTGTGAGAAACTTTACCCTTGTTATTTCTTGGGATTCCTCCCCATTTCAAATGGTAGGAGCTAAAGAGGTTTTGTTGTGGTTCAGCTAAGATCTCTTTATATTTTTTTCCAATCTCCTCCCCCCCCCGTATTTCTGTGCTTTTTAACTGTCCTTAACTGGACACACATGGGCAGTGCCAGATATGAAGTACTGTGGATCACCACAGCTATGGGTAAATATTTTAGAGAATCAGGAATTTAATTGCAGATCACGTTACTCCAACATCTCTGCCCTTCCTGTCACTTCACCTGCTTGTAATCATTAGAAAGCAGAGTGTCATTTCTAAGCTGTAGTTGAGCACTAAGAGCACCACGCTGGCCTTCCCTAGATCTACTTAATTAGTGATTAGCAGAAACAAAGCATAGGGAGACGATAAACATAATTTTGCCAGTTTATCAGCAAACAGGTTTAGGTTACCAAAGAGATAAGAGTAAGGCTGCTATTTTATCAGTGCTGCTGGACCCCTGAGTTTACCTTTGCTGGGACCACGCCTCCACCAGAATTCCCTCTGAAACGTCACCATGAACCACAGTATTAATTTTGCAGGTTGCTGATCTTTAGTGTTGCCTGCATCGTACACTCAGCATTTTGGACTGCTTCTCTTCATACAAGAATGTGCTCCACAAGGCTTGTGATATCTGAACTCTGTCACACAGGCTGCTCACATGTCACAGAACAGATGCTCACCACAGCATCCTTGAAGAAGCTGCAGGGTTGGACCTTCTTAGCTCCAGAAAGTCCAGCAAACCCACCACAAAGGCAGAGGGGTCCCCCAAACTGCACCTCAGCATGAATAAACCATTTCATCAGGAGTCACAGCATACAGCTACATTAAAACAGAATAACTTGATGGTGAACTTAAGTTTCATTTCAATCAGGAAGAAGAGAAGAAAAAGCGAAGCCCTTGGATTAGAAGACAGCCGTTCTCATTTACAGCTCCTCCCAATTAAAATGTTTTATATAGATCATCAGAACTAATGCATTGTACATGTTCCACAGCGTGCAACATAAGGCTGTTGGTCTGTCATGTCTCTGTAAGAGCTCAGTGTGATGAATGATCTGGGTACTTGTCTCTCTGGTATAAAAGCAGGAGAAGCTTTGAGACAAAGAAATAAAGGCCAATGCACATCATACATCTTACAGTGCTTAATATCATTCCTCCTGACACACACCTCTGAAAACAGTTAAGGTCACTCTCTCTCTTATTTAGAATGTGGATTTCAGCATCAGTATCCTCCAAATCCTTGGGAGAACTTAATTTAAAGTAGAAACAGGAATATCAGGCACATAGAGCATTTGGGCTACAACAGACAATGCCACACGAGCATGTCATAAGAAAAATAAGTGACCTTCCCCTTTTGCCTCTCCTGACAAACAGACGCACGTGAAGCCACTTGCAGGCCAGGATGTTAGTGTGATTTCTGGAAGACAATCTAATAAATAAAGATTTAAAAGAGTTTAAAAAAAGCAAAACAAAACAAGCCTGACTGCTGATTGCCAGAACTGAAAAACCTGCCTTTCCATATCAACTAATGCTTTGGCAAGCCTACATGAAAGGCAGACAAACAAATAGCATATCTTCCTTTTAACATGGAATCTGCAATAAGGAAAAGAAATCAGCGTTTTATTGATTTCCATAATGCCATCTCCACAACTTAACAAACTCACTAAGCTGCTAATGCTAATTCACTGATGCTATGGAGCCTTCCCATATAATTATACACCCTCCACTTCGCTGAGCCCCAGGGCGCTGTTTCTAACTTTCCAGAGGACCACTGCACCAAAAGTAGAAACAAAAAAAAAATCTCTTTTATTACCCAAAGCAAACTGCAAACCAAATTTTCCTTATTTAAATGAGAAGTTAGAGACACTTGATTTTTAAGACAGGGGATAATCTGCCAGTCTGCATATATTTGCAGATGTGATATCACGACAACCAATTCCCATTTAAACTCTCCCCGCCTCTATTATTTTTCTTCCTAAGAGTACACAAGAATACAACATGCAAATATTGGAACAATTTTGATTTCCAGGGAGAAATTCTAAAATAATTCTCAGCTCAGAAGGGTTTCAAGAGGGTGATTCGGAATCAGACATGGAGACTTTTGTGGATGTCGCTACAATTAACATTGTGAAAAAAATTATAAAATGCTACCGTTGCTACAGGGATATATATTTCAAAGATATCTTCATTAAGCTTTTATTTTAAAAAGACAACCCTGGAACACCTCCTAAACCAAATTCTCTGAGTCTAAAATCAAAAATGTGCTAAATAATTAATGAATTAAACTCTGCCATTTTTCTCCATTTCTCAAAAAAATTCAAGCAGGCAGCTTCAGTATATTTTAGTGAGAGTTTAACTCAATTAGGGACGGCAGAATATGGCCCAATTGATCTTAGTACTGTCTATCTGGAAAAAATGTAATGGAACTCTGCAGTGTAAACACCCTCCCCGAATGACTGTACCTGGAGTCCCCTTTCCTGCTCCCCCTGTTTGCCCTGCCTTGATAGCTCAGATCCAGCCATACTCGGTTCACCACATCCATCAAGATTCAGTGTGCCATTTGAGCTAATATAACTTGATTTTGCTATGGTTTCCCATGCATATATTAACTTGGAGTCCGTTAATCAATTTCCTTCGAGAATGGTGAAATGCGTGGATTTTTGTTCAACAAACAAACAAGTTGACAGTATCAATACAGAGTTGGAGAGCCTCTAAAAACAATCTAGTTTGCATAATTAATGTTAATTACAATAACATCTCAATCAGTGACACAAAGGCTTAGCAATGAACAGAGTCATAGGAGGAAGTGGAAACATGAAACAAACACGCAGGGATCTTGTCTTGTTCTGAAAGAGTATCAAACAAACTTTCAAGAGATTTATAAATAAGTACAGAAAGGCAGAAGACAATTCTACTTTGTTGGACATTTTCTTTACACGCTGCTTAGCACAGAGCTTTCTTCTGAGACTGTAGTAAGACAGTGGATCTGAGCTAAAGATAATATTATCTTTCTACAACATCACATCCAAGTCATTATCAACTGCTTTAAAGAAAACCAGCCGAGGGCCTGATCCTTGTGCCAGCGATTCCAACAGCAAACACTTTAACAATGCAATGTGAATGTTTGGGGGGTGGGGGCGGTTCTAGAGACAGAGGGGAATTAGGAAACAACTCCAACTTGAACACCGCATATAGGTGTGGAATCCCACAGGCGCAGAGGAATGTCAGGACAAGATAATTAATTTTTCACCAATATTTTTCCTACTTGCTGCAGAAACAAGGGAAAGCCAAGCACACAGAAAACTTACCTGCCCGTTTCACTTGGCAGCACAGAAGTCTCAAACAGGGGTGTTTTGCTACGGTCACTTAACAAAGCAGATTTACATTTAATCCTCAGAAGTTTTCTTCGCGGCCCAAGGAAAATATAGTTATCCAGCAGGTTGTCATTTCAAGGCAAGGGAATAAAACAGTGATGAGGAAAACAAGCGCCACTCCAGCTCACCCAGACTGGCAGTGTAGTACACAAGGAGTCACAGAGGCATCGCAGGGAGCACTTGCGCAGTGAAGTGCCACTCACAGTGAGTAAGGGCGCTGTAATTGGGACTGATGAGGGGAGGAATCACGACTTGGCACGTCATTACTACAGGGGCCTTCCTCAAAACGTGAGTTTCTGGATTGCTCCTCACATTAATGCAAATCTGCTCTGGTAATGAAGTTACACTGGTGCCAAGCCAGCTCCAGAGGAGAAACAAGCCCACTTCATACTGATTCAACAGACTGCAGTTGAAGGACTCCTCCCCATAAAGGCAAAATTTCGGAAATTTTCAGGTTATGTTGGGCAAGTTACCCCTTGGGAAAAGGACTGATGTTCTATTTCATCTTAATCTCACAGCTGATTCATTTTTGTTTCCCTCCCTCTATTTATAGATAAAAGCAAGACAAGATTTAGTAAAGATTTAATTTTCTCTAGAAATTCACTAACCTTCTGCATACACTGGAGTGCTCACTGAGTAAAGCCATTCTTTATTAGGACTTATTTACAGGAGTGCTTGCCTTTTAAAAGAGAAACTTCATGTGGAGGATTTCCAGAATGATGCTGGCCTTTCCTCTTAACAAAAAATCAGTAGATTTATTTTTCAGATGCCTGAGAGAGATGATTTTGGAGCCCTGTGAGGTTTGGTAAACCTTCAATTCAGCAATTAGTTTCCATATGATATAAATTACAAAGATCGAGCAATTAATATTAATAAATAAACCTGGCAGAGTACTGAGGCTTTGGATGCCCTGTGCATGGAAGCACTGCTGTATTTGCTGGGGTTTTCCACGCCTCTGCTTTATTTTAGCTGCTCTGTACGTACAGCACACGACAACATACACCACATTCATGTTCTAAAAATACATTGAGGGGAAAAAAAAAAAAAAAAGAAAAGGAAAATCAATAGCAGTGAAACAGAGACATAACCAGTTCACATCAAGCGCTCCCAACACCAAGCCAAAAACACCAAAACTCCCCGCTGCGGAGCACGCCTTTCCCCTTCCAAACACGCATGTTCCTGCCACGGCAAGCGAAGCCCAGGTAATAGCGAAACACCCAGCACTGACAGGCTGGGGAGAGGATGGAGCACCTGGAAATACAAAAGGTGCCTTTCCTCGCTTTTCCAGCACGGACAGTGGCCAGAGCCCGGCATGGAGGGGCTGTTCCACCCGGGCGGCTTTCGGGATACCCGCACGTCAACCATCACCACAGCCTCAACCAGGGCGGGGAAGATAACCAAAATAAATTCAAAATTGCACTCGCCGGCAGCACGACACGCACTAGAAGTTGGCAATGATGCCGGGGGGTTATACCAATGGGTTTTTTTCCCCTTCTTTAGCAGTCCGAGCGGGCAGCGCCAGGCTGCGCCGGGAGGGGAATGCCCCAACTTTGGAACAGTTGTCGGGGGCCGCCCCGGCCCGCGCCCCCGCACCCCCAGCCCCTCAGCGAGCCCGGGAGGGCCGAGCCCGGCACTCACCCGCTCCGGGGGCTCCGCGGCGAGGACCGGCGAGGGAGGCGCCCGGGGGAGCGGGGGCTCGGCGGAGAGAGGGGCCGCGGGGGAGGCGAGCAGGCGGCGGGGGGGACACGCGGGGAGGGATTTAAACCGCGGGGAGGTCAACGTGAAACCAGCGGCGGGGGCGGCTGTGCCCGGCTCTATCCCATGCCGCCGCGGCGGCCCCGGGCGGCGGCCGAGCTGGGGAGGGTGAGCCGGGTCGGCAGGCGGCGGGGAGGATGTGACACGGTGACAAGTGCGGCCCGCCAGCCCTGTGCCGGGGGAGGGGGGCCGGGGCAGCCCAGGCAGCGCCGCCCGCCCGCACACGGCATTGACGGCGCTGCCGTGACTCACACACGGGAGTTGGTCACAGGGCGGCACCGCGCGGGCGGGGGCGGGGGGAGCGCCCCGCCCCCCGCCCGCCCGGCAGCCAACAGCGCGCCGCGATCAGGTAGATTGGCAGGGTGAGCGGCCAATGGCAGCGCGGGCCGGCCGCCGGCGGCGGAGCGGCCTCTCCGGCCCTGCGAGTCTTCTGAGGACACTCCGCCGCCAAGTGCCGGGGAGGGCCGGGGGGAGTCCCGCGGGGCGGGACCCGCGCGCCGGCCCGGCCGGCGGCCAATAGAAAGCGAGAGCCGGGTTGATTGGCGGGGCGGGTGGCCAATGGGAAGCGCGCGGGGGCGCGGCGGGGAGATGGTCACGCAGGGAGCGGGGGCGGCGGCCGCGGGCGGCGGAACCACGGCGGGGCCAGGCGGGGCCAGGCGGGGCCGGCGCCTCCGAGACCCCGGGGAGGGGAAGGGCTCGGCCCGGAGCCGCCTGCCGAGCGGGAGGCGGCCGGGGCGGATCGGGGCTGGCCCCGGCGCCGCCAAGGTCGTTTCCCGCGGGAGGAAGGAGAGCGGGGCCGGGGCCTGGTCCGGGGGAAGCCGGGGAGGCCCCGCCGGCGGCGGGGTAAAGCCGGGGAGGGGGCTGGGGGCTTCCCTCGGGACGCCGCGTCTGCAAGTGGCGAGCTGCGGTTGCTGCCTGTGTTTGACAGGTGTCACGGCTCGAGGTCTCGGCTGTTTTCTGATTGTGGCAGGGTTTTAGAGAACAAAGCACATCCCGGGATCCCGTACGGTGTCAGAATTTAACCAGGTGAACGAAAAAAAATTGGAGCAATAGCAATTCCTCTCTCCTGCTGCTGGGGGGGGATTGACAGGTAGGAGCAGCGTCAGTGGTGTAAAAAAGCAACGCTGTTATCACAAATTATTAATATTTGAGGAATTTATTTTGGGCACGAGGAGGAAGTAATGCCCAGTAGGAGTTTCCAACAAATATTGGGACCTTACCAACATTTTAATCCCCGTGAAGGAAATGAGATACTCAAATTGTGTTTCACCTCTTCAGCTCTACGTACTAACTCTTGTACTAAGACCTGCTTTTTGCAGTAAAAGCGCAAAACAGCTGATACATTTCTATAAGGTAGTGAGATAACAGAATAAGGGACTACATTGATGTTTTCACAGGCTGAAAAAATACAATTTTGTTTGCTTTAAGAACTTGTTCCATCAACAGACTGCTATAAATACGGATTTTTTTCCTTATTTTGACATCCACAGTAATTGAAGAGCTGAAAAATGGTAACCTGCAATAATTTGTTCATGTTTTTCGCTTCTGAAATGGTGGGACTAATTACAGTATTTTCCTGCTTGCTTTTATGGAAATCCAAGGGAGTTGGAAGGGAGAATTCACAGTTCCTCATTTGAAGCAGGAATTGTTAAACCATACGTTAAAAAAAGCTCTCAGATTTGTGCCTTAGCATCTAAGGCCCCATTCTGCCATCCTTGCCATAGTGTCTTGCAAGAAATCCAGGATGGACAGTACACAAATTGCTCTAATATAAAAGGGGAAGAAAATAAGACCATTAAAGCCATCCTGTCAGAATAAAAAAGGGAAGAAAAAAAAAGATGGTGGGAGTAAGTTTTTCTTTTTGACTAATCATTGGGAATAATGATGCATGTTTATAAGTGACTCCCATCTTTGAATTGATAACAAAAGCAGAGAATTTGGGATCTGTCATCTTTTCCCCCCCTTGCCATTACCAAGAGGTTAAAATACTTGCAGGGTTCTGCATCCTTCAGCAGTGCTCACACTGACTCATGCTTAAAGACTTCTGAACGCTGCACTGAGGAGGGCTTTGCATCAGGTGCTGTGCGATTTGGCAAACAGAATGAACAGAGCCTCCACCATTCAATGATAAAACCCCATATATATACATATACCTTTCTTCAAAGAACTGAAAAGGGTGGGAGTCTCAGGGCAGACAGTTGTGTTTTGGTAGCTGTACCTTCTTTAGCAGCAATAATCTGACAGAATTGACACAGAAATTGGGCTGGTGAGTTTGGGTACGATTGCTTGTGGCTGGTGAAAGTCTAGAAGCACTCATCCTGTGTACAGCCTGGCACAGGGGCTCTGCACACCCTTCAGAGGCAGCAGCCGAGGGAATGTCTCACATCAGCACGGCACTGCAGCTTTCCCAATATGCAGCAGGGTTTTTGCAGCGCTGGCAGGGAAGCAGCAGTTAGTTGTATGAAGGCTTTTATTTTAAAGTCTCAATTTCACAGCTACAGAGAAAAGTTTGGAAATGCAGTCTGCCTGCCTGCCAAAGGTGATTTCTGGCTGAGGTGGTTTGGGTTGGGTTTTGCACGTTTGGTTGTTCAGGATTGCTCTTGCTTCAGCTGAACAGAGCTAAGCTGCTCCTCAGTGAGACTGGGCTTAGCAGTTACAGCATTTCTGCCAAGCTGCTCCAGGAGTGCTCACAGGTGAACTGGGGCCTCGTAGTCAAGGATCAGCTCTGCAGGGATAGTTGGTGTCCTGGCTCAGAGATCCAGCAGCTCTCCCCCTGTAATTTGGGTGTGGGGCAAAACTGCAGGAAGTGTGTCATGGGTTTGGCTCTGGCTTCTCCTGAGGGAACCAAACCACAAAACACAGAGCAGAGGGAGCTCGGGCAAGCAGGTCTGCTTGAGGTGTGCAGTATGCCTGGAGCTGGCCTTGATACAGAAGCTTCATACAGCTCTTCCACCCTTGTGAGCAGGCAGTAATTCCCCTGAAGCTCCCGGGTTTGAAGCTTCAAAGCCTGAATCAGTTCAGGGTCTGGCAAGATGGCCTGACCGCTCCTTGCTCACATCCATGCACATCCCAAGCAGTCAGAAATCTTTGATCCCATGCAGGTGCCCTGCTGACATAAACGTCACTTTCAACTACGCCTTCTAGGGAGTATCAGAAAGCATCTATCATGTTGAGGGGAACAATTGCTAAAAATATTTGTTCTTCTGAGCATAATTGAGATTATTTTGTTGATAGTTTCACACAAAGACCTTTGGAGCCTGACGTTTTTTACTGCACCACAGCTGTTTACAAAATAAGATTGTTTAGTTAGTTATTGACCTTAGGGAATACCTTTAAACACCTGCAAATACTCACTTTTAAGTGAATGAAAGCAGTGAATTTCCTTCATCTATGTTTACTTTTTGAACACATTCCCATCAATTAGATTAGTGGATAGAAATGTTTATGGAAAGATTTTTTAGCCCATTTTAGTGGGTATTCATGGAAAGCAAAATTTTATCTCAAAAACACAGTCATCTTACCAGGTGTTAATTTATATTCTGGGAATGCAAACCAGTAGTACGTGTCTGATTTGTTCAGGATTTGTAACTTTGCTGTTTATCCAGTCTTGTCTCCTTTTCTGCCATCCCGATTCCTAGCCCTCTGTGCCAGGCATGGAGAACTGAACATTTTATTTGTTCACTTCACATCTTCTGCATTTCCCTCTTGAACAGAGGGCTTCTTTCTTGAGCAACAGTGAAACTAAACCGCTATCACAAAGCAAACTTGGGGCCCTGGAATATAAAACCACTCCCTGCAATATTTAAATTCCTTTGGAAACCATCCTCTGCCACAGGCCTATAAACATTGTCCAGCTGCAATGAGTGTATCGATTCTTGGAAACCAGCTGTATTTAGCAAAGAAATAACAATTCTGTGTGCTGAAACAGAGATAATTGCCATTTTATAAATTTCATTTAGATGTTGGGTGCTTCTGATCTACTACTCTGTGAAGTAGAACTGGGAACAAAGGTATGCCAGTGTAATATGCCTGCTTTTTTTAAATGACATTTGTCTTTCTAAGTAGTTATGTGAAAAGTAATTGGTTTATTATAGGACAAACAATTTGTCTTGTTTGACAGATTGAGATTTAAGTTTAATGTCATTAGTGCCATCACATAGTCATGCTCATGTGCATTCTCCAGAAGTTTAGCATCACATTCCCAATCCCTTTGCTTTGCAAATGACCAGGAGAGAAGATCCAGAGCTCTTGTTGCAATAAAACAGACCCTCCTTTATGTAAAGGAAAAAAAATCTGTAATGTTTTATCCCCAAATCATGCCACTTACACACAATTGTAAGCTGCTCTTCACCTTGGACTGTGTTCTATTGGTTATAATGTTTTCAGCTGTCCAATGTCTGTCTCCCCACACAGCACTGCCAAACACCAACTTCTCCCATAATTTTAAAACTCAAATTACTTTACTGTTATCTTTTAAATGCTTCTGCTCATGCAGCTTTATTGCCTGGTTTACAAACATTTACAACCTAATCCACGAATGCATAACACATTGTGTTGCTTGTATTATTCCACTACCGGAAGCCACATTACATTTAGTTTATTAAACTACAATAGTGTTGAGTCCAAGGTTGGAACTGCAATTTAAATATGGAGTTTGTCCCCCACACGTTTATTGTAGAAATTAGCAGAACTTTTATGTAGAGCTCTGAAATGCCTAATGGATGCTTGTGTAAACTTGCCCAGCCATGGGTGCCACCTGCAGCACCTCAGCATTACCAGTTGTCATCTGACTGCAGCCCATCCAAGGCAGAGCCTGTGTGGTTTTTCCTGCTTAGGAGTGGAGTGGCACAACTGCAGCACTGGCAAAAATGCCATAAATGATAGCAGTGAATCAAACACATTCCTCTGTGGAATGCCAAGGGTCAGGTACTTGTAGCAGGATTGCTTTTGTGTGATCCATGAGAACAAGATTTACTTCTAAGAAACCCCTGGTGAGAAAATTTCACACACAAAAAGCAGAGGAAACAAAGCTGTATGTGGACCAGGATGCTGAATTCAAGAGTAAGTTGCATCTTATGAGGTTTTTGTCCAGCTTAAGTTGGAAGTTCCTCAAAATCAGGATTTTATTGTAGGAGAACTACCAGACATTTATTGTGAGTCATGTCCACCTTACACATTGGTGTTAGCAGAAAATGAGGTGTAAATGAAAGGAACAATTCTAGTCATATGGCAAAAATGCTTTTACATTTTAATTGTGCTGCAGAAAGGTCAAGGTTGGATCTTTGTCAGCAGAGGGATAATTTGCTTTTATGGTTTATGAATGTGCCTCTCCAAAACTGAAGAAGTAGGAACTAAGGAATAAATCAAAATTTTCCTGTGCAGCCTGTTGCTTCTGATCTGCTTTTAAAACAGCCTTCCAGAGGCATCCTGAAATTTTACTGGCTTGTCCCACATTTCCAGGGTGAGCATGCAGTTCTCAGAGCTAGAGCACCTCCAAGTTGGGAAGGATGCAACAGTGAAGTGTCCCAGCTGTCGTTTGTGGCAAGGGGAATCCATGTGTACTGATTTGCCTCTGAAAAGGTTCTGTAGGCTTTCAGCTCTGCAGAGAAGTAGTGTGAGGAGAGGAGTCAGCGGGGTACATGGCTCTTCAGTACCACACCATGCACCTTCCAGCATGGTCAGGTAAGAAGGGGCACTTTCCCTTTGCCAGGACACTTCCCATCCCCTTCCACCCCCTTGTTTTTGATCACTGGCAGCCTGCTCACCTTGACAGACACAGCAAACACAGTTCTGTGAAGCTTCTAAAGAAACAGCATAGAAGGAATAAGAATTTCCTTTCTCTTACTCAGTTTTCAGTCCCACACATCCCAGATGACCTGCTCATGAGTAAGACACAGCTGTAAGACACCTATAGCAAGAGTCTCGTTCACATCAGGGTTTAGAAATGGGATCAGAAAGTTACAAAGGGACAAGCTTGTCAAGAAAAAGTAATTTTTGTCAAGAATGCTTTTGGTTCTGTGGCCAAATGTTAAGCACCATCCACAGGTTCAAGTGAATTTCCTGTGTCTTCATTTCAATGAGCTACAGAATCACAGAATGAGTCAGATTGGAGAGGACCACAGGGATCAGATTCAAACTCCCTGCTCAGGCAGGGTTGTCCTAGAGCACATGGCATAGGAGTGTGTCCAGATGCTTCTGGAATATCTCCAGTGAGGGAGACTCCACAGCCTCTGGGCAATCTGTCCCAGTGCTCGGGCACTGCACAGGGAAGTTCTTCCTCATGTTCAGGTGGAGCTTCCTGAGCCTCAGTTCCTGCCCCATTGTCCCACTGCCTCTGGACAGAGCCTGGTCCATGCTCTGGCCCCTCCCTGCAGGCACTGGCAGACATGGATGAGGTTCCTCTCGGTGTCTCTTCTCCAGCTGAGCAGCCCCAGCTCCCCCAGCCTCTCCTCAGAGCTGAGGGGCTCCAGTCCCTTCATCATCTTTGTTTCTGCTGGACCAGGAGCTCAATGTCTCTTATACTGAGGAGCCCAGAACTGGACATGGTAAATACTACAAATAATAATAAATTTGAAAAGCATAATGCACTAACTTTGGGACCAGCTGTTTGCAGCTGGGTGTGCCATTTCTCTCCGAAGACAAAGACCCTGGCCCTGTTATTTGTCTGCCAGTGTTTCAGCGAACCTCAGCCCTCTGGGGATGTGCCTGGAGTTGGTGCTGGACATCCTGCCCTGCAGTGGGAGAGAGCCCTGGAGCCTGCAAGTCCACAGAGATAAGCGAGGAGCAGGGTGCCATACAAAAACTGAGAGATAAAGTGATTTACTCAAGGATAAGACTGAGAAGACGCCCCACTCCCTGATTGCTTTAGCCCTGAAGTGCTGATGGAGCTGCAAGGAACTGAGCCTTTCAGGTGGGGCAATGGTTAATTCAGTGACAAAGCAGAAGAATAGCTTGCTCCAGATTTAATTCCCACAGTCGTGCTCTCTTACCTCTGCTGTAAACCTGAGGGCCTGCATGCAGACGGGAGTGTTTCTGTTAGAAATGCTTCTGACAATAAATATTGTGAAAATCAGCATTGTTTTGGTAAAAAAAGAATGGATGTGCACCTCCAGTGACCTCTATTTTTCACTTCACTGAAGTGATTATAGATGACTTCACTTCTCCATCAGTGCCTTTGCTGTGGACACTAGGCATTGTTTTTACCTCACTGCCCGTATCCAGGTGTACTGAACTTTTAACTCACATTTCCAAATGCCACCTCTGCCCCAAACTGGGGCAGACTGTGCTTTTGCAACAACAGCACTTTAAAGCTCACTGCTGTGGTTATCCATGCTGAAGGAGCACCCAGGGTCGATACGTGGGTACAATTTCCATCCACAGCTCTGCTTAGTCCTCACTGACTCACCCACCAGCACGGGAACAGGGCAGGGGCTGGGGAGATGTGGGTGACAAGGGTGGGGACCATGGGTTTGTCCTTCAGAGGGTGAACGTGGGAGCTGAATGAAGCCTGGCCCTGCAGTCAGGAGAGCATCAGATGTCCCGGGCCAAAATAAGGGTCAGGGCTCAGCCTGGGTGTTTGAGAGAGACACACAGGGAAGCTCCTGGCGGGATCGGGGGAAATCTGCCAAGCTCAACAGAGAGGTCCCCCCGTCTCTGGTGTGTATCCAGCCCTGCTGAGGAACAGCCAAGCCAATGCCAGGAACTGGAAAGTGAAACTGCGCAGAGAGAGAGGGAGGAAAAAAAAAAAAAAAAAAAAAAAAGCGAAGCAAGAAAGAAATCCAGTCTGAAAAGGAGGAAAAAACACCAGAGTGAAAGGCCGGCATGCTGGAAATAATTTGTTCAGACTGAATCCACTAGCGGAGGGGCAGAAATTTTGCTGTGCTCGGGAATATCGCGCTTGGACTCGCTGGTTCACTGACAGCATTTCTTTGCTCCCCCTCCTGTGCTGAGCTAAAGCCAGTGAGCGAGAGGGAGGGAGGGAGAAAAAGCGAGGCCAAGAGCTTTCTGCGGTCGGTGGGGGCCTATAAATAGCCAGTGAAGTCTTCTAATACCGATCGGGTGCGTCACCGGGCCCTGCCGGCCGCGCCGCTGCAGCCGTGCCAGCGGAGCGGGAGCTGCGGCGGGGCCGGGCCCGGCAGCCGAGGGAGGCCGCGATGGGCCAAGGGGCTGAGCGCCGTGTGCCCTGAGCGATGTGCCCTGAGCGCTGTGTGTGTGCCCTGAGCGCCGTGTGTCCTGAGCCCCGTGTGCCCTCAGCGCCGTGTGCCCTGAGCGCTGTGTGTGTGCCCTGAGCGCTGTGTGCCCTGAGCGCTGTGCCCTGAGCACTGTGCCCTGAGCGCTGTGTGTGTGCCTTGAGCGCTGTGCCCTGAGCGCTGCGTGCCCTGAACGCTGTGAGCCCTGAGCGCTGTGAGCCCGGAGTGCTGTGCCCTGAGCACCGTGTGCCCTGAGCGCTGTGTGTGTGCACTGAGCGCTGTGAGCCCTGAGCTCTGTGTGTGTGCCCTGAGCGCCGTGAGCCCTGAGCGCTGTGCCCTGAGCACTGTGAGCCGCAGGCAGGCCCGGGGAGCAGTGGGGCAATGATCCGCGAGTCCCTGCCAGCTGCCTCGCCTCGCCCGAGCGCTGCAAAGCGTGCTCTGGTTTTCTTGCGACTGCCCGGTTGGCACCGATAAACGCTCCTTGCTGGGATAAATGGGTGTTCAAGGTCTGTGTCGCTCCTGACTTGGACGATGGGAGGATTTCCGAAGCCCTGCTGTGCTGTTGGCTTCCTCACCTCACTCCTCTCCCCGTAGTGAAAGGTCAGAGGAGGAAGACGAGGAGCTAAAGGTGAGCAAGATGCCCAGGCAGGTTCAGTGCCACCACTGGTTAGCGATCTCTCCTCTGCAGGTTTAAATGCTGCTCTCAAAGCTGACTAAAAGCAAACGTCTCAGGGATGCCTGTGAGCATTTGTAGCACAAATTTCCCATCGCTGTCACCATCACTCCACACCACTGGAGATAACCCCCTCCCCCATAAACAAAGCTGCTGCTCCTGCCTTTTAAACCATTGCTGTCTAAACCAGTTTCAGGACTGGAGTGATAGAGGACCTGCCCCTTGCCTTCCTGAGCTCCTGCTCAGCTCCGTAGCAGCAAGCTATGCTAAAGCACTTCTTCCACAGAACTTTTATCTAAGACAGTATAAAATGCTTGCATAATCATGGAGATGAATTTTGATTCTGATGGAAATAAGACTCCAATTATTCCCCCCCCCTTCTTTTTTGTTTGTTTTTATTTGTATGCTCGTTTTTGGTTTTTGCAACAATGCTATATTTTCTGAGAATCTGACCTGCTTCTTATCAGTCATTTATCCATCTCTTTTGTATTCCTTAATTCCTCCTTGGAAGGTTTGGCAAACTTGCAGGCAATTTGATATAAATTTGAAGGAGCCCAGTTAATGGAGTTCTCCTTATCTTTTCTTAACTTCCTACATTTCAGAGACCCACAAATATCACTGATAAAAGGATGAGGATGGACTAGCCAAATCTCACTGCTTTCCACCCATTTCCAAAATAAATTCTTAATGATGGGACATTGTTGAAGGGTCTCACAACAATGCAATGGAAAGAAGCAGAGTAACCTGCTGACAAATTCTTCTTAAATGGGTCTATTTGCTAAAAACTGACCTGTTAAGCAGAAGATGCCAGGTCACAGGTAGGCAGACACAGGTCTTTCTGATCAGCCAATGCATTGAGATGTGCTCCATTCCAAGGAAGGTGGTGATTTCTCCCAGATTTGGAGGTCTCCATGGGGCCCAAAAATGCCACATCAATGTCCAGTGGAGGAGCCATCCCTCTGTGCCATCACTCTGAACCCAGCAACTTGGGACCCCTTCAGGCATCCTAATTTCCTAAATTCCTTGAAGATGGCGAAGCTCTGGAGCAGTATTTTGGAGGAGTTGGCTAAGAGCAGCCTCTGCAGGAGGAGGTGCAGTTTTCTCTGGATATTTCAATAGCCAGCATGTTTACCAGTGTCCTGGGGTGACTTTATGGTGCTTGTATCCCCATTCATCTGTTTAGCCCAGAAATAAGTTTTGTGCCTTTAAGACTGGTTCTGAGAGTGAAGGAGGGGAGAGAAGGAGCCAGAAGTTTGTTATCAGGAGCTGCACTCACTCCTCCACATTCCTGCTCCGGACTGTGTTGTCTGTGGATGGACAGACAGCGGGACAGAGCTCTCCTTTGCTTTTAGTTAGTTTAGCTAGCTGAGGCAGAGAAGTTCCCTGGACTGTGGTTTTTTTCCCTTTTCTTTGGACCTCTTGAAGCCTGCTCTGGACTGAACACCCAGGGGAGCGCCGGCAGCTGCACCTGTGGCCCACGGGGCTGGGCCTGGGCTGCGACATTTCCAGCACTGGAGGGACAGATCAGAGACTGAGTGAGCCAAGGTGCAGCCCATGGAAAGGATTTTCTGAGTTTGTCATCTCTCTTGGAGCAGCAAGAGGTTTTATTGTTTAATATTGTTAATTTTTTGTGCTGGTGATTGCTTTTCTTGTTAAAGAAACAGGTTTTTTCCACTTTTCTCCAAGGCAATCTTTTTGCAAACCAGTTGCGGGAGAGGCCAATTGAATTTCTAGAGGAACCCCTTTGGAGGTTTTCTCCCAAATTTGCCCTAAACCAGGACAAATACATTTTTTGACACCTGCAACAACTTGCAGAATTCAAAGCTTTTCAGCTGGCCCTGGACATTGCAGAAAGAGAGAGAAATGGCCAAAGCTCTACCTCTACACTGATTCATGGATGCTTTGTGGGGATAGCTGGAAAGGTGGAAAAAGGCCAACTGGCAGCATATGGGAAAACCAATTTGGGCTGCTGATGAGTGGAAAGACATTGCTACCAGGGTAGGGAGGCTACGTGTGAAAGTCTGTCACATAGATGCCCATGTCCCCGAGAATAGAGCCAATGAGGAGCACCAAAACAATGAGCAGGTAGACCAGGCTGCAAAGAAAAAGATGTCAAATATAGACTTAGATTGGCAACATAAGGGGGAGTTGTTCCTTGTGACAGTGGTCACAGGGGTTTTCAGGTGAAGGAAGAGACGAGAATGTTGACTCCATGTTCAGAAGGCTTGATTTATTATTTTATTATATATATATATATATTGCATTATAACTATACTAAAAGAAATAGAAGGAAAAGGTTTCCTCAGAAGATAGCTAAGCTAAGTATAGAAAAGAAAAAAATAACAAAGGCAGCTGTCTTGGACAGAGAGCGAGACCCAGCTCTATCATGACTGATCACCACATCCAAACATCCACAGGACATCAATCATGGATGAGGCTGTTGCCTTCCACAGCAGCAGATAACTGTTGTTTACATTTGTTGCTGAAACTTCTCAGCTTTAGCAGGAAAAATCTAAAGAAAAGATTTGTCACAAAAGATGTCTGCGACAGTTCCTAGCTCGATGGGCCCATGGTGCCTCAGGCCACCAGGGCAGAGATGCCACCTCTAAGTGGGCACCGAGGGGTGGATCTAACCATGGACAGTATTTCTCAGGTTATCCATGACTGTGAGACGTGTGCTGCCATCAAGCAGGCCAAGTGAGTGAAGCCCCTCTGGTATGGTGGGCGGTGGTCCAAGTACAAGTATGGGGAGGCCGGGCAGATTGACTACATCACACTGCCCCAGACACGCCAGGGCAAGCGCTACGTGCTGACCATGGTGGAGGCCACCACTGGATGGCTGGAAACCTACCCTGTGTCTCATGCTACAGCCAGGAACACCATCCTGGGCCTGGAAAAGCAAGTTCTGTGGAGACATGGCACCCCTGAGAGGATCGAGTCAGACAAGGGGACTCATTTCAAGAACAGCCTTATCAACACCTGGGCTAGGGAACATGGCATTGAGTGGGTGTACCATATCCCCTACCATGCACCAACTGCAGGAAAAGTGGAGAGGTACAATCGGCTGTTAAAAACCACATTGAAAGCACTGAGTGGGGGAATCTTTCAAGAATTGGGAGCAGCATCTAACAAAGGCCGCCTGGTTAGTAAACACCCGAGGCTCCACCAACCGAGCACACCCTGCCCAATCTGAGCCCCTGCACACAGTAGCCATAGTCCCAGTGGTACACATCAGAGGTTTGTTAGGGGAAACTGTTTGGATCAATTCTGCCTCAAGTAGAGACAAACCCATTTGTGGGGTTGTTTTTGCTCAGGGACCAGGTTGCTCATGGTGGATAATGCAGAGAGATGGAACAACACGATGTGTACCTCAGGGAGAGCTGATTGTTGGGTGAGAATCATGTGTAAATATCACTGTTTGCTGAATATCACTGTCATTGTCTGCATATAGCTATATACTCTGTGTGTGTATATATATATATATATATATGTGTATATATATATATATATATATATATATATATGTATAATGTATGCATTTGTGAAGTTGGAATATGTATTAGTTTTGGTAGTGAGTTGAAGATATGGGGATAAGGGGTGGAATGTCCTGGGGTGACTTTATGATGCTTGTATTCCCATTTGTCTGTTTAGCCCAGGAATAAGTTTTGCACCTTTAAGACTGGTTCCAAGAGTGAAAGGGAGGAAGAAGAAGCAGCAGTTTGTTATCAGGAGCTGCACTCGCTCCTCCACATTCCTGCTCCTGGACTATGTTGTCTGCAATGGATAGATGGTGGGACAGAGTCTCCTTTGCTGTTAGTTAGGTTTAGCTAGCTGAGGCAGAGAAGTTCCCTGGTCTGTGGTTTTTCTTCTTTTTGGGCCTTTTCAAACCTGCTCTGGACTGAACACCAGCAGAGCACCAGCACCTCACACCTGTGGCCACCAGGCCAGGCCTGGGCTGTGACATTTCCAGCACTGGAGGGACAGATCAGAGACTGAGTGAGCCAAGGTGCAGCCCATGGAAAGGACTTTCTGAGTTTGTCATCTCTTCGGAGCAGCAAGAGGTTTTATTGTTTAATATTGTTAATATTTTGTGCTGGTGAATGCTTTGCCTGTTAAAGAAACAGGGTTTTTTCCACTTTTCTCCAAGGCAATCTTTTTGCCAACCAGCTGGGGGAGGGGCCACTTGAATCTGCTTTCTAGAGGAACCCCTTTGGAGGTTTTCTCCCAAATTTGCCCTAAACCAGGACAACCAGTACAAAGCCCAGCACAAAAAGGGGATGATGAGGTTGTGGTTAATCGTTTTGGTATCAGTGGCACATAAGGAACACCCTGTGGTGGGCTTTGCTGTCTCAGGGAACATTGCATTGCTTGCAGCAAGTGATAAAATGTCACTGAGAGAGAGCAGGACCATCTCCATGCAGGAACAGGTCTCTTGAAGCTGGGTCACTCCAAGCATCCACTGTGTCTGAAAGCTTAAAAACACTTATTGTCGAGAGCATTTTAAAAGGATGGATGCAGAAAGAACTAGCAATCCTGCCTCCCCCTCCAAAAGAAACCACCCTAAAATCCAGTGAATGAAATACTTGATATCAAGCTACTGTCTAGTCTGACTTTTAAGAGGAGACAGTGGTGTTGGAAACAATCAATAAATAACTATAATAATATTATCTCATCTAAAATGTAAATATAATGAATTGTGCACTGAATGTTCGAGCAGGGCTCACCCTTAGATGTGCTCTTCTGTTTCCCTTTCCACCCAAGCCGTGCTCTGTACAGGTTGCAACACCTGGGATGCACACAGCAGTGACCTGTCCTGTTTTCTCTGCACCAGACAAGTCCCACTCTGCGGGTGTGATGTCCTGGGTGCCCATGTCCTGCTGCTCCCTCCATCATGCAGAAGTGACTCCAGCATTCTGCTTTTCCGGCTCTGCCTGCTCTCAACAAAACCCAACCGGAGCAGGAGCAGCCTCCCCAGGCAGACCTGCCTCAGCCCACAGGAAACCTCAAACCCTGTTTCCCTGTCTCACAGCAGCCACCTCCATGTCTTTATTAATCTGAATAAATTTGGGTATGTACATTTTTTTTCACAGGGAAAAGAAAATGTGACTTAAAAGAGGTTTAAAATATTTTTTTTTCCTAACAGTGAGGTCCATGCTGACAACAGGATGATACCAGCTGGGATCTACCTTTCTGATCTGAAATCATGAGCATTACTTGCATGTCTAAAAATAAGCCCATGCTGAAATTCCCTTGTTGGATTAAGATCTAAACCCTGCAATTGCCACTTTTCCCACCAGTGTCAGTGGCTTAACTAAATATACTGTCCACATTGCTGCCTGACATTCCCAGATTGTTTCTCTTTCCCCTTTCACTGAAACTTCTCTATGTTTCTGTAGGTTTATTTTACTTTTTGTTTGCTTGCTTGTTCTTTTCACCAATTCATCACCTTTCCTGCCACATTCCTTTCCCCAGCCATATACGATCTCCCATTCTGGCCTTTCCATTTCTTCTCCAAGGTTTGCCACCCACTGCTTCAAACTTGGGAGGAGATATCCAAACTACAAATTCCTGCAAATGGTGGGAAAAGTATATACAAATTTACCCTGGATTTGTGTCTCTTCCATGCAAGAAAGGATAAAAGTGTTCCCAGGGTTGGGCCAATTTGCTGGTGGGGACACTGTGATGTCTGATGAGAGTTGTGCTGACACAAAGGCATTTCCAGGTGGCACACAGTCTTTTGGATCACTCTGATGAAAAAAGTGGACTCATGGTTAAGTCACATGTAGAGAAGCAACCAAGAGCAGACATGGGGAAAAGGCAAGGACTTCACCTGAGTCCAGCATTTTATTCTGTGCTTTGAAGTAAAAAAGTTCACAAACAAGTTTTTAAGCTCTTAAAGTTGCATGGAATTTGACAGCACCCATGTGTGAGGAGAACATTAGACACTTTTGAAGAACAATTCCCTGTACAGCTGCTTTACCTGGGTGCAAACCTTCTCACACAGGAGAAGTGAAGTCACAAATACCATTTCTCACAATGCAGTGTAAGCTCCCCCCATCCTTACTTACAATAAATAGCCCTCTCTGTCTAGAAGGAAGTAAATTTCCCTCTCTGAGCTGCTTTTTTTTCCTCTTGGCCTTCCTCACCGCTGCATTGATCAGTGTCTCAAAGAGGTCTTAATTTAAGAATTTTCCTAATGCATGTGTGCAAGATTAGGCTTTTTTCAAGGATTTGCTGGTACAAAAAAAAATATATTTCACAATAAGAAGAACAATTGTCATTCTAAATATCAAAGCACAATGATACACACTTTGTAGTTCTGCTCCAAAGAACGCTTTTGTTTCAAATTCCCTCTTTTCAGGAGCTGCTTCTTCTGAAATTTCTCCCTGTTGTTAAGTAGCCCAAAGGGGGATTTTGTGCGTGTGCGTGTGTGCATGGGAAGTTTGGCATAATTCATTCAGGATATTGAAGTAATGGGGTTATTCTAAGCATGAAACGAGCTAATTTTCATGCCTTTTGGAAGCTGTTCTCCTGTTTGCCTGATTTCAAATTGTTTCCCTTGTGAAGGGCTGCTCCTGTACGTTGCAGCTGATGGGGCTGCTCTGCCCAGGGCAGCCAAGCTCACCAGCTGGGACTGGTCCTGGCATGGGCACCAGGCTTTTGCCCATCACCTGGGGTGAATCCTGTCAGTGTGAGCACAAACCATGGGGAGGGCCAAGGGAAAGCCACAGCCTGCAGTCGCCTCACTCACTCCTCCCAGCAAAACTACTCCATCACCTGGAAGTCTCGTGGGAACCCCCAAACCAGGAGTGTCACTCAAATTTGGGAGGCGCTGGAAGCAATCTTTCCAGGCTCATTGTCTCACTGGGCTGAGTGAACGGTGATTTTTACCTCGCTGCACTCAGACCCTCATCTCCTCACCAAAAAGAGGAGACAAGCAGCAGCACCTGCTCTTTCAAGGGATGCATCCTCCATTCCATCCCACCTCCCTCATGTTAGTCCCATTAAATACAGGTTAGATGCTTTGAGTGTGTTTAGAGGTCTGGAAGTGAATGATGCCTAAAATCCCACTGACAGCACAGGATGCTGGGTGCTGAATTAGTTTAGGTGCTTTCAGACCTTCCCATCCCACAGCAAAATTCTGCCAAGCTCCTGCTTGTATCTTCAGGGATGAAACTGGGAGGCTGATCCGTGAGCGTGCACACTGTGCTTATCTGCTTTTGCTGAAAGCCTTTGAAATCCTTCCCCTCAATTTGATAAGACAACAATTTACAACTGATTTATGCCATATCCCAGTCCTTCTCACTGTTATCCTGACCCTACAACTGCAGTATGCATGAATCTGATGATGATTTATAACACCCATAAACACTGCTGCTGCCTCAGCCAAGCCCTGCATCTGCCCCACAGCCCGTATGATGCAGTTATCATGGACATGTAAAACACACATGACAGGAGACACTCAGGGATTTGGGAGGCCAGACCTCAAATTGCAGCGTGATGGGAGCTGCATGTTGTGCCAGGCAGAGGAGGGATGAAGGTTTGCCAGGGGAGGTTTCATTTCACCTCAGAGCTGTCCCCATGCTGATGCTGGCAGGGGACAGTGCAGCTCCTGGCGTCCTTTCTCACCATCTCAGGGTCACTCTGATTTATGCCTGGCTCCAGTGGCCCTCCAAGGGCTGTCCCATCCAGTGACACCCCCTATCTTCTGGCCATCTCCCACGATTTCCACCCAAGCCTGGTTTTGGGTACAGAAGTAAGGATTACTCTGCTTATACCTGGCATTTCTCGAGATCCCAGTTATACAGGAGGCTGTAAGTTTTATGGCAGACAAAATATTTGTGTGACACGTGAATTAATCAATAAAACAGCTATTGGTAGTGGAACTGAGCATGGGTGCCCCTGGCAGCTGAGAAGGTGCGTTCCCAACCCCCAAAGCTTAGGAAACAAAAGAGATTACCACTGAAAATTTAATCCCAAACTGTGAAATGACAACCAAAAGAAAGGCTTTTGTTTTCCATCTCCTTTTTTTCTTGAACTGAACAGTACCTAACTGTTTAACATGCAGGGAAGGATTATTTATGTAGGGCTCTTGTGTAGGTAAAGTGCCACGTCCTTGGCCCTCTGCCCATGTAGCTCAGGGCGGGATCTCCTGTTACAAATTGCAGCTGTGTAACATAACAGGAAACGTGAGGCTTCGAGTTATTCCACTGGAAAGATTAATTATTTGGAAAATAGTTATGCAGCAGTTTTGTGTATTTTTGGAGCAAAAGTGACCAGCACCATCTTAAATTTAAAGAAAGAAAGTTGCTGGGAAAAGAAAAAGAGGAGCTTTGGGGAGTGAGAGAGTTTTGGGACAATTTTATTTTTATTTTCTTAAAGTAGTGCTTGAAATGTCTGCTCTGATGGAAGGAGCAAAGCTGAGCTCCACAAAGGACAGGGTGAGGGTGAAGGAGGAAGGGGATCTGCTGGATTCAGCTGGACCTTGACCCTTCCCAACCAAAATCTCATCCATCTGCTTGGGAGGAATTACAGGAATCCTGCAGGCAGGGGAGACAGATGAGCAGTGAGTTTGGAGGCACAGGCCCAGTGTAGCAGGTCATGGTATCCCCAAAATATGCTGGAACAGCCCATGGTAGGACACCATACTCTGGGGAGCCTCTTCCCTCCAGGCAAGCACTCTTGAAAAGGCAAACATGGTGTCTGGAGGGGAATTTTTTCCATGGGGCAGGGGATGGGGTGGCAAGTGATACCTCCTGCTCACCACAGGAGTGTGGCCAGCAGGAGCAGAGCAGTGATTGTCCCCCTTATGCAGCACAAGTAAGGCTGCACCTCAAACCCTGTCTGTCGTCAGTTTTGGAGCCTTCACTACAAGAGAGGCATTGAGGTGCTGGGGCATGTCCAGACAAGGTCAATGAAGCTGGGAAAGGGTCTGGAGAAGCTTCTAGAGAAGCACTGGAACAGGCTGCCTTGGGAAGTGGTGGAGTCACTATCCATGGACATATTTAAAAGACGTGTGGATGTGGCACTTGGGGACACGGTTCAGTGGTGGCCTTGGCTGTGCTGCCCTAATGATTGGATGTGATGACCCTAAAGTCCTGTTCCAACCTAAAGAAGGCCACGGCTCTGTGTCAGCCCCTCAGCCTTCCCTGGGCAGCTGTGAGCTTCTGTACATTGCCAAGCTCCCAGGATTTTAATTCGCTCCTCTGCACGCGAGCGAGCGATCGATCGGTCGCCCCAATTAAAGGGAAGCGCTCCAAGAGCCAGCCCACTGCTGCAGTGTCTGGGCATGGGTGACAGCCAAGCTCTCCCAGAGCCTCTGCAGATGCTTCCCAGTGATTTCAGAGAGGTCTGTGGCCAGAGCAAAACATCTCCCTGATTGGGATTCCTCTTTGATCCAAACGTGCTTAAATACTGGAGCCCTCTGGAGGCATGTGGTTTGGACAAAGACCTGGTAGTTATTTTTAGGCAGCACAATGCACCTCTTAGTAGAGTTTTTCCACTCAGACACTTCCTGCATGGCCATTTTGCAAGAGCAGCTATTCCAGAGCTGGCTTTGAGCTAACCTGGTCTCCTGGGGCTGTTGCCCACTGCAGTGACAGGGACATGGGTGTCCCTCTCTGTTTGCTCAGTTTGAGCTGCTGAAATGAAAGCCCGGAGGGAGAAACCCTTCTGCATGAACATATCAATGGGTTTGGGGGTGAAACTCATGATAACTCTGACTTCTGGCCTGGCAGTTGTGCCCTTGGACCCCTCTCCTCTCCTGCAGGCAGAAGGAGCAGGCAGGAGGTGTCCCAGGAGCAACAAGATGTAGAATCCAAACCATGTCCATCATCCCTCCTTCCATCAGCAGGCTGGGGAGACTGTTTTCAAAGCAGCCCATTTGTCACAACCCCTTCTGGGAAAAGGACAATTAATAATAGAAAGACGATGCATTCAAGGTGTAAATGTCTCATAATTTATGCAGGACAGTCTATTATTTTTAATTTTTATGTTTCAGATCCTGGCAAAGTAGAGCATCAGTTTAAGAAGGGGTGTAAAGAAAGTTTCCTGTAAAATCAAAAATCTTTCCTATGTAAGTAGCAAACCAAACAGAGAGAGCAGTCTCTTAACTTTCCAAGTTTTTTATTTCTGCCTCATTTGCTGCTACCTCAGACTAACCAAAATCTCCATGTTAGTCTAATATAAAACCCCATATTTTGCAAAAGTCTTCAAGCCACAGTAGTTTAGCTCTACCACAATAATTTGACATTCTACTATAGCAAATGTTACTATATGAAACAAAGCACTGTATATTTAAGGGGAAAAAAAGAGGAGGAAATTATTTAATTTAATGTAGTAATTTCAATGCATTTGATAGAAGACAGGAGGCATATTTTTCACCAGCCAAAAAATAACACCAGTCAAAGGCTACTTTCTTCACTGCATTTGCACCTCATGTGGCTGTTGGCTCTTCTATACCCATAAATGCACTCCCAAAGCAGACTCCACAAAATTCTTCTGGTATGGGACTTGAAGAATCCCACCCTGCCCCATAGCCCACATCACCTGAGTGATGCCTGGGCAAATGATGATGCCTGGACAAATGATCTCTGATATCACCACAGCACAAGTGAATTACGAGTCAGCTCTAAGCTGCCTTGCCCATCACTGCACACCACTGAGCTGTCTAAGATGGCCATGGTCATGCAAATGGAAAGAAGGACCTGGAGAACACCATAGTGCCAAGCTGTAACTCCTGCTGGGAGAAATATCTCTTCTGTCTTCTGAGGCATCGACTACAGGGTGACAAAACTCCTTATTTGGGTTTTTCAGAGAGCTGCTTGAAGCTGGGGGAGACAAACAGAAGGCAAAAGTGAGGTGTGTGGGGAAAAGGTCAGTGCATAAACCTTTTCCAAGGAAAAAAGAAGCCACTGTGCCTAGCAGAAATGTGGTTAGGTCTGAGGCTAGCAAAGGGTTCAGCTGAGAAACAAGGACAGCATAGATAAGCTGAGAAGTTTTCAAGAAAACAGGTCTTTTGGGCAAAGCAACCAATCTTCTACGTTCAAAAGTCACCTGAAGACAGGAGGTGCCTGGAAGAGCAAGGTTTTAGTGCCAGCTCCTGTGCAAGCTGATTGCACAACCAGAATGGACACCAGAGAGGTTGGTTGACACAATGGCCTTTGGAGTTTGCCAAAGGGCCAGATATTCCTGCCATGGGGGAATTGTCTTCTTCACCCTGGCATCTGGTTCCTGTAGCTGCCTGTAAAATACAGGGACAGGCAGAGGGGCAGTGGCACATTGCAATGGCTTTTTCAAATAACTACCAAGAAGAAGTATTAGAGCAATTTTTGGCTGAAACAATTCAGATAAATGCTGTGGACAAGTTCTGTGAGGGTGGCTTAGGGAATCACTGAAATTAGTATTTATCTCTTGATATTTCAGAGTGCTGGGGTAGATGATTTCAGGAATGAGGGATTATTTGGCAATATAGCCCTGCTTCTGGTGCTGTGCTCCTTAAGTGAGCAGGCAGGCAGGCTATGAGTTATCCTGTGCCCACTCACACTGATTCATACCCTAAGGGTAGAACACCAAGCTCCTGCTAACCTTCCTGCAGGGCTGGGCATTTCAGAAACTACAAAAGAACAAGCAAAAATAAGCAAATATAATTATATATATATATATACATATATATATATATATAATATATATATAATAAGCAAAAATATTCAAAAACAAGACAGAAAAATAGGGATTCTCTTCTCTCTCATTCAAGCAATAAACAAAATGTTTGTGTAGAGGCTGTTGCAAATCTGGCATCCCAATGATGTGCTGGAGTCAGACTGCTGCCTCCATAAAGCTCTGTGGGGTCCTTCCCTTGAGCAGGGCATTTTCCAGGTGAGAAAAGCAGAGTGAGCACAGGAACCAAGGCTCCAGGTGCAAATCCCTTCCTCGTGGGGGAGGGCTGTCTGTTGCAGGGCCCCAGGGTTATCTGTCTGCAGGGGCAGAGGTTACACCAGCCTCAGCGCTCCCCACCTGGGTCCGAGGGGTTCCAGCCAGTCCTTCCTGCCTTTCCTTGCTGCTGCTCCCCCACCATCCCATTTTGGCCTTGCTGGTCTCCCTGGAGCTCAGAAGAGGCAATGGGAAGGTCTGAAGGAGAGGAGTCTGGAAAAGTGAGGAGTCTGGAAAAGTGAGGAATGCTTCCTAAACCCCTGGCTTGTGTGACATCCATCTGCTCATAGCACACATCAGTGGATTGTTTCTCCTGAATTGAAAGCTGTGATAAACTCAGCTGCTGTCGCTCCATCCCCATCTTTATCCTTCGGAGTTAATTGGCTGGGATGAAAGGGGCTATTCCCACTTCCCAGATAACCCTGGCCTGCATGCTGGGGCAGACCTCAGCATCCCTCTGTAACAGGCCCTGGGCCTTTTTTGTTTTCCCAGAGCTGCCAAGGGAGCAGGGAGGGGGTGCGAGTGGCGCTGGGCATCCTTGGGATGCAGCTTGGAGCACACGTGGTGGCCCTGCTCGGCTCCTGAGCAATGCTGGCAGGATCGTGGTGGAGCCTGGGAGAGCCTGAGCCACCAACAATAGCAATTAGGTGTAATTATCTAAGTGGGGTGTGTGTTACATGGAAACACAGTCCTGCCATGAGTGCTGATGTTCAGAGGTAGACACAGAGCTGAGTGGGCATATAAAAGTCAACTCTCTTTGAATTTTTCTTTCATATTCATGCACAGTGTTACAGAGCTGAGCCTTAGGGGGTTGATTTCTTTACAGGGGCAGCATTCAGGTGTTTGAGGTTCACCCCACTGCCCACCACAGGCACTAGTGATGATGACCTGGTCACGTCCTCTGTGCAGAATGACCTCAGGCAAATCCTGCCCATGGGGGGATTGGTGAGACACTGCCATGAGGAAGTGAGAAATCCCAGGAGCTCTCAGTGTGGTAGAAATTAGGGTGGAGAAGGTGAGGTGAACATCCAAACAATGGGTGAAGATGGGCCCTGAGAACTGGGAGCTCCCAGTTTTTTATGGTTTCTATGTGGTTTCAGTCTCCTTGAGTGGGCCTGAGCAGGAAAGGTAAAACAATGACCCAGATAACATTGTCGGGCAAAACAAAGACAAGATGTTTATTGGGGAGTAGCTGTGGCTGGCTCCACTCAGGCTGCAGAGCATTTACTCTTCCCAAGACTAAATCTGAGATCAAAAGGAAGAACTCCAACATTAAAGGAGCCCAGGGCCCAGCCAGGGCTTGGGAAGGAGGGGAGTGGAGAGGCTGTGGAGCCATGCCCACCGAGGAGAGCAGCCACAGCTTTGGAATAATTAAAAATGGCTTTACTTGGATGGGGCTGGTGTGATGTTAATCTACCAGCTGGCAAGGCTCTCATGCCTTCAGACTGAAGGAACCACGGGGCACAAAATCCCAGACAGATGTGCCACAGCCACCTGGGGGAACTCTTCTTCTGCTTGGAGGGGCCACTGTGCCACCTCCTGTTGGATCTCACGTGTTGGACAGAATCAAAAGAGATGCCAACACCTCCTCACCCTAAAAAAGGAGCACCTGAGGGGGGAAAAAAGCATTGCAAGGAAAAAAAATTTAAAAAAAAATCTCTTTGGGTTGAGGAGATTTTGGTGGTATCAGGCAACATTTTCAAAAGTGGCTTGAAATGATAAATAAAGCCATGGGTTTGTGCCAGTCTCCTGAAGTTACCAGGGAAATGACCTTGGATCTGTCCCGATCAGGATTGAAGGGGATGGGGCATTATATAACCTCAACTTTATATTACAAATGCCTCAGGACACCGGGGTTTTTACATATCAGGCAGAGTACTTGGTGAGAGGCTTTGAGGTGGGAATTGCAGCCCTCTATTTTTCTGAGCATCACAGAAATGTATCAGGGCTGTAGGGAACATTAATATATTTTATTGGACAAGCCACTAGAGCTGGAAACAGCTTGTCAGCTGTTGGGCACACAAAAGCTTCCAGAATAAAAGCTAAAAAAGTTAAAAGCTTTTATAAAGTTCCCAGAAATCTCCCACTTGTGCCAACAACACCTTAAATAAACCATCAAAAGTAGCCAGACAAAAACTAAAAATATTCACAGAAACCAAAGTAGTTCTGTAAGTGTGGATCAACTTTGGACAAATTACAGCTGCTTTGCTTGAAAAGCAATTTTTTTTTCCTACACAATAACAAATCCTCCTTTTTTTTTTCTAATTTTCTATCAAGACATGAAAATTTAATGAAGAGATTGATTGAAAACCAGCCAGGCTCGACACAGATGGAACTCTGACCTAAGCAGTTTTTATTGATTCCAAACTCTGAACTTTTTCTAAAAATAGACCTATAGGAAATCCCTGTGGATTGGCAGGGTGTGTTTGTGGTTGGTGGGAGGCCTGAGCTGTACAGGTATCTTGAATGAACAAGACCTGATGGCGAGAAAAATATTAATATTATGAATGAATCTGAGCTGGAGCATTCCAGCTCTGGAGCCTCATCCTGTTTTGTGTTTGATCCTCCTCAGTGTCCAGGACCAGACAGCTCATAAGGCTGAAGCTCCTCCAGTCACTGGACTTTGATTTCTGAGAAATCCAGTTGAAAAGATCAGTTAATTCAAGGCAAAATAGAATATTTCTCATTTTCTCTATCCTGCTTCCCTTGTTTTGTGAGTTGTAAGGAAGATTAGACAATTTCCTGTGAACCTGAAGAGTTACCTGATCACTTATTACCCAGGCACTTACTGCCTGCTTTGTCTATCTAGAAGGCATGAAAAAAATAAAAGTTTTTGCCCAAGTAAGAGGTTGGATATTACTTTGATATTTCTTATATTCAAAATCTGCCAAGTTGGGTCAAGCTGTGGGCTTATCCCTGCATCTCCTCTCATTCCAGACACTTCTCCATCAGAAGGAAAGGAAGATATTGAAAGCAAAGTCCACAGGTTTTGCTTCTTGTTTGCTCTGCAAAAGGAATTTCAGGTGGGGCTGACATCACAGAATGACCATAGGCACCAAGGAAGGATTCCATGATCCATAGGCCAGGAGTGAAGTGAGGACTGCAGAGCAGCATCTCTTTCTCTTTGGGCTCCTTATTGAGCTGAGGCTTTTGTCAAAGGCACAAACCCTCAGCCCCTTGTGACGTCAGACATTTGTTTGAGTCATGGCGGCTGCCAGAAGAGAATAGCTGTCAGTGTAAAATTACAAATCATTCTGCATAATGCCGTGCTGATTACCATGAAAGCAATGGTGGGATTGGAATTTTACTCCTTTTTTTTTTTTTTTTTTTTCTGCCTTTGTTGCTCAAGGAGGCAGCCTCAGCAAGGCAGCATTTTGTGCTCAGGTCTGCGTGGCTGGCCCGACACCACTTCTGCCTCTCCCTTTTGCCATCTGACAAAAAGGTTCAGCAGGTACCTCAGGGCAGGAGGATGATCCTACAGCAAAGCATCCTTATGGAAAGGGCTCCTGCTCAGATTCTCTTCAGCAACAGCACAGGGAAAGCAATTTTCACCTTCCTGTTCATGGAGAGCCCAGAGAAGGGAAACACAAAAGCCCAAAGACACTTGGCCTTGCCTGCATTCACAACACAAGTGGCAAAAAAGGACTTTGCACTTGGATGTCTGGAGCCATGAGGAGTGACACACCCAGCCACTCATCCAGGGATCCCTCAATGCCCGTAGCATCCAACAGAGCTCAGCTAACATCCACCACCTGTAGTGTTTACCCTCAGTATTGCTCTGTAGTCGTGGCTACCCTTCCCACAAAACCTGATTTAGATTGTTCAAGATGAGCTCAGGTTAAACCATGACGTCAGTGTCATAGTGTTTTTGCAGTAGGAAGGTCCTGGAAATTTTGACCAGGGGGATAATTAATGAGCAAAGGTGCTTGGGAAGGTGCTATTTTGTGATGAGCATTTATCCAAAGGGAATCCTCTGCCCAGAGAGAATGTTTTGTAGTCATGACAAAAGCTGGCACTTAATTCTACTTGATGTGAAGAAAAAAAGATCATTGTCAACATTTATTTCTCTCTGCTAGAGAATAAGAGACTGCTTGACTTGAGACTTTGCTGTGGGGAGTCATCTGGATTTAAAAATAATTAAGAGAGATGTAGAAATGAAGTATGACAGGGGGCATAGTTACGAAACAAGAAGCAGAAGATGAGCTGGTCTTTTCACCTTAGCCATCAGTAAACCCAGCTAATCCAACCACAAACAAAATGTGTTTCATTGCCTCTCTGTGCCTGGACAGCTGCAATGGCCCCTCCTGCAAAAAGCAAGAGAGTCCCTGGGGCATCAGCCCAGTTGTGCCTGCTGGCTCTACACTGAGCCCTGCCTTGGGCAGAAAGGCTCAGAACATTGTGGGGCTGGAGATGTTGTGCTTGCCCCATTTCATGCAGCTGGACTCTAACCCAAATTTGTTATATATGTGCTCCACCCAGTAAACACATACATTTCTTATAGATGTCTCCTTCCTTCTGTCCTGTAGCAATTTAGGTGGTGAAACTGCAATTCATGTGTGTTGATAAAATTCTATCTTTGCTGCACGCAGTGCTGCTGATGTGAGGCTGGGTCCGAAGGGGAAGCAATAGATGGGGTTTAGGGTGGTGCTCAGGTGCTTTGCTGATCCCCATTCCCAAAAATTCTGCTCAAAGAAGTCTGAAGGGCCTTTGTGAAGAGCCTGAAGATGAGATTTTTGGACTCGGGAGTCACAAGAGCATATGGAAAATGTGACAAGAATGGAGTCCTGTAATAAATAATACTAATAAAAAAAAAAAGGTATCAGACCCTCAGAAGAGCTGACATGTCACCCTCCTACACAGGGTCCTGCTCTGTATAAAGTGGAATCCACCACTGGTTCACCTTTGGGCTTCCCAAAGGCTTGGAATACACTGTAAATGAAGCTCTCTGCCTTTTAACCCAGCCCTGGAAGTGCTGTCTTTCTTCCCTCTTCCTGGCACCACAGAGTTGCCAGCAGCGCCATTTCAGAGAGCAGAGAAGAGACGTTAATCTTCTTCTGTGACACCCTCAGTTTTTGCTTAGGTCAAGATGTGCTCATCTACCATTTTCTGGTGAATCACAAGCCAGAAAAAGATTCTGGATGCTTCAGAGAAGGGCTGCACGAAGCCCTCAGTCACCATGAGTCACTTCTCTGCCAAATGCTAATTTTGCATCAGAAGCGTGTTTTACTTTTGAGAGGACTTTTTTTCTTTTTATTTTTTCTTCTCATTTCAGTCATTTGAGGACACATGCTGCCTGGGAGGTGGTGAGCACCCAAAAATCCTGTGAAATTTGTAGGTGCCAGAGCTTCTTATGTGGGATTTGGGACTAGAGCTTCTTTGGCTGTTACTTAGAATAGACATCCTGATTTCAGAGGAGCAACTTAATTTTGTAATCAGTACAGTGGTCCAAGCAGGATGTTAAAAACTAATCAGAAAAGGTGAAGCTTCACACAGCAAGGAGAAGGATTTCTTATGGAGGTCCTTGAAATCACATCTTTCAACTATTTTCTGCCATGGTGCTTGAAAAAGTCTTATCCCCAATGGCAGCAATGAGGATGCCTGGCAGGTTTTATGGCATTTTCAGGACTTTTCCTCTCTCCCAATCTGTATGCTTGTGTCCTTCTCCCTTTCTCTTTCTTCATTTCATCAACCTAAACCATGTGAGTATTAACTGCCATGGTTAATACATGTCAACAAGTTCAGAGGGAATAGAGCAGTGGTACCATCACAAGCCTCCATTTTCCTTGTGGATAAAACTTGGTAGGTCTTGTTGGATCCACATATGCTGTTGTGTTTAAATGCTTCAACATCATCCCTCAGTGGGCAAAGCCTCTGGATGCCGTTGCACAGGAAGATGAAGCTTGCAGAGAGCATCCCTCCTCAGAAATGGAGTCAGTGCAGATGCCAGAGATATGACCCAACAAAGAGGAGAGATGCTGCACCTCAAGCAGCCACATGGAAGTTTCTCTTCTTCCTTCCTTTCCCACCCAGTTGGAAGTTAGAGGTTTCCACCTCATTGGATGTTGGGGTGAAAGCTGCAGATGGAGGACAACCTGCAGAGCCAAGCTGTGCTTGCTTGGTTGGGTAACGTGGAGCAGCTCCTCTGGGGAACAGAAAGCCAAAGTGGACAGGGAGGCAGACAAAAAAAAGGACAAAGAGGAAGCAGAATCCAAAAAATTCTTTGATCCCCCTCTCCCACCATGAGCACAATCATTGTGCTGTCAAATGAACAGTTAAATACCTGCTAAAAAGCCTGAAGCACCAGAGAAAACACAGGCTGTAGCCCCAGAGGCAGTAGGAAGAACCAAGACAGATAGCCACCCTCCTGCAGGAGGCGTGGGACATAACCTGGCACAGGGAAACCTGCTCCGCTTCTTGCTTGAAACATGCCCAAACAATGTCTTCAGTGCTGAGACCCTGAGTGAGGGTTTCTAATGATTTATTTATATCTGGGGTTGTCCCCTTGGTGCTCACATACCTGTGTGCAGGGCTGGAGCTCACTAGTGAGAGATGGGAAAGCTCTATTAAATCATTAAACCTCTCCCCTGAAGCGTGGGGCCTGTGCTCTCCATCTGATAGAGACTGATACTGCAGTTTATCTCTGTCAGAAGTCTTTGAACACTTAGCATCTGTCTCTTAATCTAGTTGTTTTCTTAAAATACCACATGCTTGGGCTCTGCTGTTATTTCAGCAGAAAAAGGGAAAGGCCAGGGGGAAATTGTGCTTAACCAACCCGAAGGAGGTGACAGGGTAGACAAGATGGGAATGGTGGATATTCTTTACCTCAGCTTCAGAGGGGCTTTGACACTGTCTCCTGTGACACCCCCCTGGACAAAGTGCAGGTTAGGGGAGGGGATGGCAGTGTGGGTTAAAAAGCAGCTGAATGTCTGGGTCCAGAGGGTTGTGGTTGGTGGCACAAAGCCCACTCAGGGGAAAACGGTGCAGGCAGGTGTGGGAACCCAGGAAATTCCTCTGGCTGCCCAAGGGGCTCGAGACCCTGCCCAAGGGGCTCAGAGACCTTGGCACAGAGCCCAAGACCCCTGTGCCTTTGATTTAGCCCTTAGAAAAAACAATTACCAACCTTACATGAGGAATTACAAGCCATGAAAGTTTAAGTAGAATGATAGTGAATTTATTACAGGATGAAAAAATAGGTTTTTGGGTTTTTTAGAATGTGGGTTCAGGAGGCAAGATGGAGGGAACTGAGTGTGTCCAGCCTTTCTCCTTCTTCTTCTTGGCCTCCATCTTCTGCTGTGATGGTGGCACTTTTAGATTGGTTTAGAGTAGAAGCTCACTGTCTAACATAGGTGATAGGTATTGGAAAATAATTGTAAATGTTGTACACGCAGTTTTTAGTATAAAGACATAACACCACCCAGGGGCAGGCAGAGTGCCTCAGACTGTCTTGCTGAGCTGACCTCGGCAGGACAGGAGAAAGAATTTTATAGATAAGATACAATAAACAACCTTGAGACTGAGAAATGAAGAGCTCTTCGACTGCTGGGATGGGAAAAGAGACTCTCTAACTTATCTTGGGGTCACTCCGATCAGCGAGAGACCCCGAGAGGCAGGGGTTGACATGGAGCCCCCCAGGGCTGCCCCACATCTCTGTTAAGGACCTCAAGGAGAGAATAGGGATGCATCCACAGATGATACAGGGCCAGGTGACCTCCAGAGGTCTCTTCCCACCTCAGCCCTCAATTTCCTTTCTGACTTTTTTCCCACTGAGGAAGCCTTCTCTGCCTGAGGTTGCCTACATCCTTCTAGGAATAATCATCCAAGTCTTGTGGCATCATCAGCCAAAGATTTCCAGTGTAGGGAAACTGAGTCTTATTCCCAAGGTTTCAAAGGCAGATATTCAGCAAAGAGTACTAGCTTTGATCAGGTATTTCACTGCTCTTTCCCAAAGAGATGATATATTAATCATAATCTTTGGAGGGTTTCAGCAACTATGGGATTTTTTAATCCGGTGAACCAGAGCTGTGTTACAGCTCTGTGATATTAGTAGAGTCTTTCTGCATTGCACCTTGCCTATTTCAATAGGGGAAACCATTTGTTCCCTGCCACCTCCTGAGTTGGTCAGACATTCACAACTCTATTGCTAACCTGCTTTCTCTAATGAAAGCATCAATTCCCAGCAGCAGTAGTTGTCATTAAATCAATAAGACACGTAACCTATTTTTCTGGTGCCTCACGAAAATGCTCAAGCAAATTGTTAACAAGATTTGCTAATGCTGGGGTCCCACAGTCCGGAAGTCTCTGCTAAAAAATAATGGTATTTGGCTCACAGAAGAACTTTCCTGGTTTGCTTTGTTCTCAGAAATATTTTAACCCTGTTTTCCCTACAATTTTTCAGTGTTTGAAACCTGTGGAACAACTTTGCCTGGGTGGAGGCAGTTCAGGTTGGAACAATGCACTGACAGCAAATATCAGGGATGGTTTTCTGCAGGTAGTCAAACACTGCCTCAGAGACTGCCAGTTCTTGGTTTGCCCTGCAATTTGTTTTTCCCCTAGGAAAGCACTAAACTGGCTCCTAGTAATCCCCAAGGGATTTCCTTCTCTCCCTGGGATCTATTCCTGATATTTTTCCTAAATCACTTGAATGTAAAAGTATGGCCTCTTGTCATCTCCCAACACTCTTCAGGGTGGTAAAAAACCTGTTCCTGGAAATCTGGAGGCTGACTAATGTTTTAAGGATGAAGAGATGACCCAAAGGTTGGCAGGTTGGCAGTTTTGCCTCCTGAGTATTTCTGACATTAAAGTGCAGCTGACGTGGCTTTTCTCTCGAGCACTGGGCACAGCATATGCTGACAAGGGAGTGCTTCTATGATAAGAATCAGCCTTTTTTACTGGTTTTATAGGGGTTTTGTGTCTGGGCCTGACCATCTCCCTGAAAGACCTTCATCCATGTTTATGTATGCATTGACATAGTGGGATTGAGGGCTGCAAAAATAAGGATCCTGCTGCTGACCTTCTGGCTCACAGACCATAATTAGTTTATGTCTGAAAAGCATGGCAACAGAAAAACATGTCATGTATGTCTGCTCAGAGAGGCAAGCAGGGAAGCAAGGAGGGTGATGATACTCGAGGAAGACGAGAAATATCAAAGGAGTGAACAAGCTGGCAGAGGGGCCAGGAGTGCTCAAGAATGAAGACACAGGGAATATCAAGCTGATTATGAAGAAGCAGAGGCTGTGCTTCAGAGCCTAGAGGGGAGCAGCACAGAGGGACAGGAATGAGCAAGACTGACAGGAGATGGATCGGATGGGCGAGCTGTGGATTGAAGGCGAAGGCACAAAAGGGCAAGGGCAGATTCATACAGCTTTGCAATTAGCAGCTGTGATTTATGGTGGCTCCTTTGTCTTACCATGCTCCCCTGGCAGATGTCCTGCCAGCAGGGGCAGTCGAGGGGTGTCTAGGGAGGGGACAGAGGGGGTTTGAAATAGTCAGACTGACGGAGAGGTATGGAAGGGACTTTCTACTAATCTGTACAGCCTACCCAGGCAATTCTCATTAGCAATATCTAAATTAAATAGTAGCTGATTTTTGCAACAATTTTAGGAAATTTTCCATTTATCCCAACATCTGGGCTTCTCACAGCAGGTTTCTGTTCCCTCAGACAGAGCCTGAGCAATGAAAGCTGGTTTTGGGCTTCAGCTGGTGGCTGGTGAGGGGCTGGGGAGAGTTAAACAGGAATGAAAGCGACAGAGAGGAAAAAACATCCTTTGTTGGCACAAATCTTCTGCAGGTTTGTGCAGATTCTCTGATCTGCAGGTCTCTGATTGTGCCAGGTTCTCTGATCCTTTCTCCTCATACTGATCATCCCCTTTTCTCTGTAGATGCACACACAAATTTCTGTCCTATCCCTGTGCCAAAGCTTGAAGCATTGTGATGGCATGGCCATCGTGCAAGGTAAGACCATGAGGCTGATGGAGAAGCTCCAAACAAGGAAGGGGGCTCAGATATTTAACTTTGATTTACTTTCAATGAGTTGTTTACAGCTCTGGGAGATGAACAGTGTCAGCTGGGAGCAGTGGGCTAACCCAGAGCTGCCCCAAAGGGAGCTCCATCACTGCCAGGGCCTGCCGCAGAGGAAGGGGCATCTGAGGGAGGAACTGGGGCTGCACAGGAGGAGGAACAGGAGACAGATAGTGAATTTGGGAAAGGAGGGGTGCACTCCCTCGGGAGCAGAGGTCAGAGAGGCTCCACCATTCAGATGGAAGCAGCTGCAGCCACAGCAAAGGCAAGCGGCGGGGCAGGAGGGAGGCACGGGTGACCACAAGCTCCTCTGCTGGGTGTCCCTCAGGGAGTGAGCCAGGACATGTGGGCTCACTCTTTCCTATAATAGTTAGGGCTGAGGGTGTTTACCCTGTCTGCTTGGGCAGCTCGAGCACAGGCACCCTTTGTAGTCCTGCAGGAACCCACCTGCAGCTCCAAGCTTAAGGGCTTCACACCCAGGGCACCTCGGGACTCGTGTCCTGCTCAGGGGAATCAAGAAATAAAGCCCCTGGTATTGACTGTGTTAATAATGACACCATAGACATTTATATAAAGGCAACTACATGAGCATATTAACTTTGCCTCACTGTTCAATGGCTCCAGGAAAGCTGATGTTTGGAATGAGCACACTTCGGTAAATCACTCCCAAACACCTGGGAGTGAAATGAGATTAATGAACTTTTTCACTCCCTTAATCTGCTTTTGAAATTTCTGTTGCTGTTTTTCTCTTATCTGCAAGTCCTTTAGATGAGCTGCAGATACCTGCTTGTCCAGCTGGACTGCTTTTTCTTGATATCCCACACTCTTCCTGTCATTCCTTGGAGGCTGTAGCAGCTCCCATGCCCATAGAGGAGCTCAGGAGGAGCTTTGCCTGGGAAATGGGGATTTGCTGCCTCTTAGGCTGAACAACAGCACACGCTGCGGTAGTAAAGCATTAAATCTCCTCTGGCACTTTGTGTAAGAGATACAACCCTGAGGTTTTCTGTCTGTCTGGGGAATGGACATCCCTGTTTCTCCTTTGAGGGAATCTATGAGTGGTGATTTCAAAATGCAAGTCAGACAAAAGTCATTGCCTGAAGTCAGGTAATCCCCATTTCAAGCGGCAGCTTTTAAAAGAGTCAGAATACCCCACAAAAGGTGCAAAATCTGCAGGGGACAGTGTCCCAGGCTTGCTTCTGACAAGATCTCGTCCCGGTGCTTGGAGGTGACTTCTCCTCCCAGCAGAGTCCTGCATCCCCCTGGAGCCAGGAGCCTGCAGCAGACTCTTGAGAAGATGCCTTGTTAGAGGTGCCTCAGTCAAGCATCCCTGGATCTCAAATTAAGAAGGAAAAGTGAAGTGAATCAATTTTAATCCTGGAAAACAGAGGTTATTGGCCTTGCCTGGCTCAGTGGGGTGCCTCCAGCTCTCCAGAGGCAAGCTGGGATTTGCCCTTTGCCTGCTTGGAGCAGTTTTGTCAAGTTCAGGAGAGAGGAAAGCAGTGGGAAAAAGGATGGGAATAAATAAAATAAAGACAGGAGAGAAAGTCTTTATGTTAATACTCACTGCCCACCTGCAGAAAGGGAGAGAAACATGCTTGGGTGTTTGTTGCCCTTTCAAAAACACATAGAAATGAAAGTGCATAAATTGTTTAAAAAAACAACACCTGCCAAACTGAAGGGGAGGAGGAGGAGGAGGAGGGGAGAAAAGAAAAAGACATCAATTGGAGGGAGAGTGGAAAATATTTTGATTGAAAAATGTCAACAAGCTCCCCTAGAAGCAACAACAAGCAGCAGTGATTGTGTTTGTAGAAAACAAGCCCTTCTCCCTGATGTAGAAGATTGATTTTATTTTTCCCATATGAAAGCTGAATAAAGCCCCCCAGACATCCCAGCTCCATCTGCTGAACTGCCCAGAAAACTTTGGGATGCAGAGAGGAGAAAATAAGGGGAAAAAGCCCTCAGGCACAAAATATGACAGCAAGGTCCAGATCCCCATTGACCTAAAAATAGCCCTGAGGGCTGGACTCTGTGCTGACAGTGACGTTTCAGTGGAGAAGATCTTCCCGCACATCCTGGCTCATAGCTCAAATCCAGGCACAGAAAGGGATTTTTAAGGTGTTTGGGTTGTTTGCAGGTTTAGTGCCTCGCCAATGACTTCTAGGTTTTTTTATTCCCTAATCCTATGTGAGCATTGTAGGCCAAGAGAGACATAATCCAGACTCTTGAATGAATCTCACAGAGTTTTGTTCTTAGGCAGAAAATGAATTAGGTTAAGCGGGGATTAGAGCAGACACGCCACATGCCCACTTGACCCCATGCAATCACAATTGTTTATGTGTGAGCTGGAGGAAAAATTGGTTCGGGAAAAAGAGTAAGTGTAAAAAATTAATGGGTTTTGCAAAGGAAAAAAAATGCAAATAAAAAGTAAGCTTGGAGGGTTGGCACGTTTCGTGGTAGTGAATAGGCCTGGAGGTGTGGGGGAAAATATATCCAAGATGGAGACAATAACCATGGAAAGATGGAGGCTCAGTGGCTGTGGATAAGACTGGGAATATTGAAACAAAGCTTCCCTGAGCTAAGAAAGCTGGATAGGGAGGGGATACCTTTAGACAGCAAAAGTCATGAAGATTCATGTTGTGTTTTACAAACTGCAGCAGGGGGTGGTGATGCCCTGTGGGTCATCTTCCCTAACCCTGGCATTTCTCTGGCCCTGTGAGGCCAGATCCTGCCCTGCCTGCCATACTGGAGCTGAGCTTGCAGAGCATGGAGCACAAAGCTTGCTTTCTGGATTTTCTATTTTAAGCAGCTTCCGTCAGAGGTGAGGAGTTGAAAGTTGCCATGCCGACAGGGAAATTTCAGGCCCTAAAATAGTCAAAACTTGCTCCTGCATCATGTGAGTGTGCGTGTGCTTCCTGCAAGGGAGGCGAGGACCCAGCTAGCAGGGTGTAGGGAGGCTGAAAGGGTGCAGGGGGGGAAGCCATCATCTCCAAAAAACATCTGTAGGATGCTATCCATCCCCTTTCCTATACCTACAGGGTATCTGGATAAATTAAGCAGCAGTGGGCAACAGACTGCATCAGCAAGGGGGGGATCTTTATGATCACAGTATTAAAAACCATGGTTCTTCCAGTTTTCACAGTAACTGACACTGCTAGAGGTCTTAGGCACTGGATCTTGAAAAGGAATCCAGTCCTCAGGGGGAGACACAGAGGAGAAGAAAATGAAAAGGGTGGTTTTTAAGAGGGAATATGTATTTCTCACAGAGTTCTTGCAATGTGCTTGTGGAACATTAGTGATCCATGAGGATGTAGAAGATTTGCAGCTATTTGCTGGAGATACCCAAAGCCTGCACCAAGCACTCAGGTGCCTCCTGTTGATCATGGGCCTGAAGTGTCCTGACATGCTGGGCTAAATGGTCTTGGGTTTGCCTTTTTCCTGCTGTTCAATCCCATTTCACCAAAAATTCCCAAATGTGGAAATTTTTTTATGTTCTTTAAAATTGGAGTAGACCCTGCAGGAACACCCAAATTATTCAAATCCATGACACAGATCTGCCAGCAGTTAGGGGGCATTTTTGTCCTGTATACATGCTCGGGTGAGGTTTTTCTCCAGCCTCGCAGTAGCACGAACACCAATGCTCTTTAGACATCTCTGAAAGAGAAGAAAATCTATTCCCTACACATGCCCTCACAAATGAACCCCAGTAGAGCCCACAAAGCTCCTTGCTGCATTTTGGCAGGGAGAAATCACAGTTCACCTTCCATTTCCCATGTTCTGCCTTTTTTTCCTCCCTCCCTCTCTCCTGTTGTTTTTCCCTGCTCGCCCCTCCAGCCAGTTGTCGCTTCGCAGTCCACGCTTCCAAATGTAATTTCTTCTGATGTATGAATATTTCACAAGCACTCCCTCCCTGGGGATGCTGCCTGTGAGGAGGAGGCAGCCTCTGTGGAGATGGAAACGGTAGCAAATGACAATCTTAATGAAAGATCTCTTCTCCAAGGGCATCTCTGCAGAAGAGAACACCATCCTGCAGGAGCTTCCCGCTGGCCAGAGCACGTCCTGCTCTCCAGCTGCTTGGATTGCCTTTGGCCATGGCTGGTGGAGGGATAGGAAAACACAGCTCACTCTTTTCCCAGGACACACAGTTCTGTAGGCTTGGAGGGTCTTGGGATGCTCTGGTCTGAGCTCCTCATAAAACTGTTGGAAATATCTTCCTTTCTGTAGATGCAAAATGGCATAACCCAGAGAGTGACATGGTGCTTTGGGTGAAATATTTTCCACTGTCCACACAGCAGATATTCATCACATAATTCCATCCATCCTGATACACATAAGTAGCTGATAATCAAAATATGTATCTATTGCAAAAAACAAATTAAGCATCTTCACGGAAGCATGCACACAGCTCCCCATTTCCCTGCACCACCCATCTCCATCCCCTCCCAATCTCCTTGACTATCCCTTCTACACCTGCAGGCCACCCAGGGGGGCTGGCACCCAATGATGTATTTTACCAGACACTTGTGACCTCCAGACCCATCCAAAGGCTTTCCAGAAAGGTCTCCTCCTCGCTGGGTCCCCACTCACTTCAGCTCAGCTTTCTGTGACCCACCAAGACTCAGAACGGTACACAGGCATTGATTGATGTAGATTTATATCTATTGAATATTTATATCTCTATCTATATATATATACACACAGCTCACCCCAGCAGTATGTACATATCCGTGTGTATATATCCTACTGTATGTAGAGAGCTGCCTTACAGACGCCTGGCTCTCTTAGCTATCGGAATGATCGATCTCGGATAAATATCTTTGTTACTGATGGCAGCAGCAAGCGCCGCCCATCCCGCGCTGCGGCCCCGGTGCCGTCTGTGTCTCCGACAGCGGGTGGCACTGTGCAATCAGAATAGCCTGGCTTTCTCTTAATTCCACTGCCTTCATCTTCCAGCCTGCTGAGGTTTGAGCCCTGCGGTTCTGCAGGGACAAGGGATGTCAGTACCGACAGCATCTGAAAGCTGAGGTTCACAGGATGGGAACTGGAGGATGCTTCCTTATGAAAACCAGAAATGGTAAATTTTCTCCAAAAGGCTGAGCTTGGTTTGAGCTATGCTCTTCATTACTTCTTCTATTATTTAAGGAACAGTAAGTATTTATTAGGATAAATCAAGAAAGAGTGCTGCTCTCCCTCTCCCACCCCCCCTATTTTTTTAATGTGGAGAATAATTTCTAGTCTATTTTTCCAGGATGATGTTATTTTGTGACACTCCCTGTCTTATGTACAACTTCAAAATATTGAGACTCAGTGTCGTGACTTGCTCCTGATAAGAAGACATGTGGAACTTGATTGGCATCTGTTGCAATAATTTTTATTTGTGTTTCACTCTGTTAGAGGTGCAAGGGAGGTGGCTGAGCCTGACTTTCGTCTGCCCAAGTATTTTCTCATCAGCAAGCTTTCCCTAATTAACTCCCATTGCAAAAATTCTGCCAAATAGAATGGACCTCGTGAAAAACAGTAAGAATGTGGTCTGTGAGTCTCTGAGCAATGGCACAGTCATGTTTATCATGAGGGGAAAGGACACAGAAATGTTTGCTCGGATTGCTGGGGTCACCAGCTGGGCTGGACTCGTATGAAAATGTTGTTCTCAAAATAATTAAGAAAATTTCTACAGCAGTAGCAAACACTGAGCTATATGGCAAACTGTATTTAAAAGCTGAATGGATTTTTTTAAGCTAAACCACAACTTTGGCAGGGAAACCACGATTTGATAAAGAAACAACGAGAAAACAACCATGTATTCATGACAAAAATGCAGAATCTCCTGACACCTCAAAGCAAGACCGGGTTCCAAGGGGGGCCATGCAGCAGAGTAAAGCCCAGTGTGTTGTGTTGGGTACAGCCCAAAGCAGAGTTTCTCAGGCAGTGGCTGGTGAGTCTTTTCCCAGTGGTACAGGATACCAGGAGGTGTCAGTGTCTCCTGCCTCTGCTCGGTGCGCTTGCAAAGAGTGTATGGTAGGAGCTGCTCAGTTTGCAGCTCTGGGACTCTGGGATCTGTTCAATGGAAAGCTGCCCCTGCCTTAAGCAGAGGAATGGGACCAGCTTTCAACAGCAGCACGGTCCACAGAGAAAAGCAGCAGTTTATAGGGGTCAGTAGGGGAATTAAAGCTTCTCTTTGGTTCTTCAAATAGAACAGGGGGGATACCCACCTGGGGTACATCTTCATTTTCACTAGGGCTTCACCCTAGTGAAAACGATCCCAAAATAGGAGCAAAACACTTTAGTCAGGTGGCCCAAGTTAATGTGGCACCCTGCTGAAGGAGGGTTTGTAAAACAACAATGCATCATCTCTCTGGAGGGTATTTTATTCGAGGGCCCTTCCACTCTGTCAGTCTGGGCCAGTTCAGCTTCCCTGAGGCAGATGAGGACCCAAGTGAGGAAACTGCAACACAAACATCTTCTGAGCCAAAAATGCTGTGTGACCCCAGGAGCTGCTGGTTGTGCCTGCAGCAGCTCAGGTCAGTTTAGAGGACAGGCTGTGCCCAGCCTGGCACACTGACTGTGGACACATCCATCAGCAGGGAGAGAAGTCATGCCTGGGCAATAAAATGCAAACAAAGTGAGACTGCTGAGCTGGAAATGCTCAGTGTCATGCAATGGGGCCTGTGCTGGTGCTGGCAGCCAGGAAGGCTTAGAGTGACCCTGCCTGTGGTAGTGACATGGGATCAAGCTTCTTTTCCCAAAGAGAGCACCCCCAGGACCTCAGAAAGCTACTAATGATTCTCTTAGATGTTTGGAGGAAGCCTTTGGAAGAATAACAGTGCTCTTTTTGGGGGCCCAGACTAGAGAAAAGACTTTCATAGCACTCAGAAACGCAGTCCCTACATGCAGGGAGAGTAGCAGATGGTCATAAAATCCCTCTGAGGTGCAGTGAGAGGCTGAGCAAGCATACACAGGACTGGTGCCACATGGTGGACACTCACTACAGACCCCAGTAGTGCTACACCACCAAAAGCACATGAATGTGCTGGGAGAGTCCAGCTTTTTCCACTTCCAGAAGACACCTCTTTGGCAACTGCAAAGCACATTCCACTTTTGCAGGCTACAGCAGGTGAGTTTTGTCTCTATGTCCACCTCAGGGGATGACAGCTGCTATGATGCTGGCTCATGACCAATCCCAAACCCTCTGTGCACACAGTGTGTGTCTCCTTCCACAGCCATACCCTGCTCTTCTTTATTTTAAAGTAAATGACTCTGTGGGCTTTATGCCAGCACTTCAAACTCTACAGTGTCTGTACATCAGTCAGATCCCAATGCAGTGTAGCTCCAGCAAGGTTCACCTTAGTGGGGCTGGAGGGAAAAACAAGATGTTCTTGTCCCAGGGGAGATGCCTGGGTGTGAGGAAACACCAGTTTCCCTGAGGCACACTGACTCTGTACACCACAGGATCTAAACAGGCACAGACCTCACACAATGTCAGCCCCCCTGCCCCCTCTTGCAGAGGACCTGGGGCTCAGGGGGCCAGACCACATGGGCCAGACCTTCACCCTGTCCTTCACAGCATCTTCTCTGCTTGGGAGGGCAGTGCAATAGAGCACTGAGTGACACCATCTGCTGCTGTGGTTGCTGTCCATATGCTTATGGGTTTTGTATATGCTGGTAGAAAAGCCAAAATCTGCCCTGGTAGTGAAATCTGTGAGGTTTTATGGCAAGTCAGGCAAGTATGGCCCTGTCATCTATGTCAGAGCTGGAGGTGTCCTGTAATTTTCTGGAGTTTCCCCTGAGATTCCCCCCACCAGTCTCCCATCTTCCTTACTCCAACGGGAGCAGAAGCCCATTGCCCAAGATCTGTCCCCACCATCCCCTTCCCGTTCATCATGTGCCTCAGTTCCACATGCCTTGAGTGGCAAAATGAAATTGTGCCTCTGGAGCTGGGAGCTGCCAGGCTTTGCCCAGACCTGCGCCTGTCCGGTGCCCACACAGGCGGCAGCGCTCGCAAAAGCCCAAGGCTGAAGCGCTTGGCTCAGACTTGTTCTCCTGGCTCTGCTCACCATCACTCCTCATCACGCCAAGTGTGGACATGGTGGTTGGTGTGGCAGAGTCACAGCCCTGGCCTGAAGTCCTTGCCATCAATAAGATGCCCTTTATGAAACTATTTCAGCCAGGGTCATTTAATGAGAAGTGCTTTGCCCTGTTTTATCTCAGTCAGATGCCTCGCTGGGACTGGTGGGAGCTTTGCTCCAGTGGGGCTGGTGTCTCATCCAGGAGCCAGAGGCTCTCAGAAGTGGCTTTTCTGAAATTAGTCTGCTTGTGACTCACAAACTTGTGTTTTGCTTTCAGATGAGAGAGAGAGATAGAGGAAGGATGGGTAAATAGGCAGAATGGTGCAAGTTTCATTCCAGGCTCTGCAAATTTCTTTAGCTACATTAGAGACGCTGCTGGTGGGCTTTAGACAAGCAATTCCTACCTGCTCCTTCCCTCTGAGCAGAAAATGAGAGGATTTCATTTCCTCACCAGGACCAAAGCACAGGGCTAGGAAGGGGAAATGACTCCTCCCTCTTGTGTGCTGTGGGGCCCTGAGAAGCAGCACAGGGCTCCATCACCGGGGCTGCTGGGTTTGCCTGGGAAAACCTTCACCAAAATCTGTTGCATTTCCCACCAGCTTTCCCACACGCCTGAGATCTGCAGGAGGAAACTCTGCATGAAGTAAGCAGCCACAGGGAGGAGTGGGAAAGGAGCCAGCAACAAGAAGTTGGGTAAAACATCATGTGTCCCATGTCCCTTCCTGCTGGATACCTGCTTCACACATGGTGGGGGAAAAGGTCCCAAGAAGTTATTTCAGAATATGCCCAAGATTAAAAGAAAATTGTTGTTTTCCTGCTGGCTACAGGAGAGCCAAGAGTACGGCTACACACCAGGCTGCAACCTTTTAATTATTAGAAATTTGAATTATTGGGAATTTGTATTTCACTAGATGCATTGAGAAATAATAGCTATATTTGCTAGTGAGGCTTCTGATACAGTGACAAGAGAAGATCCTAAGATACTTGTGGGGTTTTCATTTCTGGAATTGGTTTATCTGCTGTTAATGAAAATCTAATTCTCTCCATTCCCAGTTGAAATTGTTTTCCATTGATTCCAGGTCCTGGGGAAGGGCCCAGAGTCATGAATATGGCATTTCCTGTCTGGGAGTTGGACCCGTGTACCCTAAGTATGTGTGTGTATCCTCAAACAAACTAACACATCCCTTCTTGTTTATCTAGTTCAGCCTCTTGTGAAATACTTCTACCAGATTCTGTGCATTTTCAGCCCAATTGCTCTGAATTTAATTACCCAATCTTGCTAAAACTGTTTAAATGCAATTAGCCAATGCAATTATCCAATAATAGAATAAGTCCAAAAATTAAAAGCAGCAGAAAGAAAAAAGAGGGGAGGACAAAAAAAACCAGAGGCATTTGCATCAGATGTTTAAAAATAAATTTTCCTATTTGACAGTATGGTGAGAACAACCTTCTGCAGCTAGAAAAAGATTGGTTTCAGAGTGGGAAAAAACCAACCCCACCTTATGACTAGAATTCATTCTTTGAAAATTCTTTCCTGTCTGAAAATGCTAATGCAGGGAAGATTCTGTGCCATTTTCCCCGAGGTTCTCTTCGGGTCCCTGGAGGCATGAGAGATGGTGTTGCCCTGTTCCACATGAGTGGGAACAACACTGGTCAATGTCCCATGAAGAAGAATGCATCCAGAACCTGCTGGAGCTGGCTGGTGAAAGATGCTGAGTTCTGGGGGAACCATTTGGGGATGAAGTGGGAACTTCACCCCAGATGTGCAGGCAAATGCTGTGTCGTGCACAACAGCAGCACCTCAAAAGTTTGCATCCCCCTTACCCAAAATGGCCCTTCCAAGGACATCATATGGTCACTGACTCAGCCTTCCCTGAGAGGCCCTGAGGTTGAGGGCTGCTGATCAGCTCAGTCCCTTTCTTTGCTGATTCCTCACCATTTTTCTCAACCATGTGAACAACCACATTAAACATCCAGACACCAAATGAACACGGCTCTACCAGCTCAGTAATGGAGGTTATAAGCCAAATTAACAAGTCAAGACTTAATTCTATGTATTCACTTTTCATTTTTCATTTCACTAATTAAGCAAGAAACCTGGGTCATAAATTAGTATGATTAAAGCAATTAAGCAGCATAGAGTACACCCTTAAATGTACAGCTCATGTAACTGTGCAGATCATAGGTTGCTCCATCTGTGCTTGTTTGCTTAGCCCACTCTGGACAAAGTCCTAGTACATTTTGAGCATTTAATTGTCAACTCTTCCTTTTTTATGGTTCATTGCTTGCAAGCCCACAGTTGGACAGACATCTAGAGACAAAGGGCCAAACCCTGCCCCATCCTGTCCCACTGGGAATGAACTGAATCAACAAGACAGGCGACTGTGCTGCCAAGGGTGAGACACGGCAGTGCCTGGCTGCTCATGCTGCACTTTGGATTGAGCAGAAGTTGGAGGAATTGCTGTTTTATCATGGAGGAATTTCCTACCTCCCACCTACCTTGCAAGACCCACCATAGTGATCTCCTGTCCCTATTAGCTTCCCCTTTTCAGCTCAGGCTGCATCTCAAAGTTTTTCCTGAAGACTTTCTCTGTTTCCAGTTGGCAGCAAGGGGTGGCCAGTTTCCCATCACAGGACTCACAGGAATCATCCTTAAGTATTATATCCTTGAGTATTACCCTCACATAGTTCATCCTTTTGCATATCCTGGAGAACCCTTGCTGCACCCCTGTCTTCCTGCTCATTACCAGATCATTAAGGGACCAAGTACTACCCAGCCACCACTTGCATAAATGTGCTGCAGCACCGGGGGATCTGAACACTTCCTGACAATGCACACAGCCTCCTGGAGAAGAAATTTTAAGAACACCTCCATTTAATTCTGGGGATGTAAAGCAGAGAGACCAAAGTGACTTGTACTTCCATCTCAGCCATTCATCTCCAGGTTGCACTGGGGTGAAAATGCCATGCGGCTTTGGCAGGCAGATCTCTGACCCTTCATTAGCTGGGCCCAGCTGAACATCTTCCTTCCTGCCTTGTTAGGAGCTGTGGCCTCTGCAAAGGTAAGTCAGGATTTGAGATGGATGCAGGGAAGGAAGGGCAAACCTCCAAACACCAGTATTTTTCTGAGCCCCAAGGCTGTAGGTGAAGCAGTGCATCTCTGGCTTGAGGTGGATATTGTTATTGGAATTTGGGATGCCTTTTGGATTAAGCATCACGCAGCACTCACAAGGCTCCACTTAGCTGACATGTCTGAGCTCTGCCTGAAAATCTGATCTCCCTGTCTTTACTCCTAAAGCTCTCCTTGCCTCTCCTTCTTTGTTTTCTGATTCTTTTCATCCTAGCCAGTTGTAACATGTATCTCCCCGTTATGTTCTTCAGATGTGCTGCTCTGTTTTTACTTGAACTAAATAATACCCTGTGCTCTTTTCTCCCCCTTTCCCAGTGTTGGCTCTTCCCCCAAATTCCTTGTGCAGGCAGTTTGTTTTCTATGGTTTTGCTTCAGCTGAATTTGGTTATTAAATGTGCTTTCTTCTTTCCAGCGAGACTCCTGGTCCAGCCTCTGAGCTGCTTTTCCAACACATGAAGTATTTCCATGTCTTTCCTCTGCTCCAAGAAGATTTCATTGTAATGTTAAAAAGGTAGCAGTAACCTTGGACGCCTCTATTTCTGTCCCATTTTCTAAGGACACAAGGTTTAGTTAAGGGTACTATGTGTGGGCATAGTTGCTGATTCCCTCACAACTTGAACCCATCCATGAAATTTAATGAAGGTGGACAGAGGGTCAGACGGCTCGAAGACTTCAGGTTCTGAAAAGTCTCATGAGTATGTCTGAATAAGCAGACAAGGAAGATGCTCTGTGTTGCCTAACCAAATGGCAGAATAAACACTGATTTTTGGGCTAAAACCTCAAAAATATGATCCAAGGGTTCCAGTACCAAAGGCAAATTAAGAGCATGCACTTGCTTTTCTTTCAAACCTCATGTTTTTGAAACCATAAAGTCTCATGCTTTTGGAGGGACCTGACTCATGACTTTTAAACCCTTGGGTATGGAAACAGTCATGTTGGAGTCTCCTTGAAGCCAAGAGTAGTTAATATATCATCTCAACCCCCAGAAAGTAGAGCTTCACCTCCTCCTTGCTGCTGGTTCCCTGCCATGCCATTCCTAGAGGCAGGAAAGCAATGCTCATATCCTGGAGCTGTGCTATTGCATCCTGATATGTGGTACAGGTGCCAGAGGGGACAGCATGGGACAAAGCAGATGAAGGAGCTGGGTGTACTGAGTAACCCTGGGCATGTCTCTACCTTCCTGTGCCTCCACTTCTCTACTCATCCTGCAGAAACCCTTTCTGGGTGGGGGCTTCCCTGGTGTGTCTGTACAGCACCTGCTACTACAGGATTCCCACCAGGCTGAGCGTGCAGGGAGGGAGAACAAACGGTCCTAAAACAAAATAATTATGGGCACCCCAATCTCACAGGATCAGCTTCACTTTAAAGAGCAAAGAGCCTGTCTTGTAGGAGCCATTGCTCCGGGGCTTTGTTCTTTGGATGGGTTCCCCTCGGCTAGGGTTTGTCTCACAGGCACTCATCCCAAACAACACCGAGGAGATAAAAAGCTAAGGTGTGGTAAGAGAAGGAAATGTAAGAGCAGGCAGGGAAGAAAGGCAGAAAATGGTACAGAGAAAGCAGGAGACAGCTGTCAGGTTTGCCAGAACAGGTAGTTGCTGATTCAGGGCAAGAGCAAAGCCCCAGCTTCCCGTGTGCACAGCCCCAGCAGAGACAGCCAGCCGGGAGAGGGTCAGCACTGCTCCCACCAGGAGCACAGCTCAGCACATCCACGTTTGCCCCTACAGTTCCCACACCAACAGGGCCCTCAGCTGTGACCCAGCTCCTGCCTCCATGCACACAGCTATTTACAGGATTTCAATGGGTAGGGCCGAAACCACTCCATGTCTAGAGCTGCCACTGCCAAAGGAAGGAGACGGGGGTCCTTGCAAAGGGCTTTAATAATCTCTCTGTTGCTCTGGCTGGCAGTTTTCGGCAGGCATCCCACATTCTTCAGCAGCCCTTTCCTTAGCAATGAATAGGCTTTTAGCACACTCTCATAATGGTTTCCTTTCCTGTGGCACTCAGAAAAAAACTTTCAGTGTGCTCCAGCACCCGCCTCTGCTGCCTCTCCTTATCCACCAGAAAGATGTGGTGGCTCTGCTCAGCATATCCTCTGCTGCCAATAGAGCCACTCTGTCACCTCTGAAAACAGGTGGTGTGTGAGCAAGGAGTGGAGGGTGGTTTTGCCTCTCTTCACTTTTCTCAAAGCTCCTTTGCAAGCTGGGGACAAAAGGCTAAGTAGGACCTCTTCACCTTCCCCCCAGAGGCACATGAGTCCCACAGATCAGCAGCCCCAGGGCAGGATCAGGGACTTCACCCTGGGGCTGACTCCCTTCACCAGGGATGAATTGTGTGCCAGGGGTGAATTGCACTCCCTGATGCAGTCTTGGCTCTGACCTCAGGCAGGTGGAACGTTCACACTCCTCCTGCCTTGTTTCTTTTATCTTAAATCCCAGCTGGGCTATTACTCCAAAACCTGCAGTAACAGGAGTGTTACATAGTCACAGTGGTGTGTAATCTGCACAGGTATGTTGTTGTTTGTTTTGTTTCACCTAATATAATGATTTTATGGTTTTGATAATGATGCTGCTTCATTAGAGAGCTAAAATTGCTTCAGTTCAGGCAAGTAAAAGGGCATTTGGAGCTCCCAGCAGGTATCCCACACACATACAGTAGCCCAGGCAGCTTTGAAAATTGTACAATAGATAAAGTAAGCTCAGATTCTCAAAGGCTTTGAGATCACTGAGAACTACAAGCCCCAGAAAAACATCAGGTACCTATGTACTTTTCCTAGGTCTAGCTTAGAAATGGGCCTGAAACCGTGGACTTTAGCAGCAAAAAGCTCATTTTCCATTATGTAAACATTGGGAGAAAAGGAAGAGAGTGGCAATGCGACACCCTGCTGTGATGTTGAAGACTTTGAGGTTATTTTCATACTAACCTGCAGACTCATCACACACGTTTCTGTGTTTCTCCTTTCTTTTGAGTATGCTTTTACTGTTTGCCTGAGATATATGTGACTGCCCTGTATTTCCACATATTTTATGGGTCTTTTCAGGATTAAAGGGAAAATCTGCATCAGCCCTTTCTCCCAGATCACAAGAACTATTTTGTGAGTCACACAGAGAGCGGGGGACGGCAGTGAACATAAAGGTAAGTTTTAGCCAGGTACATTGGCACATCCACTGGGAGATGTGTCTCTACTTGACTCCATCTAGTCCCTCATTAACAGCACTTGATTCCAACATGCAATTCCACTGAATATTTTGCTGAAGGGTAGAAATCTCACAGGAAGTGTATTTCTGTGAGTTTCCAAAAACATGGGCAGGTTGGCTGAAGAGAAACCTCCACTGAGGAGCTGCCTGGGATTATCTCTGAGCAGAAATTCAAGGACTGACAGCCTCAGAGACCTACAACCTTTTTAGACTCATGAGCCTAATAATGTCTCCTGAGCCAGAATGCCAAATTCCCTTCCTCATGAAGGAGGGAATTGCACTTGGTGGCTGAACAGTAGCCTTGGAGGACAGAGGCAAAAGGCTGTAAAACCTTCTTAAATCTGTATCTCACAGACTGTAGCAAACATGGAGATTTTTAGTGGATGCAGTCCTGGTAGCTACCTGTCTCCATCAGGAGAGGTGCAGAGGATAACGGAAGCATACAGTGAGCTCTGCAGAGAATTAACCACTTCTTTGGAAAAGAGATGATGGTGTTGAAAAAACACAGCAGACAAATTTCCAGGTGGAAAATTAATGGAAGGACCACCTGGAATTATGCAGATTGTTGGATACTTAGAAAGCATTCTCTGAAAATACCACATTGTTGCTTTGCTCACCCTTATCTTCTTTTCCAGTTACTTCTCAGTAACTTGGTCCCCACATTGGCTCCCACAGCTCCTTGGTGTGGCCACTGTCACATCCTGCAGTGAGCTGGGGCCATGGGAAGGCAGCCTTACAGTGGACAGAGGGCAGCTGCCTCCTCCCCTATGTTTCTTGGCAGAAGCTTTGTCATTCCTGTTTGCTGTCATCCCAGTTTACTGTCACCCATAATCAGGGATACAGTATTCATTGTCATACTGTAATCAGGGATGAAATACGTAAGGATAGAGATTCTCCTTGTTGTTTTTAGCCACTGAATCACAATCAGCGTTCAGAAATTGCTCACGCTTTTTTTTTCCCCCCTAATGTGGTTTTTTTATAGCATATTCCATACGACTGATGTGAATCAATGCATGCTCTGCTTGTGTATGGATCCCTGAATGCCAGGCAAACCCTCAGATGTCCAACTTATCCACCTCCTGCCAGTGGCAAGGCACTTTATCAACCCACTACCATGGGAAAAATCAGCAGGCACTTGGAGCATTTTCAAGCTCTTCATTCAAGCACGCTTCCCATGGCTGAGACGCTCTGGTCGCTTCCCTTGCTCTTAGGTAGCAAAGCTTCACTGCTTGTTTTCAGATCAGCCCAGCTTGTTTTGAAAAGCCTGACCCTGAATTTCCCCAACCAGCTAGAGGCAATGTCCCCTGCTAGGACAGGTTGTCACATATCCAAGATCTTGAATGTCTCTTCTTGTTCTTGCCCTTTTTTCCTACTTTTCCCTACTTTTTCTTGATTTAAACTCAAAGAAAAACCTCAGAGAGAGCTTATGAAGGAAAAAAATTCTACTGTTCTTGGGAGGTGATTAGTTTTTCTTCATGTTTTCATATTATAATAGTTTTGAAAAAGGGAACAACACACACAGTTTAAAAATTACTCTTGCCTCAGTATAACTTTGTTTCCAGAGCTCTAAGAGGATCCTTAGAGTAAACAGGGTATGTGTGTGTGGGTATTATTCTATATTTTTCATCTTCTTTCTGGTAAAACTGCATGTACCTTTGAAGGATAAAGTTAAATATTTACCCTGGGTCAACCATCCCTGTCTGTAGAGTTTATATTTTGTTGGAGTTTGGGCAAGCAAGTGGTATTTGCAAAATTCCTTGCCTGCCTTTGCTAATAGAAAATGCATTTACAGATGACATTTTTTTTTCCTACCCAGAATATTTTTGATCAGGTGTGAACACTTACCCAGCCTGGAGAAATGCTGAATCAGCATGTGACACTGTGGTAGGATTGTGTTTGGGACTGTGTTATTTCAGTTGCTGGCCAGGAACCTAAATGAAGCAGGACCAGAGCAATATTCTTTGGTTCTGTCATCACAGGAGGCCAGGGGGTTTCTTTCTGTCGTTTCAGATGTCTTGAAATCTGGCTCATTCTGGTAAATCCAGGTAACCATACATGGGTGGTTGGTCCTGCATCCAGCTTGCAATGAGGTGAGCAGGCCAGGGGTACTGGGAAGAGCCGAGGAACACATCTCATGTTCCTCCCAGATGCAGACATAGAGGATTTCTGCAACGGGGCTGGAGTCGCTCCAAATTGCTCAGCATCCCAGGCCCAACAAACTCTTCTTGCCAAACTAAAGTCTGCATACCAAGAAAGTGCTCTACCTTCCTGCCTCAGCTCATGTGCTGTGGCTCTTCTGAGGACTTCATTTTGCTCAGTAGAAAACAAGATCTCTCCCATGTGCTCTTCATGAATCCTCCTCAGAAAAAGGCCACATTGTAATACAGCCCCTTAGGACACTGCAGGCTGCCCAGCACATCTCCGGTGGGAAGTTTGGGAGCACCTTTATTCAGGCTTCTCTTGAAAAACATGGGTATAAAATACAGCCCCTTCCTGCAGTCTTCCCTTTCATCTTGTTCCCTCTTCCCCACCATGCCTTTGAGGCATCAGTCTTCAAACTACTTCAAATCAAAGCAGTTGCAGGAGACAACTGATGGATTACTTATATAGAATCCTGCTGATGTTTCTACTGGGTCTCCCAAAAACAGAGAGCAAACAGCAGCCAGACCCAAAGAAAAAGCTGCAGATGACCTTGCCAGTCTTAGGAACAGGGAAATAGCAGCAGGAAGACACGGAAAGCGGAGGTGGCACAATGAGCGTTCTCTGCACTCTTGCTGCTATGCAGGTTTGTAGGAAATTGTGGCCTGAGGGCTACTCTAACCTGTGCCAGCTGCTGAGACTTGTATGTATCAGGCATGAGACTCAGGGAGCTGCAAACAGCTCTTCAAAGGCAGTCCTCTCCTCCCCTAGCAAAGAAATTCAAATATGATTTCTTCCAGTCTTTGTGTTGACCTTCCACAGGTGTGAGAAACAATCACCTCTGTTTCCTAGGGGCATTACAATCCTACATTTCCAGCGTGTTATTATCAGCATCCATCTGCACTGATGTGCAGATGAAACACAGAAGGAAAGGTCCTGGTTCCCTTACAGCCATTAAGATTTTTTCATTCCTTCCACTGAGGCCGGAATTCAAATACCTACCATCAAAAACTGGTATCAAGTTGAATTTGACTGGAAAACAGCATGACATCTTCCTACTGGGCCAGTGGTGAAAACTATATTGGCTGTTTTTTCACTGAAAGCAAAAGGATTTTGAAAAATTTATTTAAAAGTAACTGGATTTTTTTTCTGGTTGTTTTGTTGTTGTTGCCTGTTCATGATCCCTCTGCTGATTTCTGGAGGAAGCACCCTAGCCCTATGCAGCTGAAAGCCACTTAAGCCAAAAAAAGAATCTTCAGGTTCCAAGAGGGAAAGTCAAAATCCCTAATTTAGAAGCACCAACAGGGTGGACATTGGAAGCATGCAGACTCACTCACTGGAAAGCTCCCAAGATCTACAAGCGCTGAAATGAAAACATGACACAATGGATCAGTCAACAATTACTACTGAATAAGCCAGCGGGCTTCAGGGTTAATCACTGCAGCCATCCATGAACTCTCACAGGGTGGAAAAACAGTTAGCATTGCCTAGAACATCTTTGGGATGATGTCCAGTTGTATGGTGGGAGGTTCATGTGCTCTGTTGTCTTCTTGTTGGCAAAAGCATTGACATCTGGAGGTATGTCAAGAGAGGAAGGATAACTGGATCAGTATTTGAATTAAACAATCAAGAGAGGGGGAAAAAGGAAGGGGAAATTAGGGGGAATTCTCATGGTGTTATTGACAAGGAAGCTTGACACCAGCATGCCTATGTCAAAGTGTTGTTTTGGAAGGGTTGGCTATGACTGAACAGCCTCAGCATGGGTTCAAGAACTTTCACTGGGATCTACAGTTCTGGAGGTGTGTGTTTCTGCAGGCCCCCTGGCAGTTCTATGGCACTGCTCTGAGCAAGGTCAGTCCCACAAGGACACAGGGGATGCTCCAAGAGAGAAGGAGTCCACTGTCACATGGTGGAAAAGGTTCCGTGTTGGTTCTTGCACTGGTCTCATATATGTGCCGCTATCAGTGACTTTTCTGATTTAATACATTCTTCTTGCTTACACTTTCCTGAATTTCTCCCCTTGCTTTCAGTTTGCTCAAGGGAACAGCATTTATGTTTGTTGTTTGGTTTTTAGAATCTCTTCTTGTCCGAAACAAGGAATAGATTTCCATATTTTTATATTTATATGATAATTTTCTGTTGTAATTTCTTTTCTGCTTTTCTCTTTCCCTTTTCATGGGTAAATTGAAAGAAAAAAAATGTGAGATCAAGAGAGAAGGGCAGGGAAAAATGAAGCATGACATTTTCACAAGGACTGCTCTGAAAATATTAATTAAAAACCATTTTTGAAATGCTTCTGATGGAGAAAGAAACAATTATGTTGGACAGCAACTTGTTTATTATTCACAAACCTATTTGCAGAAAAAAATTCAAACACGATTTTAAAAGATCTTAATAATTTTTTTGTTCTTTTTGAGGTTTGTGGAATTGTATGTCTTTAAAAGTGTTTGCAGATACTTGTTTTTCTGTTTAGTCTCTGTTTCCTATATCTGTTGATTTGATGGGACATTGATTCACAGACTTCAACAAACTAAGTGTTACTCAAAGGGAAAGTTATCAAGGAAAAAAATACAAAATCAATAAGAATGTGCTAGTATCATGAGTCTAATTTCAGAGCAAGAGTGAATCAAGAATTTTCATCAAGGCTCAAAGTGGATGCTGGTAGACACAGCTGCTTGTCAGTGGTGTTGTTACCTATTTACACACAAACAACTCCCAGGAGCTCCAGCCATGATATAGCGATCTTCAGGCCTATCCATGAGATTGGAAAACAGAAAAGTCTTATTAAATCGGGATTATTGTTGCATCACACCCTGTCAGTCACCTTAATTAATGCAGTCTACTCAAAAAGCAGATGTGTGGCTGGCTGTTTTCACAGCATGTTTTCTGCTAGGCTGTGCTTTGCTGATGTCAAGGGAATGAGCTGAAATGGAGCCCCTGACAGAGTCCAAACACCAGCTGGAGCTCCTGGAAGTGCCCTTGTGAGCAAACATGACACTGGTGCACCCACAAGTGCCCTTTTCCAGCTCTGTGTATCATCACTGACACTGTCTGCTCCTCAGACAACCAGCTTGTGAGGTGAGACATGAGTTCCTCAAGGAAGGGTGCTCAGAGTCCCTGGATGAACCCACGGACCTGCTGAATGGCTTTGACCATGTAGACAGGGGACACAGACACAACCTGTCCTGGTGCAGAGAGTGGCTCCTGCCTCTGTTAGAGGTTCCTGCAGAGGAGAGGGGGACACTGAGGGCACAGGTGAACCCCGCTGATGGGGACAATGTGTGAGTTGTGAAGAATTTGAGGGGGTCTCTGAATGGACAGGTGGGCTGTGGGAGCACTGATGGGGATGTATGCAAACCATGGGGACATTGAGGGGGACATGTGTGAGCCACGGGCACACTGAGGGGACGTTATTGAACCACGAGAATAGGGAGGGGGACATGTGTGAGCTGTAGGGACATTGAGGGGGCATCTGTGAACTATGGGGACACTGCAGGGGTGTGTTAAGAACTCTGATGATACTGAGGGGGGACTGTGAGGGGACCCGTGTGATCCACGGGGTCATGGACACGAACAGAGGGGACACTTGTGAGCCCTGGGACACTGAGGGGACGCGATGGAGGGTACACGTGTGAATTATGGGGACACTACAGCGGTGTGTACTAACAATAGGGATACTGAGGGGGGGACAATGGAGGGACAAGTGTGACCCACAGGGACACAAAGGTGGGCGGGAAGGTGATGGGGATATGTGTAAGCCGTGGGGAGACACGCGCGATCTCTGGGCCACCGCGGGGACACGGAAGGGCCTTCAGGCCGCGGAGGCGCCTCACGGCGGGCGCGGGGGAACAGCGCGGGCCCAGAGGCGGCGATGGCGCCGAGCCAGCCCAGGCCGGGCAGGCACGGGGCGGGCCGGGGGCTGCCGCTCCCTCCCCCGGGCGGGGCGGTGCCGCTCCCGGCACTGGGCGGGGCGGGCCCGCCGCTCAGTCCGTGCCTGTAGCGCCGCACGCTAGCGGCACACGCGGAGCCGCACTTCGGCGCAGCATGGAGGACGCGGCGGCGGCGGGTGAGAGCAAGGCAGGCCACGGCCGGAACGGCCATGCCGAGGGCCCGGCGGCCGAGGAGCGGCGGGGCGGCGGGGCCCGGCTGCGGGGCTGCCGCGGGTTCCTGCGGCGCAACGCGCTGGTGCTGCTGACGGTGTCGGGGGTGGTGGCCGGCGTGGCGCTGGGGGCCGCCGTGCGCAGCGCGGAGCTGAGCCCGGCACAGGTCTCCTACCTGGCCTTCCCCGGGGAGCTGCTGCTGCGGATGCTGCGCATGGTGATCCTGCCGCTCGTGATCTGCAGCCTGGTGTCGGGCGCCGCCAGCCTGGATACCCGCTCGCTCGGCCGCCTGGGTGGCATCGCGGTCGCCTATTTCCTGGGCACCACGCTGCTCGCCTCCGGCCTCGCCGTCGCCCTCGGCTTCATCATTCGCCCCGGCGCCGGTGCCTCCGCGCTCAACACCCAGCTGGGGCTGCCGGGCGCGCTCCCCAAGAGCAAGGAGACGGTGGACTCCTTCCTGGACCTCATCAGGTGAGGCCGCCCCGCTCCCCTCCTTCCCCCGCCCTCCCGCCGCCCGAGGATGATGACAGACTCGGCAGTGTTGCACGCTGCAGCCGGGGAGCCCTCCTCCCCCTTCTCAGCCTCCTTCATCTTCTTGTCCTCCTGCATCTTCTCACCTTTCTTTCTGCACCTTCTCCTCATTTTTCTCCTTCTCCTTAACCTCCTTCTTTATCTCCTTCATTTTACCATCCTCCTCATCCTAATCCTGGTTTCTCCAGAAACACGCCTCTCTGCCCAAGTACCCGCAGCCCGGTCAGGTGCAGGCTTGGTGCTCTGCTTCTCCCCGCTTTGTTTTCAATTTTGCCTGGGTGGCTGCAAGGATGAGTCGAGGCTTGCTCGGAGTTCAGGGTGCCTAGGCCCGTTTTTGGTTCTGCCTGGAGGGAGAGCGGCTCCTGGGTGCCGGCTGCAGGGCAGGCTTTCCCTGGCACCTTCCCTGCCCTGCTGCCTGTTGGTGCCTGTCTCCTGCAGGCAGGGCAGGGCTGGGCAGCTCCTCTCATCCCTCACACACACTTTTTTCTTTAATTCTCCAACACTTTACCAGTCTCCTCACCCAAATGCCTGCCTGCCTCTTAGATGTGCACGTGGAAACACAGCCCTGTAATTCCATGGAGGACATACCCTAAACATAGTCCCGTGTAAGGATGCTCTGTAGGTTTGTGAGCTTCCCTTCTTACCTCTGCATCTTTCCAAGACAAGATTTGCATTCCCCAAATCTATCTGGAAGCAAGGCTTCCACTTCTAATCAGATGTTAGTGTTTTAGTGTATCATTACTCCTCCTTGCAAAGTTGCAAACTTCACCTTTTTTGTTTTTCTCAAAGCCCATGTCTTGTTGAGATCTGTCTGGGATAGGAGCACACAGACAAACGAGGCAGGCATCCAGATGGTGCTTTGAGTATTGGAAATACACCTTCCAGCTGTATTTCCTTGTGCTTTGCACCCAGGTACAAATACAAGAATAAGGGAGGTGACCTGAGTGTGTTACAGCGAAGTGGCTGGAAAGCTGAGCTTAGTCGATATCCCAGTAATTACAAAACTAAGTGGTTTTTTTTTAATTATTTTGATTCTTTGCTTTGCTTTTATGAGTCCAGTTTTTCAGCTGAGATATGTTTTTGCTCTCTCTGGATAAGTGGGTGTCTCAATAAAGATAAAAAGATTTTCTAAAAAAAAAAAAGACCCCAAACCCAGAACTGTATTTACAAATTCAGGTTAATGTCCTTTTCTCCCCCTGAGACAAGTATGTTCCCTTTGGATAGAAATTAAGTCTGGTTTGTTCCTTTGGCAGCCATGTGCTCAGTGTCCTCAGCTCACCTCTCCCTCTCTTAAGAACCAACAATTAAGGACCTTTCTTAAGGACCAGCAGTTCCTGACAGCATGTTAAGAAGGAATAGCAGGAATGGGAGTAGGTGGTCTGGCTGTGGTGGTGATTTGTTGTTGAATGGAGGGGAGGGAGGTGAAGGAAAATTGCCAAAAAAATAAAAAAGAGTAGGCACACCTGGGAGAGTTGGGAAGATGCCTGTAGTGGTGGCTGCCCAGCACATCCTGGTGTTACATCCTGTGTCACCTGGCAGCATGGAGCAGGATGGAGATGAGGAACAGGCCAGGGATGTTCCAGTGAGCTTCAGGCTGTGGGTAATATCTAAAATTCAGAGGAGACAGCTGTTTCTTGGTCTGGTCTGTAAATGCAGGTGTAGAGTTCATCTTCAAAGGGGTTACGATGGTGATGGGATTGAGTCCCTAATTCCAAAGCAGAGCTCATAATGATGAGGCTTGGGGAAAGCATGGTGGGTTGCAGAGGAGTTTCCTTCTTGGAGGTGAGGGGACGGGAATTTTCCCTCAGTAATGCATGTATGGGGGGCTGTGAATACAGCTTTTTCGTGGAACCCCAAGGAAGGGCTGTTGCAGGCACACTGCTGGGCTGTCAGGTTGTTACAGCAGTGACAGTGAAATCCAGTCCAGAAAAGTTGTGTTTGGACACAGCCATCACTAAAGCTTTCAGTCTGAGCACAAATCCCTGACAGAGTGAGGGATGGAGAGAGTATGTGATTTTCAGGAAATAGGATCTCTCTGCTGTGTAATGTTACTCTTTTAGCTGTTCTTGAAAACCTGGGTGTTCTGGTTTGAGCGCTGAACTTGGTCCCTGCTGTGATGAAACTTAGTAAACTCATTTTGAGATAACAAAGCCATGATTCTGTAGGGCCTGGAGGGTTGAAATGATTGCTTTTTGTGTAGGTGGGTCTTACAGCGTCCTCCTCTTTGCTTCTCCTTTTATCTCATTTGGCCATGAAACTTTCTGTTTCATGCAAGAAAACTCTGTTTTCAGTGTAGCACAAGACTGTCCTTCAAGGCTTTGCTGCTGCTTGGTTTCAGAGGAGAGGTAAAAATGAGTTGCAAGTGGGTAAACTGAGTCCTCTATCAGCACTGAAAACCAATGTACAACATGACCCAAGGAAGAAACAGCAAAGAGGACATCACAGCCATGTGTCACTATTTGGTTCTGCAATCACCTCTGCCTTTGGGAAGTCTTTTAGGGAATGATTCAAGGTGTTGCTTTTCATTGTGCAGTGATGTCTGGAAGCCAGCTTAGTTCTTGGTTTTCCTTTTCAAAGTCTAAACCTTCCCCACAGACATGCATCTAGGCATGGACAAATGACCTCTGGAAAAAAGATTTATCTTGGGCTTTGTTATCAAATGAAAGATGACTCACTGGTGAACCCAGAGGCTGTCTCTGTTTGGTTTTGTCCATTGACCATAACCTCCAGGTCTGATTTGTCTGGCTGGAGGTGCTGGAGCACCCTCCTGGTTTCCCTTCTGGCTAGTGAGCCCTAAGCATGTCCAGTCAGGGCGTAGGCACACTGTCCTCTGCCTTGGGACATGGGGAGGGGACAGCAGAGCTGCCATAGGGTGCTTTTGTGCCCCGAAGCAGGAATGCTGGTGGCTCATCTCATCTCAGGTCTGTCATGTGGGCAGATCCTTGGAGCTTTCTAAAGACGAGCATGGCCAAGGGCAGTGACTGTGGGAGGGGATCCAGCAAGAGTTACTTCCAAGAGCTACTTCCACAGGGCTGATGGCGTTAAAAAAGGCACCCAGAAAGTGGGGTGTTCCCTGGACTCAGAGCAGGATCTTAGAATTCCTTAAGTCTGTCACAATTCCTTCCCTAAGTGAAGGGAAATTTTAGAATTTCTGGGGTTTTCTCTTACTCGTGCATTTGGTGGAGAAGATAAAGCAATAGAGAATAAAGAGAGCTTGTGAGCTTGCTTGTGAAGTGGTTGGCAGCTGGAGGAAGGGGCTGGCTGGGATGTGGTGGGCTCTGGGGCTCAGCCCCCACCTGAGAAGGTGACACTGGGGAGAGCCAGCTTGGATGTGCTTGTGCCCTGCATGTAACCAGGGAGAGGAGTCCCAAGGATGGGACTCCATCCACCTGCTCACACAGCCTACCTGCAGCTTGCTGGAAAGCAGCTGGAACAGCAGGATCAAGTGTTTTGCAAGAATCTATTGATCTGTTAACACTTTTGATGGGCAATTGTCACGGCTGAATGTTTCAGTAAGGTCAGAGTTTTGTTCTAGCTCTGATTTCTATTTGCTGATTCAACAAAATTGAACAGTTTCACAGGAACCTATTGATCCTGACAAAATTTCCATGATGGGTGATTGTGGCATTTCATTTCAGTGAGGTCAATGTTTTGCTGTCATTTTATACAAAGGACTTAAGTAGAGAATCTCACTCATCAAAAAAGGAACATTTCAACAGAGTATTTTACAAATTTTTTTTTAGTGGAAAAAAGGATCTGAAACAGGCTTTCTTTGCCCAATTTTGGGATGAAAACATGTTTTGCAACTGTGAAATTGGCTTTGGAGAAGGAAATTCTGTTTTTAATCCAACCCTAGCTGTAAGAATCTGGGAAGGGAAGGAGGTAATCCCTTTTTTTTAATAGGGAGAGTGCACAGAGGTCCACACGTCTGCCCCAAGCAGTAAGGTCAGGGTTTCCCAGTTTGCCAAGCAAGTGCAAAAGCTGTTTAAATTTTATTGCTTCTCAGTGCCCTTTCTGTCTGTCTGCCAGATGTTACCAGCCAAGCTGCCAAAGGGAGCACCCACAGCAGCTCCTCCTTTGCTCCAGGTGTCTTCAGAGCCGCAGGGAAGGCAGACACGAGCACAGAGAAGCATCAGTTATGTTTTGCTGGCTGGGCTGCAGAGCAGGTGGCCAGAGTGGCAGTGACCCTCTCCTGGGCACCAGCTGCTCCAGTAGCACTTGTTCCTTGTAGCCTTGCTCTTCCCAGTGAGTCACCCCAAACCAGCAGCCGTGAAAGCCATCTCTGAAATCCCAGTGTGGAAAGACAGTAAAATGTGACTGTTAGAGGGGAGGGGGAGATGCCACCTGTGAATTCATAAATAGAATAAAAAGGGTCCAGGCAGTGGCTGCAGTTAGCCCAGGAGACAGGCTGACCTCTGGGTTTGAAGCTGATGGCTGCTTCTTAAAGTGAAGATAACTGTCCCACCTTGCTTGTGTCACTTTCTGAGTCTGGAATGAGTTCTGTAGGAAGAACTCTGTTTTCATTCATGTGCCTGCACTCTCTGGTAGGGTTTTTTTAGTAAGCCTCTGAACATTTCTGCTCTTTCATTTGTTGCCTTTTACAACTGACTCCCCCCAGTTATGTTTTATTTTGCAAGCATCAAAAATACAGATTGGACCATTAAGACAAAAAAATGTGTCAAATATCTGCTATAAGTAAACACATTTTCAAGTTTCTCTGTGTTAAAACAAATGCACACACTCACAGATATGAGTATGTACAGGGCATGTGTTGTGCATCCACATATCAAAAAGCAGATGAAGAAAATTGCTGTGTGATGTTGAAGGAAAATCTTGGGACAGAAAATAAGCAGAGGTTCTGGAGGAATTTGAACTGGGCTCTGGCATTTTGCCACAAATGGCAATAAAATTGCTGCAAGTGGATTCGTACCATTGAAAAAAAAAACCTGAAAACTGGAGATGACCAACACAGACTATTTTTTTGTAGACTTCCTCAAAAAAGTATGTTTTTCAACACCAAGGTTTTTGGCCTCAGAAGTGGAACCTTTTTGTAAGAAGCAATGTGAGAGGAATGCATAGTATTTTAGGGTTTCATTCCATTTGCCTGGATTTCCCTTCATGCTTTTGCTGCCAGAGCAAAGTTGTTTGCAGAGCTCTAGCAAACGAATCATTTAGAAACAGTTGTTAATAATAATCCCTTACACATACAATGGAGGAGTTCCTGTGTAATCCTCATCCCTCTGGTGGAAAGATACAGGCCTGTAAGGAAGAGAGCAATTTGACCATAATATCAAAATGGAGAAGGAGGAGAGTTACAGCCCTCCTTTTCTCCATTTGCCAGCTCCAGGTTCCCTTAGTTGTTTGGGATTCCCAAGAGTGGATGTTGCAGCTAAACTAAAGATTTCTATTACAGCAGAAGTACAGTGGGATCTTTTTGGGGGAGTAATGGTCCATTTCTGACTGGTGGGAGCAGCTTTTCACGGGAAGAAAGGTGCATTTATCCAGCTGTGCACAGGGAGATGGTGTGATGAGCACAGAATTCAAGCAGGAAATACACACTTAACATCTGCCCTTGGTGCTACTACTTTCTTGTTCCTGTTTTAAGAGGATCTGAGAAGAATGCTTTCTCACCCTGTGTTGTGCAGTTACATGGAGGTTTCTTGGCTCAGCCCAGCTGTTGCTTCAGCCCGAGGACACAGCTGTCCCTCTTGGCAGCTGTCAGATGGATTTCTGATACGGCTTTTTTGGGGCTGTCTGCACAACTTGCAGCAGGCAGAGAGAGCCTTTCCTGCCTGGTGCTTGGTGAGGGGAGTGAAGCCTGTCTGTGCCTCACTTTTCTGGCACAAAGGATTTGGGGTCTGTGTGTGTGTGTGGAGCAAGGTGCCGGCAGCAGGGGAGCACAGGGGGTACAGCAGCACGTCTGTCCCCCTGCCATGGTGTGTTATTGGCCTGTCTGGTTCCTGCCATGTGCAGCAAGTTTTGTCTCCCTGCATCTGGGGCCAAGGCTGTCTGATCCCACACTGCTGTGCTGGGCTCCTTATCTCCCAGACCCAGGTCTGGCCAGCACCGTGTTCTTGTGATAATCCACGTCTGCTTCAGAAAGACGACCGTGTTCTCTGGCACAGGGCATGGGGATGGGGCCATGAGAAACAGTCAACAATCCCGCCATACAGCCAGGGTGATTTCCCTAAACTCCATGTTCACATTTGCTACAGGCTTTCAAAGCACAAAAACCTTCTAAACCTTTGGTCCTCACAGGAAAAACAACTGGCAGACACCCAAATTTCATTTGCATGCCCAATTACCCAGTTCATCAGCTTTCCTGTTTGTTGGTTCACCCTCACAGGAGGGATGTCCACACTTCCCCATGCAGCTCCTCTGCTCACAGGGACAGAGCTGTCTGGGTTTCTGTGATGGGTGAGCTTCACCTTACCAGGCATGAGGAGCAAACCCTGCAGGCACAAGTAAGTCCATGATGGGCCCAGGCAGGTCACCAGCCAGCTTTTATCTCTCTCCCAAGGCATGCAGCATCTTGCCCCGTTTTTCAGGCACTGCAGTGGTGTTCTTGCACAAATCCATCCAAAGGTAAGAACTTGTGATCTGACCCACCTGTAATTAAAGTTTAATTTAGTTCACAAGCTGGCTGATCTTAGGTGAGCAATAAGTGTAGTCTGTGCAGACCTCGTGCCTCCAAGATAAGCCATTTATTTGTAGATTGCTTTTTATGAGCCGACACATTTTGTTCTTAAGCTTTGGGATTTGAAACAGAGGAGCTGTTTTTATTTTATGTGGTTTTGGTATTTTGCAGTCAGGTGTACTTAGAAGTTGGATTGAACAGAACATAAAACTCCTTATGAGCTGCTTAAGATCAAAATTTTTTACTTGGCAAATTGTCAAGTCCTGCGACTGGTGCTGGAGGAATAAAGCAAAGTGTCTACTCTAGGTTATTTTTTAGCACTGTTCACACTTGAAGTAAGAACCTGCCCCTTGCCTTGCTGTAACAGGGTTGCTGGCATCACTTCACTGTGTGCTTTAAGTATATGCTTGGAGATAAGTTAATGTTTAGTTACTGAGGCCCATGCCTGACATACTGTGCAAATTATGGAGGGTTTGGTTTCCTGGCCACATTTAAACATTGGAGAACCATGTTGTTTAGGCTTTAGTATTGCTTCCTTTGGTTTTGTTTTCATCAGGATGGAAAAGCTGATTTAAAGAAAAAAGAAAGAATTGATTTCTGGTTGATTTTCAGTCTTTTTTCATCTCTTTGCTTCTTCAAAGTCCAGTCAGTTCTTTTTTGAAGAAAAATAATCATCCTGCTATGAAAAGCTGAAAAGAAATATCTTTCTTTTCCCAACAGCATGAGCCCATTTGTATATGTGATATTTTACTCCTGATAAAAGCAAGTTTGCTTTTACTTTACTGAAGGTTTTTATCCACCAGAGAGTTCCAGCTGTGCAAGAAGTGATGCATGTTAGCTGTTCCATTGATCTTATTTGGCCAGTTCTTGAGTGTCTTCGCTGAGTGAGGGGGAGCTCTCCTGCTTTCAGACAGACAGCTGCATGGTCAGCTTATGAGGAGAAAAAGTTGCTCTTCCCTTCATGCTTGGTGGAATGTAGACTCCAGAAGACAAATTATTCTTGCAGCAATCCTCCTAATACACTTGTGGTGCATCAGAGAGAGAGAGGCTGAGGTATTTCACAGCAGACAGGTGCTTGACAAAGTTCCATGTCCTTTACAGTTGCTGTCAAGGCTGTGGGAAAACTCCCTGTGTGGCAGGAGAACGGATCCATGCAAAGGCCAAAGTCCTTATCTGGGCCACATTTTAATCTCCCTCTTGCTTTCAAAGATTTGACTCTGCTGCTCCTTTTCTTGCTCTGGTTTGGATTTGCGCGTTCCGTGCCATTCGTGGAATGACCACAGCCTGGTTTAATGTTTGCCTGGGTAACTGTGGCAAAAATGGGGGGAAGTTAGCAGGGCACAGCCTGGAGGGAGCTGCAGCTTCCTCAGAGCAGCACAAAGAGCAAAGGATGGGGAGCAGCTGTCCAAATGCTTTTTACCACAATTAACTGACACTGGTTAAGGTCTTGTGTTTCCTTACCGTAAGGCACCATAAGTGCCTCTGTGATGCCTTCTGCTGGCAGTACTTTCAGCTGATACCCAACATGTTCCTGCCCTTTCCAGCTGTGGTCCTGCCATGACCCCAGAGATCAGCTTTTATTCCTGTTTTCCTTTCTGACACAGAAAACCAAGAGCTGTCATTTGGCTAGGGGGAATGCATGCTCTTTCCCCTAAGGTGAGAAAGGAATTGGAGCATTAAAACCAACTATGAGATACCACAAGAAGCTTGGAAGAATGCCCTGCTTGGTCCAGTTCATGATTTTGATTTCCTGTATGCAGATACATACTGGATGGTCAGGAAGAGTGTACATCACTTTGCATGCTGTCCTCTCTGCACTAACCTGATGCCAGATTGGCATTTCTGTGTGAAGGCACTGCTGGATTCAGATGTTCCATAGGAGTTGCCTGTACTTTCCACCTGTGTTGTCTAAGTCCTTGCAGAGAGGTCTGGCCTGTGATGTTGTTGTGCTCTGCCTTGGTGATCAGGGAAGCTGGCCTTGCTGTGTTGAAGGGTTAAGCCATTCTCGTAAGTGGATTTTGCTGATTGGATTGTCCTTCATGTTGATGCTGTGAGTGAAGAGTAATCACATGAGCAATGTTAGAATCCTGCCTGACACTGGAGGCCATAAGCTGGTGCTGCAGGTGGTGTGGCTGAACCAGTTTCTGTAGCCACTGGGCAATGGGTGTGTAAAGCCAGCATTGTGTGTGATTGCCTCTGTGGCCCTGCCCACAAGGTGAGGTGTGGCAGCAAGCACCTGTCACCTCTCTCATGTGAGCCAAGCAAGCTCCATACTGCTGGAGAATCTTCTGTGCTACACACTTCACCAGTGCCAATGTGCTTGCCTTTGAAAAAGCCATTCTGTCTGAGAGTAATACACATTGGTGCATTTATTTAGAAGTTCTCCATGACATATTTCATTTTCTTGTTTGTCTTTTACAGAAACCTGTTCCCTGCAAATCTTGTTGCTGCAGCTTTTGAAACGGTAAGATCTGTGAGGACTTTGGACATGAGCTACAGTGCATAGGCTCTTTTATTATAAGAGGACTAGAAAGATGGTGTAGAAAATACCAGAAGTTAATTTACTTACATAAGGTAGGGTTTTTAAAAGCACATGATACAGTCAGACATACAACTTCCATGTCAAATTATTTGAACAATATTCCTCAAAAAAAAGCGTATTCAAAGCCCATCTTTTCTACCTTCACCAAAAATATTCTTTAAACTTTGGGTGCCATGCTAGGCAGCAGTGGCAGTCCTGTGCCAGGCTGCTGACCATGTTGCAGGAGCTAGCTGGGAATCCTTTGGCTATGTAGTTTAGAGCTGGGCTCAGAACAGACAGGGCTGAAGACCTTTAGGCTCCCATGTGTGTAAGCATTACCTGTTGCCTGATGGTTTTATTCAGCAGTTTCCATTGTATCCCTTGCTGGATTAATTACTCAGCCTGGTTTCCCTTCCAACAGAGACAGTGTGGTGGGATGGTAACTGGCACCAGAACATAGTGTGGTTTAAACTGATGGATAGGAGCTGTAAGGCTCCAAAAAGATTTTGATTTAGTTGTCAATGCTAATTTTATATGTCAGGATAGAGGATATTGTCATAGGGCAGAATGATTCTTTATGATACAGGAGCAAAATAATGGCTTTTGCCTTCATGGCGGGTTTGCTTTTGTATCAAAACCAGGGGCAAACTCTTAAAATCACATTCCATTTTTCATGAATATGTAATACAGTACGAGTCAATATTCCATGAGTAAAACCAGAAGGAGTACAAAAATAACACCATGAAAAGGATATGTTGTGATGCCTCTAGTGTCAGGGCTGTGTGTGTTCAGGGATGAAATAAAGCAGTCCTCTTTTCCTCTGTGCTGCTGTTGTCACAGGGAATTGACAAGGACAGAGGCTTTTCCTTCCCTCCTTTCATATTAAAAGAAAACAAGCCCAAAGAAGTGCCCTGCTTTTGTGAGGTGTCTAGTTTGTTTATCAAAGTAATTGTTGCCCTAGTTTTTAGGTATTTTGCTGACAATTTTAATGCCTGCCTCACCATTTTTGTTTGGTTTTGTTTTGTTTTTTACCTGCAGTATGCGACAGACTATCAGCTGCTGCTCAGGAACACAACCTCTGGAAATATCACATGGGAAAAGGTAAGGTCATTTCTTAGGTTTTTAAACAAAGTGTTGTCAGTAATATTTGACTACTTCACAGCCTTTGATCCTTTCCAGCAGTCTTAAGAAAGAAACAAGTACTTTTATTTGCCTGGAACTGAGACACACACAAGCTGAATGAGTACCCACAGCCACAACAGAAAGCTGTGCTTGAGAGGAGGGTTGAGCTCAACTGATGTGACCCATGACACTTTATTTTTCTAGGCCATGCTTTCTGAGACCTGGTCTCACTTGATCTAAATTTTAGTGAGTCTACCTGATGTTTCCAGATAACTTTCTGTAGACTTGGAACTAAATAGCAATCAGGCTGGCCGAGTATGTCCCTTAAACCTTTCTCTTCATTAAGAGTTTGGAGAGATTGAGGTTTTATCCCTCTACCCAAGGCTCTTAATCTTTTAATTTGTTGGGTTGAGAATTTTTTCTCGTTGCTGAAATTTTGTTTGAAGCAGTAACAAGTGGTCTGAAGGAGTAAAAATTACAGACAGAAGATTACAAATAGGCTACTGTTGCAATGGTGTCAAAAAGGGAACTGGTGTGTAGGTGTAGGCAAAGCAGAGTGGCACCTTCCATATGTAGATGGTGGGGCTTCCAGAGATGCTCTGTATCCCACTAAGTGTCATTTCTCCTGCAGACAGGGCTATCAAACATGTTTATTATTGGCCAGAGCCAACATGTTGCAGGCTCAGCAATAGTTACTGTTGTCTTACAAGCGGCATGCTGTGAAACAGACCCAGAGACCCAGCCTGCAAGGTGTCACCTTGCTCCAAATAAAGTGTCTCATGTGCTGCCATGGGATTTTTGGGAGACTGGTCTGAGAAATTACTTTCAAGGTGATTTTTTCTTCCTCAGGCTCATTCTGGCTGTCTGAGCTCAGTATCAGATGTTGGGTAAATACGTTTTTAATATGATTTGAATTCCCCTAGGGCAAGAGACTTGTAATGTTTGCATTTGTCATGGAAGGGCTTAGCTGGGGTTTGCCTACCAGTTTGTAAAACCATCAAGGAAAGAGCAGTTTATGCTTACCCAGAGGGACTCTGGAGCCTATCCCTGAGCACAGCAAGCATTGGCTTCATTACCTTCTCCTCCCCATGCATGGTGTGTGAGCAGGTGATGCAGAACAGTGTTTGTGAACTCTGCTTCCAGCCCTGACCTGAACTTTCACCAGCACAGGGTGACAGGTGACTGGGATGACGCGTGAACTGAGCAGGGACAAAGCTGTGCCTTGCCTGGGAGCCTGCATCCCAGGGTGAGCAGCTCCACTGGTGCCTGCTGGATGGCATTAGCACTCAAAGCTGTGCCTTGCCCGGTAGCCTGCATCCCAGGGTGAGCAGCTCCACTGATGCCTGCTGGATGGCATTAGCACTCAAAGCTATGCCTTGTCCCAGAGCCTGGCATGCCAGGGTGAGCAGCTCTGCTGGGGAGGAGGCAGCTCCCCCTGCCTGGTGGCGTTAGCCCGGCTCCGCGGTCACCCCGTGTGACACGGATGTGTGACACTGTGACACGGATGCAGCGGTCACTGGGAATCCCAAAGGAGCGCTTTGTGTCTGTGTGCCCTCGGGCAGGGCACGCCCCTGCAGCTTCGTGCTGCTGAAACACGCTCGGTATAAGAGGCTGTAGGAAGGTGCACTTGGATTTGTGTGTTTGTTGCAGAGTGCTGAGTTATTTGACATTTAAGCAAGGGTAAGTGAAATGGGAGTAAATCTTTTATTTATCTTCACTGTCAGGTTTGATATGGGCTCCGTAGCAACCAAGCATGGATTAAGGCTAACCAAATCCATTGAAAATGGTGCTGCTGTCAAGTACTTTTTTAATGCTTGTTCAACACCATCACTTTTCCTTAAGAGATAAGAATGCATCTTTTGGCCCTTTAAAATGCAACATTGTTTGTTTCATTTTTCCTCTCTCTTTTTCCTGCCTATCAGTCTCCTGTTTGATGTAACATCAGAAAAAATATTCTGAATATGCCACTGCTGCCTGTTTTTGCCAACAGTTGTGATGATGTAAAGGTTATTTCTGCTATTATTTTTCCAAAACCTTTTTTAAGTTGTTGGAGCAAAACCAGACTGAGCTTCTTTAATTCCAGAAGACGCCCTACTGTCTCTAGGGAAGAACAGACCAAATAAAAAGAGAGCATCATCTCAGTTTTGTTACCTCAGTTTTAGTACTGGTCTAGCTATAGTATTTATGGATAGATGAGGATTAAGTTTGGAAAGAAGAGTATGAATTTTGGATGTCATAGTGACAGAAGTTTGGTTCCAGAGGAATAAGATCATATTCCTATCTACTTTTTTCTTTCATCAGCAGAATATTTGAGTGTAGAGGAGAAATATTTTCTTTCAACTTTCCATATGAATAGTGTGGAGCAAAAATTTCCATTGATTATATTCCCCCCCACCACTGGTTACTAGGCTCTGTCTTCTCTCACTGATGAAGTGAACAGTGGGACATGTACTTGTTTGCTCAGCCATGTCCTTTTTTGTTGTTTCACATGCTCACCTCATGTTTACCCAGCTTTTATGGCTACATCCTCTCTGTCTCATTGGCAGCAAGACTTCCTGGGGCACAGACTATCTCACTTTACCATCTGCAGCACAGGGAGCCTGGGGGGGCTCAGTTCCTCTTTGGACAGGAGTAAAAATACACAAACCAGTGGTTGCTCTTCTTCCTCACATCACATGGCTGCATTTTCTTTTCAGCCACCTACTACTGGGACTGTTCAATGTCAGCAGTTGTTTCCTTGATAAGCATTTTGTTTCAAGAGCTAACAAACAATGGGATCTTCAGAGAGATTCAAGGACCAGAAGAGCTCCATGAATCTTCCTAAGAGAATGCATAATTTCAGTCAAACAATAACGTGTCCCGTAGTTTGTCCAGGAACAAAGTTCTCATTAAAGCTGTTTTTGTTTGGTGTCCAAAATGCTGCTTGGTTTGGCTGCCCCTTTGGGGTGATGCACTCTTGTGTGAGAATACAAAAAGGCTGTTCAGCATCTGCCAGTTTTAGAGGCTGGGATTGTGAGGATCTTCCGCTGAAGATTTTCTGCTGGACTCGTTCCGTGTGGTGTTGCAATGAGGTAGAATTCCCTCAATGCTGAGGATCATGCCCTGGATTTGCAGGGAGAAATTTCTTGCAATAAGTTTCTACTCTAGGGAAGTGGTGCATCTCCTGCCTACATCTGCAGTGTTGGGAGGTGATGGTGAGTGTTGTGTGTTGTAAAGAAATCAGTGAGAGACAAGGGAGAGCAAGGCCTGAAAACGGGGACAGGATGGCAGCAAGGTAGGGGGATACAGCTCACAAGCTTTTGGCAGTGACACACACAGTCAGCTTCTGGTCACCAAGAGGTCAGGGGTCCCCAGATCACAGAATCTAGGCTTGCAGTGCTGGTGAGTGTGAGCACTTGGAGAACAGCAGCAGGAGTTACCACAGTGCTGGGAGCAAGGTGGACAGAGACCTCCCCGAGGTCCATGTACTGTCATTGTGGAGAGCACAGAGTTTCTCTCCCAGCAACATCCAGGTTGGAATGCTGGGCTCTTAAAGCACTGAAACACTGAAATTCTGTTTCATGGCAAAGCTTTATACCCTTTTTTTTCCAGAATGGGAACCAAAACAAGAGAGTATTCACTGTTTTTAGAATTTTTTTTGAGGAATGGTTTGGGCCCATTATGGTAAAATTCAGTTCCAGCTGCACTTTTCATATTACCCCTGTATCAAACAAACCCAGTATAGAATGATATATGTTATTTTATAACATCCCACATGCACAGATGGTTTGTTTAGCTCATAGGAGGGGGTAATTTGTTTTGTCTTTACTTTTCTAGCTGCAGAAGAGTTTAGAGCTTTCATTCAGAAAAAACACAATATAGCCAAAACTATCCAGACAGAAAAGTGTTAGCGTGTGTGACAGCATGTTTCCTCAGACATCTCTGGAGATACACTGTACCTCGTGTTTAGTATCTGTCTATGTTCTCAGTTCTCTCAATCAGGAATCAAATAAATAAAGTGGCAGCTTAACCCTGAAACAAGCAACTACCATAAAAATTGCAGATTCTATAACTATTTTTTTTTTTACCTAGAGAATAAAGAAAGCGAGCACCTTCACTGTTTGTAAACACTTCCCTTAACAGCAGTCTAATCTTCCTGCTTTTGTGTATAATTTACATTTTATCCCTTTCCCTGCAGGACTTTATTTCCACCTGCCATTGAGAGACAGTCCAGTTCAGCAGTGTACTTCCAGAAAAAACATCAATCTTAAGCAGGCTGGTTTTATCAGATTTAGCAGATCAGTATCCTGAGTTTTTTAGTTGATACTACTTTCAAACTTTTAGCTCAGAATGTATTTTCTTTCCTAGCATTGAGCTAGTGTCCACTTAAACTAGCCAAAAGGCCAAAACTTGTACACAAACTTCATCTGTTATGGAAATTCTTCCAAATAAAACAACGATTTGACATGTTTGTACTGCCAAGTTGGAGAGAAAAAAACCCAGTTTGTCAAAACAATTATATTTTTATGTAGCCACAAGAGTACTCATTCAGTTCATATGATACTGCATTGCCAAAGAGAGCTCTGGCTCTCTTTGAGAAGCAAACTGTGAAGGACTAACCACAGAGCAGACCTGTGGGCAGACTAGTTTTTGTCAATAGGTGGATCCTGTTTTTATTCTCTTTTCCAGGCAGTGACAGATTTCTGAGAAGGGGAACAGGTATCTCTCTTCTGTTCCCTATCTCCCACAGCTGACATGGACAAATGAAGGAGTAGGTTGCCACGGTTTGCTGCCTTTCTCTGCCTTTCTCCCCTCCTTCTGTTTCATAACATTTGTTGTTTTCTCATGGTTTTCACCTTGGTATCATCATTGCACTAAAGTCCTGAGTAAACTGGGGAGTTTTCTTGTTCAGGTCACTGAGAGCACAGCTATTATATTGAAGGGCACATGGGCAGGCCCTTTCCTTCTCAGTGAATCCATGCCAGCTCATAACTAGGCAGGTTTGTACCTGAGCTGCATCCAGATCTCCTTGATTCCCTCTGACAAAATAGGCTCTGCTTGTTGATTTCAGATCAATCAGACAGCAACAAAATGACCCTTTTGTTGGGTTTTGTCCTATTCTCACATGTAACAAGCCTTCTTTTTTTGTCTCTGCAGGTCCCTGTAGGTACTGATATCAGAGGGATGAACATCCTGGGACTGGTGCTGTTTGCTCTGGTTTTAGGAGTGGCACTGAAAAAGCTTGGCCCGGAGGGGGAAGATCTGATTCGCTTCTTTAACTCATTCAATGAGGCAACAATGGTCTTGGTTACCTGGATTATGTGGTAAGTGTGTGGCTGCAGAAACATCTGCACTGCAGTGTTGTGCTCAGACCAGCAAACTCACTTTTCATCTCTCTGTCCAGCTCTTTCCTGTGAGATCCCTCATCACAGCAAAAGCGAATGCTGTGATGTCACACCATGGGGTCTTCTCTCCTTGCTTGTGCCCTGTAATGAGACAATCACTCATAGCTTAAGGTATCAGGCTGGAGAACTTCAAAGGGTTGCCTATAAATCCTCTCCAGGACTCCATTTTGATTATTTAGTGGAAAGAAAACTCAGTATTTCCTAATGCTGATTTTTTTTCTCTTGCCTATTAATAAGCAAATACATTATCTCACTTGATTCCTTGGAGTCTGGAAAAGTTTATGGGCTGACTAGTGCTCTGATCAATCCCACAAAGCTTTTGATGCCAAAAAAGTCTCTTAGTTAGGAGCTGGAGCACACTAAACTTTCTCATTAGGCGAGAAACCAGCTTTGGAGGAGGCAGGCACCTCTAGAGAGTGGTTCAGGCCACCTAAGCTGGGGTAGGAGCAGCCTCCTGGCTGGGTTTTCCATCAGATGGGATGAGCCTGGGCCTCAGAGCAGTATCATGGCTGCCCTTGGTAGCTCTGTGGAGTTAGGCTGCTCCTCTGAAACCAACAGTACTAACACCTCTCATACAAACCTTAAACTATTCATATTCATAAAGATAGCTAGCAAACAAATTAACAGTGGGACATTTCTTGCTCCCTTTCCGAAGCTGGTGAAAAAGCTGTAAATGTACCTAATGTATTAAATGTATTTTAAATGCATATATTAAATGTATATTTAAACATGTTTCTTTCTTCCTTCATTCTGCATTTTTCATTCCTACTGTTTTCCTCTCCCTAAGAAGTAGAGGGGTTTTAACAAAATACTTGATTTTACACAGGCAGATCTCTGTGTTAGTTGGTATCATAAGGGATTGAAAAATTCAGTCTCCAAGCAGCTTAAGCTTTTTGCTCTTGAGTGTAATTCCTTGGACACTGAATACTGATAAGAGGCAGTTCATGCATTCAGCTTATTACAGTGCTAGCACTTCAAGCCAATCAGTTGGTATGTAATCCTTTATTTTGTGGATTATAGGGACCACTGCTGACCCTTAACCGCGAAACCTTTACTTGTTCTCTTTCCTTCTTTAAGGCTCTTGTGTAGTCCTGGTATTTGTTCAAAATCTGCAAAGCTGCATGTGCTTCCCAAGGGATACCTTGGAATGGTGAAACCATACCACCAGCAGCAAGGGCAGCTTGAGCTCATGTCTGGTCCCATTCAACAGCCACTCTTGTGTTTTAGCAGCACTTGGGTCTTAGCTTTCAGCTCTTTCCTCTCCAGCCTCCCTCTTCAAGGGGAGGAATGCAGTGTTCAGAGCTTGTGCAGGACCAGGGCTCAGCTGGATCTGGCTAATCAGGCTCCTCAGAAACACAGTTCAAAGGCAGAATTGCAGAGGCTCAGTGGGGGATGTTCCACAGGCTCCCCTAGAGATTTGGTCAAGGGAGGACAGAGGATGCTCACATCTGGGACATAGGGAGATGCTCTCTGCATGGAACAGAGGAGCTGTAGAACCACTGAGCGAGAGGCAGGCCAGGAAAAACTGAGTGATTTGAGCTGCCTTAAGGCTTGCCCACCTTTCCAGACCTTTGCATGCTGAACCAAACCTTCTGAAGTTTGTCCTGACTCCACAAATCAGCTTCTCTGAACATGGGCATTGGATTCTTTATTCCTGAGATGTACAGGTAAATCTTTTTTAGTCACAAGTTTTCCTGGGGCAGGATTTTAGAGAGCTGGGTGGTCTTTTAGTATTTCTTAATCTTAGAAGAAAGGGATCAAGTGTGGACAGCATCAGCAGGGGTACTCAGACACAAACACCCCAGTAGGGCTTAGGAAGGAGCAGGCCCTGGGCCTGCAGTGATTCAACAGTGTGTTTAGAGCTGCTGTGCTGTTGGTGCAGGGGCAGTTCAGCCTTTTCAGGGCTACTGGGACCAGAGGTGTGGCTGTAGCCTGCAGGTGGCCCTTCCCCTGGAGCAGCTCCACGTGTCCTTTACAAAGGAGACTTCAAACAAATGCTGACGTGGCATGTTTCTAGATAGGAGGCATGGATGTGGCTTGGGGAAAGCTCTGGGAGCCTGATCATTTAACTTAGTCCTTTTTAGGCAAATAGCAGAGTTAATTGCTGTCTTTGGCACATACATCAGCAGCCTTTAGCTGAGCTCTCTGGTATGTGCACAGCTTTTTCTTAACCTCCACAGAGCTGGCACCCAGTGTGTCTGTGATTTTAATGACCTGACTCTGTACTCCTGCTGGCAGTTTCTGCATGTCTGAAACCCAACTCTTTGACCCCTCTCTGTACTCCAGTGATGTGATGCTGCTCCCTTCCCTCCTCTCCTCATTGGTGTCTTGTCCTGGAGGCTCCTGGCAGCATTTCTGCTTCCCACTCACCTTTCCTTTGGCACTCTCCTTGCCCTGTCTCTGAGGGCATAAGTGAACAGACCTTTTAAAATTTAATGCTTACCATTCACCAAACAAGACTCATAGAAAAGCCTTCCAGATTTGCCTAACCTGAGTGTGTGGTGAATAAAGAACTACCCTTCAGTAGGGGCAACAGATTGTTTAGGGGAATATTATCTCCAGGACAGAAAATGTCGTGTTTTCCAAGGCTTGTTGGTTTTACTTAATGACAATCAATATTTCATTTACACAGGTATGTACCTATTGGCATTATGTTCCTTGTTGGGAGCAAGATTGTGGAAATGGAAGATATTGTGCTTCTGGTGACCAGTCTGGGAAAATACATCTTTGCCTCTATCCTGGGCCACGTCATCCACGGAGGAATCATTCTGCCACTTATTTATTTTGCAGCCACACGGCAAAATCCGTATCGTTTTCTCTTAGGACTTATCACACCACTTGCCACTGCCTTTGCCACTTGCTCCAGGTGGGTTTCTGTGCCACTTCTGAGACTATAGCCTGGCTATGTTTGTCACCCTAAACTGGCTGTATCCAGTTTTACTTTTAGGTGTGACTGTTGTTCCTGAGGTTGCAGAAAGGAGAGAGTTCTGAATCTTCTGAGCACAGAGATGCTCACTGCTGTCATCAGCCTGCCACACAGCACGTGCTGGTTATCAGCTGTTGAAAATAACTCCTCAAATATTGAAGCCATAGCATGATGCTTAGTTGGAAATATCTTGTGGGGAAAAAAATTGCCTTTAAATGATCCTGCCAGCTGTCCTTTCAATTTTAGTGAAGTGAGGGTCAGTAGTGAGTGACTTTGTCCTCAGAAGTTTACTTTTTAAGTTCAGAAGAACCTGGAACAAATTTAGACTAATTTTGTAGGAGCAAAGCAGACTTGCTTGTTAGTGTAAAGGCATTTAACATTATTTATTTTAAATATCTGATCAGCTTTTATTTGTCATGACCAAATGATTGAGCGTGTCACTTACACATTTCTCAGGTACAAACACCTGATCAGATGACATATTATATAAAATCATTCCAGGTCATCCCCAAAAGCAGTCGCATGTCTGCTGATGGAGCTGAAGTACTATTTATAAACTCTCTCCTTCTGCATAGTAGGAGAGGGTTTATGAATAAAACCATCTAATTTATAATGCAAGAAGTAAATCCAAGAGTGGTGTTTTATTTTTAATTATTTTTCTGTTCATTTGAGAAGGTACTAATGCAGCATTAACAGAGATTGCTGTTGCATCTGTGGTGTTTATATTATCATAGAATCATACAGTGGTTTGGCTTGGAAGGAACTTCAAAGATCATTTAGTTCCAACCTCCCCTGCTATATTTGCATCTGTTACTGCATGTTTGTAGTTTGAGACTTGTTCATTCTACAGCCATGTAATGCTGCACACTGTGTAAAGTCATGAGTTCTTGCTTCTGGGAGATTAAAGTCCTTATCAGCTATTTCTGGATGAAAGCAGATTATTAAATACCTCTGCTCAAAACTCAACCAGGAGGGTCCCTCATTGCCATCATGCCAGAGAGGGACTGTAAAAGGGCATTGTTGCCTTGACTGCAGTCCTGTGTGCAGCAGGCCAGCAACATGGAAGCCATGGGACAGTGATGGGGCATTCAGAGCACCCTGGTGCTCTGTGTCATTTCTCCTGCTCTGTTTCCAGCTCAGCCACGCTCCCGTCCATGATCAAGTGTATCGAGGAGAACAACGGGGTTGACAAGAGGATCAGCAGGTTTATCCTTCCCATTGGGGCCACTGTAAACATGGATGGAGCTGCTATTTTCCAGTGCATGGCAGCTGTGTTCATTGCTCAGCTGAATAATGTCGACCTCAACCCTGGGCAGATCTTCACAATTCTGTAAGTTGCTTGCAGCCACGTTCTTCTGGCCCCCAGACACATTCAAGCTGTGGTCTCTCCATTAATAGCTAACAGTTAGCATTCCACATCTCTGACCTAAAGCTTACAAACTGCTATGCAACATAATTATAGGGTGATTAAAGGATGGAGTCTTTAAACCTTTACAAGATTTGCCAGAGTCTCGATTTAATGAAAGGTGGAACCTGGGAGGGGTAATTGAATTCTGAAACAGTCTTTGAGCTGTTTAAAGCTCTTTCTCATATGAAATTCCTCTCCTTCCTTAAGCATCTCACTCCTCCATCCTTCAGTCACCATTAGGCTGGGTAATTGAGGCATTCTGCACTGCCCAGAAAGCAGCCTTTGACTCCCCCTCTGAATGTCTTAGAAAATTCTCCTGCCAGCTCCTTGATTCCTTATGTATGAATTTTGTACTAAGGACTCTGTTCCTGCTTATCTCTGTTCTTCCTACCATCACATTGCTGGCTTTCCTGATCAGATCTCTTGTTGTTCCCCTCCTGACTGCTTTGCTCCATTATCCCCTCCATCCCCCCAGTCCTACCTCTTCTAAGACTCTCTTCCCTCTATGCCTGGAATATCCTCCAATGCCCCATATCCCATGAAGTGTCATTATCTTCATTTCTCTCCTCAAAATCCCTTAAATGAGGATGCTACAAGCAGTTCTGTAAACTCCTCACTGTGCCCAGCAGCCACAGCTACATCCACCACATGCCTCCTAGGGCTGGTTCCTGGCATTTTTTATCCTTCCTGGCCAGGTTTTATTTTCTTTTTGATTATGTTTCCCAGTATGTTGTTTGTCTATTTAAGGAAGGGCTGGGGCTGCGGCACTGATTTTTTTTTTTTTTGGGTGAGTAGCCAATTTAGCTTTTCAGGTACTCTCTCAGTGAATCAGGTGTGAAGACAGGTCTGAGGATGATGCAGTGATAGCCCAAGGAGAGCTCAGTTGCAGACATGTGCACACAAAAAGGTGTGGTGAGCACAGGCACTGCAGGTTTCCAGCTCCTGGTTTAGGGTCTGGGTTGGGATGCAAACGAGAGACAGAGAAGGTGCTGTGCCCTGCATGGCAGTTTGCCTTTGTACATGTGGGGTCAGGAGCTGTTAGTCCCCCAGCATACTGGAGCTGGGAGTGTTAGTAAGGCAGCAGGATACAGCTGTGTTGGTTGTTTCTTATCCTGAGAAGGCAGTCCTGGTGCTGACCCCAGAGCCATCGCCACGGTAACTGCTGCGGATCCCTGCTGAGCAGGATGGGGTTTGCCTGGGAAGGGAACGCTCGGCGTGTCCCATGCTGGAGCGTTTGTTTACAGTTCCCATGGTGGGAAGCAGGTGGCAGAGTGCAGCAGAGGAGAGCTGGGAGCCCCCTAAACAGGCACGGACGTGTCTTTGCAGCGTGACGGCCACGGCGTCCAGCGTGGGAGCGGCCGGCGTCCCTGCCGGAGGCGTCCTCACCATCGCCATCATCCTCGAGGCCATCGGGCTGCCCACCAACGACCTGTCCCTCATCCTGGCCGTGGACTGGATCGTGTGAGTACTGCAGGCCCCACCTACCTGCTCTTGGGAGGCATGGAAACATGAATTTTACAATGGCTAAGGCTGGAAAAAAACGTTCAGATTTTGTCAATGTAGCATCACACACCGTGCTCCCCATTAAGCTGTGTCATGGGGACTCCACCATTTCCATAGGCAGTCTGTTCAGATGATTTACAGTTCTTCCCATGAAAAGATTTACATAATATCAAATATAAATCTCCTCTGGTGCAATTTGAGTCCATTTCCTCTCATCCTGTCACTTGTTACATGGGAAAAGAGTGACATCCACATCACTACAGCATCCTTGTAGCATGTTTACCTGGAAACATGGTCAAAGTACAGAATATAACCCAGTAGAAAGTAAGACCCTATGGGACAGGTAACTTATGATGGAGAAGGAAAAGGTGGTGCCTTCCCATTTAAAGTAGTCAGTATGCTGAAATCCCTCTTCAGCTTTTTTATTCAGCCTTTGTAGAAATGTATTTCTTCTTGGCTTTAATTCCCATTAGAATGGTTGTTAAAAGTCCATTTAAAATGTGTTGATATTGCTGGAAATTAATTGGACGCCAGAAGGGCAGGGGAGGATAAAGGAAATTAGTCTGAACACCACTTGTGGAAAACTTCCTTAGTCATGTATGGGAAGCAGTTTCCATCAGAAACTCTTGTCAGCTATTGTTTGAACTTTTTTAATAGTTTCAAGACTGGTCAAAGCACCAGCACAAGTGTCATAGAGGGTTGCTGTCCATTGGCAGGGCAGGGACACAGAGGGTTTGTGACACCTGGGACTGCCCTGGGCACTCTCATGGCTGGAGCACACTGCTGAGTGTCACAAGTTTAGCAGACAGCATCACCACCTTTCCTTTCCATCTTTGGGGAGGGAGGTAAGAGGTCAGTATGGGTCAAGTGATCTGGATCCTGCTTAGATAGTTTGTTTCCATTTGGTGAGTTATTGGGCAGCTCCTGGTTTGGACAGCCTCTCTGTGTAGGTGGTGCGTTCCCACAGCAGATGTGGAAATTAGGATGCCTGAGGACACCGTTGAATTTCAGAGCCTGGGGAATGTGGCAGCTGTATTACCTTCCCTTCCCACACAGCACACATCTGTGGAGGTTGTTCCTACAGCTTCCTTATGGTCATCACTCTTTCTTACTGTAACCTCTTGGGGATCAGCCACCTCCAGAGGACAGGAGAGACAGGCAAATCACTGGCTAGCCCTTTTTATCCTGTCTTCCTAAGGAAGTACAGTAGTGGCTGGGTGTTCCACACCTATACTTGCAAGTGCTTCGAGGTAAGAGTGAAAAACTTGCCCATCCTTTCACTCTGGGCTGCTCTCAGCCTGTGTGGTGCTGGTTGCCTTCCTTTTAAAATAGGTAGCATCCCTCTGTGGTCAGCAGTGTTCTAGTCAAGGAGCTCAGCCTTGTAACAAAAGGGGAAAAGAGGGAGGAAGGAGTCCCATGTCTTCCTTCAATGCCAGCTGTTTAATTACCAGAGAGGACCACAATTACAAATTGATCCTCTGTTAAAGCTAGGCTGCAGAATGACTAGCAAGTCTCAAAAGCCGCATGAGAACATTGTTCATCTTTGTGACTCATAAATCTCTTCCATTATGCCCTGGCACACGAGTTTAGTGTTATAGGACCAAAAATTAGGGCAGGTGCTATGGGGAACAAATGCAGAGAATAGAAGTCATTCTGCTTGCTTTTGGAAGGATCCCTTAAGTAGGTGCTTGGATTAAGATACCAGTCACAGTAGTTAGAAAAGAGAGCTGGGTGTTCTGAGTCACTTACTGGATAAGCCTGAAGTAAGTTCCTGCTCTGAACATGCATTTGAAAAATGCTGGCCTGCAGAAAGGGAAGAGGAAGGAGGTGACCTGTGAAAAGCAGGATGCCTGAGAAAGAGCAGTACCATTGCTGCAACCCACAGAGGGACCAGAACCAGCTGATAGTAAGTTTGACTGACCTTAAACCTGCTGTGGTGCACATTTTTAGTTCTGAAATTGAGATGATACTTGTATGGAAAAGACCTGTAATAACTACATCTCCCTTGTCTGGTGCCACTGATGTTTGTGGTTTGGCAGGGGTGAATCAGCTCCCGTTACTGTGTTATAACTCTCTTAAAACTAAAACCCTGCTGCTTTGGTTTTTGTTTCTGATCTTCACCAGGGACCGAACCACCACAGTTGTGAATGTGGAAGGGGATGCCCTGGGAGCGGGCATCCTTAATTACCTGAATGAAAAAGACAAGAAAGAGAGAGAGCAGGAGCTCAAGGAAGTCACCGTAGAAGCAGTTGCTAACAGCAAGTCTGAAGCAGAAACGTCACCCTTGGTAACCCACAAAAACCCAGTCTCCAACACAAGCAGCACGGCAGACCCTGACTCCAAGGAATCAGTATTGTGAACTCGAGACCAGTCCTCGAGGCGGCCCAGGGACTTGGCAACGCACCCAGACCTTTGCAGTGCGACCTGGGGCTGGGTGGCTCTTGGAAGTGCTCCGTTCCAGTCTGCTTTGAAATATGCTGGCCTGGGGAAGGGGAGGGAGGTGGGGTGGGCAGAGGAGGGGTGTTGAGGAGGAACACTCGCTTTATAATAGTATTTTGATAGTTTATGTGTGTACATGTATGCGTGTTGCGCTGCACACTTGTGTACATGTACGTGAGCACTGCCATCGAGGCTTCTGGTGTAACAAGACTTCCATTAGTGAAGGCTCAGATGGGTTGAAGATAGGGAGGTAGACAAACCCAGTAGGTGCTTATTGTAGGGAAAAAATTTTGCTGCTGTTTGAATGGAGTAGCAGTCTAAAAACTCCAGAGTGGGTGAAAATGTTGCTTAAATTTGTTTTCCAGCCTGGAAACACTTACCAACTATTACAGCCATGATATGAAGCAACATTTTTCTCCCACTCCCCTTCCTCTCATGTTCTCCGATCCATTAAAAACCTTAAATATGTCCTTAAAACTAGCTGTTTTCTATTTTTAATTTTTTTTTGTTTCATACCTAAATTAATAGCTTATAGGGACTTGTTTCATTCTCTCTCTACCTTGCAGCTCATAGCAGCTTTCCTTGTTTAGTAACTCCCAAACTGTGGGACCAAACAGAGGAGATCTTCATGCAGATCAAGGATTGGTTTCCTCCTTTCTTCTAACCAAGCTGTTAAGGAAAAAATCCAGAAGAAGAGCAAATTTTGTTAAAGTAATCCCTTTGGAGCTGAAAAAAATGTAGAGTCTGTTCCAGCATTAGTATGTCTGAAAGAGGCTTGCCTTTGACAACATCCATAAATCCAAAAGTCAGTTCCCTTCATGAAAACACACATGATTCTCTGTTAGCACGCCCTGTCCTACTCATGTTTATTTAATGGGTCAATCAAAACAACTTTAGTCATGCTCTCTTTCAGCAAAATTGAATAGGGGAAGAAAAATTCTGAACACACATCATGTGAGAACTGATGACAGGCAACTCTGAGTCTTGGCTTGAAAGGGGAAGAGGAGAGGTGAGTTTATAACCCCAGTGATCTCTGTGTGAGAGCTGGCTACCTGTTCTTGCTAGGAGTTTGGTCCTGCCATAAATGTTTTTCTGGCAGCAGTTTACTTGTAGTAATTCTGGGTGGTGCTGGGCCAGGATAATGCTTTCATGGCAGGTGGTAACCTTTGCTCGAAGCTCAGCAAAATGCTTCTGGATTCTTACTCCTCCTTTTTGCCTTTACTTTGTCCTTCCTGAATTTACATCCCAAACCTGAACAAAGTCTGGCAAATTCATTACAAAGATCCTGTTGCTTTATCTTGGCTCTTTGGATGCTAATAGTTAGAAAATTATAACTCCACATGCCAAGATTTGCCTGGACTTGTGATGTTTTCCCTTGGCTACTGCAGCAAGACATTACATACTGTCCATCTCCCCACTGTTAATTCAGCAATATATATTTACACTTAGCTTTGATATAACGTAATGCTAAAGTCTCCCTTTTACTTTCTGCTTTCTTGCCTCAGAGGAATCTATCTTGGAAAGATACCAGCGCTAGGAAGAGGCAGCTCCACTTCCATAGCAGCAGCTGCCTTCCTTTGCAAAGCATCCCTCCTGGTAGAGGGACACAATGGATTTTGCAGGAGGACACTCAGAGTGAGATGTGGCCACCCCTGAGGGAGAGCACCGTGAGTGTGTCATGACTGGCTGGTTAATCCAGGCACTGCAGCCATGCAGACAATCCAAGCAGGAAAGGATTAGTCAGCCCTCTGGGAAACTGCAGGTGGAGTTTCTTCTTAACCAATTTATTTGTAACCATGTCCACAAAATTTGGTCATTCCTTGGCTCACCTTCAAAATGAAAGGAGACAAACACAGTTCTGTAGGGATGTCTTTTGCCCAGCAGATCAACTTTGCATTTCTTCCTGTTAGAATCATCCCAACTCCTTTCAACTCAGGAAACCAAAAGCATATTTATAGGTCTAAGTATCTCTTTGAAATATCTGAGTGCACCAGAACCCCAAATACTTCAATTTTAAAGTAGTATATTGATGTCTCAAGGAAGCTGAAAATCTTGACTGTCTCCTGTGGGCTGGTTCTGTAGTTTAATTTTATCCCTCATCATATGTTTAGCTCCTGTGCTTTTGTGAGATCCCTGGAATGCTGTGTACAGTTCTGGTGTTCCCAACACAAGAAGGACATGGAGCTGTTGGAGCAAGTCCGGATGAGGGCCACAGAGAGGATGGGAGCACACCCCCTGCAATGACAGGCTGCCAAAGTTGTTCTGCCCAGAGGAGAGAAGGTTGCATTGCAATCTTCCAGAATCTGAAGGGGGCCTACAGGGAGGCCAGAGAGGGGCTTTGTCAGGAACTGTAGTGGTAGCACAAGGACCAATGGATACAAGCTGAAAGAGATGAAATTTGGTGAGATACTGGAACAGGTTGCCCGGGGAGGTTGTAGATGCCCCAACCCTGACAGTGTTCAAAGCCAGGCCGGATAAGGCCTTGAGTAACCTGGTTTAGTGGGAGCTGTCCCTGCAAATGTCAGGGGGATTCTGACTGGATGATCTCTAAAGTCCTTTCCAACCCTTTAACATTCTGTGGTTCTGTGCTGCTCTCTCTCACTGTGACACATGGAGCTAGCATCAGCACATGAGGGCACTACTAACCTGACAATTCTTGAAGCATCACAGCACCATTTCAGAGAAGAAATGACAATTTTAATTTTTTTTCACCCTGAAGATGTTGTTGGCCACAGGAAGAAGTACTGCCCTGGGCAAACCCAAAGGCTGGGCTTCCTTGCAAGGCACTGCTTTGCCATATGATCCTTCTTCCCTATGGTGCTGCAGCTGGAGCTTGCTTCATCCTTGTGGCAGTGTGCCATGGGCTGTGGCACATTGTTCCTGACAGGGCATCCCAGGAAATGGAGGATTGAAGCAAATCCCCCAGTATTAGTATTTTCCAATAGCAGTGCAGAAGTTGTCTTCACTGAACACCTCTCCCAGTCCCTGCTATGGGTTGCCCTATTTTACATGGATGTGAATGTCTAGTCCCATGTAAAGCTTGTTAGAGCAGTTGGATTTAAGGAGGTCAAATCATTCTCATAGCAGGAATTTAATCAAGGAAATCTGATATTAATTTTCTTGGAGACAGGTATCAGAAGATTTATATGAACCATGAGTATTCAGCCCTTAACCTGCCAGAAATCTGTAGTCTTACAGAAGCCTTACTTTAGACTTAAAAATGTGCCAGGTCCTTTGTTGTTGTTTGTGCACAACAAGAGGGATGGAAGCAGTAGTGCTGGATAATTACTGCTTGTCAGAACATCTTCTTGGTCATTTTTTTAATCATTTGTGTCAAAATTTACATTTCTTGTTTTTCTGTGATGTTCCCATTCCTCACAATAGCCATGATGCATTCTGGAACTCTCTTCCTGGATTGTTTTCTTAAGGTAGGAATATGAAAGATCCATTACTGCACTCTCTGAGACTAAAAAATGTGATGCATTCCAACAACTGCCACTGTAATGATGTGGATCCTGGTGGTAAGCCTGATGAGATAGAAGACTTGGCATTTGCTCCAAGGGGTCAGGGTCTTCAGGCTGCTGGGAGAAAAATGAAAGGGCAGTTGGGGGATGTCCATTTGAGATGCTGTTCTTGACCTTCTATTCCAGGAGGCTGTGAGCTGACAAGGTGCTCAGGAGCCTTGTGGGTGCAGCCAGGGGTACCTGCTCTGCTCTGCTCTGTTCTGCTCTGCTCTCACCCAGGCACTCCACTAATCTGGTGCCAGTGTGGTACTTAACTCCAGTGTCTCTTGTCTGGACATATATTTCTGTCCTCATGGCATAACTGTAAATTGGAAACCTTTAGTCAGTTGCTTTTTTTTTTTAAGAGGAAATAAATTCCATATTGAAAGCACTATTTTCAGAAAACACTATTTTCTATTGTTTTTTGTTTTGTTTTTTTTCTGGGAGGTACAAGTTCTCTCCTCAGCTCACGTCCTACCCTCTAGTACAGGAATTGCTTTTTGAGAGAAAGTTATGGAAATTACATGGTGTGTTTCTTGAGGTGTCCTGTGCAAGGCCAGGAGTTGGCCTCGATGATCCTCATGGGTCCCTTCCAACTCAGTGGATTCTATGAAATATTGAAGAGTCTGCAAGCCTTTTTTTTCAGTGAAGTTTCTTTGACCATTTTGCACCATCTTTTATTTCTTCCTGTCGTGGGGTGACAGCCTTTATCCCAATATCGTGTGTTATGTCTGGCAGCTGTGCCTTTTCCCCCACCCCCCCCCCCCCCGGCAGTCTGGCTGTGGCGGGATGGGGAAGAGAGGAGGAGGGGGGGGGGGGGGGTGTGACTAGGCACTTTTGGCTTTTGGCTTTGGGCTGCTTGGCTTTTGCTAGCTGCTGCTTGCTTGCTTGCTTGCTTGCTTGCTTGCTTTTTGCTTTTGCGCTGTTTTTTTTTTCTTTTTCTTTTGTTCTCTCTCTCTCTTTCTTACCCTCCCCCAAGATACTGGACCGGCTCCGGATCGGACCTGCGAGCTCCAGGACCCCCGAAGCCTGCTAGAGAAGATTCGGCGCCCTCCACAACACAGTCTGGTCCCTTTTCTTTTCTTGTGTTGGGGAGTGTTCTTTTGTTACTTGTAAATAAATAGGTTTTGTTTTCCACTTTGCTCCTCCGAGAAATTCCTTCCCGAACCCGGTGTTGGGGGAGGGGTGGTTGGAGGTTTGTTTTGTTCTGGGGGGCTCCCTCTTGGAGATTTCCCCTAATTTGTCCTAAACCAGGACAATAAATTTTTGGTGCGTTGGCCGGGAAAGCGGAGGCCAAAAACAGTGGAAAAAAAACCTATAACAATAATATTTTGGTTTTGGTTGTTTTGTGGGCATATTGGTGATTCATAATGTCATTTGGAGTGGAAGCTTGCCGGTTTTTCTGGTCCCTAGGGGCTTTTGAAGTTTTAATACCTTTGTGGTCCCTAGGGTTATTTCCTTACCCCAAAATAGCTCTGATGTTGTCCCTAATAAGTAGCTTTTGTAAGCGGGGGGCACTAACCAGAATAATCATTGTGCTGGCCTTATGTGTGATGATGTGTCGGATAACAGTGCTGGACTTTATTTCAGGAATGTATGGATTGTTGTCATGGTTGTGTACTCAGTTTGTTTGGGGAGAAGAAGAGGAAGGGGCTTTTCAGCCTTTGTCTTCCTTCTTCTCCTACAAATTGTTGACATCTCTATTAGAAAATACTGACTTTCCCCTGAGTTTGAAAGAAACCATCTTTCTGGCATTTAATTTATTAAGCCTTGTCTATACTGTCTGGAGTGTATATAAAATGAAAGCTGAGATTTCTAGAGGGGTTAGAGAGACTCCTGATTCAGGAGTAAAACAAAGCAGGAAAAATCTTGACTGGAGTGGGAAATGGGAAGATATGGGCCACACTTTAAAGGAATTTTCTGATCCTATAGACTGGGACTTTCCATCTGATCAAATTCAGAATCCAGTCGAGGTGGCAAAGTATTTGAGGGAGAAGTGCCATGGTAATACTAAGGAAGAAAGGATTACTGTAGTGAGCTGGGCCTTGGCGTTTGTTTACCGTACTCTGCTAGATACTGTGGAGCAGCAGATAGCAGAAAGGGAACAGGGAGATAAGTTGGTTACTATCCCAGTGACCCAGGCTGCAGCTAACATCCCAGGCTCCAGGCTAGCAGCTGAATCAGACAATAGGCCCCAAACCATGGCTGTTGCAGCTAATACAAGAGGTGGAAAGTGTAAAGACAAGACCGATCGGAAGGTGGAGGATGATGACGATGATGCAGAAGAAGGACCCTCACCAAAATCAGAGGCCACATCAAGGGGCACAGAATCTGGAGCCAATATTGACTCCTTTTCTCTGAAGGACCTCAGAGGCCTAAGAAAGGATTACAGCCGACAACCTGACGAATCTATTATTAGTTGGTTAGTCCGCCTTTGGGATGCTGCAGGGGAGGTTACGATTTTGGATGGTACTGAAGTGAGGCATTTGGGATCCCTGTCACATGATCCTGCCATTGATCAAGGTGTGATGAGGGGGGCTAACCCTCACAGCCTCTGGGAACGGGTCCTAAGAAGCGTAGCAGAACGGTACCTGTGTACTGATGATCTCTATATGCAGCAGACACGGTGGAAGACCATAGAACAGGGGATCCAACGCCTGAGAGAGATGGCGGTCGCAGAGCTCGTTTTCTCAGATGACACAACAACTAGGAATCCGGACCTGGTACCATGCACTCCGATAATGTGGAGGAAACTTGTGCGACTTGGGCCACCTGAATACGCTTCCGCCCTAGCAATAATGAAGCGAGATGATACATATGAGACTGTGCTCGATATGGCAAAGAAGCTTCGAGCGTACGCAGATGCTGTGCATGGCCCAACTCATGCCAGAATTGCAGCAGTGGAAACCCGACTGCAGAAACTAGAAGACAAAATAGAGGAGAATCATAAGAAACTCCGGGAAGAGATTAAGGAGGACCTTATTGAAATCTCAGCCGTACAAATTAGAAGCCCTGGTGTCCAACGCCGGCGCTCCTTTGATGGGGAGAGAAGGTACATCCCACGGGCTGAGTTATGGTTTTTCCTGCGTGAGTCTGGAGAAGACATGAGAAGATGGGATGGAAAACCCACCGCTGCTTTGGCACAACGGGTGCGTGATTTGAAGAGAAGAGAAAGTATAACCAAAAAGATAGCAGCTCCGGTCGCTCGTAGCCGAGATGTTAAGTATGACGATGACGATGACATGTCCGATCCCCTTGAAGGAACTTCCAAGGCATATGCCCAAGGAAAGAAGGACAATCTGGCTTAGAGGGGCCCTGCCTCCAGCCAGGAAGAGGCACGGGAGAACCGGGTTTTTTGGAAGGTGTGGATCAGATGGCCTGGCACATCAGAGCCACAAGACTATGAAGCATTGGTTGACACTGGATCACAATGTACTTTAATGCCATCGGAACACGTGGGGACAGAACCTGTTTCCATTGCTGGAGTGACGGGGGGATCACAACAGTTGACGTTGTTGGAAGCTGAGGTGAGCTTGACTGGGAAGGAGTGGCAGGAACATCCAATTGTGACTGGTCCAGAGGCTCCGTGTATTTTGGGCATAGACTTTCTCCGGAATGGCTATTACAAAGATCCTAAGGGATTCAGGTGGGCTTTTGGAATAGCCGCAGTTGAGATAGAGGGTATTAAACAATTGAATACCTTGCCTGGACTATCAGAGGACCCATATGCAGTAGGACTCTTGAAGGTAGAGGAGCAGCGAGTGCCAGTTGCCACCTCAACAGTGCACCGCAGGCAGTATCGGACGAATCGAGATGCTGTGATCCCCATCCACAAGATGATTCGAGAGCTGGAGAGCCAAGGGGTGGTCAGTAAAACCCACTCACCCTTTAACAGCCCTATCTGGCCCGTGCGAAAATCTGACGGAGAGTGGAGATTGACTGTGGACTATCGTGCCTTGAATGAAGTGACTCCACCACTGAGTGCAGCTGTACCGGACATACTGGAACTGCAGTACGAGCTGGAGTCCAAGGCAGCAAAGTGGTACGCGACCATTGATATAGCTAACGCGTTTTTCTCCATCCCTCTGGCAGTAGAATGCAGGCCTCAGTTTGCTTTTACATGGAGGGGAGTGCAGTACACCTGGAACCGATTGCCCCAGGGGTGGAAACACAGTCCTACCATCTGTCATGGACTGATCCAGGCTGCACTAGAAGAGGGTGAGGCTCCAGAACATTTACAATATATTGACGATATCATTGTTTGGGGGAACACAGCAATAGAAGTGTTTGAGAAAGGAGAGAAGATAATTCATATTCTCCTGGACGCCGGATTTGCCATTAAGAAGAGCAAAGTCAAGGGACCTGCCCGAGAAATTCAGTTCTTGGGGGTGAAGTGGCAAGATGGACGGCGTCAGATTCCTGCGGATGTTATTAACAAAATCACTGCCATGTCCCCACCAACTGATAAGAAGGAGACACAGGCTTTCTTAGGTGCTATAGGTTTCTGGAGGATGCACATCCCTGAGTATAGTCAGATTGTGAGACCCCTTTATCTGGTTACCCGCAAGAAGAACGACTTCCATTGGGGCCCTGAGCAGCAGCAAGCTTTTGTCCAGATCAAGCAGGAGATCGCTCATGCTGTAGCCCTTGGTCCAGTCAGGACAGGACCAGATGTGAAGAATGTGCTCTACTCTGCAGCCGGGAGCCATGGTCTGTCCTGGAGCCTTTGGCAAAAGCTACCTGGCGAGACCCGAGGCCGACCATTGGGATTTTGGAGTCGGAGCTACAGGGGGTCTGAAGATAACTATACTCCAACAGAAAAGGAAATCTTGGCCGCCTATGAAGGAGTCCAAGCCGCCTCAGAGGTGATTGGTACAGAGGCACAACTCCTTCTCGCACCCCGACTACCGGTGCTGGGATGGATGTTCAGAGGAAAGGTTCCCTCTACCCACCATGCCACCAGTGCTACTTGGAGTAAGTGGATTGCCCTCATTACGCAGCGCGCTCGGATTGGGAAGTTAAATCGCCCTGGGATTCTAGAAATAATTACAAATTGGCCCGAAGGTGAAAGCTTTAGTGTCGCAGATGAGGAGCAAGAGCCAGTGACCCGGGTTGAGGAAGCTCCGCCATACAATCAGTTGCCAGTAGAAGAAACGCGTTACGCCCTATTCACTGATGGTTCTTGTCGTGTCATAGGGATGAAACGGAGGTGGAAAGCAGCTGTATGGAGTCCCACTCGACGGGTTGCAGAGGCTACTGAAGGAGAGGGTGAATCCAGTCAATTTGCTGAAATCAAAGCTATTCAACTGGCCCTAGGTATTGCAGAGAGAGAGAGGTGGCCAAGGCTCTATTTGTATACCGATTCTTGGATGGCAGCCAACGCTCTATGGGGATGGCTGAAGAGATGGAAAGAGGCCAACTGGCAGCGCAGAGGAAAACCAATTTGGGCTGCGGAAGAGTGGAAGGATATCGCTACTCGGTTAGAGAAGTTACCTGTGAAGGTTCGCCATGTAGATGCCCATGTCCCCAGAAGTAGAGCTAATGAAGAGCAGCAAAACAACCAGCAAGTACATCAGGCTGCAAAGATAGGGGAGTTGAAGATAGATCTCGACTGGGAGCATAAGGGAGAGTTATTCTTAGCACGATGGGCCCACGATGCCTCAGGCCACCAGGGTAGAGATGCCACCTATAAGTGGGCACGAGACCGAGGGGTGGATCTAACCATGGACAGTATCTCTCAGGTTATTCGTGACTGTGAGACGTGCGCTGCCATTAAGCAGGCCAAGCGACTGAAGCCCCTCTGGTATGGGGGGCGGTGGTCTAAGTACAAATACGGGGAGGCCTGGCAGATTGATTACATCACACTGCCCCAGACACGCCAGGGCAAGCGCTATGTACTAACCATGGTAGAAGCCACCACAGGATGGTTGGAAACCTACCCTGTGTCCCATGCTACAGCCCGTAACACTATCTTGGGCCTTGAGAAGCAGGTCCTTTGGAGGCATGGTACTCCCGAAAGAATTGAGTCGGATAATGGAACTCATTTTAAAAACAATCTTATTAATACTTGGGCTAGGGAACATGGCATCGAGTGGGTATACCATATCCCCTATCATGCACCAGCTGCAGGGAAGGTGGAAAGGTACAATGGATTGTTAAAAACCACCTTAAAGGCATTGGGAGGGGGGTCTTTAAAAAACTGGGAGCAGCATTTGGCAAAGGCTACCTGGTTAGTTAACACTCGAGGTTCCACCAACCGAGCGGGTCCTGCTCAGTCTGAGCTCCTTAATATAGTAGATGGGGATAAAGCCCCAGTGGCCCATGTCAGAGGTTTGTTGGGAAAGACAGTATGGATCAACCCTGCCTCGAGTACAGACAAACCCATCCGTGGGATTGTCTTTGCTCAAGGACCAGGTAATACATGGTGGATAATGCAGAAAGATGGAACAACACGGTGTGTACCTCAGGGAGACCTGATTGTGGGATGAGACTCATATATGACTGTCATTGTTTGTTGAATGTGAGACAGAAGGAAACTGTAAGTGTCAAAGGTTTGAGCAAGTAAGATGAGAGGAATGCGTAAGTGTCAAAAGGTGTGAGTAAGTGAAATGAATGTTTTTTATTGTATGTTCACGATATGGGATAAGGGGTGGAGTGTCGTGGGGTGACAGCCTTTATCCCAATATCGTGTGTTATGTCTGGCAGCTGTGCCTTTTCCCCCACCCCCCCCCCCCCGGCAGTCTGGCTGTGGCGGGATGGGGAAGAGAGGAGGAGGGGGGGGGGGGGGGTGTGACTAGGCACTTTTGGCTTTTGGCTTTGGGCTGCTTGGCTTTTGCTAGCTGCTGCTTGCTTGCTTGCTTGCTTGCTTGCTTGCTTTTTGCTTTTGCGCTGTTTTTTTTTTCTTTTTCTTTTGTTCTCTCTCTCTCTTTCTTACCCTCCCCCAAGATACTGGACCGGCTCCGGATCGGACCTGCGAGCTCCAGGACCCCCGAAGCCTGCTAGAGAAGATTCGGCGCCCTCCACAACACAGTCTGGTCCCTTTTCTTTTCTTGTGTTGGGGAGTGTTCTTTTGTTACTTGTAAATAAATAGGTTTTGTTTTCCACTTTGCTCCTCCGAGAAATTCCTTCCCGAACCCGGTGTTGGGGGAGGGGTGGTTGGAGGTTTGTTTTGTTCTGGGGGGCTCCCTCTTGGAGATTTCCCCTAATTTGTCCTAAACCAGGACACTTCCTTAGGACTGACTTTTCACTCCATTCTTTATTTATCACTGCCTGATCTCATCCTGTTTCCTGGGATACCCTATGTTCTTTTTATGTTTCAGTGGCTCAGGAATAAAGGGGAGAGTGGACAGTTTTGAGGGCTCCAGTTTGCATTCTGCCTTGCTCCGGTTCTGGACTCAGCAGGGGTTTGTGAGCCTTGGTAATTGAGTTGCTCTGAGAGTGCCAAGCAGTCTCTGTCTCTCATATTGAGAAAGGTGCTTGTTCTGTGCTGTGAGATGTGGCTGTAGATGCCTGAAAAACTTCAGTGAGCAGTGGAAGATGCCAGGACTTGACTGCTTGTAGGGTATTTTCAGTAAAGATCTTGTATTCCAAAGAACTGGGCTTTAGCTGAGTCTTGGTGTTGGTAATTGCTCTACAAGACTGGGTAATTGCAAACCCCTTCAATCCTTGCTGGGGATGTCTCTGCAATCAGGATGGCTTTTGTGTTGAGAACAGACCAGAGCCAATCCCAGGGCTTCCCCTGCCAGGATGTGACAGATGGGACAGTGTCCCTCAGATAGAACAGAGATGTGGAGCCAGCCAAAGCACCACATGGGCTGGTGAAACAATCTCTGCTTTGTCTTTGCTGGGCAGCCCTGAGGAGGCAGTGGCCCTGAGGTGGTGAGAGACTGGGGGGAGGCTGTGAGGGGCAGGCTTTCCTGGTGCTTCCTCTGCTCCCATACTCTTCCCTCGGCATTTGCTGTGACCAGTGCCAGGATATGGACCTGACCCAGTGTCACCATTCCTGTTCTCCTGTGGTTCCTCCTTATTTTGCAGCAAGAACAATGAAATCTGAGGTGTTAACACAGTTCCTCTTTCAGTCAAGTCAAAGTCCCTGTCATCTCTGTGACTGACCACCCAGCCATATTTTGTAGGTCGTGTCCTCAAGAGCTTGCAAAAAGGCCAAAATCAGCACCTCTTCTGCAAAGATTTGCAGCACTGGTCAACAGTCTGGGCCAAATCTTCACTCTGGTCCTTTGCTAGCACAGAGCATTTCTGCAGCCACTGTAAAGCATCATCTGTTGGAAATGATAATTTTTTAATCCTGACCCTCCGACAGGCAATGAGCAGTGGGCCTCAGGAACCAAGTCAAAAGACCAAAATACAAACTCTCACCAAAGAAAAATTGTTACATCTTCACTGATTTTAACAGAGCCTGGGCAGTTCATAATGACAGAGCTGCCTGTAGTGACTGATCTGGTGACAGATGAACAGCACAGAATTAGGCAGGTTGCATAAGTCCTATACCTGTGCTTCCTTTTCTGTAAATTAGGTTTTCAGATACTTAGATGTCTCTCACAGGCCATAGTGTGGAAGATAGTGAGTTGCAATATTTGGAAAGCACTCCTAAGACACAGAGCAGTAAATCTTGAAGAATAATGAACTTTTCAAAAATTTTAAAGGAATCAAGTAATGAAATTATGCAGAGTTGCATTGTGCTAGAGAAGGAATGACTGATGGAAAAGAGATCAGGTGGATGCATTTGCTGGGCTAGTTTGGGAAGAGCTGGTGTCAGTGTGAGCTGCAGTTCAGAAAGGGGATGTGACTTAGTCAAGGACAACACAGTGCCCTGTTCTATCTGCCTCCTTCCATCTCCACCTGACATGCCATGAAAGCTTAGGCTCAGGTAAATTAACAGACATCACCATGGATTCAACATCTAAATTGGGAGTCTTGACAGCTTAGTTCCTGACTAGTTTCAGTGGGAGAAAGAGCTTTTCAACTCAAAGAACAAGTTGTCTTGTTGTCAGTATGGGTGATAAAGGTGGAGAAAAAGAAGGAAGAGCTGGAAGGCTGCAGAAGCACAGGGTAAGCAAGAGGATACAGAGGCATCTTTTCCTTGGCATTTTGGTATGGACAGGATCAGAGAGGTTGGAGGCATTTGTCTGGCACGTAGCAGAGACAATGCAAATGTGCTTGGTGGGGTTTGCAGGAGAGGCAGGAGTGCTGAAGTGTCTGAAATGCAACAAGGCAGCATGCAGAGGGCCAGCATGGAGCTCTGGTAAGCTGCTGCTGGCCATGACCAGAGGAACAGCAGTGCAGTTCTGGATCAGGAATTGACCCACATTCCTCCTTGCAGGATAGCTAGGACAAATGCTCCTCAGAGAAATGCATGGAGACCATTATTCTCCAAGGACAAAGACCAACTTGTTATCTGTGGGAGCATATTGATGAAAGCCATGCTCACTTGCTGCTTCAGTTTTCTGGCAGGAGGAAAAAGGATCATTTGACAAATGATCTAAAACTTCTTCCGGACTTTGGGCAACACATTGAGACAGTTGCCCCTGAATATTTCAACTCTGACAATAAGTGATCCAGAGCCTTATTTGGCTCACGAAGGTCTTCACATCTGAGCACTGGCTTGGGAAGTTAATGTTAACACAGAATTCATTCTCTGCATGGGGTCCTTACAGGCATTTGTGACCAGCAGGCATCAGTTCACATCTGTACAAGTGAATGAATACAGAAAAAGGTGAAAGAACTCTCTCTTGAGTCACATGAAGAGTTGCCAAGCTGGTTAGGAGCAGACTCAGTCCCTAAGCCAGGTTCATTGTTAGCTAATAGCTATCACCTCCTTAAAAGAATCCACATCTGAAGGCTTATAAATATATTTGACTCTGTACAGAGATTTTAATAGGAGAGGGGAAAAAAAAATCTTTCATTCAAGAGTTCACAGGGTGGTTACTTACCAAATTATATGTCAGTGTCAGCAGATGCATCATCCTTAACAGTTGTGAAATCTCATTTGTATTTAACCTCAGATCTTGGTGCCAGCAGGAGGTGAGGACTAGGACTGTGGACATTTCAACTGGCCCACAGCTTTTATGTAAAATCTTGCTCAAGAAACATTTATACTTGTCTCCCAAGGCCACAGATATTGATTGCAAGGCAAGCAGGGCTACCAACAGGAACCAGTATGAGGAAATGGATTTTGAGCCAACTCTGTTGTAATGCAAAGTTAACGGTGTGGTTTTAAGCCACAGAGACCAAGAAATTTGGTCTTGGATGTTCCTTAGGATAGCTTTCACTTGCTCCTTCTGGTAAAACAACACTGAGAAAGCAATGCTCTTCCTTGCCAAGCATGTATTAAGTTATTGAAACTAAACTGCATATGGCATGTGCGTGCAACTTAATTGCAGTTACATGTTGCAGAAGGAAATTACTAAGGGAACTCTTCTCTCAAGGAACTGTTTACAATATCTGAATCCCCCAGATTACATTCCCACAGGAAAAGTTGTGCTTAACCATAAAAAATACTCTAGATATTAACTGGTTTGGATTGTAGCTTTTTTTAGAATGAGAAGGAATGCTGCAAAGAGGACAGGCCAGGGCCTTCACTGATGTGCATTGATGTAATTTCCTGAGTTTTCTGTGGTTTCTGGATTTCTGATGGAGATACCTCTGTAGCAGCATTAGAGGATTGGTCTGGGCCTTTTAAGATGATCATGATCAACAAGCAACAGTAAAGCAATGTTTTTAAAGCAATCTTTCTTGGCTGTAACTAAAGGCATTTTATGTGCTCAGAGTATTCTTATGATGTGGTGCCTCTAATAAAAAAGTGTTTTCCTAGTGGTCAGTGTTGAAGCAGAAGCAAACTTCCTCATGTTTTGTTCAGTTTGCCTTCTCTGTATCCCTCCTGCAGAGTCTGTTTGCTCCTTGGAGCCTGCCCAGATGCCAGCAGGATCAGGCTCCTGTAGTACATAGATCAAACTTAAAGATATTTAAGTTTGGGGCCATGGACTGTTTCCTGTCCTGTTGGGAGGGGACAAAGACATGTTTGCAGCTTTGGAGAGCATCTGGCTGAACAAACCCTGCTTCATTAAGGCAATACCTTAATGACATTTTACACTTAATTAGTCAAATAATTGTTACCAAGGTGGCCCAGCTGTCGCTGCCTCCCTGCTCTACTCCACAACAGATGCTCTGTTGACTTGTCTTCCCTGAAGGCCACTGTGGGAAGACATCATGTGTTTCACACATGTGTTTCACTTCATGGTGTGTTTGCCATCCATGAGAATTCCATTCTTTTAAGGACACAATCCTATTTAGATTTCCTCAGTTCCTATCCTGGCTGCACTCTTGTAAGGCTGTGCTGTATGGGATGGAGACCATGTGTAGCACTGCAAACAGCTGAGCAAACCTCTGCTCCTGAGCGGCTTCTTGGTTACAGCAAACTGAGACTGACTCACTCACACTTTGTGAGGGTGAAGACTTTGATTAGATTTCGATTAATCCCTCAGATTCAGGGATAGCAGGACCACCCCTGCACATGAGGAGTCCCCTTCTGCCTTATTATCCTTAAAGGTGCCTTGTCCTGGCTCCCTTCAGGACAAATTCCAAGTTGCTGTTTGGCTTTCAAATATAACTATGCACCAAAGCTGAAAGACTCCATTATCCCTGGAGACAGGAGGGAGAATGGGATATCCTGGTGTGAGACAAGGAAAATGGGTTTCTTTTCTTTATCCTGTGAGCTCTCTGGCAGCAGTCCTGAGGTGTGTATGTGTGTGTGCTTTTATTTCTACCTGAACACAAACTGCTCTATTAGGAGGAAGGATTATTGTATTTTTATATGCTAAACCGTTTGATTAATTACTTTAATAAAGAGAAAGATGAACTCTGAAATTCACTGCCATCCACTCCAGTATAATCCAGAATCACTGATACAAGTGTATCTGCCTTGTGCTTAGAGTAACCACTCCTTTGAAGAGGTGTTTGTGCCATGTAGCTGTTCCTCTTTCAAAGCTGTGGGTTTCTCCCTTGTGACTCTGTATCAGCCTTTCCACTGTCTGCCAGGAACAGATGTACGTGCACAGATGCAAAGACAAGACCGTACCGCTGTGTTGGGGGTGTGTGACCCTGGGGCAGATGTTCCAGATGTTTCTTGTGTGCTGTACCCTTTGGAGTAAGGACTCCCTGCCTACCTGGGGAGCAGCCAGTCCTGTGGCTCAGGTTGGGATGGTTTGTTGTATTAGGAGGGTGACACAATGGCATACTCTCTTTTTCCCTTCTCTCATGGAAATGTGTATTTGTTCTCTCTTTGTGTAGCTTCTCAGTCTAAAATAAAAACCACCCCCAACAGAATTCATATTTCCATCTTTGTTTGGAGAAGATCTGGCCTTTAAGTTGGATCAGCCTTGCAGAGGCAGTGGGGCATCCTGCTGGATCAGGCTGTGTCACCTGAGGAAAGGCTCCTTTGGAAATGGCCCTGCATGGGAATGGTGCAGTTTGGTGTTTGGTTCTGCTTTCCCAGACCCTGCCCATTGCTGGCACGCTGGTGTCACTGATTGCCAGCATTTAACCCTTTCCCTGCTGGCATTTCTCCAAGCCCTCTGCACAGGTGCTGGGCTACAAAGGGTCTTTGGGAGAGCTGGATTGGCAGTTGTGCAGTGGTGGGGTGGAAGGGCTGACAGACACACCTGCTGCCCTTGGCCAAGCCCACTGGCTTTGTTCCTTGGAGAAGGATTGAAGAGTGGGAGTAATCATTAGGAAATGCTTTTCAATAGGCAGCCAGGCTGGTAAGTTCAAGGTATTTTTAGATTTGCCACACAGCCACCCAAGCAATGTGCTGGTCTCAGAACTGAGGGCCTGGGTTTGCCCTAAGTGGGTTTGATACAGCTTTCCCATTAAAAGTTACACATCTCCAAAGGGTGGAGTCTGTCCTGAGATGCACACACATAACATCACAAATCCAGGGAAAAACATCTGCTAGGTAAGGGTAGGTGGGTTAGCTTCAATCATTTAACTCCCAAAACAAATAAACAAGGGGGCAAAATTCACAAGAATTGCAAGCAACGAAAGAAAGAAGCAGAATTTGAAGGACCTGCCCATTTATGATTTGCAAATTGTGACTGGTGTTATGCCCTGGAATGTAAATCTTACAAAACCATCAATGTGGTGGTTTCCAAATAGCCCATCTGACTCCATGGTTGTGTCTTTGGCTTCTCACTTCCCAGCTGAACTAGCTCCCTTGTGGTCCTCTGGGACCAGAGCCTGGAACCATTCACATGTCAGCTTTGCATACAGGTTTTCTGAAGTCTTCTGGGGTGGTTGGCAGAGCCATAGTGGTTTGCCATATGAAACCCATAGAGATTTGTGAGACCCATGGAAAAGGTGGAATGATTGCTTGTCTTTAATGGGAGCTAAACTAAGCCTTAGGCTGAGTCCCAGGTGCCTCCAGCCAGACATTATCAGCCCTTGTTAGGCATTATTATGGATAAAGAGATGGTTTCCTATACTATTTCAACAAAGATATAAAAGATGGAGAAGTTTTAATTAAAGTTCATTGATTTTATTCTGGTTTTCTACCACCACCTACAAATCTGGCCACCTGCTTAGCAACTTCTTCATTTTGTTGGGTTTTTTGAAGAATTTTTTGGGAAAATACTCCTCACTTCTTTCTTCTAAGCTCTAGGCAGGCAACACACATTTCTCTTGTTCACATGAAAAGCATTTAAAAGTAAATTTATTACAAAAGCCACTGCTATTGTTCTAACTTAATATTTGCAGAGGAAATGCAATTATGGCCAATGAGCAGATTAATCCTTTTTTTTTAAATCCCCAGTTTGTCTGATTAAGGTAGATAGAACTATAGGAAAGTGCCTTGTGAGTTAAACAGAAGACAATATCATTTATTCTGCCCTGAAATTAATGGTTTGCTTCACACAGGTTGTGTGGTACAGCTGCACTAACTGGTCACCTTTAAAATGTGTAGGTTTGTTGGAAGTCAGATCTCTGCTATGTCCCCATTATAAGTATTAAAGTCTCTTTGAATCATTGTAGGAGGTATTACAGAAGGGGACTATGGTATTTATTTACATTCTATGCTCATTGTAGCCACCTGCACTGGTTCTCTTGTAGATTTCATTCACTCTCATGGAACCAGTTCTGTCCAGCCCCAATCATTTGTGTGCAACCTACACCACAAGGGGTGATGCCTGTGAATTCTTCACTAAATATCCCATTGTGGGGCAGTTGTTTAACAATCCTTAACAATCAATAGTTATTTTGTGATGATCCTTTGCTGCAGTCCCTCTTCCTGCCTGGTTGCAGAGGACAGAAATGGGAGATGTCTATCCTCTGCTGTCAGGGAGGAGGCTCTCCCTCAAGTGAGTTGTGTGTCCTGTGGTCTTAGAAATGGCTGAAATTATCAGTCCTAAATTTTTTTCTGGTGTCATTTGTTATAAATTCAAGCCATTCTTAGTCCCCCAGCTGTGCTATTTCTTCTGGCACTTACATAAATAGATGTTAATCTGTGCTAATCCCAATATTTATTTTACAAATCGCTGTGCTGATGCCTGGTTCCTGCAGATGCCAGCTCTAGTTCTGAAGAGCCTCTTGGTTCTGCTCAGAGAACATACAAAGGACAGAGGGCCAAGACATCCCAGCAATTAGAATGAAAAAGAACTTGTTCACATTTTCCCACCAAAAGCAGAAGTAAATCTCACATTTAGTAAGGCAACTTAATTCCAATTATTCCCTGCCCATTATAATTGGGCAGTGAATAATTGGAATTATTGATGAGTCAATAATTAATGAAGAGTTGCCATTGTCTCTTGACCACTTGGCTCCTATTTCTTTCACAGCACTTGTCACCTTCCTCAAAGGCAAAGCACCTGGATCACACCAACTCCATCCCATTCACCACCTTCTGCTCCACGGCTGCGGCCCTGATCTGCAGCCGTGTGAGTGTTTTAGGGGGCCTGGCTAGAGACAAGGAGGTGCCGTGAGGGAATACAACCCCCTGGAACCCCCCTGCCTTTGCGGGTACGCCTGCAATTGCAGGCGGGCTGGCCGGGCTGTGTTCGTGGAGCGATGGGCACATCGTGTGGCCACACAGGAGAAGTGCACGTCCTGGTTTTGACCTTTTCCCTGAGCTAAATCCTGCCACTCGCTCCAGCTGTGCAAACACGTGGTGAAAGGACTCAAACAGCCCAGCTCTAGCACCGGACAGCACACCCAACTCAGCACTTCCATGCTGACGTTAAAATACTTGCCACTCCAGTTTTCCCCCTGTTCTTCCTTAATCCTGCCTTCCATATTTCATTTGTCAGCTGCCATGGGTATGCTTCAGTTGTATTCTCAGATGGTTGTCCAAAGCCAGGAAGAAAATCAGCATTTCCTTTTTTAGGAAATATTCAGTAATAGTGCAGTGCTGATCTAGAGGAGCAATGGGAAGTCTGTAGGCTTCAGGCAATTCTTCTCATGGCTTTATAAAGAAATTAAAGTGACATGGCTGAGCTTGAACCTGCTTATATAGGCATTACCAGAGCAGCTGTCCAGCTGAATGAACAGGATTCCTACTGTAATTCCAGGACCATAAGTAGCTGATTAGTGACATCAAATGTCAGAACAGAGAAAATCTGCAGGCCTTACCTGGAGAAGAAGGTCTGGGCAAATGGAAAACTGCAGGGCTGAAATTCACAGCAACATCAGAAAAATTGAGAGAGAGTCGGGGAAACAGAGGCTGGAATTAACCTAGATAAGGGTAATTACCTGCACTTCTGCTGGTGGGAAACGGTAGGTGAAGGAGCAGGATCAGGAAGTCACAGGCAGTCAGAAGCAGGAGTCCTGTGCTGTGAACAAGGCAGATCCTGTTCCAGGCTGTGTAAGCAGGATCACAGCCTGTAAGCAGGATCACAGCCTGGAATACCCCATCGGTTCTGCCTAAGTACAGCCAAACCCATGCTGGAGCTTTGGATCAGTGTTGGGCTTCAAAGAAATGTGGTCCAAAGAATGAGAATGAAGTGAGAACAGAGAGAATGGTCCAAAATGTGGAAATCCTGACCTCTGGGGAAAGGAAAAGGCTAACAAGCCTTGAGAAGGACAGACACTTTTCAAAGAAGGGTTAGGCAGCCCAAACAGAGTCCTGAGCAGTTTGTACCAAGACTAATTGATATTGTTATCAGTCAAGGAAGAGATAGGTTAGGTCCAAGCCCTGTATTTGCTGACGTCACATCCATCCCAAACATTTGCATTGTGAGACTGAAATTTGATGCTGAAGCTAGTGCAGATGCTATGCAAGAACATACGGTGCACCTCCAGGCTTCAGGTTTCATCCCAGAGAGCTGGTTGTCTGCCTTGTAGCTTGAAACCCTTCAGGGCAGAAAGAAGTGACACACTGATGTGCCAAAGAGCTGGATAACTGCAGGTCACTGCAGTTAGGGCATACTAAAACTCTGAACACATACAGCTGGTGTTGATGATGGGTCCAGTTCTGTGCAAAAAATATGCATATTCTCACCACCAAAGGAACTTCTCATATATCAGAAGTACACTGCTTTCAAGTCTGATCATCATAAGGAAGCTCTAGTTCATGTCATAGATATGGAGATTACTGATGAGTTGTTGCATCCACAGTTGCACAGGTGCATTGTCTTTGCTGGAAAAACCCAAGTTTGAAGGAATCCTGAGGTCTCAAATCAGCAAGAAAATATCCTTGTTATTCCTTGCCAGCCTTGAGTGAGCTTGGGTGGGAGTTTGGCTGGGTTGACCCTCTATTACAGATCAAATAAGCCAGTTTCCCTTCAGCAAAGTTCCTAACAAAGATGGCCAGATGCCAGCAGAAGAAAATCAGTATTGTCCCCCTGAATTTCTTAAGAAACCTCTCCTTTAGATCACCAGCTGATTCCCCCCTTGTTTATTGACACCACTCAGCCCAAGGGGAGGGGAAGGTTTCTGGGCCGTTCCTGCAGACATCCTGGCACTTGTTTGATGGGGGCGGAACAGGACGCAGACCTTTCCTGCTGGGCCCGGCTGCTATTCAGCTCCCAGAACAATGCCTGGCAGCTTCCGAGGAATTTACACCGGCTAAAAACAGCCCAGCCTGGGCATGAATCACGGCCCATCCGTGTTTGCTTCCGCCTTTCCACTCACAGGCCTGAGATCAGCACGGCCCCTACTGGCAGGCAGACGGCTCCCTGGAGAATGAGCAATAAACAACATTTCACAGGGATTTTCTTTCACAAGGGCTTTGCCTGTGTGAACGCCAATAAAAAGGCAGCTCTAGAAAGTGTGCATCCGGGGCAGAGGGATGTGCAGCCTGCAGGAAGACTTGCTGTAACATTCATCAAAGAAACCCCAAATACAGAAATACTACACAGGAGCAGAGAAGATCCTGGATCTTTCCTGGCTGTGAGTTCTTCTGAGAGTTCTGCTGTGAGTTCTACTGCAGACTTACAGCTCTGCTTCTTGAAGCAGCCCCGGAAAAGATATTGCCACTGTTTCTCTAGGGAGCAAAATGTAAATAAGCCAGCTCCTCGATATAAATGGGGCTGGCTCCAGTGGGTGCAGCAGAATAAACCAAGCCATTGGGAATCTGGACCATAACGCTGGGATGGCAGGCCCGGAGCAGGCTGCAGGACCAGGGAGTGTGCTCAGGACCAAAGCACAGGCCAGGGACTTGGGGTAGCTGTACTGCTCCCCTCACCCTGCTGCCAAGCTGATGAGCAAATCCAGGATGTCTCTTTGGTCCTTCCTGGCCTAAAGCTGGGAACAATATTGTCCATAAAGCGCTTTATCAGACACTTGACCTCTAGAAAATCGCAGCATTAGCCAAGAAATAATCTCCAGGAGCAGGTGACATGGACAAAAACCGGAATCAGCCAATGGACAACAATGAAGAGAAAGGTTAGTATTTGTGCACGACATGGGAACTTGTCAGGGTATGTCCACTCCAGCCTCCAAGGAAGGTCTGGCCAGGTACAAACCCCAGAGCAGCCTGCTTTACAGCGTGGCCTGGGGATCTTCCCAGAAAGCCGCCCCGAGGGCAGGGCACGGCCGGCATCCCACAGTGATCACCCCCAGGGGAGGCCTGGCACCGGCACCGCCTCCCGCAGCCGTGCCTGGGGGACACCGGGACCCCTCGGCCGTGGAGCGGGCAGCCGCCGCCCACGCAGGGCCCGTTTCAGTCGGTTCGCAGCGCGGTGACGCTGCCGGGGCACAGCTCCGCCCCGGGAAGGTCAATAGCGGTACAAGGAAACACCCTGTAGTTGACACGAGCTCCTCACGTTCCCGGTGCCCGGCGGGACCCGGGCCAGGCCCTGAGGGCCGGGGCGGGGCCAGGGCGGGCCAGGGCGGGCCAGGGGGCGGGGCCTCGCGTGTCGCCCCCGCCCTTCCCGCGCCGGGGTCAGCGCCGGCCGCGGGGCGGGGCTGCCTCCGAGCTCCGCTCCCATTGGCTGCCGGGCGGCGGGGGCGCGCGCGCTGACGCATCCGGCGCTGCCATTGGCTGCGGGCGCGGAGGGGGCGGGGCGGGGCCGGGCCGGCGTTCGGTGAGTGGGGGCCAGGGCGCGGCGTGAGGGGGCCCTGGGGGGGATCCCGGGGGTCCCGGCCTCGTTCCCTTTGGAACCCCGGTGCCCCCGGGCGCGGCGCCTCCTCGGCCTCTTTGCCTGTACTTCTTGTCTTTTTGGTTAATTGCCGTTTTTTTCCAGCGGCGGGCAGAAAGCGGGCAAGGAGAGGAGCAGAGAATAGCAACCCTCCGAATCCCGCAGGCCTGAGGGGCGAGAGCCGTGTGGGTTTTTCCCCAGAACAAGCCCAGAAATGCTCCCCAGGCAAAGCGGAGCTGGCGGGAGACGGAAATTCCATCAGCATCCGCTGCGCTCAGTGCATTCCGTCAGGCAGGCGATCCCAGGGGCGGCGGGGGCGCTCCTTGGGCAGAGCCCTCCTTGTCCGGCCGCCCTTGTGCCGGCGGGTCCCTTCTGAGGGCCTGAGACAGCTCGGGATCGCTTTTCAGGAGAGATCCCCGCGGACCTTCCCTTTGAAATGAATGAATTAGCCCCACTGTCTTCTCTTATCTAAAACCACGGGTATCATTTCTGTGAGACAATGCAGGGCTTGGCTGTTCGGGCTGTTTTCCTGTGCTTTTGAGGCCAGTGGAAAGTTTCCACCGTGCCTATAGCTGTGGTCCTGCATCCCTCCTCAGTCCTGCCCGAGGATTTGGGATTGCTCGTTCCTGTCGCCAGGGTTAATCTGGATGCGTCGCTGCCACTGGCAACCTGACCTCTGAGTGTTTTTGGGCTTGTTGGAAAATGGTGAGAAAGCTCGTTCGCTAGACGCTCGTGTAGCTGGGAGTTGCACTTAGCGGCAGTAGTGTTCTCGCTTTGTAGTTAAATATGATTTTTTGTTGTTAAATATGACCTTTTGCCCGGTTGTTCTGTGTGCGGCATCCCCGTCTCGGTTGTGTCCGGGTGTGGTTCGGATATCCAGCTGCCTCTGAAGTTAATTGAAATCAGCTGCCCGAATTAGAGCCTTTGGAAAATGCAGTGAGATCTCTGGTGTCCCTTTAAATACCCGTACAAATCCTGCAGTAAGCAGATTTACTCTCACTCCTGTGTATTGGCAGGTTTCCTGGTTTCCCTTTAGCATCCAATTAGCTTCTGGAGATTTAATGAACCTGTGAACCAGCACTTGCTCTTTTTTTAAAGACCAATGGCACGGTAGAAATGTAAATCACTGCTTGCTGCCTCCATAAGATAACAAATGATCTTAACTTCAGAATATTTGCCCTCCTCCACACAGTCAGGAAAGTAACAGATGGGTCATGACCTGTAAGTTTTATTTTATGTTCCTTAACGCATGTTTTTCAGATTTAAGGTCAAACTTTGGTGGTTTTTACAGTTGTTTTTTCTGGGCTGACACCTGACCCAAACCACCAAATCTGGTGGAGGTAAAGATGTTCAAATTTGAATTTATTGTGGCATCTTAAAAATAAAGCTGTCCTGAGGCCAACTTTTGGTTACAGCACAGTCACTTTTAAACTTTAGAGGCAGCTTTGATGCTTTATTAAGTTTTTCTGTCTTTTATACATATATTTTAAGTCACATAACAGGGGCAGATTTATTGATGACATTTTCCCAACAACCCCACCTCTTTGTGTGGAGATCCAGCCTTTCCGAGGGCAAGTATCATCTCGTTTCCCACTTCCAAGTATTGTCTGGGAATTCTTTCTCGCCTCTTTTTTTTTTTTTTTAATAATTTAAATTTCATTTTAGTTGAGTTTGCTGTGGGTGCTGGGGGAGGGAGTACCAGCAGAACCACTCTGCTGGCATTTCCCTGCTGCCAGCACCTTGGTTTGGGCTCGAGCTGCTGGAGGAGACTCTGTTGGGTCTCCTTCATTTGGCTCCGGGGTTATCCTGCAGCAGCTCCTCACTCAAGCCCAGTCAGTGCCAGTATTTCCATTGATTAATTTACCAAAGAGTTAATTTCATGAATTGAGGTAGAAGCTGCAGAGCTGAGCTCCAGGTTTGAGTTTCGCAGCCTCCTACCTCCCTCTCTAACTTTTATAGCTGCTTCTTGCTTCTGGGTGGCTTCTGCTTCAAGGTTTTGGGTTTGTATCTTTAGAAAACACTCAGCTTTCCACCCCAACAGCCTCAGGGCTCAGCCACACCGGGAAGTGCTTCATGTCCTGGTTAAGGATGTCTCACTCGAGCCCAGTGAGCTCATGGGGCACAGAGTGTTGGGGACATTGGCCATCACTGCCTGGTGTAAAGCCCAGGTTTGTTCTTGGCACGGCCAGAGCTGGAATGAGATTTTCCCTGTGTGTCACATCCTCAGAAGCAGAAAATGCTGCTGAGATGGGAGGGTTTGCTCTCACCACTGTCCCACCTGGTGCACCAAGATGCTTCTTTATGAATTTCGGGGTCTCACCCCAATCTTGCTTCAGCTCTTTGTTATTGGGCAAGCCCGGTTTCCTGGCACGGAGACAAGGGGGACACTGAGATGCTGTTGCTGTGTGTTCCAGAGAGCCCGAGGAAGGAGCTCTGTGCCGATGGCCGTGGGTGTGGGCAAATCGCCTTCTGAGGAGTCCCTGAGCGGGCAGGCCGAGGGCGATGGGCGGTGGGACGGCGCAGACACGGAGACGGAATTCCCGGAGCCGCCAGGGAGCCTGCACCACCTTCTGGGCACAGAGGAGGCCAAGCCCAGCCAGCGAGGGACAGAGGGGGTGGCAGTGAGCAGGCACGGTCACAAGGCCACTGATGTCACCCACGGAGGCTCCAGCTGCCACCCAGACGTGTCTTCAGCATCTGCACCCGGATTTCCCAGAGCAAGAGCAAACTCCTCAGGGAAAGGGTTGTTGGTGGATAGAGCTGCTGATGGTGGCCCTGTGCCTTGTCGAGTTGGCCACTGGTTCCTCTCCTCAGAAGAGCAGCAGGTGAGAGGGTTTGCACCTACAGGTGGGAGGGTTTGTAGCTGCAGGTGAGAGGGTTTGTAGCTGCAGGTGGGAGGGTTTGTACCTACAGGTGGGAGGGTTTGTACCTGCGGGTGTTGCTGCACCACCAGAAAGTCCCAGGAGTTTGTCAGGGCTCTCCCAGCAAGGGCTTTCCATCTCTCCCAGACAGAGTGTTCCCTGTCTAGGCTAAGATGTGTGGTGGGGAGGGGCTTGGGCTCCAACACCCAAGCTGTAGCTTCCATTCCAAGTGGCCAGTGCAGAGCTGGGAACTTGCTCAGGACAGTGCACTTTAGATAAGCCTCTTGCTGCTGGATGGCCCGTGCAGCTTCCCAAGCCCTTGAGATGCCTTTCCTTAAAAGCAAGCCCTGCTCTGAGCAGCTGCAGGCCATCCCACAGAGGGAACGGGGTTCCACTTCCAGCCTCAGCTCATGGCAGGTCCAGGTTGGGCTTTCATCTCCATATCCCAGCACAAAGGACCCTTTTGTCTGGATGCTGTGCTTCATTTCCTGCATGTCTCTCTCTCCCTTTCCTTTTCCATCCCGCCCTTGAGCAGGTGAAGGATTCAGGTGGTTGGTGCCCGGTGTCCAGCCCTGCCAGCTCTGCCGAGGAGAGCATCCCTGCTGGCAGCCGCCACGATGCCCACGTTGGCCGTCGGAGGCAAAGTCTGGGAGCTCCGTCCCCGTGTCCCTCCACGGCGGAGCTCCTGCGGCCCCAAACCCCGCCCAGCCCCGAGAGCGCCCTGCGGAGCCGCTCCGTGCTGAGCCTCTCTGCCCTGTCCTCAGAAGGGAGCGGCCCCTCCGAGGAGCCGTGCGGCAGCGTGCCGGGCAGCACGGCTGTGCCCTCTGCGGGCAGCACGGCTGCCCAGGACCTGCGCTGCCCATGGCGGGAGGAAGGCAGGGCCCTGCAGAGGCGGGAGCCCCCCGGGCCCCTGCTCGGTTACCGCGGCTCCGTGGGGCGCGTCCGGGAGATCTCCTCCTACCAAGCCGATTACTGGGCCTGTGCCATTCCGGATTCACTGCCCCCATCTCCGGACCGCAGCTCACCCCACTGGGACCCCCACAAGGAGTACGAGGACTTGCTGGACTATGCTTACCCACTGAAGCCGAGGTACAAGCTGGGAAGGATACCAGAGCCTTTCCTCCATGACTCAGGAATAGGTCTGGACAGCTTTTCTACTTCTCCTGAGGGCGTGTCCAGGTCCACCAGCATCTACAGCCGAGCTGGGCAGGCTCGGGGAAGCAGAGAAAACGGACTTTGGGAGTTTGTGGCCTCTGCAGAGAGATTCTCCACCCCAAGGCCTGGAAAAAGAGCCTGTTCAGGAGCTGTCTCATGCTTTGAGCCTTCACCTATTGCCAAAGCATTATTTGGAAGGAGTTCTTCCTCTCACCTTTCCAGAGGTTTTGCTAAGGATGTAAGGGTGGAATCATCTGGGCCAAGCTCCCCTGGGTGCCCTGCTGCCGAGGGGAGAAGCTGGGATACCAGAGGAAGCCCAAACTACACAGGGCAGGTGGAAAGCACCAGGAGGTTTTTACCCACCACAGGAGTGCTCCCCCTGAGGAAGGAGTGGGAGACTGATGAAGAATTTCTCTCCCTGCCTCCGAGACTGAAGGAGCTGGAAAGGCTGGCTCAGTTTTTGTCCAATCTTTCTTTAACTATAAGGATGCCTGGGCGTGACCACCACAACCTTCCACACCAGAGCACCAGCAAGGAGCCCCTTTCATCTAGGCTGGCTCCTTTTGAGGAAGGGAGAGGTGGGGATGACCGAGGGAATGCTGAGGGTTATGCTGGGCTCTGGCGGCACCGCAGCTCCCGAAAGCCCAGCTGGGAAAACACAGAATCGTGTGGCTGGAGCCACAGGGATCCTCCCTGCGGGCTTCATCTGCCAGCTGCTCTCAGGGACACACAGGATGGGATCTGCCTGGATGAACCACGGGTCAAGGGGCATCCAAAGAAGAGCCAGCAGAGCGAGTCCCTTATCCAGTGTGTTAAGGTAGGCTGAGACCAGAAATAAAGTTTATTCCGGGAAGATCTCACATAAAGTGTGCCTGTCTTTATGGCAGGATTAATTAAAGCTTCCCGTTCTGCATGATGTGTCCTGCCTGGCAGCTGGAGGTAATTTATGCAGGGGGGCTCAGCAGAGCAGATAATTCCTTCTGATGGAGCAGGAGCCCATCTTGCCTTCCCTGGGGCTCAGTGTCACAGGCCGGGCTGGGTGCAGATGTCAGCTGGGTCCCCCAGCCCACACGTCCTGCAGTGCTGCTGCACTGGGCAGGAGCTGCAGCAACTCCTAAGGGTTTCCTGGTTGTTTTGTGGATTATTAAATTCATCCCAGCACTGTGATCCCACCCTCCTCTCCATCTTCTTCCCACCCCAGTCCTGGGATGAATTTGGAAACGATGCTAGGCTGTGTGCACAGGAGTGTTGTCATGCACATAGCTGCAAACTCATCTCCTCCTCTGGTATGGAAATAACTCTGTTGATTTAAAAGCATCTTCTCTGTATTTGTCACGCCAAATTGTAATGCCAGAGAAAAGCACTGCTTTATGGCAAACTCCTGAGGAGCAGGAACAGGTCTTGAGCCTGATTTTGGTGCCAGCAGAGGCCCCTGGGTTTCATGCAGCATCTTACAAAAATAATCCCTTACCGAGACGCTTTAAAAATAAATGAAAGCACTTAATTGAACGAGACAATCCCTTGGGGAAACCAGCTGCAAATTAACTGTATGGCTCTGGTGAAGAGGATGAGGATACCTCCTGTGCTGGGAGGCGGTGGAGGCCAACCTCTCCTTCAGCCTGGGTGCTACCAGCCTCCAGCACCTCTCCATGCAGACATTTCATGCTGGCCCTCAATTTTTGCCACTCAGTGAGTGCTGGAGCTGTTCAGGAGTTTAAGGTTTTTTTGCCTTTTTCCCACTGGACTCTTGGTTTCCCAAGCTTAGGGATGTTTGTGTTCCAGGGTCAGGGAGAAGCAGGGAACAGATGCTTTCCAAACACCACTGGCTCACCTCTTCATGTCCCTGCGCTGTGTCTGTTGCAGAAATAGACCAGTGACCCCTTTTTTATGCTTTGTTGAGCAGATGTTTTGCTGCCAGCTGGAAGAGCTGATCCACTGGCTGTACAGCGTGGTGGATGTCACCGGCAGCTGGGTGCCACCCTCGCCAGATGCCGACAGCGTGTTGGCATCGCTGCACCACTACCTGGTGGGTGTCACCCTTGCTCTGCCTCCTCCCCTCTCCTGTGCTGCAGGCAGCAAGCAGTGGGAGCCAGGCATCACTGGAATGGTCCAGGGTGCTCTGCGTTTGCCAAGCCAAATTTGGGAGCACCAGGAACCTGCTTGGCGGAAACTGCTCCCTGGGCAACCTGCCACAGGTGTGTGTTTCAAAAACCCTCCTAAGAAACGCTTCTCTTCTCCTTGCCGTGCCAGGAGTTCAGGAAGGATGTGGCCGACCACCGGAGCCTGACTGAGAGCGTGCTGGAGAGGGGAGAGGCTCTCCTGGACTGCATGGCATCGAATTCCCCAGGTGAGGAGGAGCCCTAATGTGGGGCTGCTCATGGACACAGGTGATGCTGGCCAGGGCATCTGCCCCCCAGAATCCCTGACCCAGCCTGGCCAGCACCACAGCACACAGGGTGGTTGCTCTGGTGATTTGGGAGAAGGGATTTCTAAGGGGTGGGCTGTAGGTGCAGTCACCAAAGGGGTTTTAGAGGTCAAGTGCTGTGTTATGGATGGGCTTTCTTGCACACTTCCAAAGGTTTTCTCTAGGACCCCCTATTTCTGCATCTTCATGATGAACCTGGAGCCTACTGGGTCAGTCCCCACCGCCTGCCAATGCTGCATCAACATGGGGATGGGATGAACAGCACGTTACTGATTTTTAACACTTGATTTCCTTCCAAAGTCTGCCTGGACCAGCAGAACTGTCAGCTCTGACAGACACTGAATTATCGTATTCCTGTCACCTCCCTTCAGGCATTTTTGCTTTCCAGCTCTGAAGGACACGCTGGCTCTGATTGCCAAACAGTCGGAGGAGCTGGAAAGCCACGCAGAGCACCTGTACAAGTCCCTGCTGGCTGCTGTGGGCCCCATGCGGGGCAGGGACGCGGGGCAGGACACGGGGGATGCAGCACACGGCTGCTCCCTGGGTAAGCAGGGGCAAAGCAGCCTGGCTGCAGCGGCACAGAGGGGAAGAAGCACAGCAAGAGAAACTCTCCAATTAGCAAACACCAAACATCAGGCTCCATTGTTATTCCTTTGATTCTGTTTGGGAAGCCTGAGAAGGCAGCAGGGAGACTCAAAATAGACGCCTGGTCGTGTTTAACCGTTTCAGGGAAAGAGCAGGGCGGGTGAACCAGCTGATGAAACCCAAGAGCACGAGGGGAGCGGCGGCAGCTCCGCAGGGACTGGGCAGGCAGGTCCCTGTCACTCAGGACTGGGGGATGGCAGCAGGCCAGCACAGACACCTGCTCTGCCCAGATCCCTTGCACAGCACAGGGGAGATGAGGAAGGCTACATTCTGGTTTTGTATTTTCTCAGAAACATTCTGGTTGCAGTATAATGGTGGGGAAGGGAAGCAAGTGATTTCAGGTATAGGGGCTGGAAAACTTGTTTGCTTATTTCGTGACCATCTCCCTTCAAAGAAAACTGGAGGCAAGTGTTTCAGGGGTGCCAGCCTCTTAGAAGAGAAAAACAGTGTCTTAAGTAGCGTTATGGTTTTTGAATTGCTGCCTCTACCTAGCTGTACCCTCTGCACTGGTGAGATGGGGGAATAGAGCATGGGGCTTTCTTTCTTTGTCAGACTGCAGGCAAAGCACAGCACCAAACACCTCACTTTATTTCAGGTGCTGCCTCTGTCAGACCTAGGCTGCCTTAGCCCATCTCAGGAGGGCTGAGAAGAATTGCAGCAAGCACCAAACCACCTCCATCCTCTCCAGAGACGCCAAAATCTGTGTCCAGTTGCCCACGGGGCCGATTGCAGCGTGGGTTTGTGCCATGGCTTGAGAAAGGTGCTCCATACAGCAGGTGTGCTGGGATGTCCAGAGTTGTGTAAGGAATGTACAGCTGGCCTTTTCTGGTTTGTTTTTTTTAATAGCTTCCCTTTTTTATTGAAGTGGGCTGTTCTGTGTGAGCAAAATGTCGGGAAGTTTTTTAACTGAGCAATCCATAGTGTGCCGTGCGCTCTCTAAGTAAAGCCGTGTGATTTTAATAGCCCTGTTCTCATGGTTTGTTTATGCTCGTCAAAAATAGGTGTGAGAAGCCAAGAAATAGCAACTCCTTCTGGTTCTTGGGAGCAAACTCAAGGCCTGTTTATAATTACCACTCCCTGCTGAAGTAGAGCCTACTTAACTTTCAATTTTGTTATTCATAAACACAAAAAGCTGTAATAATGAATCCAAATAAAATAATAAACAAGGGAGTTCAGGCAGGGAGGAGCCAGGTTCTGTGTAACCTGCTGCTGGCAGGAGCTGGGTTAGTGCTGTGCTGGTTTCCTGGGGTGAAGTTGTGCCTCCCCCCTTCCAGCTACTGCAGTTAAGTCACTGCTGAGAACATTCATCAAGGGTTTCCACACCCTTTCCCCAACAGAAAAAGGGCAGCTCTGAAGCTGCATAAGGTAAGTGGCCAAAAAAAGTCACAGAATGTGGTACTTGGCTTTAATTAACCTTTAACCTGAACAGCAGTGATGTATTCTGCACAAGCACACAATGACTTCCTCCCATTCCTATGAACAGAACAGAGAGAAGTTTCTGTTCTGTACAAGTAGAAGGTGAAAGCAAAGTTAAACTGAAGCAGTTACAGCAAATAATTCGTTGGGGTTTGTGGGGGAGGGTTGGTATTCTCCCATCTTTTACATCCTTGGCTTGAAGGGCAAATTTTCTGGCCCATTGTGGCAAAAACATTCAATATTTCGGCTCACAGGTAAGAAACAACAGTGCCTTTTCCCAGGAGTTGCAGGCCTGCTCTACCCTCATCACACAGCTCGGCCTGACAAGCCCAGGCTTCAGCACAGAACAGCACCAGCCCAGTGACCCAGTGGTGACTGAGGGGGAAACAAAGAACCACCAAACACCTGGTGTAGCCCAACTGGTTTTGCAATGCTTTTATTACTGTATATATTAACATTGGTTTGGATAGTATGTAGCAGGCATCTCGACATTGAAGTTCATTTGTGCACTCTCTGCAGGGAAGATGTTTTACCCTCAACACACCACCTTCTGCTTCACTTCCTGATCTCAGCAGCACTCACTGCTCCTCCTGCTCCTGAGGAGCAGCAGGTCACATTTATAATGAATTATACCAACAAGCACATCTCTACTAGAAAGCACATCACTTTATTGTGAAGGTCTCAAGTGGAAGAGTTCAACTTAACCATGACAATACTTTATGTATTACAATTGCCTGTTGATTTATGCAACTATGTTGAAGAAAGCTGTTAGCCAAAGTCACCCCCCCCCCCAAAAAAAAATAATCAGAGGATATTTGCACCAGTTTTAGTTTATACCTCACAACATACCTAGGCTATATTTTTACTATCACAGGGTGTATTTACTACTAGGGGAATGTTACATGGTCTTTCAAACATGAGACTATTTACAGAATAGGCTGAACATTTGAGTTTAGATAAAGCTGAACAATTTTACATGTATAGGAAGTGTTATAGGCTAGCTTTCCTGTGGCTTTTAGCTAGACATCAGGCACTAATGATTTGATTAGCTCTGTACAAAGAATCACACACCATCCAAAACCTCTTGGCTGCTGGTTAGTTCCAAATTGTTTGAGAAAGCGCCTACTTTGAGCAACAGTATGGTGGGGGCCTTGCTATCCCCATGTCACCCTCCTGGTGCCTCACTGCAGAAGGGATAGAAGCTAAGCTGTTGCACTAAGTCAGAAGGTACTGATTAAAAGAGGATGGAATTAACAGTATATAGAAAAGACATAATATACTGGTAGAAAGTCATACCTCCTCAAGGTTTCACTGAAATCATTCATGTTAGGGAAACACTGTTCTCTCCCCTGCTATGCAAAGCTGACGGGAATTCCCTACAAAGAGTCCTTGAGAAATAAATTAAGTTCCAAGACTAAGTTAGGGAACTGTTGTACATTCAGAGTGCATTATGCCTCATGAACCTTGGCTGGGTGTTTCTGGTACAGCACTCGTGCCTTAAGCACCATGACAGCTCAGGCTTTGGGGCCACAGTCACTGGGCGAGTTGCAGGGAAGGTCTGAGAGCCATGGCTGCACACACAGATATGGTGTTTTGTGCACAATGCAAGCCTGATTTCCCCCTTAGCCATACAAATTAAGACAATATTTATCACCATACAGTTTGATATTACTTCCAATAAGTACAATATTTATTAAACATTTCTTCAGTTTTGTTACATATTGTGCAACAAATTACAATATTCTGCAGCCACAAATTATATGCAGAGTATGAAGAAACTATTAATCAGATAGTGTGATCTCTCCATTTATAATTCTACAAGAAGGAACTAGCAAATCAGATCTTACATATATCTTACTAAATTTTATGCATGGAAAGTGACAGACACTGTTGTGCTGTTTGATACAAAATGGCTAAACTTCATCTTCAGAAGACTAAACCTGACATCTAAACATGCCAATAGAAACATCAAAACAAAAATACATCCTAACCAACCACAGGAAACAGTCTGGTATCAGGAAAAGCAACAAGGATTACACGTTTATAAACCAGCACACAAAGGTTTAAAACAGTTCTGAAAATGAAGTTAGCTGTCTTGAGTCAAGGGAATAAAAAAAGTCAGTATTGACCATTTACAATCTCTGACCTTTGTGGAGACGGTAAGAATCTGTTGTAGTGCAGCTACATACAGTACAATTCAGGCAATTTTTTTTTTTCACTTGGGTTCAGATTGCAAATTCATTGTTGTGAGACAAAAGGGGGGAGGCAAGTTTTAGCAGCAACCTCCACTAGACTGCTTGACTGGAGTGCTCTGAATTTTAACATTGGACTTCTCTGCACCACCAGCTGTCGCTCCCGGGCCCATTCGTTTTTTAATCTCGGCAGCCATGGTCATGAAAGACTGTTCTACATTTGTGGCATTCTTTGCACTGGTTTCCAAAAACGGAATTCCAAGAGAATCTGCAAATTCCTGCAAATTGAGAAACAGTGAACAGTAAGCTCATACGCAGGTTCATACCTCACCTCATTTCCTGGAGCACCACTGGATAACTCACAAGTTCCTGGATCCCACCCCACACCCCATGTCCAGTCTAAGGATGAGTTGCAGGGTAGGAGGTCATTAAACTGCCCCCATTCGTGGCACCAGGACACCTCTGTGCATGACAAACCAGAGCAGGGGCTCAGCCAAGCAAGCCCACGAGTCCCGACGTACCTTTGCTGTTGTATAGTCTACTACTTTCTTTGTGGTCAGATCACACTTGTTCCCCACCAACAACTTGTTGACGTTTTCACTGGCATAACGGTCTATCTCCTGCAGCCACTGCTTGACATTATTGAAAGACTCCTACGAGATAAGAGAACTGTAAGCAAGGCCCTTGATGGAGGGGAAAGTTCAGCACTATCCCTTTGGTCATGACCAGCAAAGAGTATGAGGCACTGCACTTATCCATGGATCCATATGATAGAGTCACAACCATGGGAGAGGACTCTCCAATCTGCCCAACTCCCCTGATGGCCCTGGGACAGGCTGGTCACCACAGGGGCCATCCAGCTCCTGTTCCCAGCCCTACACAGCTCTTCCTGCACTCTTCCCTGCTCCATATATTGAATATTCTACATCTTCTACCATCTGGGGCTCTTCTTCCTCCTCTTGTAGCAGAGATAAGAGATGTGGCACACAGCTGAAACCGGATGCATCCCACATATTTACTAAGCATCAGGTGTTAGATGCAAGCTACCTTGTTGCAGATATGCTGCTGGAACAATCTCTGACTCCAGAAATGCTGGACTGATACTCCAGTTAGTGACTGAACACAAGTGTTCTTTTTCTATTAATTCAGGAAACCCTATACTTCCCAAGTGCCTTTCAAACAACTGCACCAGTTCTTCAGAGATCCTTTCAGAGAAAACACTGGCTCAGTTGTATCTTGCACGCAGGCTGGCAATTTTCTGTTCCAAATGCCAGTCTCTACTGCAGACCACAGTTCAAGTACATTCAGAAATCTTTCAACAATTTCCATCAGTAACTCAGATTTCCTGCCACCAAAGGCAAGGTGAGAGGTACTCACACAGGACAATTAGTTACCTGTTCACCAAGTTTTAGGTTAAGCCTAAGATACAATTGCTTAGGAGCCACAAATCCCACTGCTCTCTTTATTTCTGTGTTTTATTTCTGCCAAACCAGAGGCAAACGCATATATTTAGCTTGATAAGCCTTAACACAGCCTGTAGAACTCTGTCACTCTCTCCCTTACGAGGTGCCCAGCTGTTAAATTCCCCATTTACTCATCAGCCTGGAGAAACTGTGCAGGCCCAGGTTTAACACATACCTGATCTGTAACATCATACACAACTATGATGCCATGAGCTCCTCTATAGTAACTGGAAGTGATAGTCCGGAACCGCTCCTGTCCCGCCGTGTCCCACTGCAAGACAAGTGACAGGGTCAGCTCCTGCAGCGTGGCTCAGCAGTGCTCACACCAGCTTCCAGAAACAGCTCAGCAGAGCAGCCATCCCACTGCAACCACAGCCGGGGCTCTGGAGCTGTACACACCAAACAGGATTCGAGGAGATCACACATTTTAACTGAGAATTACACTCTGTACGTACTTTTCTAAAGTGCTCATTTGTTTGGTTTCAGCCAAGTGTAGTCAAGAGATCTCTCTGGGGAAAACATTAAGCAGCTTTGACCCATGAAGAAGCCATGGTTCAATGGTTAGAAGAGCAAACACACGCCAGGACTTGAAAACCTGCTAGGAATAAGGTCAGAGAGCTGCAGGTCTCTAACATGACCACTCCCTTCAACGATCTTGGCACACAGGCTTCAGCAAAGGTATTTAAAGGCAACAACTCCAACCAAATTTGATTCCCTTCTGCTGGGAGAGTTAAGAAAGGACATAAGGCACTTGACTTCTTCTCCCACCCAGGACGGGAGCAGGACTCACCCAAACATTTCTCTCCCTGAAGCTGTGTCAAGAATAGCACTGGCTGTGTATTAAAAACAGACTTCACAGACAGACTTCAGCAGTAATAGCACTCCTAGTAGGCTGCTCTGTACTCAGGACAGTTACATTAGAGACTGGAAGCTCAAGCTTCTGGCTGTGAGCTGGACTCTGCTCCACAACACTGAATCCCTGAGTCATTGCCTTCAAGTCCTGAGAGCCTCAGCTTGAGCTGGAAGCAGTGGCTGACAAGGATTGTCTGACCTTGCACAGATATTAGATTTCATCACACCAGTCACCCTTCTAGCGTGCTTCAAGATTAAAGAATTGCCAAGTCTCTTCCCCTGTTTATTCCAAGTGAAAGGCCAAAAGCATAACCAGAAAACACCACCCAGTTCTGAGGAAGCCAGGCCAGTTACAAGCCTTTGTGTCAGTTTTTTCATTCAGGTCAACAAAAGCAGTTTCCAGCACTTAAGGCAGTGCAGTAGCCTGGTAGTAACAGCTGCTGTGGAATTCAGGCATCTTGGACAACTGTGTGGTATTCCTGCACTTACACAAATCCTGGCAAAATACTGCAGAACTACACCAGTTTTGATATGGGAGCACTTCAGCACAGAATCTCCTCTTCCAGGCCTTGATAATGAGCACCCTTCTTTAGGGACAGGTAAGTCTTGGAAAAAACTGCCTCACCTCTTGTAACAGGGAAAATACCCCTTGTATTTCAAAGTTTTTAAAGTACAAAATGACCACCAGTAGCTGTGGATATAACTCGTGCTCCAAGAGACTGAAGCACACAGGAGTTGAGAAATACTACTTACTATCTGAAGCTTGATTGTTTTCCCATCTAGTTCTATAGTTCTGATTTTGAAGTCCACACCAATCGTGCTGATGTAACTTTCTGTGTATGTGTCATCCTAGGAGAGAGAGTGAACATAAGTCAAGGCAGCTGCACCTCCTTCATTATGCACCAGTCAGACAAAGGTACTTAATTTCCTTGTAAAACCAGCCTGATCTCTCATGGCAAAGTCCAGGAGGTGGCCAATCATTTCCACCAAGTATTTACTTCTCAAAAATTCTGCAGCTTTTAAAAGCACCAATCAGAACCAGTCAAAAAAAGCCTCTTTTCTGGAAATCCTATAGTGTCAAGTCCCTGTGAACTGCAGTGTAAAAAACAGTCTTTGCTCGTGGTGGCAGACTGAAGGGCTACTTAGAATAGCCACTCAAGTTATTGAAACACATCACATTTTTATTTTCCTTTGATGGCTTTTGATCTGTGTTACACAGCAGCTACCCAGAACAAGTCAGAGGCTGTCTCAGTCCCACCTGAGTGTCAGATGCTCTGCTGCTGCAGCTGGTTGCTAAGGCAGGTTAGAGTTACAGCCCGGTGCTCATGCTGAGGCCTCTGCTCTGCAGCCCGTGTGGATACAGGAGGGAAGGCACTGCCTCAGCAGCTTGCAGGGACCTGACTGCAGTCTCCAACAGGCCTCAAGCACACACAAACTGCTGGGTCAGTCTTTGCTACCTTCTAGTGACTGCCAGCTTGTCAGCATGAAGGAGGTTTCTACTCCTAAAGTTGACAAAGGGTACAACTTCACATACAATGTGCCACAAAAGGCTTTATGCAACCAGTAGGTATCACAAAAAGCAAGGGATTCCTCTTGGCTGTGAATGGAAGACATCTTAGGTAATACATCCAAGGAAGAATAAAGTATTAAGCCTTTCAGAATGACATGACATTTGTTTCCTTAGCATTTCAATACTCCAAAGGGTATGTCTGAAAAGTCTGAAGAAGTTTAACCTACAGCAGCAAGAAAACACAGGTGTGGTATGCTGTGGTAATTCCTTATGTCAGGGTAAAACAGTTTAGTTGGAAAAACACATCTCAAAAGGAAAAGGCTACTCAGCTGCATAAACATCAGATAACAGAGCACAAACTTAAGCTAGCTATCAAAAAAGAAAAGTTGGATTATTCACATGAAGCCAAAATTAATTCAAAAGTATCTGCAAGAGAAGCAGGTTAGACCACTCTGGGAGCACTGCTCCAGCTGTGGTGTCATTTCCAACCCACTGCCTCCATCATGGGGCAGAGCAGGTGACATCCTCCTACTGTTTGTCCTGCTACCAACATCAGCCACAATGGCTTTAACTGAGGCTGTGTGTACACACCAATTATTAATTCACATTAATAATACCACGTACAACAGACTCGTTGCAGAGGTGCCCAGAGGAACTGCTCAGGCTGTGGAAACAAAGCCACTACCTTGCAGCAGTGCCACACAAGTTCCTGAGTTCATGCCCCATGTCCTGCTTCCCTCCTCTCCTCCCAGGGACATGGAAAGCTGACCTTTGGCACAGACACAGATAAGGAGTTCACTGGACTTCAGCTTTTTCTGCTAAGGGCTATCAAACCCATTTTACATTTTCTTGCTGACAGGAAAACTAGAGCCAGAACAGCTCACCAGCAATTTTAACATTCACTATAGAAAGCAGAAAGCCTTATTATTCCTAGAGTATTATTTACATTACTTCTCTGACTAAACAGCTGGTAGGTCTTTTTACTGCAGATATCAAACTTCATCTGCTTGAAATGTTCTTATCAAGTAGTAACTGATCAAGGTCTGTACTCCTCATGCCTAAGGGCACACTCCCAGAATTCCTTCCATCCTCAGCATTCTACCACTACTGTAATATGGAAGTTAAATTAAGGTACCTCATTCTCAAGTAACAGGAAAATTAGAATTAACCCTAGCTGGACATATTATTGATATTATTTCTTTCCAATTTAGTGAAACAATTACATCAGATAGAGGCAAATTTAAAAGACAGGAGGAGTTTGCAATACTACAATTATTCTTGGGTATTACCAGGCCTGTCAGACATCAGCCCTGCTACCTGAAGGGAAGCTCTTGCTAAGTACCTCTTTTACAGATTTTCCAAGCATGATCACTTACTGCAAACCTAAGTAGAAGGCAAGATTTCCCAACACCGGAGTCTCCAATCAGAAGTAGCTTGAATAAATAGTCACTGCAGAAGGAAAAAAAAAAAATTAGGTCACTTAATGAAAAACACTGTCAAAAAAGAAGTTCCTTACAGCCAGTAAATTATGACTTTTGAGATGGGTAAATTAATTCCCTGCTAGGGAAATCACCTACAAGTCCAAGCTCCTCTATTCAGTTTAGAAATTCACCATTTACTCGGTAAGGAAGTGTGAGGTAGATGCTCTGGGCACAGCATTGTTGTGTGGAACTCAGCTCCCTGGGAAGTTACTCTGAGGATACAGGAGTAGCACAGTCCTACCTCAGCCTTTGTGGTGTGGCTGAGATGGAAACCGTGCCTGCAAGTGAATGCAAGCCCCCCTGTCTGGCTGAGGAACTTGGTAACACACAGGAGGTGCTAACAGCCTGCTGCCCTCCAGGGCCATTGTCTTTGCTTCTCTGGACCCAGGGTTTGATTCCAGTGCCCAGCTTCACCAACACCAGGCAGCTGCCAAATGCAGCCATTTCTTTCCTCAGTGCAAGTTACTCATCTTTAGTTCCAGCAGAATGCAACAGCACAACTGAATACCCACCTTCCACAACAGACTATGATTGGTGACCAATACCACACCTGCCATAGGAATTAAAGCAAAGCTCAAGTCATTTCCAGAGGAGGATACATCTCTGGGGGATGTCAGGTGTGGTATTGGTAATTCTCAAGATACACTGGAAGAATTGACAAATCTTGTGCTTAATGCTGAGTCTTCCCAACATTAAAGAATAAGCACAGAGTCACTGACCAGCCTATATTTACACTTCAAAGAGTAGAGAAGATTTCACTGTTGGCAAAATATGAGGTTTTATGTTAGTCCTGAGACTAATGGGGAAATTTCATGCTAGAGAGCAATTAACAGAAAAATAACAACACACCATTACACAAGTTATTTTGCTTCCCAAGTACTACACTAACTCATTCTCAGTTGACAACTCTTCAGCCCTGTAACGGCCCAGGACAAAGACCTCTTCTCACTTAACCACAACAGCCATATTTCTATGTCTCCTTAAGCAAGGGGAGGTAAAGATTAAAGATATGTGGAGTGCCTGAAGTCCACTGTTCCATCTATTATTCCCTAGAATCGCCACTGCCGCTGGCTGGCAGGAATCCAGGCAGGAAACTGCATCCATGCCCAGCTGATAACAGCCCAGCAGATGGCCAAGGCAGCTTCTCACCACTCCTGCTCAAGTGCCTCTCACCTGCCTGGGCTGCAGAACACACCCAGCTGGAACCTCCAGTCTCTGCAGCACTCCTGCCAAGGCTAGAGACCAGTCAAAGTGCTAAATGTAGCAACTAATAACCCAATCCTTAAAAATGTACAGCTAAAAGCACTAAAGGGATGGACAAAAAAAGTCAAAGGAAACCCAGCAGTTTACAGTCACAGAATTCACCACTCCACCTGTCAAGTCAATACCACAAAGCAAGATGGCTTTAGGAGAATGACAACTAACCCCAACTGTTCAGGGGACCTAAGGTACATCACCCCACAACCCACACATCTCAGTAGCTTTGAGATGGCTGAAGCACCACTACAGACCAGAAAACTTCTCACACCCAATAACAGTTTGGTCCCCAAGAGCAGGAGAAACTCTGCATCCTGGAGAGCAAAGTAAAGTATGAGGGTTCCAGGACCTGCTCCACGGTTACACCTTGCCTTGCCCTCTTCCCCACCACTGTGCCTCAGCTTTCACTCAGCTCCTTCCAACTCCAGTAGGAACTTTGTGTTGCTCAGTTCCCTACAAACACAGAATTTTCAGCAACCCTGAAGTCAAATTATTAGAGCTTGTAGCATGTTATAATACCCTTGAGAATATTAAAACAAGCATATTAGCACTGTATTGCCTTCAGTAAAATTAATGGAAAAAAGTAACTTCTTCCTGACAGAGGTAGGGCTTCAGCTGTGGGTCTGAGATTCACTTAAAAACTTCCACTTGCTTCCAAGAGTAATCCAGGTTTCCCCAGGCCCCAAACATGAAAACTTCTCTTCCTGTGCTACTCCTTGTGCTAAGAGCAGCTCCCAGCCAAACGTCCCCATGAGATCTCTCACCCTTCAGCAGCAAACAAGAGCAGTAACAGTGGGCATGAAGAACAGATGTTGAGCTAACACAATGAGACCTCAGAAGCCTTAAGCACTGGAGCTGGTATCTTTGCTATTTAGCTGTCCCCTCACTTTGGGCTGCAGTATTTCCAGAATCACAGAGACACACAGTGGTCTCAAGCCACCTGCCTCAGCCCCACCCAAACCAGGGCCAGCACCAGGTGCACAGCTGGAAACAGCCTTCACTGAGTTAGCTCTGCCTCTGACCTTAGAAACAGGTGCTGTGTCACAAAAACCTAATTTTGGTGGCAAGACTTTCATCAGTTCGGGAATAGTGTAAGTAAGACTCTGGGAACTTAGGGTTTTAATTTTTTAGAACAATCCATATTCCAATATTGTAGTGCCTTCCTTCCCAAGTAGAGCTTTAAGTTTTAAAATATACAGCTCCCAAGACCTTTTAAAATATAGCAGGTGCCTATTTAGGGCAATAAGAACCAAATGTGCAGTTAGTTAAGAGTGTGATGCTTGACACAGCTCTTAGGGACAGCAACAAAATCAAATAAAATTTTAAAAAGCTATAAAACTTTGCAGAAGCCTATTTCTAGACTGAGCTACACCAATAGAATATTTGGGTAAAGGGGTTCAACTGTAGCAAGTTGCAACAAGCCACTCATGTTATTTGGTATTTACTCCTGAAGAGCCACACAAACACTCCTGAAGCCACTGAATTTTGCTCTTTAAATCTGGAAGCTTAAAACTCATCAGCTCCTCTGGTTTAGGGAGCCTTCAAAGAGCTGGCTGAGCTCTGCAGCACAGCCCTCTCCACGCTCCTTGGGAGACAGTGGGAATTCAGGGTAATCATTCAATTATTTCTCACCATTTACATAAGCCAGTCACCCTTGGGTCGTTTACAAGAGCACACTGGAAGAGCATGTGCAGCAAGGCAGGTGGGTATGGTGAGTAAGAGTGAGGCTTTCAAATCCTCCCCATAACTTCCTCTTGCCAGAGAGATAAAGGACAAAGATGTTAAATGTAACTGCCTCTTGCCAAAAAAAAAAAAAAAAAAAAAAAAAAAAAAAAAGGCACCTCCAAATCAAGCTGAGGACAGATCTGGCCAAAGCTGTGTGGAACAAGGGACCTGTGGGCCTCTAAGATAGGGCTGTTTATCTAATTTGTATAAGGAGGCATGTGGGGATTTTTTAAATGCCAGGAAGGTTTTATGCCAAAACAGACAAGGCTAGGTAGTCACTTGTGTGCAACAAGAACTGCTGGAATTGGCTTCAATCACTGATGGCAGCTGCAGGTTCACTGTAAACAGGTACTCACAGCAGCCTCGAGCCCCACTCCTTGTGCTACCACCTCAGACATGTTGAAGAGGTGCACGACTGTCACTCTGATCACACTCTGTCTGTGCAAGCAAACAGAATCCAGCAGACACGATGCCACTTGGCATGGCAGATTGCTGGTTAGAAAGGTTAGAACACAAACACTTTCAGATTATTCCAGCAACCTAGGAGCTGTCACTCAATTGTCACCTACTAACCACCATCAGCCAAGACTGAAACCCGCCTCTCTGGTATTCCCAAGCACTTCTGCAGAATGCTGGAAGATCCCCCCAAGATTCGCTCCAAAACCCACTGAGCTTCCTCATCTGTGCTGGAAGGTACCTAGAACAAGGCCCAGGCAGACCCAGATCTGATGGAGATTAACTCCTGATCCCACCTGGCTGCTCTGCCCAGGCACCCCCAGCGTGTTTGTGCTCCATGCAAGCGGCCCAAGGGCAGGAAATGCCAAACCTGACATGATCTAGTCACAACAGAGTCAATATTGACATTCTGCTCACTCAAACACCGGCAGGGAGGGAGGGACACAGGGAACACATCCCAGCGCTGGGTGGGCAGATGTTTTCAGAATTCAGCTTCCAAACACTAATTCTAGAATCACATCCACCCCTCTTCAGCTCCTTCGCTCAATCTAAAAACTAACAGTCCACTGGGCTGAAGCTCCAAGGAGGCTCTCGGAAGCACAACTCCCCTTCAAACCTTTGCACGAGCAGATCTAACCCTCTGGCTTTATCAGGAAAGCTGAAGGAAGTCAGCCTTTAGTTAGGAATTTTAACTAGCTATGCCACTGACTTCTGATTGAGCTCTGGCCCAGGAGAGAGGATTTGGGGCTGCAGCCTGATCTGAGGCTGTGATAGGGAAGTGAGAATGTCTTACATTATAGGCAAGGCACTTCCGAGAGGTAAATGGACGTATCTCTTCACAGGGAACAGAAGCAGCAATGTCATAATCCCTTAAATCTTATTCCTGTTTTAACAGGGATCCAAGTACACACACCACACTGACAGGTATTTTCGGTCCCTCTCACCACACCCTTTCCATCTCCTCCCCTCATCCTGCTGACACCACCCTCTCAGGAAGTGGCAATTTAACACTTCGAGTTAACGTCCAACTCCAGCTTCTCCTCTTTGTTTCACTTTCAAGAACTCAGCCGTGCTCACCACCAGGACCAAGAACGAGTCTCTCTGAAAACACTGACCTCAGCACTCAGTACCTCGCTGCAGGGAACCACCCTCTGCATCAGTCTAGAGGCTCATGGACTGCGAGAAAGGCAAAAAAAAAAAATCTATGGAAAGAGCCCCCTCCAACTCATTTCTCTCAGTGGCCTAACACTCTGCAGGCAGCTTTCCCACTACAGAACTCAACAGTATGCAAGATAAATTAACTCTTGAGAGCCATTAGGACCATGAGGCACCAGCAGTTTGTTGGGTTTTCATCCACTTCCCACCCCCAGTTACTGTTTTGATGTCTTCCAAAGCTACAGGAGCAAGCTTGTGATTGCCAAGATGTAACTCGAGTTCCTGGCTGTACCTCCTGGGTGTCACCAGCTCCCTCACTAGCCGATGACTACTTGTTTGCTCCTCAGGTGATTTTCATGGACTCAGAGTGCCTGCAACCAACCCCACTGACGTAAGCTGAGAGCACAGGAGCCAAGGCCACACGAATCAGGAGCCTCAGCTGAGAGGACAAAATTATGGGTGCCTTCCAAGAGCAGCGTCCATGGATATCCAGAGCAGCAACGTCACACCACACATGGGTTTTAGTACCAGAGCCACTCCAGTGGCATCGGATGTGACAGTGGCTTCACCACCCCAAACTGGGGTGCCAGCAAAGCTAGCATCAGTGAAAGGATCCTAAACACAGTGGAAAGATCCTAAACACACCCTACAAGGCTGAAGAGTTGGAAACACAGCAGCTGATTTTTTTAACTTTCTAAATTAAGCTTCAGCCCTTCCTCTAACTCACACAAGAAAGTCTGGAACAAAATAAAGTTTATTGTTCCCGACAGCCTGGTGGCCAGGACATAGCTCCCCGAGTTTCCAGAACAGAGACACCCCCTGGGAACAGAGCTCAGACAGCCCAACTCCCGAGCAGGCCAACTAAAGGAAAAGGCCACACTCACACAACGACCCTCCCAAAAACCCCTCGTGTCATCACCAGGCTTTCTCAGCAAGCGCTATTTCAGCTGGAAACAACCCCAAGAGCGTTCTATTATAGAGTCACAGCGTTGCAAAATCTACATAGGCTCTTGCAGTGTTTTGCAAGAGCCATGTGACACACACATGACTTGCAGCTAAAGCGAAGGGTGGACCCCTGGCTACGGAGCCGCCGCCGGCGGGGGGATCGGCTTTCACAGGGCGCCGGTGTCCCCCCGGTCACTTGTTGGAGTCCAGGCCCCGCTGTGCCTTCCCGAGGCTCGGGAAAATCGCCGCGGCTGCGCCCCGCGGCGGTGCCGGGGCGGCGGATGCCGGTTCCCCGCAGGGCCCCCGTTCCCCCCCCGGCGCCGCCAGACCCACCCCCGGGCGGCCGCGCTGCCTCCCGCCCCCCACCCTCCTCCTCCCCCGCCGCCGCTCGGGCCCGGGCGCGGCTCCGCGGGGACCGGGGGGAGGGGGGGCTCGGGTCCTTGGACTCGCGGGCCCAGCGCGGTCCCCCCCGCGCCCCGCGGCGCCCCCAGCGCGGCCCCGGGGCCGCCCCGTCCCGCACTCACTATTCGGGGTTCATGCTGGACATGTCCGTGGGGCCCGCGGCCCGAGGGACGGCGAGCGCGCTGTGAGGGGGCGGTGCGGCGGCACCTCCCGCCGCCGAGGCAGGCGCTCCGCGGTGCGCTGGTCCGAGGGAGCCGCGATCGCCCGGCGCTCGGCTCGGCCCGTCCGCCCGCGCCCGCTCCGCGGCCTCCGCGCTGCGCCTCAGCCCAAAATGGCCGCCGGAGCCCGACCAGGAAACGGGGCGGCCGCTTGCCGAGCAGCGCTTACATGGCCGGGGGACGGCCGAGGGGCGCGACGGGAAACCGAGTCCGCGCCGCCGCCTCCTCCCGGCCGCGCCCCCTCCTGTGGACTCGCTCTCCCGGCAGCCACAACAGCGGCGGCAGCGCATGCGCGATAGCCGGCCTTTCTTTCCTCGGCCCCGTCGGCTCGGAGCGGCGGCCGACGTCGCTGATTGGCCGGGAGGCACCAGCCGGGGGTGACGTCAGCGGGCAGACGTGGCAGCTCGGGCGAGTCAGCGCGCGGGCGGGGCGGGGGCGGGGTCTCGGCGCGCGAGGCGGGGCCGGGATGGGGCCGGGCTGGGCCGCGCCCGGGCTCCGTACCCGGCTCCATCCCGGGCTCCGTACCCGGCTCCATCCCGGGCTCCATCTCCGGGCTCCATCCCCGGCCTCCATCCCCGGGTTTCATCCCGGACTCCATCCCTGCTCCATCCCCGGGTCCCATCCCGGACTCCGTCCCCGGCTCCATCCCGGGCTCCATCTCGGGCTCCGTCCCCGGCTCCATCCCCGGCTCCATCCCCGCCTCCATCCCCCGCCTCCATCCCCGGCTCCACCGCTGTCCCAGTCCCTCCTCCCATCCCTCCTCCCGTCCCTTCCTCCATCTCTGCCGGCAGCCCTGGGTCGGTCCCGGCAGGGCGTTCTCTCTCCCGACGGTTCCTTTTGCGGGCTGCCGGTGCCTCCGCCGGGCCGCGCTGTGCCGGGGCTGCGGGGGCCGGGGGAGGCGGCCCGGAGGGCACAGCGTGCGGAACAAGGCTGCTGGCAATGCGGGCAGGCCTGCGGCTGCGGGGAGGCGGTCAGGACAGGGAGAGCCCGCTCCGGAGCCCCGCCAGCCGCTCCCCTCCGCGGGCATCCATGGAGGGAGGCTCTGCACTCTGAGGCTTTCCCACTTTGAACGTGGGAAGCGCATCTGGAGCAGCCCAGGGCATCTTTAGCTCCTCTAAGGCCTGTGTTCTTCACCTGAATTTATAAGTCACTGTCCCTTTTTGCATCTTTTATCCAAAAAAATCTGCCATTGCATCTATTATCAAAACTTCTTTACAAGCATTAATCATATTTCACTACATTCTTTAGGCACAGTAAATATTTCTACGCTCAAGTGACTGCTGGGGAGTGGGCATGGAGAGACTGCCACACACCTGGGATCTCTGAGCAAGCAATCTGTTAAAGCTGGAGGATTTCACAGTATGGGAAACTGGTACCTGGTCAACCACTTTTAACAGTCTTGCCAAATGTTGAATTGTATTGCTGACACTTCAGTTGTTGATGTTCTCAGGTTTGTTGCTAGCAAAGCCCTGGCCTTTTCAACAGCACCAGAGAGAGCACAAGCACAGAACAGTACACATCATTCCAGACACACACAGGGCGCTGCTAAACCTTACAACAGCTCCTTGTAATCAGCTCGGGAATTTAAATCCCACCACTAATACACATTACCCGAGGTTCTTCCATTACAAAGGGCACTGTATAATACACGACCAAAGTTTATCTTCCAACCAGCTCAAAGGACAGGGGGGACAACCTGCACATGGACTGTGAGATCACTGAAACACCTGTGCAGGGGTGTGTGTGCAGGACTTGGGCTACAAGCTGGGAGGTGTTGCTGCAGACATCTAGGTGTTAAATAATAACTGGAATAACCCACAGGAATGGGTGTCTTTCACTTGGACAGCACCAGACTAGAGCTGAAGCCCCAGAGGAACTGAAATTGTGCTCTAGCCCCTTTTTCTCCCCACAATGAGATGAAGAAAAGCCACTCAGGCTGCACACATCTTCGAGGTTTTGGTTAGGTTCAGTTCCTTACACGAAGTCAGCTGAGTGTGGTGGCTGCAATAGGAAACACTGAGCGCTGCTTGCACAGGGTTTGGGTTTCCTCTCTCTCTGCTCTGCTGGCTGGGTAATGCAATCTGCAGCTGAATCTACCACATAACTTGCTGTATGTTCTGTTGCTTCTGTGGGGGTCATTGCTGAAGTTTCCACTTCCCTTTCTCCATTACTTTGTGTATCTGTGAAACAATGCCCGTTTTGTTTGATGTTTGCCATCAGAAATCCAGCGAGCCCTTTGAAATGTGCTCTCCTCTCTGGTACAGTAGTTCTCTTTAGGCACTCCATGGAAGGTGGCCAGATGTGCAGGAATACCCCAGATGACAAACTTCATTTAGCAGACAGCAATTCATTTTCTGCTCAATACAGGAAAAGTGGTTTCACAGGGACATTTTAAACATTTGAGCTTTAACTTTTCTCTGCCCCCATGAAACAAAAAGCTCCAACCACCCCAATTTCTTACTCTGTTGTGAGGAATAATGCTCACAAGCCACAATAAATAGGACTTTGCCACGTATGGTGCTGCTAAATGTACCCAGCCAAATCAGAGAAGACACAGGGACAAACCAACATCAGCACCAGCTAGCTATGAAATTCCAAATTAGATTTATTTCTGAAGTAGGGCACAGCTTAATAAGAGTGTGGGAAGCTGTTTCATTTCAGAGAAATAACAGCTTCCATGTCTAAAAGTGTATTTAATCCGTGTGACTGCCCGGGCAGCGTGGCAGCCATAGCAGCCCATGGCTGCAGGGTGTAAGGGCAGAGGGAACAAGTGGGGACGTGAATCCCCTCCAGCTCTGCAGGAGGTGCAGGGGGGGCTTTCTGCTTCCCATGTGGCAGGCTGAGGTCACCTGGTGCTGTGGTGTCACCGTCCGCAGCCCAGTGTCTGCACGTGTACCCGTCTGACTGGATGAGCAGGCTCAGGACCCCTGCCTGGTTTCTGTCTGGGATCACAGCCATGATTTATACTCCTCTGCCACATTCTGGCCTGTCCCTCCTCCTGCCTTCAGGGGTTATTTGTGCTTTGTCCTGAACACTGGGAGGTCAGAGGGGCCTCATTTGTTTTCCTGCTAGCAGGATCCAATGCAGGGAACTGTATCAGATGCCAGTTTGGGGGACATTCTTCATGTACCTTCAAGGCTGGATTCTGCCTGTGAAAAGAGAGGTTTATTTCATCCTGTTGGTAAAATCAGCTGCAGAATTTCCTTTGGCTTGGCTGCAGTGCTCTACCAGAGCAGCCAAGGAAAGCCATGAGCACAGACTGGCTCCACCTGTACCCAAATTCCTCAGTCCTGTCCACCCTGGGGCAGCATCCTGACCCACTAACTGGTGTTTCTGAGGTTGAGCTCTGCTGGTTCCTGGTTCCACTGAGGTGATCTGCCCTCCCCTGCTCCCATCTCTCTCCTCCCCAGGCCACAAAAGGCCTGTGCCAGAGAGCTCTGAGGAATGAGGGGATAAGTGGACAGAGGATGGGAGGGAGAGAGAAAGCAAGCTTTGATGGCCGCTGTAAGGGGGGAAAGGAAGGAGGAAAAAGAGCACAGATGATGGAGGAGAAATGCTACAGCTGCACGAGCACAGGTTTTGCAGTACAGAGCCCCAGCTCCCCCCGTGCCAGGGGGCTGGCAGTGACACTGGGATGGCACCACCTGCAGAGAGCAGCAACCTGCACAGGATCCATTCTGCCTTTCTTTTCTGCCCTTACTTTTTAGAAAATCGTCCATATTTTTAAGGTATATAACCACACCACTCAGTCACAGAGCAAAGGGAGGTTTCAGGTGTGCTCTCTGGCACCCTACCACAATTTTACCCTGGAAATGTCTTTCTTTCCCCTGCATAACAGTTCTTGAACCAAAGGTAGGAGGAATTGACCCAGAACTGCCTCCCCATAAAGCTGTCATGTTAGCACAGCAGTGCTCAGAAATCATGTGCCCCCTGCTAGGTCCTTTTCCCTGGACTATGTATAAAATCAGGAAAAAAAGTAACCCAGGTATTTATTTGCCCTCCTGCCTTTCCCTGCATTTCCCCTGCCCCCTCTCGGTGTCTGGTCTGTGGAGTGGGAAGCAGCCTCAGGTGAAGGTCAGGCACCAGGAGCACACAACATTGCAGCTGGCTGTTTGGGTGCTGGCAGTGCTGGGGAGCAAACACTGATTGCAGCTTATCAACAGCAGCGTCTCTCTCAGTCCTCCCATGTGCATAATTTTCCGCAGGACCTGTCAGCTGCCAGTGGTTTTTAGAGAATAGAACCAGGCCATGTCAGATGTGCTGGCAGCACACCTAAAATGGTGCCAACAAATCCCTCCTAATAATTCTTGATTTAGGAACTAGAGGAAAAGGGAGAAGTTGCTGATGGACCTGTGGTACCCCTGGGAGGGAAAGTACAAATGTACCCATACTCAGATGAAGTAAGATGTCTGGAAAACATTCATGGACAGGAAAATGGTATTCTGGAACAGTTTAACAGAGCTGGTCCACTATCACACATTGCTTTAAGGGAATTCAGTGGTTTATGAGTCACCAGGAACCAGCTCATGTCCAGCTCTACCTCTCTGGCTGGACATCTGGCCTGTGCTTTCATCTCCTACAGCGAGGGGAACGGAGCCCAAGGTTTCACACTGGTCCCAGCCACAGGCAGCAGACAAGAGGTACTGGCAGGGTGGAGTGTCAAGAGCACTTGGATGTGAAGTGATAGCAGTGTAGCCTCACATTTCACTTCACAGAGAAAAGCAAGGCACATCTTCCCAAGAATATATCTGAAATTCACGTTCTCTGAACCTCAGAGAAAAGAAAAACAATTCTTATCATTTGCTGTGCCTGTGTTTGTGCAAAAGTAAAATGCAAAATGGAGATTGTTTACCCAAAATCATGGTGTTTTTTTTCCTTGGCCTGTCAGGGCCAAGTGTGTGTGTGCAGACTGTCAGTGGACAGTCACAAAATGAGTACTGTTGTGTGCTTAGCAAATTCAGTTTTAAATGTATAAAATAATATAGTATAAGAAATAATTAATTAACCTTCTGATATCAATAGAGTCCTCCTCATCATTCCTACTTTGTTGGAGTCCTCTCAGCACAGTTATACAGCAGGATGCTCTGGGAGCAGATATCCAACTGTGGTGAGAAAATCTCATTAGGCAAACTCCTAGAAGGAGATCTAGCACCTTGTTCTGGTTCCTTTCTTCAAGCCTAGTTTGCTTCAGTATTGCTGTGAGCACATTTGTGTTTTTAGGGCAACTGTCAGCTAAATTTGAAGTAGAAAATTATGTTCAGCAGGACATGAAACACTGTAATAAGCAGGTTACCTATTAACTTTGATATCTTTCTGTTTTACTTCACACTGTTGCCACAGTTCAGATCTTGATTTCACAATATTTTGCAAAACTGACAAAACTACATTTTCACTGTATGAGTAGCCATGGAGGAAGTAGAGGGGTTTGGGAGCTGGAGTTTCTGGGACACAAGCCTCTGGAAGCAGAGTAAAATTGCCAGCTTAGGACAGCAACTGAACAGATTTGCTAAAATAATGAAAAAAAGAAGGTTGGAAGGGACTCCAGGAGATGCTCTACTCAAGTTCCTCTGCTTCAGCTGCATCTATTTGAATCTCAATAGCGATATTCTTGAAAATGTCCAGATATGACAATTCCACTGTTCCCACAGGCCATTTATGGCAGCACCCACAAGAAAGGTAAAAAAAGCTCACTGCTAAAATGATTCCAAGGATAAATTAAGCAACTTAGGCTTTTACTTAATGCTGCTGGTAAATTCAGGACACTTTACTTCATCTGTTACATCCTGGGCATCTTTTCAATCATAATCTTCAGTGCCCCAAGCAATAAAGAAGACACAGCTCGAGCTACTGTGCTGAGTTCCTGTGGCTTTGTGCCAGCTGAGGATCTGGCCTGTTTGTTTTTATAATGACAGCTCAGACTCTGGACCGCAACTCTGCAACAGGAGGTTGGGCTTTGAGGGTGCTGTCTCCCGATGTCCTGCTGGCAGCACTCATCTCCTTCCAGGAAATGAACCCTCTGTTCCTGCTGCAGACCTTGGTTCACCTCCCCACAGACATGGGGCAGAGTCCTGCCTGGAAGCACACAGAAACACAAGGTTTGCAGAAGTGGGGGTCAGAGTACTCCCTGCAGGTACTGCCCAGGGCTGTCTTCTCCCTCTGACTCACGGATTTTGCAACACAGGGAGATAGCAGGGCAGTGCTCCCTGGAATTTGGCTGCTCTGCTCTTTGCCTAGGTATCTGTTTGTTCAGGAGTTCCTTCCATCAGCCAATTACCATCCAAATGCCCTGGCATGTCCTCACCCAGCTGGGCTGGCCTCTCCCTGCCTGGCACCGGATGTTATTGAACACTGGCATTGATTCATACTGAAGGTTGTTTCCTTGGGTCTTGTAGGTGCCTTTGACACCAGAGTTCTGGAAGGCTCTTTCACCCTGGCAAGCTGAAAAGCTTGTATGTTCTTACACGTGTGCATGGCATCCAGAACAGGCAAAAGGATACATTTCCAATGAAAAGCAGCAAATTAAAGCAATGGCTGTGCTTTCTTTCAGCCTTCATTGTGCTGTCACGCCCCTTTTCTTCCCTATCAGCTTTTGTGCCACCAGGTTCTCTTCTGACCTTTTCTTCTTTCAGAAACTTTCTTCTCAGTTTTTCTTTGCTCATGGTACTCCTCTGTTCGCTCATCCTTTTACACACCTGCCTTGCACAGCATCTTCAATACTTTCTGTATTGCATGCTTACAGGGACCTGCAATATGCAATTCAACAACAGAATGCCTCCCTTTTCTCATGGCCTGACATTGACAATATAATTTCACACTTTCCATGATCTAAACTTTGAATCTCTTTATGCTTTTTTTGTCTTTCTTGGCCCTTGGCATGCTGTTCTCATCCCTTGGAGTCTCTGTCTAACTTGGTTTGGGGCATTTATGAGCAGGCTTGTGACACTGCTTGCACATGCATGTACAATTTAGTGTCAGGAGAGAGAGTCTCAGACCTCTGTAATGACATTTGGGTCTGCAATTATATTATTAGACGTTTTCTGGAATTATCTGTCTCCATGGTGGCTACAAATGCAGGAAGGAGGAGCCACCTCCCACACTACCCAGGAACAAATGCATATCTTCAGGAGGAAAGGATAAGCAACTTTGCCAAGCTCCACAGGCACTTTCCTCTCCCCACAGGGTTAGTCTGGAGTCCTGCCAAGGCAATGGTTAGACACAGGGTTTGGGAAATACTGTTACAGCTCAGAGATGCAGCACTAACCAGACACTCAAGACTCAGAACATACTGTTCAGGGCTTGGGCCTCCACAGCCTTGCAAGCAAAGAAAACTCTCAAACCTTTCTGAAAACTCTCAAAATTCTTTCTTACAACTGTGTTTTTCTTGTTCATACTTTTTCTTTTCAGTTTGATATATTTCATACCTAAAAATGGCAACAGAGAAAAAAAAAGCAGCCAACAAGGCCAATTGGTCTACCCAAAGTTCTGAATGAAACCTCTATTTGATATTGTACCTTTCTGTAAACAGGTACATTTTAGCTCAAGGGTTTTACTTGGTTAAGTATTATGGGATTTGGGGATATTTGAAAATAAGCTTACATAATTGGTTTATCCTATCAGTAATGTTGATAACTGCATACCTTCGTTGGCTGGCAGACTAAACTTTGAGTTGTCATACACTAAATTAAACTAACAATCAACCGAAAGCCAGATGAGATTAATCTTTATTATTGTTATTCAGCATGAATACTTAAATGTAACAAGAGCTAAAGGTAAAAAGCTCACCCTCTGCTTTGATTAAGACCTTCAAATGCCTTTGTCTTTACCCTAACACAGGCCAGACAGAAAACTAAGTGAGGGCACTGCTCTCTAAGTGACAACCTTTATTTAAAATCCTTCTGATGTCTGTTCAAGATTAGGCATCATCCCTAGTATTTCAAACAGAAGCTCAGCATTTTTTATCACATGAGGTTACACTGCTACAGTCCTGTGAGGAGCATGGGACAGATAGTCTAATAAGTCTTTGAAGAAGCAAACAACTGTCTTTGAACGCTGAAATAATGTGATTTTTGACAGCAGATTTTGAGAAAAATAAAAAGGGGCTTCATTCTGCTTAGAACATTAATCGGTGAATTCAAGAGGTAAAACTCTTCATAGTAGTAAAGCCAATATGAAAATCAAGCATTCAGTGGGTTCACAAATGGTAAGGAACTCAGCCTCTGCTTTACTGAGACAGGTACCCCTCTAAACTTCAACAAAAGGAAACATGTCCTATTTTACACGGCCTGACACTTACAAATTTTGGAGACCCAACTGTGAGTAAAAATGAGTATCTTTATCTGGATAGCACAAAGCCAAGATTAGGAAATTACACTCAAGATTCAGAAAAGTGTAGAAAATTTCCCATGCAATTCAAAGTTTTAATGATTTGTTGAATTTGTTTCCCTTCTCCCAATTTCTTCTTCTCTTCTTCCACTTTTTCTACTCTTCTTCTTCATTTTGCTATTAAAATTTATTATTTTATGATTGCACTGTGCCTGTACTGACTTGGTAAACCTACCCCTACTATTTAGACATGCCCAGCCTAAATAAAGCAAGAAACTCTTAAATTCCATAGAGATGTTTCATTTTCAAGCTGAGAGGCAGCAACATTTAATTACTAGCAGGCTAATCCTGCAATCATCACTCACCACAACCACTCAACACATGGAAGGGTGCTAAATTGATTCTAAATAGTACTGTGTAATGACTGACAAACATAAAAAACAAACAAACAAGAAAGCAAAGCTGTTCAGATAAAGGATACGTTCTGAAACGTGGTGGAAAAGCATCAATTAAGACTAAAATATCCACAATGGCAGGTAATTTAGATCTAGGTTGATTTCCAGGTATACCAGAATGTTTCTCCCAAATCTCATAGGCTGCTTACCACACCTGTTAGTCACCTATGGATTTTTTTGTATGAGGTATTCTTCCATGTCTGGGAGGGTAGCTGCACTAATTAATCAATAAGAGCCTTTTCATGAGACCAGCCACAGACTGGATTGGCACTGATGAAGCAGCTCTCCAGTTTCTTCCTGAAAGCAAGCAAAAGAGAGAGAACACATATAATTTCAGGAGCTATAAATTCAACATTAGCTATTTACATTCCATTTGCTATTGCAAAAAATAACTACAAATAATATTATTTGAGATAAGGTATTGAAATTATTTGATCCTTTTACCTTAAGAAAAAAAGCTTTTCAAAGACCAAGTAATTAATAGTTAAATGCAGTCACTCCCTACACACTGCATGCATTGCCTCTATTCATTAACTAATGAGATTCCTTTGGTGCCCTGCAAAAAAGGGTGACAGTTTGAGTACATGAGATTAACTACTTAATTTTGCCTGTTTTCTAACACAATATTGCCCTGTGTAATATGCATTCCATATCTGGGCTTTTATGTCCAAATACAAAATCTGCTAAAATGTGTGGTTCAAAGGCCATAGCAACATCCTACATAAATCAAGAGCACCAAAACATGGTGTGGGGCAGAAAGCCACAGAGGATTATTGTGTGTGATGGGATTTGAAGAATCAAGAAATAATCAGGACAACTACATTTGCTTTTGTCTTTGGTATCCATGAGACCTCCCCGTAGAAGAGACAGAGCACACAAGGGAACAAGGGTGACAGCTTCTGCAGTGATGACTTTTCACTGCTTTTTTTTTGTTCTAATACTCTAGTTCAGAAAGCACAATGGGCTACTGTGCTGTCCACCAACACATAATTAGCAATATCAGAGATCCCAGCCCTCCTTGTTAATTCATAGCAGTGTCTGATCTTTTCTAGAGTGCGCCCAGTGTAACACGTGGTGAATTGAATGAGCACCCCACTCCAAGCAGATATTTTGAAAGGCACCCAGTTCTACAAAACTATGACACATTCTCCCCCAAATCCTGCTTCAACTAGTCATTCAGAATTGTGCCTTATTTTAGTGGTTACATTTTGTGCTCTAAGTCATAACTCTCAAAGATGGAGGAGGATGCAGCCTATCTCAAATGAAGAGGACAAGGGGAGACTGTGCAGTGGCAACATGAACTGTTGCAATGTTCACTGCAGGCACAGGAGCAGAGAGACCTAACAGGCCCTGGAAACTTTCTGTATTCAGGGATACATCACAACTTGCCACAGATCTTTCTTATAAAAGCTGAAGCAATGCATCTTCATTTTCTATTGGTGGGCAGTCACTGTACATGACAAAAAGAGCTTCATGAAACAAGCTGTGGACATAGCACTTAGTCCAGCTGTAACTTTTTCAGTCCTGATAAATGCACTAAACTGAGTCAGAAATTACTCATTCCTCTCCATAACATTGCTCCAAAGCATCTGACTGCAGAGAACCAATGTCCTGACCTAGGATAATAAGACAGGAGAGAGTATTCCAGGAAAGTTCCAACTGTACCTTTATGCTTATTGCCATTTTGCCAAGTTCAAACCCATTTCTCCTGCTCACTGGGCTATATCCCAAAGGATAATGTGGCATGCATCCAGAGACAGGCCCAGAAAGAAATAACATGGGGCACATGCACTTTGTCTAGTAAGTAACATCTACTAAATGTTTGAGGCAAAGTTGATGTTAATACCCACCTCTTGCTTAATAACTGAGAGTGATAACAGGGAATGACAGGATAAAAATGCTGCCCTCTGCCCTTCATTGCATCTAGACATGTATGAGAATCACTCAGTACTTTAGACTCTTTCCCTTAGCTGAGCCAAAAGCTAGTTGCTATTAAATGTAATAGTTTTAAACACAAATAGTGTTCAAGACAGAGCTGATTTGCAGAAAATGATCTTTTCTTATAACAAGTTCCAGTTGGCCTTTCCAAACAAATGGATGGCTCCATTTGGCAACAACATCCTTAAGAATCCATTTACATTTTTAAATTAGTTTATTGTGATAGTTAATAGTTAATTATTAATAGTAGCTAGTTATTGTAGTTAACTTTAAAAAAAAGAAGCCATTGATATAAAAATGGAGACTGAACCAACACCATGACCATTTTAAGTTTCATGTTCCCTGAAAGAGTAGTAATTGCTGACACAATCTGCTCATCCCCACTGACATCATCACAACCAGCTCAGAAAAAGATGTTCCCTCTCATTAGAGCAGCATTGGTATGGGCACTATAATGCTTAGAGAAATTCTAGTTTGGCAGCAGTTTGCCTTCTAGAGCAAGCAAAGGTTGTTGTGTACAAAACCCAGCAACCACAATGCCTTGGTTTCACTTTTGTTTCATGGCTGCAGCCCCTGTGAAGCTGCAGGATCAAAGGGCTCCATCTTGCTGTGATATAGAAATCTCTGTAGACAAGCTTACAAAATAGGTCTCCCAGGTGTATTTGCTGATTAAGAAGGGAAGAAAAGTGATGTATAGATGGGCTATTAATTTAACTGGATTGGTACAAATGTGCCACTTCAGAAGAATATACTCCTTTCGACCAGAAATTTAAATACCAGGGATTTTAAAGGTAGCTGTGTTCAACTCTGAAAAAAATCCTTAGGTTGCATCAAAGGGAAAAGTGACAAAACAAAAAAGAGGCATTTGAAGTTGGGCTTTTGAACATGTATAAATGAGATGTATGAAAGGGAGTAAGGACAAATAAGGAACATCCAAATTTTGTGGGTGTTCAGGATATTTTGGGAGACTTGGAGATTCCTGGTGGGCTGCAATCACATGCCAGTCCTTCAGCATTACAGATCACCTGCTGAATAGACCTGAACTTGTCAGGTCCAGTTTGAAATAAATGGTGTTCTGCATGCAAAAAGCCAGTCCTGTATCAGTCTGTATCAGCAACTGGGAAAAAGGGAAGGAAAGAGGAACTTTTAGTGGTTTGATTTGAACTAATACATATTTAAAAAAGCCCTTTTGTTTTCCAAAGAATTCTGCTCTACAACTAGATAACAATGGATTGTAAATTACTGGATGTAAAGACAATTTTTTTATATATTTATATTATACTGGCAATTTTTTGCTGCTTTCATGAAACAAACAAACAAAAAAATCATCCTTTTACTGACTTTTATACAGAATATTATCATATTCTGGCAGAACAAAGTACATCACCCGAGAAACTGTCTCACAGTGAGTGATGTCTTGTATCTCTGCCAATATTAGCTTTATGGACCAAGTAACAATATTATGTTAATAACTGCTGATTGCTATTTGTGTACCAGACTGTTCCAATACCATGGTGATGAGCATGCTGTTGGTGTCTGGAACAGATGGACAGAACACAAGAGATCTTTGCCTTGATTTCAAGACAAATAGGATTACCTGTTTCATTAATAATGCTACATGAAAGCACAGACAAAACCACAGTTCTGTCTCCATCTCCAGTAACTGACAGGAAGAAAAAGATATATGGCACACATTGGATGCCCAAAAAAATTTAACCTAACTTAAAGGGAGAGCAAACCTTTAAATCACTTGTAAAGCCAACACAGTTGCTTTATGCTGTTTAGAGTGGAAACAAAATTCACCATCTTATTGTCAGCAAAAAACTCCTTTGTAGCTCTCTGCAAAGGGGATACTTGAGGCTGGAGATGAGGCAATGGCCTGCATTCTGCCCAGCACAGCTGATTCCCTATCTGCTGATTTAAACACCCCTTACAAAGAAGTCATTGCAACAGCTTCCTGCCATTTGAGAAGAAAACTGAAAGCACTGTGAGTGACACTTGGCATCAATGCTTTTATATGACAAAGAAAAAGGAAGAAAAGTATACTTCAATTCCATGATGTTGTTTCTTAAGCCCTACCACCAGCACCAGATAGACACTTTGTTCTGCACTCTCTTCTTCTTTCATAGAAATGAGGAAGAAAGACCAAGAGACAAAAGAAGGAGGACATCTTTTTACTGTAGGTTGTGCAATTCTGTTTAGAATGAAGCCTGTGATATTGGGGAAAAAGTGATCTTGCAATAATCTCATACACAGTAGAAGATATGATGCTGTGTACTATTGACAAACTGGCTTTGAATGACTGAAAAAGCAGTTATGTGGGGAAGAGAACTTGGACAGAGCACTGAGACCATAACAATAACAACTTCTTTCCTATCTCAGTGGAAATCGAAAAGAGGAAACTGGATACTATTTTCATAGAAGAGCTGCCAATTTCCTACTGATATCAGAAGCCAATCATGTTTGGAAAGGAAATTACCCATTCCTGCATGGCAAGGCTAGCAGGTGCAGATGGCATGTGAACAAATTTCCCAACCACTTATCTGTCAAGGGCACAAAACATAAAGTGCAAATGGTTTTATGGACAATCATTCAGTTCCTGCCAGGTCATCCACAGATTCTGGAAGCACTTAATTCAACTTGGCATCCAGAAAGGTTTGAAATAAGGCCACCCACAGAGGTGAGGTGTCACAGGAGCTGCCAGAGCGAGCACGACCCGGCTCACAGTTTGTGTCTCGGCACGAAAGGAGGAACAGCCATGAACACTGCTGAAGGTCTGAGGAAATGAGATTTAGCAGCTTCTGCTGAACGTGGCAAGCAAGGCCAGCGCTGCTGTGCTCGCTGTGGCTGCTGGCCTCAGGCATCAAAGCCTCGCAGCTAAAAGGAGAAAACTTTCTGCAGTGCTTTTGCTCTCCATTCCCTTTTCACCTGCAAATAGCACCCATCTACATCTGTCCAACCTCACACTGCCACAAACACAAAGAGATTCTGACTGGGGCCCCGTTCTCTTCTGAAATACAAAACTGGTGAAAATAACAGGAAATAGCTGAGCAAAGATGGTTTCCAAGAAGCACAGAGCCAAATCAGCACTTTGTTCTGAGTGGGTAAATTAAAAATCTCCTCTGCTGCTCTGTGGAACAGGGTGAAATATAGTAGAAACACTGCATAGTAGAAACATGCTGCAGAGCTTTGCATTTGCAAATATTGACTGAATTTTCATTAGGTTCTAGTCACAAAAACAGGTTGGATAAGGTTGTTAGTGTTAATTTGAAAGCTAAGCAGTGATAGCTGCACATACAAAACTACATCCTTCCTTCTGTGGGATGAGTTCCTCTCACCTGAAATGGGTATCAAAGATGGAGAGAATAAATTATCTTCTGAGTTGCCTGTTTACTGCCTACTGACCATTTGGTGAGAGAAGCTGGCTGGCCCTTAGAGGGTGGTTCATTTTACTTTCTCAATTACTTCTGTTCTCTTTGATAAGAAAAATGAATAGAATGTGTAATAAGAAAAGCAAAACTGTGTACAATACCATCTTTATTGTCTCAATAATTCAGTTTGTTCATTTTCATTAGGAAAAACCCAGAGTTTCCATGCTTTGGCACTAAAGTTTTGATCTGGGTTCTAGAAGTTGACCAAATGCTTTTTCTTAACTTCACTGTGTTCACAGTTAACTTACATATCCCTATTTAGCAGAGGTACTGCTAAATGACTATGAGAAATTGGTCTGGAGTGATGAGGTCATAATTCAAGGCATGAAATCATAGAGTAAAAAATCTCTATATTTGAAGCTGTGCCATCTTCAAGGGGGAAAAAATGGGGCGAGGAGGAAAGAAAAAAGAAATTAAATGAAAGACTGCTCTGTAGCCTTCAGATTTTCTCAGATATTCACCAGTGAAATATTATTGGGCAACAATTAATTTTTAAGTTGGTAATATTCAAAATACTACTCAAGAACCATTGAAAATAGCACTGGAAAATGTGACCTGAGGTGCTGTGACTTACACTGAGCGTGTTAAGAGGAAGACCACAGCTGCTTTGAGTATGGTCTCTGCTCTCAGGCACCAGTGTCACACTCCAGACAGTGTCTGTGGTTAAGACTTGTTTTCCATGACACAGACACTTCAATATACAGTGTCAAAGAAAGGCTATCCAGGATAGGATGAATGTGTAGTAATACTTCTCTAAGCAGTCTCCCAGTCTCCAAATTCCACAGCCATTTGTTCCTCCTGCAGCCAGGAACACATACCCATGTTTGGCTCCCAAGGTCGCACAAACAAGCCCCTTCCCTTCACAGAATCAGAAGAACCAGTTTAGCTGCATGTCTGATAAGTACAAAGATCACCTCAAACTACTTAGATTCAGGTGGTAGCAGTAGATGAATTGTTGGTATTAACAGAGGGAAGGCACTTGAGCTTCATGGTATCTAAAGGAGGCCTTGTACTGGAAGACAGCTCTTGTTTCCCATACCTACCCAGCACTCAGAGATGATGCACAAGGCTCAGTTCTAACCTGCTGGCAAACACTACGTGCAGGAAAACAGCCTAAGGAGCCTGGAAAACCCCCCACTGCAGCCTTTCTTGGCCCTGCAGCTGATTCAGGTGTTGGCTAAGGTTGTGCAAGCATAGATCCGAGCAGTGCTAGTTTACAAGGCCGGGACTGCTCAGGCAGGAGTCACTCAAGCCCCGGTCACACCACCTGTATCAGAGTGTTGTGAAAGTCATTTGGCAGGATTGACACCACCCTGAATTCCTTACAGAGGGAAACACTGCTCTCACTGCCTCAGTGACAGTCAATATTATAAACTGGGACTGTTGGAAGAAGGGCACATGCCCTGCAAACTGATTGCCTATTAAAATGGGAAAAGTAAGGCCAAGAAGACAGGAATTTAATGCAGAAGCATGCTATCTCATAAAGTAATATAAGAAATAAAATAGAGTAATAGAAGAAATAAAAGCTGGGAATAGGAATTAACTTCCTCAGATTTAAGAAGTACTTTTCCCTGGATTGGAGCTGTGCTGTTAGACAACACATCCTAGGGTGTACTGTACATATAGTTCTTGTAGAAGCTTTATTACTTTCCAGAGCCATAAGTTACCGTTCGTTTAATTGAAATATTATTCTGTTACAAGCCCTACTGAAGGGTACATTTTTACTGAGAATTTCAGTGAAGCAAAGGAGGTTTTTTGTCACACCTATCTATACATATTCTTCCATCCTAGTTATGTCAACAGATATTTTCTATTTGGTGAAAAAAGGTTTGCACTTGGCTAAGCACCTAGATAAAGCCCTTTTGTTTTCTGCAGTCAAGATGTATCTTTTTTTACAGGCAATGACATAATCTCCATGAAACCCACCTTTCCTTCTTACCAGGGCTGATACATGGTATACATTCCCTGTGTAGAATAAAAAGGTGCATATTCTCTGTGTAGAATAAATTTTCAGCTGGTGCTAGCAAACATGAGGTAGGTTATTCAAGCCCAGGCCTGGAGTTAAATGAAATTTTCACAGACAGAGAGGACATGCACACAGCTGTTTATTCTGAACAGTTCTTCTGATAGGTTCCTTTTTCCTTTTCCATTTAAGCTTTTGTGTTTTTTCCCTGGGAGAAAAGCACAGTGTGCCACTACCAGATATTTCAGCTACATGTTCTCAAATAGTCAAAGGAAGACTATTATTCAAGTCAACCAAAGCACTAGCAAAACAATGGGGTTCTTACCTACTGAGATGAAGATCAAAGTTGAAGGTGTTGATAAGAATTACAGAAAATTGTTCTGGTTTACAAAACGTACCTATTAAACTTGACCTACATGTTCATGCAGATTGTTTTGTGCACCTGATACTGGATTTTGTTTTCTCATTCATCCCCACTAGACAAATATATGTGATTTTGGAATGACTAGCAGGTTAAGCATAATTAATCTTATCAGTAATATTGATGTAAGAAACAGTTGAAAAATGCAATCTACATATAGATATAGACCAACTCCTAGCATATTTTCACCTAATGAATAACCAACTTCCAAATAAATGCCAGCAAAGTCCCTGCACAAGAGTTCAATATTGTAAACCTGTCCCTCAGTTCTCTATAAAACAGGGCTACAAGATGAAAGCAGGTTTAAGTTTAGAAAGCTGCTTCCATTTGCCCTTTCCATGTCCCAGTGAGGCAACCTTGCCAGTGCTGGAAATCACTAAATATAAAGGAAGTGCCTTCTCCAACTGTTCTGATTCCCTAAGGACAAAAAAGGCTTTGTCATCATATTTTGTGTGTGAGCGCCTATTCTGCTATCTTCACTTCTTCTTAGAGTAACTTTTTAATCCAGTGCTGATTTTCAACTAAAATTGAAAATGAATCAGAGGTTTCAAGACAAAAAAATCATCTCAAGTTTAATGAAAGTAGGCAGCTAGCTGGAAAAAGAGGAGATCCAGATGGTGTCTCCAGCCGTGGAAGAGTGTAGCAAAAGCCTCATTCTTACCAGGCGTCAGAAAATCCACCTAAGACAAAGACCATACAGGCCAGGGGGAGAACTTGCATGAAGCACAAATCCATTGGAAACCAGGCTTCAATGATTCCATTATTCATGGACTTCTTGCTCATTTCTTTTAGACTTTTCTGCCACACACAAGGCTAGGGTTCCCCAAATAGCTGTTCATGCCATTCACAGTCATAGTTCTGAGAATTACGCTCTCAGAATAGATCTCCTTAGTGCCTCAAACCACTAAATACTTCTTCAAATACCTTTTCCACATATCTACAGCTTTTCTCACCATAAGAAACCATTTTCACATGTGGCCCAATTTAAAATGTGACTCTGCTCTGGAACTGGTTTGTAAAAGCATATGAGTCAGTTTTTTTCTTTCAGTTTCAGATATTCAAATCCCCAAATGGCAGTCACTCACCTTTTGTGCAGGCAGGAGTCCTGCCCATGATGCCATATGCTTGGGAACTACCAAAAGGGCTTCAGGCTATGTAGAGGCGGCTTCTTCTACATCTAGAAGTGCCAGTGGGTGAGATTAACTACCTCAGAAGTTCCTGACCACTCTTCAGGGTGCTAACAGAAGAGCTCGTAGCAGTACTGCTAACTCAGGTGAGGCAGAGCCAGCTGCCATACCTCAGACCAGAATTTTAAACTGATTTAAATGATACACCTCTGTGCTTAGTATGAATTAGAGAAAACCCATAAAAACTTCTCCATGACAGGCCAGTTTGTAGCAGCTAGAAGCACCCATTTGGCTGTGGAGGGCAAACCTCTTTTCTCTGCACAGCTGTATCTGGAACAAGACATCTGTCCATGTCCTAACCCAGCCAAGGCTGCAGCTACTGTTGTTCCAAGAAAGCAACAATCAGAAAGAGAGCCCTTAAGACTCCAAAACTACCTACTCAAAAAAAAGAAAACTATATTTCTCCAGCAACACAGACATTATAAGGCCCAAGTTTATTACACTTCCTCATAGAACAAAATGCTTTTTGGCACATTTTCTAATCCCATAAATGCTGTGGAATGAAAATTAAATTAATGCACAGAACAACTGTTATGACTCAGCCTTCAACCTAAAAGTAGCGATCAGTACTGATCATCTGTATCAAGCAAGATTTGCACATTCTTTCACAGTTTCAGTGGCCAAACACGCACAAAGGGAGGTGCTCATCTTGACTTCAAATAAATCTCAAATTTTTTGGTATTTTGGTACTCAAAACTTGGCATCTCTCTCCTAAATTAACAAGTACCTTAATACTAGAAGGTAGTAGTTGGCTCTCTTTCCTCCCCCCAGCCACCCACTTCCATAAATTGCTAGGAAGCTGGAAGACTGGAGTCCCCTGTTCCTCTTGCACATGAAGTGAAATGGCCAGTGGGGTTCCACATTATTAGAGTTGCATGTTGAGGGTTGGATTAGGCAGAGAATGATAACACAAGCCTTATTTCTTTAGGGAATCTGGCTCAAAGAATCATCCCCCACCCACTTCTTGCATTAAAAAGACAGCTATTAACTCCCTGATCTGCCTGCCTGTGACAGACAAAGGAAGGGAAGAGAAATAAAACAAATGAACTGAGGAATAAATTACTTTTGGTAGTCAGATGGAGGAGAAGCCTCTGAGGAAATGTAATCACCACACCCTGCCACTTATTAAAGGATTGTGTGGAAGCCATGGCTGGGCAACTGCTTATGCAAACTTAAGGAAATGTTTGCTTAATAAAAAGATTAAAGAGAAGGTTCCTTGACAATGTCTGCTGTGCCTAACAGGACTGGACTGTTACAGAAAACATGGTCTCTCATGTAGATCCATCCAGGCAATGGTGTCTGTGTGCAGCAGACAGATCTGTGCATGCACAGGTCAACTGCAGGATTCAAGCCACAGGGGAAAAGAGGAAAATGCTATTTTTTGCCTACAGACTGTGACAAAAAAAACAAGCTCAGAAAATTAGTTCTGTTATGGATCAATACTTACATGAATGTGTGCTTTCAAGGCAGAGCAGAGTTGAAGCTGTTCTATTTGAAGGATTTGTTGCTTAGCAAACTTTCAAATGAAGACTTTTCACATGCATCTGAAGGAAAAAATTGTAATTTGAAATTTGGCCCCAAAAAATTTTTTTTTAATGTGGAGCTGTAGGGAAAAATCAATCAATACATACACAATATTTACAAGTACAATTCCTACTATGAATATCCAGCAGAAATTAACAACACTGCAGAACTCTCTTGGTTACGTTTTTTCCCAGTGAATGGTACTGTTCACATTCTTCAAAAAGATTAGAAGTGGGAGGTTGCATGGAGCTACTCTGATTCATTTAATCTTTTTTTGTCTTTTTTCCAACTAAGCATTTTCACAGGGGAAAAACAATGATGTCATCAAGTTCCTCTGTCTGCTGAGACTGTGTAGTTGCAAGGGTTTCTGCTGATTTATGGATTAGAAAATTTCAGTGATATTGCTAATAAAAGTAAGTTACTTTGGCATTACTGCATGGTAGTTCATGAAGAAGATATAAGTACCTCATGACCTGCTTGTACACCACAGTTAGGGGATGAAGAATCACCCAGAATTCCAGGATACCAAAAGGAGACCAGAAATAGGCACAAATTTCCTTTGAATAAATCAACTCCATATTTTATTAGTTATTCTTGTCTGCAACATAATTTTCCTAGTTAGAAGAAACAGATCCAGAGGAGAATCACACAGATTAAATTCTGCCTCTGCAGTGTGATGCAGTCTTTCCTGCTACAACTACTCATCTAAATGTTAAAAAAATCTAGGAAAACTCATAGCTTCACATTAAAAGTATTAAACTGATTAGCTACATTTTTAATTACCAAGCAAAACCGACAAAGCTAGTTGTTGCCATCTTCACTATCCGGGCTGCTTGCCGTAGTGATGTTTCAGAAAAAGGGCTGAGATGCTGAGCTGTTTGTGCCCAGCTCTGACTCCATTTGGATCTGAGCCTAACTAGGCAGAGACAGCACTGAGTTACTACTCAAGGCTGCCACCTCCTGTTTTAAATATCCACTTCCTCACGGCTGATTAATAATCTGATCAGGGTGTTCCTCCCAACACCGGCTTTGATTGTAAAGCTGATTCTGCATAGAAAGGATGTTTCCTCAAAAATAATTAGAAACAAATATTTACATAAATTACAGGAACTAGAAGTATGTCATATCCATCTTAGAGCAGCTATTGATTTCCAAAGCTATGAGCCCTAATGAAAATAATAAATAAAAGATTATTTCCTCCTCAAGTAGCACTACACTGCATGTCACTGTTCAGCATCTCAGCAGACAGGCCTATCCATCTTATTATGCACATTAATCAATTGCCAGATAAAAATGCATTACTGACATCTGAAATGTGCTACTGCATTTATAAAGCGTTGATTAAAGAGAAAAAGATTAAAGAGAGGAAGGCTGCATTTCCCCTCCAAGTATTAATACTAATTTAAAGTACGAGTGGCATCAAAACTGCCAAAGTTGAGAAATTAGAGGTCAGTCTTCCACTTTGCACACTCCAGATGTCTGACAGCTCTTTGCTTCTAATCAATTAGGAAACAACCTCACAGTCTTTTATTTGCATCTGAGACTTTCTCTTCATGAGCCTGGCTACTGGAATCTAAGTAAATGCATGTTCCTCTCTTACTATCTAGCCTAAGACATCAATATCTCCCATCAATATCAAGAAGCATATAAATTCTCATTCAAAAGTTTTAAGTACGTACAATGTTCACCTGCAAAATAAAAAAACCCAAAAACCAAGAAACAAACCAACCCCCCAAAATTCCGTATTTCCTTTCCTTCGTGTTTGTCTTATTTAATTTGAAATTCAGGGAAAATAATCTCTACAAAGTTGCTTGTTGAAAGTTTGTGATATTGAGTGTGCCAAGGGAAGAGAGGTTTTCCTTATCTTAAGCTCGTGGTGCATCCACATATTTGAGCTATTTCCCCATTTTCATTCTCAATCTTAGTAAGTTTTTGGACTTGGCCAGAAACAAAAGGCTTTAAAAATACCAAGTCTTTTGAGAAAAAGTGAAAGGTGCAATTCAAACTCCCAGCAATATTGAGAATTTGTATGCATTCTGGAAAAGCTACTTAATGAAAGACACTGCAGTTCACTCTGAAATGTCTCTCTCATTTAGTCAAACCCTTTAATACTCACAGAGTCAGGGTATTCACAGCCTCTCTGAGCAGCCTGTGGCAGTGTCTCATCACCTCTGACAAAAAATGCCTTTCTTAAGCCCAATCTAAACCTGCCCTCTCTGTTTAAAACCATTTACCCTTGTTGTGTCACTGCAGCCCTTGGTAAAAAGTCTTCTGCCACTTTTCTTATAAAGCCCCTTCTAGTATTGAAAAGGCAAAATAAAGTCTCCCCAGAACCTTCTCTTCTCCAGGCTGAACAACCCCAGCTCGCTCAGCCTGCCCTCACATAGAAAACCTCACTCCTTTCTTTCATCTAATATGTACAGCATTCACATGGAAAACCTCACTGCTTTCTTTCATCTAATATGTACAGTATTTTACAGCAACCACAGATACTCCCATGTAGAAGTATTTGGTAAGAATTGACCTTAGAAGTACAGAAAACAGATAAAGAATGGTAAAAAAAATCCATTAATCAATTAATTAGATGCAATATTTACCTGCATGGGGCTTAACTTCACCATGCTAAAGAACAAATTTATTTGAAACTACTGTCTTTGAAAATTTGAGATGCAAATTGATTTCAGCTACCAGAATTCAGTGAATTACATCAAAACACTATTTTGCATGTGCTGTGGATGGTTTTGAAAACTGCATTTATTCTTTTAACAAGTCAGTATTCGAGCTCACAGTATTAAAAAATCAGTGTTGTGGTTAATGCACAAGATTGGTGTCAGATAATTTAGATTCTAGTTTTAACTTTGTCTCAGACATCCCCTATGAGATCATCACTTACAATTATCTTTTCAGAATTGGCATCTAATTTTGGATAACCCAGCTTTGCCTGCCAGACTTTAATATCTGGAACCCAATTTTCAGAAAATGGTTTAATTCACTTCAGCTGGTATAAAAAGAACTTGAAATCTCTAGAACTCAGGTTTCTGAAATTCCATTGGGTGCCATTTATATCTCTGGAAAGTGGCCTCAAAATGTTACCAGTGATGTAAGTGAAGAATTCAGATTTATTAATACCTTGCATCTGCTGCACATGTAAACAACTACAAAATATTTAGGGCAATGGAGAACAGGGAGAGAGAGCATCCAGGGGTTTCCCATGGGTCCAGTGTCCAACACATCTCATCTGCACATTTTACTGATTCATCTTAAGGCCTCAGAAATTGCACTGTTTCAAATAAGAAGCAAAGCTATAAAGGCAGATTTTCTTTACCATAAAACTATTTGTGTCCCCTAAATTTTAGTGAAATCAGCACAGTATATGCCCTGCATGGATCTGGGCTTTTGTGACAAAGCATCATCACATCTACAGTGGTCAAAATTCATGTCGATTTACAGTGCCTGAAGTCTATAAGATAACTTTGTCTGAAGTTGAGTTTTAAAAGTTTTGAATGGCAGATGGGACATATGCTATAGATACTACATAAAATGGAATTTTTGTTGAATTTAAAACACAAAATGACCTTTGGAATGTGTTCTTGTTTATCTGGAAATGAGCCAACAAAAAATAGAAGTTCACTTTCTGTACCCCTGTGATGCTAAAAAAATACCCATTTTCTCTGCCCTGTGAAGAAATGTTTGTGAAAAATACCCAACAATAAAAAAGCCTCTCCTCATAGTATTTTAATTACAGCCAAATATCTCACTCAAGAATCCTCATGTAACCTACAGTGGATCATGTCATGTGTGTGAAGATGTTTTGCAATTATGCCAGTACTTCCAGCCCAGATGACTCAGAATGGGTGGTGCGTATAGGGAGGAGAATCCAGACCCTTTTGTCCTTCACAGAAATCCAGGCCTGCTCAGCACTCCTGGGCTGCTGCAGTTTGACAACCAAGTTGTGTTTTCTTAGCAGGAAAATTATTCTGCTTTGGCCCCCATGGCCACACTGCCTCTGGCACCTGAGTGTGGCTGGTTTGATAAGCAGGAAAGTGAGATATTCAGGATCTGGGGAAGGTCAGAGTCCCTCAATGCTAATGAGGCAGTCACACAATGTTGAAGGTGTGTCTGCTGAGGGCTTGACTGCCCTTTAAACCATGATCTATTCACAAGTATCCAGGCTGTTTTTAACTTATTACATCCACAGTTTGACAAATCCAGAAAACTATCAGTGATTAGTGTTTAGTCAGGGGACATTTTCTGCGAATATTTCTAGTCTTCTATTTGTGGTAAAGTAATGAAACAAATCCAAGTCAAAGGTAAAATGCCTCAATAAGAAGCCAAACAGATTATTGAAGAGAAAAGATTAATGCTACTTTTCAGGTAGAATGTCTTTCTCCTGCCCTGCCGATACAACATTGGAACCAGCCTCATCAGCATAGGAATGAACTGGCCTCAGTTTCTCCAGCCAGCCAGAGTTTGCAGGTCCAAATTCCACACACCTGCACTGGGAGAGAGGGCTCTGTGGGGCGTGGAGGAGGGACTAAGGAACACACTGTTTGCTTTGCTGCAAGCAAGATATCACTAGACCCTCCTTTCTCTTCTATACTGAGCAGAGCTATAGGACAGCTGTTGTAATAACTCATTTTCCCTTCTAATTCTGAGTATTTCCTGCCTCTCTTTGTATGCCTGCACTATTAGGTTAAGCACAGAGCATTTATTTGGCAAGTTCATAAAGGTCTATCAAGCTCTTTATAAAAGAGAGGTAGTACTTTCTCTGATAAGCTTCAGCACTCTGCTTAGTCATCATACTTTATTATCTCCTATCACGACATCTAGCTCATTCACAGAAGTCACAGCTTAGGAAACTGTGGATAGTTCTCTCCATGGCTTTTCTTCTTGCAGACACTGCTTTTTAAAAATATTTAAAACAAGAAGTAATATCTCTGTTCAGCTAAATCAGTAAAACAAGTTTTAAAAGAGACGTCTGTTCAAACCACATTTAATTTCCTCTCCTTGCACTGTACATGACATTTAATGAAATACAAAAATCTTTAATGGCTATCCAGCAGCTAACATCAATAACAGTTGGTAGTAAGAAGAATGGAGAATTTATTGACTACACCATGCAGGATGCAAGTTCAGGTACTTCTGGTATAGAACCTCTGATATTAAATCTTTATGCTGGGCTACAAACAGCAAATTAGCCATTTATATTTGCCAGACTTCAGTATCACTATTTCCTGAGAGACCTTGATTACACCATAAATTCTGAAGGCAATTATCAAAGTAACCCTTTGTCATACTGAGTTTTCTTTAACTGATGGCCTAAATTCCCGGCAGGAAAAGGCTCATCTGATAAAAGCTACAAAACATTATTAAGAAGGAGTTGTGTGTTATATTTAACCCATTTAAGGATCTACTGAGTATCTAACCTCAGAAAAGTTAGTGAAGAAAGTTTGCTCCTTTTTTACTTCATTGCTGCCATATTAAAACATAGTTTGCCTTGGAGCAGAGTAAATGTTGCCACCACTGTGCATGAGGAAGCACAGCTGAAGCATTCTGTCTGACAAATAATTTGAACCCAAAATGAAACATTTCTCACTCAGAGATTGCAGATGCTTTCTACATGAGCATTAGTATGAGGTGCCATGGTACCATATGCAGCTTTGTGGGGTTGAGGCACAGGCTGGTTAAGTGCTGTGTTCAGAATTACCCAGCAGAGTAGGAAACTGGGTGTACTTCCCCTAGTGACCCCTCTATGTCGGGTCCAACAAGCTGAGGGATTTATAACATACAGATTAATTATTTTTGCTGGACAAAGAGCAGGCTTTTAAGGCAATTGCTTTATGCATCTGGCTTCAACCAGCAATATAAACCGTGCCATGCTCTGAAAAGCAGATTATAAGAAGATCATTAATCAGATGTATATTAAAAAGGCAGGTAAAGCTGTGCAGAGTGACCAGGATGTCCTTCCATCACAGCTGCCCACCACTGGATCAGCCCATGTTTGTTTCCATAGTCCCTTCCTCCTTCTAGGTATGACAACTCTGTTGTTTCCTCATTCTCAATATCTGGATGTGATTAAAGTTTTAAAAAGTCAAATATTATGGCCTTTATTCTGGTATTTATAAAATTTCTCATTGTTCTCACTATTCTGAAAAATTAAAGGTAGAAAAAAATTACAACCATAAACATATACATCTATCCATATGAGACAGGAGAAATGTGTTTAAAGTGTTTACAAAAGACTTAATGCGAACGGAGCTGCCAGGTTGTGGAAAAATGGGTGTGGGGGTTTTTACCAACATCAAGCTGTGCAATCCCTGAAACTTCTGAACCTCAGGGAAAAATGCACAGACCTAAGAGACTTATGAGTATTAACATCTCAACCCAGGGTCATGAAGTGCACAATGAGGGAGGGATACGCGTTCAAGGGAGAATATGTAGGAGAAGGTTTGGGATGGCTGTAGCTGGGGAAAGGAGGAGGGCAACGTGCATCCTCCAAAAAGTCAAGAGAAACCCTCAGGGGTATGGCCCACTGGGCTCTCTCTCTTTATTCAAATAAAGGTGATTTTTGCAGGATTCCTCTGTCTCCTTTGCAGACACTGACCTTTCACAGCGTGATTTTCCACACAATATGTAACTCCCTTAACTATACAACCCCCTCGTGGTTATATTGTGTGATACCGAATTGTATCAGGCTGCTGTTCATAATGGACCCACACAGCTCAGAAAACGGAGGGAAAAACGTGGGGTTTGTTCCTGCTTCTTCTGGAAGTCAGTGGAATTTGGGGCAACACAACAAACAAATACTGGGCTGCCAGAAATAATGCAGAAGGTCATTCTTATCCTTTACAAATATTGGGCTGCCAGATAGGAGCCAGGGGATCGCACTTATCTTTTCCTTTATTCAGAACCCATCACACAAATGCACACTGCTCGCCAGGCAGACCTGGGCAAGGCCTCCTGGGAGGAGGAGAAATTCCTCCGGGCTGTCGAGCTATGGAACAACAAAACATTCATGGCAAACAGCTTTAAATAGCTGCCTGATTTCGCCAGTGCGAGGAGAGAGAGGAGAGAGACCCCCGCGGGGCGGGGGAGGCGTGAGGGGGAAGGCGGGCCGTCCCTCCGGTGACCCGTCCCCGCCTGGGCATGGGTAGGAGACGAACACAAAGGGCCGACGTGGCAGGTTGGGGTGACTCGGGAGCCTTGGGGCGCCCTGAGTTCGCCTTGCGGCTCGGTTTCGGGGCCGCTTTGCCGTTCGTGCCCCCTCAGCCGCAGCCGCTGCCGCCGCCATGGCAACGGGGGCGGGGCCGGCGGCGGGCGGGGCGGCGGCGCGCGCTGACGGCTTCCGGCGTGCGCGCGCGGCGGGCGGCGCGCTCGGGGGGCCCGGCGGAGGTCGGGGCGGTGCCGGTGGCGCGGTCGGTGTCGGTCCCGGTGCGGAGCCGTGTCGGTGTCGCAGCGATGGACACGCTGGGCAGGAAGGTGGTCGTGTGCGACAACGGCACCGGGGTGAGTCTCTGCGGGCGGCGCCGGGACCCGCCCTGCTGCCGGGGCGGAGGGGAAGGGGAAGCCGGGTGGCTCCCCCCGGACCCGGCCCGGCTTCCTGCCGGCACCGCCCGCGGGCCGCGCCCGCCCGGCCCTGCCGCCGCCGCCGGGCCCGGCCGCCATCCCGGCGCTCCGGCGGGCCCGCGGAATGAATGGGCGGGGGGGCCGGCGGCCCTCGGGCGGGTGTGCCCGTGCTCCCGAACCGCGGGCACCGCCGGCGCTGTGCGGGGCTGCGGCTGCTCTGCCCGCCCCCGGCCCCGCCGCGATCTCGTTCTGCCGTCAATACCCTGGTTTCTCTGCGTGACCTGAGCGGGTCTCCATGGAGCAACGCGCGTTTAGACAAAAATACCGATTTTTAAAAATTCTGAATGAGCGCATTCTGCACTGAGCAATTAGGATGTGTCCTGCGTCTGCAGGATTATTCGCTTACGGAAATGTTTGGGGGTTTTTTGTTTGATTTTTTCTTTTTGGCAGCTGCTGTTCAAAATAGAGCATCGTCTTTTCCTAAATACCTCTCTAATCTGCCAGGTACCTCCAAATTGGCATTTTTAAAATGAAAAGTTTTCTTCCTATCCTTTCTACCTTTCCTGGCCTCCGTCAGCGTGCAGGCAAACCCATCCTTTTGTCAGGCTGTGAGGCACCTTGGCAGGAAGTGAAAGAGATACCATTTTAAAGCAGGAAGAGATCTGATGCTATCGGGGGATATTTCCCCTTGTTAATTTTTTTTAGTGGTCTAGGGTTTCCCCTAGTAAAGCAATATTATGTGGAGAGTTACCTTAAGTGGTGGTGCATTAAGATCTCTTGAATGGCAAAAAACCAAGGTTTTTTTTTTATATATGTGAATACTTGTGATAAATATTTTTTTAATAAGCCTAGGAAAGAATAGTTGAGACAAAGGATTATTTTATTAGAGATTCAGCGTCCTAAATTAGAGGATTTTACAATTAGTATCTGAAATTGTTAGAGTAGTTCAGAAAGAAGAGCATCATATTTGACAGTTCAGGATTTGACAGTTTTGATGTCTTTGTTAACCCTCATATACAAAAATTATCTTTAATAGGGTTAGAGTTCAGAGCCTTTGGGCGCTTTTTGCACTATCATTTAGAAAAACGAAAGAAGAAGAGATAGCATAGCATTTTCTTGTTACAAAGGGATATGGAAGCTGCTTTATGGTTTGTTTGTTTTTAGTTTGAGGGTTTTTTTTGTTGTTGGGGTTTATTTATCTATTGGGAGGCCCAAATTAAAAAAAAAAATAAAATCAGAGCTTCATCCATTGGTGTGGTCCTTTATATGGCAATAATGACTGAGGTGTAAAATGTTTAGTGTATTGGTGGTGACAGCAGTGTTGTGCCTTGGCTGCTCTCAGGTGTGACACAGGGGGCAAATGCAATTTTTCCAACCAGATTTGCCAAGCTGGGTGTGCTACACACATTTCTTTACAACCTGGGTATCTGTGTGTGCTGTGAGTTCCAGAGACATCTTGAATCCATAGGGTTTTTCCTCGGTGAGTTGGAGCAGCAGGATATAAATAACCACAAGAGTGGAAGGTGCCTTCCTGGTGCCAGAGGAGGGGCCTATGTCACTTCAGCTGGTGTGGCTTTGGGCTGTCTCAGCCTTTGGGCAGAGCACTGTGTGTCTGGGAGCCACAGAGCTCCTTGGGTGGGAGAGCAGGGTGTCAGGAGGAATTGTGAAATCCATCAACTCAGAATGTTCATACTGATTTGGGGTAATTGGACGAGAATTGGGATAACGAAGCTGGACAAAAATTCCGTTCAGTAAAACTTTTGAGTCTCAGTTACATGTTGAGATATCAAGTAGTTCTATATTGTCAAACCTGTATTTTGGTAATAATATTTTGCCTATGTGACAAGAGATGTCTTATTTTAGAGTTATTTCTAATATCTCACACTTAAAAGCATGATTGAAATTAAATCTCTTTACAGGTGTCAGAAAACTTATAGATAAAAAATGGAGAATATCTTTGGAAAAATCAGGTGAATTTTTAAGATTAGGCTTGTCTTTGAAATTTACTGTCCTTGTTAGGCTGCAGCAGGACTTCTGATGATAGGCAGCAGCCTATCTTTGAGGAAGAGGTGAGTGACTCGAAGGAAGTTCTTGCAACATGTGGTGTGGGAGGCAGGCAATGGCACCTCAAGGGTCTGGAGTGTTAGAGGTGCATTTTTATTGTTAGAGGCCAAACAGAAAGTTACTCATTGGCCTGTAAAATTGCTGTAACTGTATTTAGGGTTTTTGTTTGAGAGTTGTATCAGTGGAAGGGATCAAGCACAGAGATGTGATAAGAATATTAGTATTCATTTTAAAACCAGTCACGTGACTTGTTTGCAAGCTTCCTCATTCTTTTAGTTTGAAAGAACACTTATACATGCAAGTTCTTAGTGTTTGATGACTCAGTAGGAAGTGAAAGACTCGCTATAAACCACAGTGAAATGGAGAAGAAACTATATATGGTAAAAATTGTTACATACATGATCTTGCACACAGGCAGGCTAAATATCTGTTCTTAGAACATTCTGAATGTATAGCAAATGTGTGCAAAAACAAATGATGAATTAGTTGTTGCAGAAATGGGTAAATTCATGGAGTGCTTGTGTTATTGTTGGAAACCTGAGCATTGTACTGAAATTGTTCAATAATTGGTTTGAGGGGTGTGCGTGGCAAGAGGTGGAAGAGAAACAAGTGCACTGTACTTACATTAGAGAGTTTCAAACTGAGAGTGGCAGAACACTGAGTGTTTAATGTTGGGCCTTAGAAAAGAGAAGCTGCTCCAGATTACTGCAGTTCATAACATTTACCTGAAGATTTTGAAGGATTTTCTGTAAGGGACAAGAGGGAGAGGTATCTTATGTTTCCTGTACCCCTTAAAAAAAAAAAATCTGAGAGTCCAAAGTCTGTTATTGTACAGATCTGTGCATAATCCTGTGGGTGGTTTTACCGAGCCTTTTCTTCAGCCATGATAGGCAATGTTAGGTGATCACAAACCAACTGAACCAGCTGAATATTCAGGATAGTGTCAGGGAGAATACTACAGTGGGGATGTCCCCACTGATGGGGAAGCTGACAAAGAAGGCTCACTTGTTCTGATCTTCCCCAAATTTTTATGTAGACTGGAAGGAGAAATTTCATATTTGAAGGCAAGTTAAAATTCTGTCCTTTCTATCTGTGGCAGAGTTTATCAAACATTGTCAAATGTAATTTTTAAGGCTCTCTGTTCTGGCCAGAAAGAGGTGGGAAACAGACTGTGAATGTCCAAGCTTATTCTCGGTCATTGTAGTTTACATCAATTAAATCTGGTTTTGATTGTGTTTTAGGCTGGTTGGAGAAATGACAGTCTGATTTTAAAACCTAGAATTTGTTAATTTCCGAGGAAGATGCATCAAGATCTTAATGCAAAAAGAGGCTGGAAGTTGCTATTCATATCAAATAGTAAGAATTTTTGTGGTTTTGTAGGTCAGCAGTTTGTAGGTCAGTGTAGTTGTATGTGATTCTGGGAGGTGTTTTAAAGGTTGCTGATTTTTGTGCAGTAGTTGTTTTGCTTGCGTACATCAGGGTTTCTGTATAAGTACAGGGGGTTTAAAAATTTGAGTAGTGGAGCTTCTTGAGGGGGTGTTCCAGGAGTTTAAGTCCTAAAGATTTATTTAGATATTTCTTATCCTTTTACTTCTGATATACTGGTGTATTCAGGTATGCAATCCAGAAGTGCTTGTGGCTGCTCTTTGCTTTCTCATAGCAGCACTGCATTCTTGAATGCACAGATTAAATCTATGCAACTCCTAGGCAGATTTGGCCTTATTTATCAATTTTTTTGGTTATACTACTTGCCTTTTCAGAGGATTCTGGGTTTGAAGTAGAATGAGTGAAATGAGTTGTGTACACAGTGTCATTCTTCAGGTATTCCAAACAGCTCTGCCTTTGGAAGGCAAGCACTGAAGGAGTGAAAGAAACTAGGGTCAAAAAACCCAAATTTTTTCTCCCCTCTATTACCCTAGCTTTAATTAAAATATCTATTGGTTTTGTCTGTAACCAGCTCTCTAAATTTCTTTCCACAGCAGGTGCCCTTTTTTACTGCAGTAAGGTGAATAATTACGAGCAGCAGCACAAGTGACTTTTCATGTTACCGTTAGTGTAATGACAGAATTCCTCTCAGCTGCAATTAGCTGTGCTCTTTGCTGGGATAATTGTTCCAGTGGCAGTCTTCAGACCTTGCTTCAGAAAACTTGGCGAATATTTGGAAAATTCTACCAGATGGCTTTTAATGCAAGCTGCAGTGGATAATTACATTTTGGGACAGGGTCCCACGGAGTCTGTGAATGGCCTGTTCTTAAAGGTTCCCAGCAGCCAGCTGGTCCAAGCCTGAGCAAGCTGCTCAGAATTCAGCAGTGACTGAATTTGAATTTGAATTTGAGCCCAGTGTTGGATGAGACAGCTCCTGAGGGTCCCTCCAACTCAGGGATCCCGGGGTGCTGGGTTACTGCTGCTGTGCCTCAGTGCTTGGGTGATTTTGCAGATGAAAATGTTTTTGTTCTGGCATGTTAATATAGCCCGGTGTGCAAACCGTGCATCAGAGTAAAAGAGGAGTGTTCTCTGTATGAGCTGCAGGCAGAACAGTAGGGTATGGTACATGAAAGTGCCCTATCAAAATAGGAGAGCTGAAGAGCACAACTTGCTGATCCCTATGAACTAAGTGTCTTGCTGGCACATTTAAAGTTCACATTTTACAACTGAACTTCCTCTAGCAACTATATATTTTTTTATTCTTCAGTAAATTGTCATCGTTTTCTTAGTGTGTATACTGTCTTGGACCCAGTGATATAAAGCTTCCTTTTGTATATATTTGGGTAATAAACACTCTTTTCATCCTGTTTGATGTGAACTGCCATCATCTGAGGTTTTGGTTGTGCTGTTGGTTTTAGAAGTGCTTGCAGCAGACTTTATCCTTAAAGGAAAGCTTCAAAATTACGAAACTTTGAGAAATCTGGCTGAATTGCTAGTTCACATTTGAGCACTTTTTACAAGAGTACAAAACTTAAATTCACAAGCTTTTGGGGCTTTTTTTTCTGGTGTGTAATTCATTATGCTACCATGTGTCCTAATTGGAGAGGTGATTTAATTAGGTTTCATTGGGTACTCATTATAAGGTGATCCATTACAAAATTACAGATTTCAGGTTGCTAGAGGATTTTTTAATAGAGTGGCAGGAAATCCAAATTCAGACACTGGACTCTTTTACACCTTGCAATGTACCTATTCATTTTAAACTGTTTCTCAAAAATCTGATAGTCTTGATTCAGAAAACATTCTGGAAAATACTTTTACTCAGTTTTAAAAATCTATGCATCGTCTAAAATGTGTAAAATTGATTTGCAAGTATAAATTAATTTGGTTTCCAGTGGGGTACATGCTCTTAAATTTGGACTTTTAATTTTTTACCCCAAACCAGGTTTCTATTTGTAAACAAAAATAATGCATATTCTAATAAAATTATTTCTTCCTTTTCAGTTTGTGAAATGTGGCTATGCAGGTTCGAATTTTCCTGAGCACATTTTTCCAGCTTTGGTTGGCAGACCCATTATAAGATCAACTGCTAAAGTAGGAAACATTGAAATCAAGGTAAATTTTTTTATTGTTATTTCTTTCTGACAGATAAAAATATTTAGGGCAGCTTTTGACTTGTGTAATGTTTGGAAATGTTTTTTCCTTAACTCCCTTTTATGCTGTTTCAGTATCTCTTGATTAATTTCTGTATTGGATTTTAGCCTGTCACAAACTACAAAGTTAAGAAGAGGGTGCTCTAAAGCACTGGAGGCCTTCAGATAGTGCACCTGAGGAGGCAGCAGGTAGGGCTTGAGTGGTTCTGGGCAAAAAGGGGCTTCAAATGCCAATAATGCAAATGGTGTCAAGATCAGAAGGCAGAAATCAGACAGAAGTGACTGACTGTCACCAAGCTATCGTGTGGGATTTTGAGACAGTGCTGAAGAGCTGCTGGAGCTTCCAGGTTTTTCTGTATGGTTTGCTTTCTACTCAGAGTTGATCATCTGTGATCTTGTATGAGATGTTTAACCTTGGCTGTGTTTGCGTTTCATTGTTTCTATGGTTTTCGTTTTCCTTTTGATGTTGATGGATGTAGGTGCTCCACACCAGTTAGAGATGGAGAGGCTCTGTTCAGGCTGCTTTGTCTTGGGGCATTATTCCAAGGCATGGGGGGAGAACCACTGTTGGAGAATTCATTTTCTAATGTCCAGGGAGCTATAATTTTTCACTTATTTTGTAATTAGAGAGTAACACTTCAAATGTTATTAGTTGCTTCTGCTATATAGGCTTTGGTAAATGTCTTGGCCCTGCTGTGGTCACATCCTCACTTCTTGCTTCTAGCCACACAATTCTCACCTTGTGCTGGTCATGCTGCTTGTGCAGGCATGTTGTGAGCTGATCCAGCTGAAAGAGGGATTCTTGGTCAGGTAAAGTAATGACAGCCTTACTAGACCATGGTGCAAGCTCCAGTTGGATAGTGAGGGGGAAGCAGGAGGCAATCAGAACTGTAGAAGTGCCCACTTAGGCCAGTGAAGGTTAGGTAGGACCACACATAACAGGAGTTCAGTTTGCCCTTCCTTATTCGTTCTGAGCAGCAGTTTAGGAAGAGGAAAAAAAAAAATCAGTCCAGTCTTGTTCCTTATTTTCAGAACTCTGTCGTTGACAAGGAGAACTTGAGTTGTTGGGTTTCTGCTTCTGCCTGTGAAATGGTTGTAGAATCAGCAGAAGGCCATACAATGAAGTCAAAAGGCTGAAAGGTGCTAGAGCTTCCCAAAATGTGATTGTGGGTTTGTCTCTTTACTACCTCAATAGTGCTTTACCTTGTATCAGCTAGGACAGTTTGTTTTAGAGGATAGACATCTTTCCCTTTCACAATAAAGAGGATTTTTTTGTAAGGAGACAGAAAATAATCCTTTCTCTAGTAAGATTTGGGTAGAGGTATTTCTTTGGGTATCTTTGTGAACTTAATGTGAGGAGTCTCCTTAAAGGAAGTCCTGGTAAAGTTTTATGAAATTATGCAGTGATTTATGAGTGTAAACTCCCTCCAGAATTTTCTTGCATGAAATCTCTCTGTTGAAATCATGTTTTCTTTCTAGCTGATTCAATACAGCCTGCCCCATCAGTTTTGGTATCCTCTTGATTATCTGATAATTTAATATTGTTACAGATAACAGTGGTGCATTGAAAAGATAGGATGTAGAAGTTGGTAATTGCTGTGAGATCAGCAAAAGAACCTGTAAACAATCATTTTGCATGCATTGCTGGTCTTCTGCTTGAGCATAGATCATGTAGGTTCAAAGAATATAAACGGTGTCTAGATTGTTTCTGGTAGCTTTATATGATTTGCCTAACAGCTTGTAACCCTTTCTTAAGGAGGCAGTGTATCAGGAGGAGAAATCTCTGCCACAGGCACTTTGGGTATCCCAGTAGGATAATACAGTAGAAAGACTTGATAAGTGTAAGTGCTGCTTTTCTTCATGAGAGTCTTGCAGATTTCCTAAAAAAAAATGCATTTTAGCAGATGAGTTTTATGCCAAAATTTAATTCCATGCATACACTGTGAGTTCTTCTGGGATAAGTTTAAAACTGAGTAAGGGAAGCTGGCAAGGAGATTTTCAGTTTAACTTTTCAAAACTATTGAGGAAAACTACACTCCTGTGGAATTCAGAAATGCTGTGAAAGGAGCCTGGAAGCTGATCAAAACAGTGGTTATCATCCATCAAGTTACCAATTCCAAGTTGCTTTGACCACATTTTGCTTATGGATTCTCATTTCAGCTAGCAGCAGGGATATAGCTTTTTTTCCTTCTCAGGAATTCATTCATTACTGGGATTATTTTGCTTAAAATTGCAGCTAAATCCAGAAGCATAGATATTGCTCTGGGCTTTTCCTGACTTACTAGTCTGCAGCAGGGGGTATTAATAAGTCAGTACTGAGGAGTAGTTTTCAGTTCTTGAATATATTAAGTGGATTTTTAAAATAAAATTTAAATTTAACAATTGTCAGAGCTAGTCAATTGTCCTGTGCAGAGTCTTGTCTAGTTCAGATATACACCTAGCCCAGGGTAAAACTCCACTGTTACAGAATATTTATACACAGATTCCTATTTATGAGAGATAGGCACATACACTGATCTTGCTTGCAGTCTAGGAAGCCTAAACATGACTTGCCACTGACATGTAGCAATAGTTTCCTTTAAAGAGACAATTTAATCTGATGTCCTGTTAGTTTGGCCCTAACTAAACTAACTCAGATCATTTCCTGCTGTACATGCATCTCTTTGCAGCCTAATTCTATTGTGTACTTAAAATAATTTGAGAATTTCATTTAGGCCTTTTCTGACTTTCTTGCTTCTACCTTTTCTTCACCTTTCTTGACCTGTTGAAGTAGAATAACAAAATGATGGTAAGTGAGGTGCCCCTGTGCTTTTTGTTTACCATTTTTGCTTGATGAGACCTAGTAGCTGTTATGTTATTTTTTAAATGCTATTCATTGTTTTGTCTTGTCTTACATTTTACATTTGAATACATACTTATTTTGGACATTGTTCATTGCTTTGGTTTACTGGCAACTAATTAATGAGAATATTTTATGTATTGCTTTTAAATGCTACATAACATGTAGTTTTGCAAGATGCAAGAATAACATTGGAAGATCAACGTGAACTCAGCATCTTTAACAGTAGAAATTGCTCTATTTAACCTAACAAACCAAGAGTTTGAAGAAATGTTCAGATTTCAGTTAGACAGATATTACTGAGTACTGAAGTGGTGGAAATATTGGATGCCACGATTCTGATTCCTCTCTGCAGATTTGGTTGTGTTGTCCTTCTTGCTCTTCAACTGCCAAGTGTACGTGTTTGTTAGTGTGCTAGTGCTGATGTTCTCAAGAGAGAACAATTGTTCTGCCCTTTAGCTTTGTTTTAAAAGGATGTGAAAGTTTTGTGCAACTTTCGCTTTGCACCTTTGAATAGCAGCTTTTCCTGGGCTGTGTCCTGTTGGGCAGCTTGGAGCCTCGAAGAGCAGTGCACAAAAAAGGCTTCTGATTGCTGATTCTTCTAACTGGTGGAGTTTGTGTTGTCTTAAATTCTCATGAGTAATGTGGCTACTTGGTGGAGTTCTCACAGTATGGTTTCACCAGAGTGCTTTGGATTGAGAGTGTTGGAGTCTTGACTTTTGTATTCTGTACAGTCAAGAGCTGAACTGTGATCTGCTGTGCAAGGGAAAACAAATAAAACACCTTGTCAGGGAGAGGGGGTGAAAGAGGAATGGTTTCACTTAAACTATTTTCAATTTACTTCCTTTTTATGTACTCAACAGCAACTGCTTAGGTTACTTCTAAAATAGGCATTATAAACCACATGCCAGATTTTTTCTTGTGCATCTTGTTTTTCCCCTGGCATTGAATAGTATAACCCTCACTTCCACTGTGCCACAGCAACTGCAAAGTGTCGTGGCATATGGTTGGATGAAGCAGCTGGCTTTTCTTTCTTTTTTTTTTCTTTTTTTTTTTCCCTCCAATTAATATTATTATGGACACAGAACTAATGGTACCTAGAAATATGTTTTTACAGCCTAAGTACAAGTGAGTCAGTTCAGGCTTCTTTAGGAAAGTATGGGATATAATGAGGAGCAAAGATAAGATGTTACTGTGCATACTTCCTGTGGGAAATACGTGGGAAAGGAGAAGATGTGATGCTACTAATTTGAATGTGCAGTGTTTGCATAACTAACGTTAATAAACAGATTGCTTAATCAGTGTGAAATGACTATACAAATTGCATTAGTTGGTTGTGTTTGTGCAAGAATGCATTTCTGGGGTTTCTGGCTTGGGACTTCTGGCAAGGAACAGATGAGGTTATATTTTATATTCAGATGTGTCTCTTCACACCCTATTGACACAGGCAATATGTAAACCATTGTTTCTTTTAATGTCTGGTGTGGAATTTATAATCTCTTATTTGCTTTTGCTCCTGTTCGGTATGCTTATTCACCACTCATTATTCCTTTTTTGGTATTGTGCACAGAAATTTGCAACATGCATGGAAAAATATTCTGCCAATCCCACCTACTACCCTTATGTGCTGTTTTGCATCTCGGCTCTTAGAAATTACTATTTGGTAAAATAATTTTGAAGGTGTCAGTGGAGAAACACCTATACTTAAAAAGTCTCTGTAGTCTCTAGCTCTGACAAGGTTTATTAGTTTCTTTAAGGTTAATTGAAAAAACTCAAATTAATAATGTTTATTTTGGAAAAGCTGTGGGATGGGTAAGAGCCAAATTTAAATATTACATGAAACATATTCTACTTCTCTCCTAAGTACCTGCAAGTGATTCAGAAATGTGGGCATTGTTTAAGAGCACATTGGACACAGGCTGAAGCAGTTCACTGTCATTCATGAGGAGTTTGGTGTTTTGTAAACACTGACATGTTTTTGTGTTAAAATTTTACAGGATCTGATGGTTGGTGATGAAGCCAGTGAGTTACGATCGATGCTGGAAGTGAATTATCCGATGGAGAATGGCATTGTTCGAAACTGGGATGATATGAAGCACCTTTGGGATTACACTTTTGGTCCAGAAAAACTTAATATTGACACAAAAAATTGTAAAATACTACTCACAGAGCCGCCCATGAATCCGACTAAAAATAGGGAGAAGATTGTGGAGGTATGTGTGTCTAGGAGGAGCTGATACACAGCTGATATACATTGGAGCACTGCTAAGAGATTCCTTGTTCCAGCCACATGCAGTGGCTGTCTGAAGCAAAGCAGTTCTGTTCTCTAACCAAAACCCGTTCTCAGCCATAGGCATGAATGCTACTGTGCTTGAATTCAAACCAGCTGATCTCATTCACAGGCTGTAAGCAGGCTTCTTGTCTCAAGCATTAATAGCAGCATTAAAACACAGAATTGGAAATACATGTCTGTCTTCACATACCCAGGATACGTTGATTACTAGCTGTTGGATGAATGTTAATTACTTTAAATGACTTGGACTTGTATAAGCCAGTAATGCAGAGGAGATTGGAGCTAGATGATGCTTACCAGATGGAGCAGTGTTGTTGGAAATGGTTGAGACGAAGGTGTGATGACAGCCAATGCACTAATCTTTAATTAGTGCAAGGGATTATCAATGAAAGCCTTCTAAGAAGGAAAGCCTGGTTCTTGCATCCTCAAGCTCAGAGTGCTGCCCTGGGTGATCTAAGCTCTAGCTGAATCTTGTATTCAATGTAGGTTGTCAAATATATATTGTTTAGGTGCCCTACCTGTGATGAAGACTCAGGCTTGAAGAGCAATAATGTTTGATGAGAACAGAATGTTTAGTTTTCTGTTTTGTTGAATTTTTTTTCTCATAAGCATCATAGTATTTTCAATTAATATAAGTTTGAATATAAAACTTGTATATATATATTTCCCAAAACCATTCCTTAGGCTGTTAAAAATTTACATTTATCAGCACCTTTCTTTGAAATCCTTTTGATGTCACAGCTACAGTAGTGCTTTCTGCAACTTGGCAGTGAGTAATCCTTTCTTTCAGTGACCAGGGAGCAAATGAAGTCTAGCAAAGTTGGGAAAACTTAGGTGAAAAATAAATCAGACTGTGCAATCTAAATTCAGCATTTTTTTTAGCAATTGTGGACATTAAGGTCCCGTGACCTAAGTATCAGGTAATGCAATACTAGTAATATCATGCACTGTATATCAGCCAGCTGGGTGTATAGGCAGAGCAGGTTATTCTGGGTTTCCTGCATGTAACTGGAATGGCTCTATTTCCTGCCCAGGCTTCTTTGCTTTTTAGTTGTCAACAATATGTTCTTGTTTCTGTTTTCCTGGTAAATACAAAAGGATAGATTTTAGTTATTCTTGTGCCAAATAATTTTATACCAAAAATCCAAGAGTCTAGTACGGCCTCTGAATTGTGATGGAATATTTGCATTGCTCCATTTGCCTCTTTAACACTACCCCAGAGACCGTAGATACTTAACCTTGCAAGATGCAAGAATAACATTGAAAGATCATGTTGCAGAAGATTAGTGAGAACTAGAATCCATTTTTGTAAATTTAAATTTGAGTAACACAGAAGCTCATTGTTTCTACTAATGTTTGTAATGGAGCACAAGGTCACAAGGTTATGAGAACTTAGAATATTTAGTTTAACTGCAATGTATGCTCCTTCCATTTTTTATGTAGCCTCCTCCTTTCCAGGGAGGTGAGCCCAGTATGAGGCAGAGGACTGAATGAAGATACTTCCTAAAGCCTGCAGTAAATATAATAATGTCTCTGCATTTTGGAATACATTGCAGTAGTGCTTTAGAAGAAAAGCTTAGTCATCTGGACCATATAAAGATGATAGATAATTATATATGCTGTCCTTCATTCTGTTTCCAGTAATTCTCTCTCCTCATTCCATCACTTTGTCAGGGCCACCTGCAATAGTAAGGCAGCAAGTGTTCACATGTCAGCTGTATTGTAAAATGTATGTTTAAAAAGTGCTTTTCCTTTCATAGCACATAAAAGACCAGAATTGCTCCTCAGCTTAATGGGGTGTTTACTGTTTGTCTTCATCTGCTGCATTCTCATTGTGTAACAGCCTCAGAAGCAGCCAGACTGTAGTGGCAAATCAAGAAGCTGCAGAGATGCTTGAGCACAGTCACTTCCATCTAAATCAACCTAGGATTTCTTATATTTTTTCCCAGTTTTTAATTCTTTCTGTACCCAGTTAGAACATACAATCAAAAATCTGCTGTTATGTGAAGAAGAATCTTTTCAGGGAAACATATTGCTCAGTATTTATATCTCAAGATTTGTTAACATAAAAGCCCTGTGTCAAGGCATTTTCCATGTCCAATAAAGTAATGCAGAGGAGAATCCTTTTTTTTTTTTTTCTTGAAAGAATGACAACACTCCCAAAGGTTATGAAAGGTTTTGTAGAAGCCTTTAGGGTTTGGTACATGTGTAGGCAGTAACTAGTGCCATTTGAATATTGATTTTGTTGTATGAAGGTGATAGTTTAGTTTTTCTTACATTATTTTTTGATTTAATAAGCACTCAGGTTGTTTGAAAGTATCCATTGGAATAGTGTTGGGTTTAGACAATGACTACTCAAAGGGGTTCTATTTTGAGTTGCTGCCCTTTCAGCTGTTCCCTTTCTGTTCCTTTTCACACTGTTCTAACGGAGGAGGTTCTTTAAATAGTTCAGAATTCTAAAATTGTCAGGCATCAGCTTTTTTCTTCAAAAATATTTAGATATCTTTTACTTGAACTGTGGGAGCACTTAGGATTGAATCCATTTCTAATCCTAGAAGTTGCAGAAGGGTTCTGAAGGCTGCAGAACAGCCTACAGCAAAAGCAAAGCTGTATTTGTTGGAATTATCAGTTCATCCATTTTTCCTGGATGGTAAAGCTTATTGAGGGGAAAACTGCTGTACAGCATGATTTGTTTACTTGGCCTTTTCTTGTGTTTAGGAAGAAGAGAAGATAAACTATGCATCCTTTAATCTTGTTCTGCTTCTTAACTGAAACTAGTTCAGTGATTACGGAACCTAGTTCACAAGACAAGGAGTTACTTTTCCTGTTTCAGTATGAAATCTGCAAACCTGCAGTCTTCTCTCTGTAGTGGATTTTACAGTAAATTTAAAAGTTTGTAATTGGTTGCCCTTTAAAGAGGGGAAGAAAGTGGTCCAGGTCCAGAGAGCAACCTGTGATACTGGGCTCATTCTAGATTAAGATATGAAGGAATCTGGTCTTTATTTGACATAGTGTGCAGTTGTATAAAGTCTATGGCTTAATATGAGGAATGAAAAATGCCTGAACTTTGTTTTAAAGCATACATCTTAAACATTTTATTCCCCGGTCACACTTCAGTAATGAACTGCTTGGCTGGTCTACAAGTACTGCCTCCCACTCATTAAGCACTTTGGAAAAGTAAAAATTTGTGTAAAGCTGCAAAAATTGATGTGTGGGTTTCTTGTGTTTGCTTTTGTTGCTTAATGGATGTGGAATATCTCACCTGGCTTGTCTGGTGTGAACAGGTAAGATACAGAACTGAATGTTCTTACTGTCCCAAAGCACATAGGTTTCTAATGTTCCTGTGGAATCTTGTGTGATGAAAATTCTTGGGAAGTGTTTTTGACTAGTAAAAATGCAAAATTCTAGAAATATAGTTTTTAAACACCAATGAAATTTCTTTGAGGTATTTGGCCTGTTTTGGAAGCTGATTTTTGCCTTCATCTTACAGGTTATGTTTGAGACGTACCAGTTTTCTGGGGTGTATGTAGCCATCCAGGCTGTTCTCACTCTGTATGCTCAAGGTAGGCAAAATCAACCTAAAATTTCTTTAGTTTCCAGTGTTGCTGAGCCAAAGTACTAACATGGCATCACTGTGTCTTGGGCTTAATTCCATGCTGTTCTCTAAGGAAACTCGGGTCTGACTGACAGCTTGCTTTTTGTTGTGGGGAACTATTCTTAGATACCACTGTTGGTGTTATTGTCATGGATAAATGCAAAAAACCGTGTTCCTCAAAACTCTTACTCTTTCAGGGTGTAATTATTTTTCCTTTGGCATCAAGTCTTAATGGCTTACTTTGAATTTTCTGAAAAAGGAAGAACTTTTTACCATGAGTAAGAGAGTAATTTCAAGAAGGTGATCATGTGACTTCTACACTGTTGGGGGGGGGGGGTGAAGTTGAGTCTTTTGCTGTAGATAAACTAAATTGAAATGATCCTTAGCCTGAGCAGAAAATTATGGACTGACTGAATTAAATGGAAATTCTACCATCAAGTTCAGTCCATCTAGGATTCTATGAAGTTACTCAAGCACATCAGTTCTAATACCATGACTCCTTGCATCTGTGAGCTGTCACATAGCAGGACACAAATGTCCATGTCCATTACATGTCACTGTAGTGTCACTGTGCAGGACCAAAAGCAGTGGGGTACTGCAAGGGTGGCTCTGCCATGAAAGTCAATATAATTACTTGAACCAAAACCACTTTTGCAAACCTGAATAGTAATTTTGTATGCTGCAATCTTTGTTATTACCTTTTTTCCCCATTGGTTTTCTTTGGTTTGATTCCTTACAAATATTTAAGTACCTGACATTTACAGTCTTAAATTCTGCTGTAATTGTACATGTACCTTACTGTGTAGTGCTCAATTACTTTGTGAATAACAGAATGTGATACAACTTTGAGCAGTCTGCAGTGTTTCTACATACCATAATCTAAAACAAAGCTGAAGACCTTCTAAGATGTAAAAATCAAGGGGCACATCAATCAAACATTGGCTTTTTGAATTTTTTTTTTAAAAAAGTTCTTTACAGCACTTATTTATATTCCTTCAAAAATTAAAGTAGTGGCTAAAGTTATACAGAGATGTGCCTCATTTCAGTGTACACTTCTGAGGTCTGTCCTTAAAATATGGTTTCTTGCTTTAGGGAGCTTGTGAGAAACTATAAAACTGTTTTCTGATCAACTTTCATCATTGATTTTTGCCCCCAAGTATAGAAACTTCTGTTTCTACATGCTCATGATATCTGCTTTGTATAGCTTAGAATTTAATAGTTAGTGGTAAACTTTTTTTCATAAGAGTTGATTTTTTTAGTCTAAGAAAGTGGATCTCTTTCAGCCTAATGCCACTTGTGTGAAGAAATATTAGGTGTGTTCTATATAGTCCAAATATTTTCTACCTTATGAAAGTATTTGGTTTTTTGTATACTAGTAAAAATCAACAAGTCCTAAGAATTTAACAAGGTAAACTTGTGGCTTGAATATCTCTAAATTTCTTAATATTTCAGAAATTAATATAAGACTACACAACTGAATCTGTGGAGGAATTTGTGCCCCAATAAGTATTTAATGAGCGTAGATACTCCCTTTAATTAGAATGCAATTTAAAGATGTTAAAATGCCACATAAATTGTGAGTAATAGAGTTCTAAACATCTAGGTAAAAATAATAATTTTTTAAAAAAATGTATGAAAGCATTTGTTACTATGAAAACCTGAAGTTTAATATCTACTGATGACTGAGGGAAGAAAGATTGTATTAGTTTACAGTAAAAAACATATCTTAAACTTGCTGCTGTTCTGCTCTGTTTATGAAAGTGCAGTGAAATTGTGCTTGCCCTCATTCTTTTAGGTTTGTTGACTGGCGTTGTTGTGGACTCTGGGGATGGTGTGACTCACATTTGCCCAGTTTATGAAGGTTTCTCCCTCCCTCACCTCACGAGACGGTTAGATATCGCTGGGAGGGATATCACCAGGTACCTCATTAAGGTAAGCTGGGAGGGAAGAGGGTTTAAGGTTGAGGTGATGCTATCTGTAGTTCAAGTCAAAATCCCTTGACAGCAAGAAGCCACTGTGTATTTTCCCTTGATTATTCATGTTAATTACATTAAGAACTCCTGTATTCTCTGTGTTACTTCAGTCTATTCTTGCTGTGTTTCCTCATCTAAATCACAGTGATGATATTTATTGTGTTTATGAGTGTTATTCAGAGACATCACATTTTCTTAGTGGCAATCTTGTAGGAACAGAATTTACTCCATATTTAGGAAGGAAAAGCCCGAAAGTTGGCTTTCTCACCTAAAGTGGAAGCTAAATTGTATTCTCTCAGCTCTACTCATCTGTTTTCAGAAAGACTTCCTTGCAGTGTGGAAAATAGTGTAGTGATTCTTCCCTGATAATTAGAGAACATGTTTGATAGACAATTCATTTGTTTGGGAGTTTTAAATATAAGTAACATCTTAGATTGACAAATCTTATGGTTAACCGGGAATACAGGAATGTTCTGAAGTGAAGTTCTAAAGACAAGAATTATTTTGGGTTTTTTTTCATTTGTCTTTGTTCTGGTTATGCTGAAAATTGTAATGAAGAAAATTTCCCATTTGGAGTAATGCTGCTGCTTTTCTGGGGATAATGGATACACTGGGACGGATTTCTCTTAATACCCAAATTTGCCACTAAAAAAGGGAGGTGAACAGAGATATGTGTCTAAATGTACTACCCCTCTACTGAGATCTAGAGTTCCTCTCATTTCCTGCTAACCTGCTGTGCTCCCTCCAGCTCCTCCTGCTGCGGGGTTACGCTTTCAACCATTCTGCTGACTTTGAGACGGTTCGCATGATCAAGGAGAAGTTGTGTTACGTGGGATACAACATTGAGCAGGAGCAGAAGCTGGCACTAGAGACCACGGTTCTAGTTGAATCCTACACGGTGAGTGTCTCAAGACAGCTCTCCTTGTCCTAAACTTCCTAGGTTTAAATTTGGGTAGCATTTAGCTTTCGTTCCTTCACAATTTTTCTTGGCAGTAGCACTCACCTCTTGGCTTGTAGAATCAAATTAATTCATTCTGGGAAAGTCTTCTACAGGCTTTTTTCTTTTCAGATTGTCTGTAAATCTTTGTACTCACTTTTGTCATTGTAGATCTTTGAAGTTTTAATATTATAGTACAGGAATTTGTAGAGAAAGTGGACTTATTGTAGCATATGAAATTGTTTCAGCTTCATCCATGCAGCACTGAGACATGAGACTGATATCTGGTGTCAGGAGTGGTGAACTTGCTCTTAGTGGAAACTTTGTGATCACAGTTGGAAAAATGTGCAGAAAATGATTATTCTTGCTTGTAAGATAATTTTTTAAATTGGTACTAGGAGTTGGTATTGCAAGGAAATACTTGGTATCTCAGTATTGGTATATCTGGTCCCTGATGTCTCCAAGTGAATTGCAGAGTGATTAAAGAATTTGTATATTCTTTCAGTACTACTGAATGACTTCTTGCAGTGCTGACAATTATCAACAATTTCCTGTGTTAAAACATTTGGGAGCAATGTAGGTCATTTCCTCTTGGTTTTTTTTTAGCATTCAAGTGGCTAAAAGTAGTCTTTTCAATGGTGTTGTTTCTTCCCTAGCTCCCAGATGGCAGGATTATCAAAGTTGGTGGAGAACGGTTTGAGGCACCGGAGGCTCTCTTCCAGCCTCACTTAATCAATGTCGAAGGGGTTGGTGTGGCTGAGTTGCTGTTCAACACCATCCAGGCTGCTGACATTGATACCAGGTACGAGCAGAACATTTAGAATCCTTTGTCTGGGTGCGGGGCTGACACAGGAACTGTCTTCAGAGTAACATCTTTTGCTTTACACACTTATGTGTGCTCCTGGGAGAAGGGTGTATGCTCGGAATGGGGCTCAGGCTAAGCTTCTGGAGCTTAACCAGTTGTCTGGAAACTATTTCAGTAAGAATGAGCAAAGATAAAATCTTGAAAGCACTTTTTAAAATATTTTTTTATTTCTGCTTTCTGGAAAAGCATGAGCAAGTTTGCTGAAATTGTGCAGTCTGTCTTTGCATAGTGACTGTTTTTTAGATTTGTGTTTACTCTCCTATCTGTACAGGTACCTTTACAGGTATAGAGTAAAATGTTCAACACTACAAAAACTGTATTTTTTTGGGTCAGGTCTGAATTCTACAAGCACATTGTGCTGTCTGGAGGGTCCACCATGTACCCTGGGCTGCCTTCACGACTGGAGCGGGAGCTGAAGCAGCTCTACCTGGAACGAGTTCTGAAGGGAGACGTGGAGAAGCTCTCGGTGGGTATGGGGTGGCTGCTGCGGCCGGGGGGCGCAGAGGCTTCCCTGAGTCCCCGCTAGGGGGAGCCAGGGGGCCAGAAATGACGGCGGCTGCGGGCGGCCCTCCCTGCGGCTTGCGACATCGCTGCCCCTCCTTCCTCACGCCCCTGCCTTTGCTTGGTACATACTTGCAGTAAAGTTACCTTCTGGACCCGGCTAGTAGCCGGTAATTCCCGAAGTCTTGGGTGAAATAGGCTGAGAAATACCAGGACACATATTGTAATGTTGGTTAAACAAAGCTAAGGAGTTTCTGTGCCTTCAAGTTGTCATTGAGTAAAAAAAAAATTTTTTTTTTCAGTCTGTGAAAATTTTGGTTCATATTACAAGTGAAATACTTAAAACTGAGAGAGGCTAGGGCTCTTAACACGCTTTCAGGTGGAGTAAGTTTCCCTTTTCCATTTGTTACTGTGATAAGCAGGCAACAGCCACAGTTGTTACAGAGGTAACAGTGTGTTGTACTGAAAATTCCTTTGAGTGGAGTTTCTAATGGTGAGCTGAATTGAACTTCACTGGTTCTTAATACAGTGTTCTCTGAAGGTCTTCTGTGGAATGACTCAATTGAACAAAATGTTTTGCATCCTAGACAGTATTTCAGTCATAGCTTTGTACTCTCTTTGTAGCTCTTGAGGTTAGAGCTTTAGCACTGACGAAGTTAAGGGAATATTAATTAGTTAAGCTGGTTTAGATTGTGTAAATTGGTATAATTCTGAAATATTTATGATTTGATGATCTGGTTACTTCTGATAATTTCAGCCATCAAAGATTAGGAAGTATTTCACTTTTAATAGTGTTCCTGAAATGCAGAAATTGGGTCTCTAATTTTCTGTCAGTATTCTGAATCCTGGGTTTTTTGTTGATATACTGAAAGTACAATTTTGGGGCAAGTGTCAGTAGCTGTGTGTAATTTGCAATTCAGAGTCATTATTTTATTCAGCTGTGCAAGCCAGAAGTTCGCAGAGTGCCCCGTGCTAACATTTCAGTTTTTTAGTTGCATTTTTCTCACTAGACAGTTTCCACTTCATTGTTGTGGCGGAAAGCCCAATTTTATTTTGCAAGGCTTTGTTTCAAGAATCCTAGTAATGATTTCTTTTATTCTTCTCAGAAATTTAAGATTCGAATCGAAGATCCCCCTCGTCGGAAGCACATGGTGTTTCTGGGGGGTGCTGTTCTAGCAGACATCATGAAAGACAAAGACAACTTCTGGATGACCCGACAAGAGTACCAAGAGAAGGGAGTGCGTGTGCTGGAGAAGCTTGGTGTGACTGTTCGATAAATCCCAAAGCTTGTTCCCATCACATGTCTAAAGCTTTTTTCTTTCATTGCCAATCTCTGAACTCACTCAGCTACATGCTATGGAAGGGCCTGTCTGTGGCCTTTTGACCCAAACGTCAGGTTTTGTTCTGGTTTCTTGGGGTAGCTTTTGTTAAATGTTTCTTAATGTGGCTAAATTTGACTATTAAATTTGACCACTTCCCTGCAAACAAAACGGAGCAAGAGCAGCCTGTCTACTTCATTGTTCCCTCCTGGTAGGCAATTGGGTAATTCTGGTAGGCTTTTTCTTCTGGGTTTATTGCTGTAGTCCTGCTAGCTTTTGTCTCTAGTTCACAAAGGGTTGTGTGCCTTTTTTAGCATAAGAAAACCTTTAAACAGGAGTTTTTGCTATTGGATTATTGTGGTGGTTATCTTTGCATCTTTATGCCTCTCTCTACATTAAGTTTGGGGTTTTTTTCTTTCCTGCAACTAGGAGTTTTGATTAAACATTGTTAAAAACTAGTTGAAGTAGCTGGAATAACTTTAACACACTGTTTTGATGTAATGTGGTTTCATATGCACTGCTGCCTGAGCAGACTTCTGAGATGGTTCATCCTTCAAGGTGGTGGTGGGGCCTTCAGACTGTACTTCTCTAAGTGGGAATGTACAGTTGCCACAAATGGAGAAACACCTGATGTTCTGGCAAGTGTACATTTGTGGCCTTAGGTGTCTTTTTTCTGGAGAGAGGAGACAGGTTTGAGCTGTGTTTCTTTTTGTTAAGGGACAGATGGGGGGGTCAGCCTGACCAAAAATGCCTCTTTTTATAACTAAATTTTGGTATCATGTTGTCTCAGCATAGGAAGCAAGAATGTTAAATTAGCTATTCTGTAATTGTTGGAGAAACTTAGATATGCGGAGACAAGAGCCTCTGAACTTATTGAACAGATTTAATACTTTCATAAATGCTTGTGAAAACTGTAACTATAAATATTTAAAGCCCCAGAACTAAGTTTTAAAAAGTCTGATGTTTTAAGTGCTTGTATGTACATCAGAAGCACTTCCATTAAACTTTACAAGTATATTAACCTAGTGCCAAGTAGTTACTGCAGATGAATATTTCAATGACCAATGTTTATTGCAGCAAGCATATATTTATAAACAACCAGTGGCAATAGGTTATAAAGAATGACTTATATTTGTTCCAGTTAAGAATAATATTGGAATAGAAGATGTTGGTTGGTAAATAGCCACAATTCATTTTATCCAGTCTTGATTTTTGATACTTAACATGGGATGGGGAAGGAAGTGAAAACCAGTGATGAAAATGCTGTTTCCAGAAAGTACATTAAAGCTGAGTTGTTCTAAAAAATAGAAGTTGTCACTAGTAATTATCAGCCACCTTCTTTGAGTATAGTTGCCTGTGTTTTTTCCTATAGCAGACTGGTAACTGTTGTTGCAATAAAATCTGCCTTACATTAAGCATAGCAAAAACTGCTTGCATACAAATGCTAGCTAGACTTAGTTCTACTTTGCTTTCCATAGAAATGTTATATTACTTCTTACTGGTTTTCGAAGCCTACCATAACATTTAAGGAAAAGGAAGTCAAGATCTGCTCTTGACTTCCAAACCTTGGAATGTATGAGAGATGCTTTCATATACTTGCCATTTGTCTACATCTTTACATTAATAATTGACCCCAGAAACATGGAAATGTTAAACTCCCTTGGACTCCTAAAATGTGCTTCCTTTCTAAATTGAGCAGACAGCTTCCTTTGGCTGAGGAAGCCAAAGGGGCAGAAACCATGTCTGCATTTCTTTAATAACAAGACAGTCACTATAGCATTGCTAGTAATGACCATTTAATTATAGGTGGGTGGGGTTTTTTGCAGCTATATTTGCTCTTAACTTGAACAATACAAATTTCCAGGCATGCCGGTCGTGCCTCAGTGCATGCACTTAAGCAGTTACGAGATTTTTGGGGACATGAATGTAAGGGGTACTCTGAATTCCTGTAGTCTTCTAAACATTTAATACACAAGACTTAAAAATGCTGTGGGCTTGCTTTAGAGCTATGATTTCTCATGTGACTGTCTCTGGGCTTTTCAGACAGTGTTGGGAATCATGGAAATAAACCAAAGAATGACTTAAAAACTTTTTTTAAATGACAATCTGTCATGTGGTTTTTCAAATCTAGATCTTGACCCTGCAACCCCTTTTCTAAACCATCTTCTCCCCTGACCACTGGCTTCAGTGAGATATGTGCATGTTTGAGTAAAGGTTTTGGAATTTGGCCCCTTCACTAGAGAACTTCACAGCACCATGAGTAATAAATGTCAGTTGATTGTGCAGAATCTTGGGTTTCCATGGAAACCATGTATATATTAAAAAAAGAAACTAGCATTTTAAATTAACTGTGATCATGGATTCAGAGGAACACATTTGTAATCCAAATACTGAATGGGGTGTTCCAGTTGTGCTCAGTGTGGTTCTCCATGTATGTGTTTGCACACACGGGAGTGTTGTGTGTGTGTTCGCTCAGCTGACAGCTTCAATACTGCTATGAAAGCAATCTGGTTTTAAAGTTTTTTTGAAGACCAAATAACTTGAATTGTATTTGCAAAATGCTTTAGCTCCTTTAAAATTAGAATAGAAGATGCCGCATCAGTTGTAAGTTTTTTGAGAACATCCTATTTTTAATGTTAAGCTGCTTCAAACCCTCCCCCAGTGTTCTAGGATGTTAACCAATGTAACACAGATGGCTTTTTATACAGTTCTGTATAATGTTAACACACAGCACTGGTTGAGACCATGAATGGAAATAAACATCTATTTAAATTGACAGGTCTTTTCAATACAAAAATAAAATCAGATTTTTTTCAAAGTAGATTACGTTTGCTTTGTTTCCTTTGGGAAATCGCAGTTCTGTCAGTTTTTCTCTAACTTAACTTCCATCACAAAACCATCATGAGCTGCTTTTGCTGAGGAAATCTGACATGACAAAATAACACATTGTCTACTGATTGCTGTCATACTCCATCCTTTAGCCAATACTCCACATCCTTTTCTTTAGAAAGAAGAAGAATCCTTATCCTTGGACAGGAATCCTTTGTAGTTCAACCTCCATACTGCAAAGTGGGAAGGGCCCTCAACTTGTATTGACCTCAGCATCCTTGGCTAAGCTCAGAAGCCACATAATCATGCCCTGTTTAGGAAAAGTCTCCTTGGCATTATGACTTCATGTGCTATTTCACCTGCATTCTTGATTTTACCTGATAGAAAAAGTGCATGTGGGGTTGACCTTTTGTGTTTAGAAGGACTTGGGTGGATTAGTGACTGGTCCACCACTCACGGTGCATTTATTTGCCTTTTGAAATGAACTCCACCAGCTTTTTCCCCCAGCTCATGGCACATGCTAGGCTGGAGGAATGTTCCCCAGGCATCTTCCTCCTGGTAGAATAACAGCTTTGCTTTTCTTAGATGGAGCCACTATGTGCAGTTTGGCTCTGGATGCATCTGCCTCAGTAGCTGGGTCAAACACTTGTCATCTTAGGGACAGATGCAGATACACAGCATTTTAATAGGAAAAAAAAGTAAGGCCACCCTTAACCCCAAATTTGTGTTTCATCACTTTGCATTCTTGGGAAAAAATAAGTCCATTTGGCTACACCTCTGCTCAGTACTAATGCATGGTCACTGCTCCTCCCCTTTTGCTTGCTTTGTCTGACATGGCTTTTGTGTGGCAGGAACTAAATACAGCCAGTGGACATTTGCTAGTCAACTTTTTCAATAGTGAGTCCCTCCCTGTGGGTGCTTCAGCTGTTTTCCACAAACAAGTGCCATTAGCTGTTTCAAAACTCTGGAAGATCTAGTTTTGATCTAGTTTCTAGATCTAGTTTGTTGTTTGAAGGGGGGGTTTGCTTGTTCGGTTTGTTGTGGAGTTTTGAGGGCTTGTTTGTTTGTTTGTTTTTGTGGGTTTTTTGAGGGATTTTTTTGTTGTTGTTTGGTTTGGGTTTTTTTAATCCAAGTATATCTGCTTCTATGTTCTAACTAAGAAAGCTATTTGAGAAAATGGATTTGGATTTTTTCAGCAAGCATTTCAGCTAAAATTGTGCTTTATTTGGACCCTGCTATGTTATGCTTGTTCCTTCCTATTGGGTTGGTTTGTTGTCCTGGTGCTGTAAGCCACTACAACTTTGCCATTACAGGCCTCAAGGAAAAAACCCTTCTATTCAGAACAGGCTGCTAATTTTGCTTCTTACCTTCACTGCATTGCAACATTAAAATAGCTCTTTAATAACATCCTTCATGTAAATTGCTTACCTTCCTGCAAGCTGGTGCTGCAGCCCATTGAACCAACTAACAGCTGCACAAAACAAGATTTCTGTGCACATCTGCTTATTGCCCAAACAGCTGAAGAAGAGCTTCTTGCCTTCTTTGTGCCTCATGCAGAATTCTGTTGTGGTGCTGCTGGAAAAAGGAGAAGTTCAGGGAGGAGAGACAGCATGGGGCTTTGTTTCTCAATTGGTTTATTTGGGGTTTTTAAATTTTGTTTTTCCTTTTGAAAGCAATCTTAACATTGAAGATTAGGGAAACAGTTTCTATTCTGGGTCATGAATAAAGCATATTAAGAGTCCTAGCAGAAACTTGGGATGATACTAAGGGCCATCTTCAGCTGCAGAACTCGTGTTTCTTCACTTACCTTTTTAAAAAAATTATTATTAAAAAAAAATCTCAGTTCCCAAAGCCTAGGAGTAGTAATTAAACTGTAGCTGCAGGAATAATGACAGATATGGGCCCCTTGCCTGCACCTTTTAATCTCTGCACCCATCTCCCATTTGGTTTTTGTTTGCCCTAAAGCCTAAGTGGTTTCAAGATCTTCCTCTTGTATGCATGTTCTCACCACGTGCCCATTTTAAATCTCGCCAGGTATTTTAATGAATTAATTGATTGCCAGTTGTTGGCCTCAGCGCAAGTAGATCTGTAAGTCCTGACTACCATCAGGCACTTTTCTTAGCACAGCAGCACTTCTGGGGGCTCCTCCAAATTGAAACCTTTGTGTTGGCCTGGAACTTTCTGTTCTAAACCACTCTGTGTAACCCTGATTTTGGCTTTCCCTGCCAAAGCAGGAAAAGCAAGGGTGGCATTAAGGACATGAAAGGCAGTATTTCGGGAAGGACCCAACCACATAATCTCCCTGGAATATTTTAGGGTTTTCCTCTTGTAGTGGGTATTGGCACAAATCATGTGGGACAAGTCCAGTAAGTGCAGGTGGGATTTATGTTAGCACCTGTAATAACTGGTAGATTTGTCCCCTCTAAAGTCTTCTTGTAAGAGAGGTATTAGGGCTTCTCATAGCATTACTGGGTAATAACCTGGAACATGAACCTTTAAAATGTGGCCACTGCTGGAATCCACCTAGTGCCATGTGAGAACAAAATGCAGTAATGATAATTGCTCATTATCTAATTATACAAGAACTTACAGCCCCAGAGGGTGAAAACTAATTAAATGGTTATCTACTCTTAAAATGGCAACAAAAAAAAACGAGGAAAATTCATTCTTTTGGCTCTTGTTCCGTTGCTGTCAGCAAAGTCACGTGTTCCTTTGGAAGTGAATGTCCAGGATGGACAGAATTCTCTCCATCCTGCTGCAGGGATTGAGGCTGGAAGCTTTCTTGCAGGAGGGCGGTCTGCTTAGTCAAAAGTAAGCACCTCAACTTTTAAGCTGCAACTCAAAATGCAGGAGGATTCATTGACCCAGGTTATCTAGGAGGGCAGCAGGTGCTGGCCTTCAGAGCAGTATGGGTCACCTTTTATGTTTGCTTGTGCAGAATTTTAGAGATAAAATACCTAGAGCACTTGGTCCCTTGGTGTGGATGTTGTGTTCTAGGGGCAGGCCTTGGTTTTATCCCATACCTGAAGCATGCTGCTTCTGCCTAGGAAAAGTAGCTGCCTGCCAAAAACAGTGGTGGCATTTTCCTGTGATTCAAGACCCTGCAGCTTTTGCTCCAGCAGCAGTAGATCTCTGTAAAAACCCTTATCCTGCCAAATGCAGCAATGATTAGCACCTTAGGCTCTAATTTGACTTTTCCAGCCCCTACCTCATCTTGAGCCACATGCCCTCCTTTGGAGCCCTCCTTCCTGCTTCTTGGCATTCATATGCCACTGCTGCCCTGGCAAAACACCACTGCTTAAACCAGGGTCCCTCAAACACAAGGAACATGCCAGCCTTTCCAGGGCCCACAGTGCTGGCCTGCTGTTCTTGAGGTGCTGGAGTGAAAAGAAGGCAGGCAGCAGGCACGGCTCAGTTTCTGTCCCAGCAGTGCTCCAGCAAGCAACAGGTGCTGAGCTTCTGTGGGATTTGTGCATGCAGCGTTCCCTGCCTGTCCTGCCCGTGTAACCCAACACTGCAGGCATTCTCAAAGCACAGTCTGCAGGCTGTAAAACACACCTGCATGGTTATGGTGCTCTCTGGTAGCCCACAGCTCACACCTGGGACACGGTGGCAGACACTGGTTTAGAGCTTTGCAGGGAGCTCCAAAGCCCTGCCAGAAAAGCCCCCTCTAGCGTCACCAGCAAACACGAGAAGCAGAATTTCTGCCCTTTCCAGAGCCTGGGACTAACAATTTTAATCAGAAATGCACAATGTGGTTTAGGAATGAAGGTTCAGTGAGTGCAGACACCCAGGCAGTTTCTGGGGAGCAGCTGATGCACTCTTGTCCACATTCTTGCAGTTGCAGGGGTGTGTATGGGTTGCCATAGATTGCAGAGCTGTTAGCTGGATGTCTTACATATTCAAACTGTCTTTTTGCCTGCTTTCCCGAAAAGCATAGTGCAAGGTTCTGCTGTTAAATGTGGGGGGTACTAACTTGGGAGGTAGGTTGGTCCCTTGTAAATCAGAATGCTTGCTATTTCTGGAGGTTTTCTTAAGGAGTAGAGTAGGTCAGAAGGAAGTGACTCCTTATTTTTTTTAATTACCCATCCCCCCGACATTGTAACACAGTTGCTGCTTTCAAGAATATGCATGGTCTGTTTTCTTCAGACTATTGGCTCATCTGGTAAAATAATTAGCTGTTAGGCAGACAGAGGGAAAGGATCACATCTGCACAAGACAGGAAGACTGGGACAGTAGGAAGGGGAAAAAAATTCCCTGCTTGAATCACAGCTGCCCACCATGCATAGTAACAGAGCTTGCCAAGAATATTCAAATTGATTTAGGAAGAAAAGCTGAGGAAACCGTTTAACCCCAGCCTGCTTGGATCTGTGACAGTATCTCCATGGGCTGCTCTGCTTCCACTTAGGGCTGAAAGAAAGGTTTTCAAGCTGCCTGTTTCCCCAACAAGCCTTCCTGTGTCCCCCTTCCTCTTCTGCAACAGGAACACAAAACACAGACTCACTGTTGGGCATGAGGCTGTGAGCAGATTTCTGCACCAAGAATATAACCAAAGGTGGGAACATTTATTTCATATTGATAGGCCTAAGTTGTAATTGGATCATATTATTAAAACCTAGAGTAAGGCAAGTTATTTGTCACTAATTTGGGGCAATAGGAGCCTTTTTGCTGCCTGTTGTATACTCTGAATTAAGCTTCTTCTCAACAGAAGTGGTTAGCATGTGCATCATCTGCAAACAACCTCTTCAAGTGTTCCAAGCCAAAATCACTTGCTCAAGAGTTTCCGAGCACAGGAATCCTTTGCAGCTCATTTGCAAGCAGTTGAGAGGGTTTTACATCAAAAAATGAGTAGCAATACTTCAGACATGTGAGTCATACAGCAAATCCCTTTTCCTACTTAAATCAATCTACGTCTTTAAGGATATAGTCATTTAATGATTAAAAAATGGGGCATTTGGAGTATTTCTTCTCAGAACTTGTTATCTCTGGGATCATCTTTTTCTGCAGGAATCCCAGGTTCACTCCCAGCGCTATCTTTGGGATAAATCCACCAAAAAACAGTAAGTGGAGAACTGCACAGGATCATATCCAAATAAAATAAAAGGGCTTAGTGCAGGTGTTTCAATACTTGGTTTCAGGTGCTGGTCCCACCTAAGCTGTGGGTGGGCTTTCCTTGCCAGCTGGAGCAGCCAACTCCAGCATTAAGCCCCTCCAAACCTCTGCTCAGCTGCAACCTCCCCTATAACAGGAGGCCTTTGGCACATAAGCTTTTTTCCAGTTAAAACACAAGTTCCCTTGGTACCTAAATGTCTGCTGTGAGGTGAATGCAGATCTGTAGAGGCCCTGACAGCACTGAGCAGCTATGTGCTGCATCCATGCCTAAACCACAAGCAGCAAAGCGTTCTCCATCAAGCTCGCCTGCGGAGGAGCCAGGCTGGAAGATGTGTGCACAAGATGTTTTTGTATCAGGTCTCTCACAAAAACAGCTGTGGGAGGAAATAGGCCCAGTAGTCAGACCACATTCACTATTAATATTCATTTATGCACAAATACTAACACAATCATAGATGACTTCTAAAGGAATGAGCATAAATATTTCCAGGAAGAGACAGCTCTCTGTTCTGGACAAATGATTTAGAGGCCACTGAAAGGAAACCCAAACCCTCTTCCTCTATTTCGTGAGAAGGGCCTCTCTTGCAGAGTTCCTGCCTGTGCATCCTGAGGAGGAGGAGACATCTCCTTGTAACAGAGCATGAAGCACCTGGCTGGTGTCAGGGCCCCACAGCTCTGTCTTCACAGCTCTGATTTGCCAGGGCTTGGCAGCTCTTTGCCCGCAGCTGACCAGCTCCTAGGGATCCATCACACATCCTCCCAAATGCACCAGCATGGAAGTGGTACCTGAGAGCCCCCAGAATGGGCAGCTTCCCCAGGCTGCAGGAGAGCCACATCCTTGCATGGATTCCCATCTCCAGCTGCTCTGTAACTCCTGCTGGAGAGAGATGGTCCTCCCCTCCTGCAGCACCAAAGCACTAAGCAGGGGTTGGATAGAAATGTGTGTTGCAGGAAGCCTCAGATACAGGAGAGAATCGAGCTGCACCTGTACTTAGGTGGGTGTGTTTGAGGGACATCTTTAGCTATAAAAGGAGCAAAGAGGAGTAAAACACAAGAGGGATAAGAGATGACCAGGAACAGAGGGAAGGAAGGTGATGAGATAAATACCACTAGCTTACTAACCCTAATAACACAGTCAAGACCACTGTGACAGAGACACTTGCTGCCCCTTGCTGGTGACCACACGATCAAGCATAGCCCAAGGATGCCCTGCAGAGGATGTAGTTTGTCACCCCTTCTTTTGTGTGATGTGACAACAGACAAAATGCAAATTCATGGCACTTCTCCCAAGGTTTAGAGTGCAGTAGATGCTCCTCGCTGGTCAGAACTCCTCCTGAAGTCGATGAAATAAACCCTGAATGGGATCAGAGGCATTGAACAGAGTTCTAGGGGTACAAAGAAAATTTTCCCTTGTTCAGCAGTGCATTTTTAGTTCTTGATGCTTCAATTACTCCCTGTTGGAACCAGCTGTGTCCCAAGGAACACAGTGAATACAGAAGTTTGGGGTTTCCTCAAGGATGCTGCTCCATTTTGAAGGACAAAGCCTAGAAAACATACAAGAGGGAGGAGACACAGAAATGTTCCTCTTCAAGATTTGCTTAAGTTCCCTGCACATACAGAGAAGTTATCAAAGAGTAGGAAGTGTAAACACAGTAACACCAGAAATACAATTTCTTGCAAACCAAATTCCACTGTAAATCAATGTGAAGGAGCAAACACACAAGACCAAATCCAAACCCATGTCATTGCCTCATATAGACAGTTAGGCATCACCTTACACTGATGGTCCATCTGATTTTCAAGATTTGCAAGCACAGGATGATGCCTGCCAACTTCAAGAGAGATGTTCATGTGCACAACAGGCAGGATGAAGCTTTAAAACCACTGGTAGTTACACTTTTACTGCCAGAAGCCACATTTTAATCTAAGTATTGGCTCCTGACAAAGGCTGTATTCTGAAGCACTCCAACATCTTTGCTCCATCTGAGTAATTGCAAATGCCTGTCTTTAATCTATTTTCAAGAATTGTTGTTTTTTTTTTTTTAAGTACAAAAGAAAATGTTTCTGTGTGTACATTCATGGCAACAGAGCTACACAGAGACATAAACTAGTGGAAGGTCCATATGTTTAGAGAATATCATACGTAATGAGAACTGCTGCAATTTGGAAAATGTAATGGGACAGATACGCAGCAGCTGTGGGTTACTCAAGAAGCAGCTAATTTAGCAAGCTGAATTCAAGGATATTTCCCAGATCTCTCAAACAATGAATAGCAGTGTTGTTTAAGATTACCATTATGCCTTACATCCTCCTTTGACTGGAAGCAGGGGGAGGAAGCCCCTATCTGTGCTTCTGGGGCAGAAGTACATGATTAGTGCCTAGCTATCATACAAAGTCCCAGGGGAGCAAGGGGGTCTGGACTTGAAGGAAGGAAGGAAGTTGTGTAGGATAAACAAAAAAGAGCCTCAGGAAGGCAGTTGAGATGGGCAAGACTTGGTGAAAAATAGAAAATATAAATTAAAAGGGAAATATTGAAGGGATTGAGTTCTAACTAATATTGACCTTTAAACACACTGACTTCAGAAACAGCATTAGAAATCTAGCAGGATTGTGTTTTTATATATTTAGGTTTGCTCTAAGGCAAGGTATTACTAATTTTAAATATACAAATGGAAGTTTTAAGTCTTGGTTGCCCTTAGATTTCACTTTCCCAGGGATTTTACCTACCCTTCTCCCTATAAAAAAGGAAGGTACAGACAACCTTGGTGGAGTCACAGCTCCATTTCTCTGTTCACTGGGGAGATGGGGCTGGCATGCTCTGCTCTCCTAAGGCGGCCAGTTTGCCAGCAGCCCAGGTACCCTGCAGCCACCCCAGAGTCACACAGAGGCCCACAGCACAGCCCACTAGACCCAGCTGCCCTCAATTCCCACCACAGCTGGAGCCAAGTGCCTCATACTGAAGAGGAGATGCACCAGTGCACCCACTCCAGGTTCTGCTTATTCACATTTTAAAACAGCTTACACACACTGCTAAAAAAAAAAAAAAATTATAAATGGCTCCCTATGGAGCCAAATGAAAATTCTGGCTCCCTACAAGATCTTCATTTTTGTGAGGAAGGTCTCTGCAGTGACAATGTCAATGGAAGTCTGTAGCCACCCTTCTTCAGCTGGGAGGCAGAGAGGGAGGATAGGGACTTGCTAATCTGGAATAATTTGTGGGAGGATTTACACATATAAATAGAAGTGACCAGGTCTTCCCCAAAGTGAGAGATTACCTTAAGTGAATAGACTTTCTAAAGGATTTTCAGATGTAGTAAATTGGTATTAGTAACTGCAAAGGACATTGTTGCATTAAGATATATTGAATTTATCTCTTTCCTGGATCTGATATTAGAATTTTCTCTTGGTGTGCTATTGAGATAACCAAAACCTCTGCCTCTCTATAAAAGAAAAATATTTGATTTCCAAACAAATGGGATGAGCTTACACAACAGAAGTACAAGGGAAATCCATTTCTCCTGGCCAAGCTCATCTCTCTGCTCCACTGGTGGAAAACAGGAGTAAATGCCTAAAGCTCCAAAACTTGATATGAACTCCTGGGGGTAGAGCAGAGGCAGGGGCTCATGCCTAACTAATGGAGTCATTCCCACAAGCCCAGCTTTAGAAATTCATTATAGCAACAGGCTCAAGCCAAACCTTTTGCTTAGTTACACAGAGAAGGGATTGCTCCTGGTGAAATGAATGTCAAAACCGCTGAGTGGCTTGTGTAATGTAGCATTGGGCCTCCAAAGTGTTTTACAGAAGAGGAGCACATCTGGAGTCAGCAAATCTTGGTCCTTATCTTGGGCTAAGGACTTTGCTCTTTGCCATATAAGAGCTACATGTGCAAGCCTGGGTGTAATTCTACTTCTAGAACCACAGCTGAAGTGAGATAACACAGCTAAAAGTTTAGGAACTACCTGAAATAAATGCATTATTAAGTAGACATCTTTTTCTTCTTAAAGGTTTTCGAGCAGACCCTTTATACTTAGTGATACACAAGCACCACTGTTCTCATATCAGAATGTGATTCCCAGAGCAGTTCATTCCTTTGCATAATGACAAAAGCCCAGCCCATCAGCAAGAGGAGCTGGAGTTTATTCAGGAGTCCATAGGAAACAGCTGTTGCTCTCAGCCCAGCCTCTCCTTTATCTTCTTTATTGTTTATTCATGTCTCAGCTCATACAAGCCACTGTGAGTAGGTCAGGACTCTGCACTCCAAAAAGCTCCTCAGAAGCTGATGGAACTCAGCCCAGTACCACCAGGACAGAGGAGATAGGTTTTATATTATTCAATTCCCAGGTGGCAACAGAGGTAAATTCCTGACTTCATTAGTTAATAGTGCAGACAACAGCCAGGCGTTTGCCCTGGATTTTTGCAGAGGGAGCAAACATTCAGTGAGTAGCATCAAAGAAACCAAATGCAACAAGCCAAAAATGGACAGTGCCTTTGGATATTTCTCCCCTTCTCTCCAAGTTTGTTGACAATTCCTTTGTACTGCAAAGGATGTTTACTCCTCCTCTCTTCTGTAATGATGTAGTGAGTAGGACTGTGCTTACAAACCTGCAAACGTTTATCTGTAAAGACTCTGCTGCAGTGTAATGGCATGCAGAAGTGGTCTAGAGCCCAAATAGACCAGAGTTATTTTCTATAGAGATGCTGGGAGTAGTGACCCCAATTCATTTGCTGGAAATTTGCTACCAGGCAGGGGAAGAGATGGCAGTAATGAGCCCAGTGTGAAGAACAGGAAAATAGAAGGCAAGACTCCCACGTCCTCCTTCTAACTGCCTTCATCTGTCTCTGTTTCCCAGTCAAAACATGGGTGTAATTGTTCAGGCTTAGCATAAAGCTTTAAAGACTCACAGTGGATACGGCATAGCGGGAGGACAGCATGATGTCAGCAAGAAGTGAGTTATTCTCCTCAGCAATGAAAGAATTAGTGAGTTAGAAATCCAGGGATGTCAGGACTTTCATCCAAACTGGAAAGAACATTTCAGCTCACCAGATTGACAAGACACAGAGGGACGATCCTATGTCTCTCCTTGAAGAAAAGTTTTCCTGAGTCACAAACCATCCAGAGCTGTATGTATCATTCACACCCTTGAAAGCTCTGCAAAACCCAAAACAGTGTCCCCATGGCAAGAGAAATGAGAGTTTGCCGTTTGGAAGAGGAGAAGAGAGGTGAATGCCTGCTCATGAGCAGACCTCCTTCAATTTAACAGCAGATGACAGTGTCACTTATTTTCACAGCTATTTAACATAAGGAAGCATCATGAATAGAGAGCAGTGGATAAGGCATAAATTATACAGCTAACGCAAGAATATGGCCCCTACTCGACTTTAAAAGGCAGGCCAGATGTCTTCAGATACTGTCGGCTGTGAGTCGGTGCCACAAAGCCCTTTCAAGCTCAGCTAACTCAAGGCACAATGTGCACTTGATTTGCTTGGCTGAATGGGGAACTTCCCGAGCTGTGAGCAGGATCTATGTGCAGCTGAAAATACGGTGGGAATGAGTCAGTTCCTTGGAGCTTGCGTGGGAGGCAAAGACAGAACTGTGGGTGGCTTCAAAGTGTTAAACAGCCTTTTAAATGCAGGCCCAGTTTCTCAGAGGAATAAGGAAACAGAGATATTCACCCAGTCTGGGTTTAGTTCCATGTCTTGGGTCAGCCTTGAGAAAATTGCTCTCTGACAGTAACAGCCACTTCCCAGGCACGCAGATCCTCTTGCTCCCAAGCCGGCTCAGCTTCAGATGTAATTCTGTGGAGTTTAAGAGCAACCCACTTAGTCCCTCACCCATAGCAAGGCAACAGCAGCTAACCATTCTCTCTTAACACCTGCAAACTGCCTCCAAGGCAGCTCCAGGTCCAGGTCAGGCGATTCTCTGTCCACATCTGCTCCCTTCATTTCACCCCTTTTGCTTGAGCTGCTTGGGATAACTCTTCCAACACAGGCATTTCAGGTACCCAGTCCCTGTGATAACAGAGAGCTACTTCAATCTTTCCAGTTCTGTACTGGCAGGGACTTTCCCTGTCCTTCAGTATATCATTCCACCTCTGGTGCCAAGAACTTTGGGAAATGGTCCTACCCACAGCTGGTTTGCACATATAAGGGAAAGGGGGTGCTGTGGGTTAAATTATCTGGTGCATTGGAAATTCAGGCCCCATCCAGTTACCCCCTGCCAACTGTTTGCCATTCAGCCTGGTTCTCCTATAGTGCAACTGGAGTCTGGTCAGCTCTAAAGAGGATTTATTGCTTTTACTGGATCAGGCTCACCCTTCCATTTAAGTGGATTAATGTGGGTTAGCTCCACACAGCATTAGCCAAGTCAACAGAAAGTTCCCTACTACTGGCAATGTTGTTGTTTTTTCTCTGTCACGATGAATTTTTAATGGTCTTTTTGTGCAAGAGCAGCTTTGCAAAATCTTAGACTCCTGCTTTCCAATTTAGATGATTTGGCATGAGAAGAATGCAATGAATATTTAAACCTGTAGTTTGGCATAGCGTCCACAGAGCAGCTAGAAACCTAGTCCTGGTCTTTTGGGGACTAGCCAGCAACGATGTAAAACCCCAAGCCAGGGGAGCTTGTGAGGTTACATCAATCTTCGGCGCTCAACCAAAATCACTCTAACCCTACAATTCTTTAGATTCTTTTAATTAACCTCAGGATTCACATGGAGGAGCTGTATGTGGGTGGAGCTGGGGATTATTTGATAGATTACTCAGACCACTCTGCTGGTCATATTTTATTCACGTGAGAGTAGCTGCTGAGGGCTGTTATATCCCACTGGAACCAGGGTCCCCAGCACAGCAGACAATGTGCAACCATGCAGTAACAATCTCTGCCTGGAAGATCTTACAATCAAACCAGATTAGACAAAAGGGTCAAAAAGGAAGGCACCCCTATTTTGCCCTCCTTGTACACATGGGTGAACTAGAGGCTTGCACACACATTCAAGCAGCCACCAATTAAGAGTTTACTGTAACCCCTTTGTACCCAACTTAGCCCACGGCAAAATCAAGGCAAATCAACTCAGCTTTATTGGCTGTAAAAGGGCGCCCGGTTCAGGAGCCACCACCAGAAATCCTCCATCATCCGCTCGAACACACAAGGATAGATGCTGGAATTCAGCCAAGACAATGTGGCTTTCATCTTGTACATGAAAGGGGGCTCCCTCTGACATTTTGAGGCCCACTTTCTTAAAAGCTGTTATACAAACTTCTCACATGAGCTCAAACAATACGGCAGCACATACGACTGAAACTTTCAAGGCAAGCAAAGTTTCTGTGTGCTCTGCAATGATGTACATGGGAACAACCCCATTGGCTGAACAACTCCAGCAGGTATCAGCCTGCAGCCACCAGCCATAAAGGATGGCAGTGGAAAGAAATTTCTGATCTCAGTGTCCCCTGAGCTGTGCTTTCAGTAGAGATATTAGCATGGAAAGATGCACATTTCTTCAGAAGCTGCTGTTGCTCTCTGTCTCTGTGTGGTCTTCTGGAAATCCCAGATCTAAATATTGGCAGTCCTGTACTATTTAACTTGTGAAGCCATCCTGTAGCCAGTGGCCTTCTTCACACACAATTATATTTAGAAGGCTCAATAGGCTGGTATGTCATTATCTCAGTGTGTTAATTGATTAAGTCTGGCCTACATACAGTCAGCTAGACTATTCCCTTTTGGGTTGTTATTATTAGCAAGACTCAGACATTTTAAGCCTTTTGGAGCACAGGAATCTCTCTCATCATACAAGCAGAGGACCAAAGAAATCTCTTGGAATCACTGGCTTTGCAGCTATAATAATTTAGCTTCATAGATGGAAAAATACTGATACTCATGCACAAGAAAATGGTAAAAAAGGGCGAAAGCAGACTTCAATCTAACAACAACAAAAAATCAGCCACATACAGTCCTTCAAAGATGCAACCAACACTCACAGCTGAATTAACAAATTGTGAAGCAGACCCTCTAGCAGCTAGAGTCAAACTGAAAAAAACCAGGACATTACTTGACACATATCTTTGCTCTGATTGGGAAAACATGTCACTTCCCTCCTAGATATCACTGGTATATGTTAAAACAAGTATTCCACAAGTGATGAAATAAACAGGGCTTGGTTTCTAAAGGATGTGTCTGAGCACGACTGGCTGTTTAAGTGAGAGGTATGGTGTGAAAGCAAAGCTGCTCTTTGGGGTGGCTGTTTAGTGTCCAGCACGGCATGGCTGTCAGCTGAGTTTATCCACAGGTAAGGCACTCGTAACAAGGGTTTTCCCACACTGTTTGCCCAGTGTCTAATCAGGGATGAGCTCAGCAAGGGTACTAAGAGCTCTCTGTTTTACCCAGATGCCTGTTTTTATGAAGCCTGTGGGAGATTAATGTCTTCGAGACCTAGGTTTGGTTTTTCCTGGACATGTGGCTCAAGAAGCATTACTGGAGCAATGGACAGGACAAGCAGAAGATTAATGGTGCAAATACAAATCTGTAAGAAACCAAGCCAAAGACAAATTTGTGTGTGTCTTTTGACTCCAAGCTGTAATTAAATTCAATGAGGCGCAGAGCCTTAGGACCCACATCTTAGAGAGTCCGGTACCTACTATTTTCAGTGATCTGTGGCCTGGTTTCCAGAGATGCTGCTCATCTGTTCTTCATGTTGAAGCAATTAAAATTCACTAAACGACCAGATTAGAAGTCTCACATTAGGATCCAAACATCAACCACTGAGTTTCTGCAGCAGAACCACCAAGATGCTACTATTTGGCTGAACTGCTCAACTGGCCAGGCCTTGTATTAAGCAAAGGAGGTCTTTGTGTTGTTTGTGACTAAGACCAAATAAATGACCCTTAAATGGGTTGTGATGGCAACTTAGGCTGCAGAATTTTTCTGTATTTCATTATAGGTTTTGGGAAAATGCATAGACCTTTGCATGAAGAAATAAAACCCACAGAGGCATTCTGGTTTGTTCTGTGCATTAGCCAGGCTCTTAGAAAAATAGCTGCCAATAATTAGTGTCATAACCCTGTATTTTGGGGGTGATTATACTTTACTAAAGTCAGTGGGAAGTTTGCCATTGACTGTGGGATCTCAGCACCTCAGGACTGAGGTGCTGAGGCACCGAGACCACCCTTGGGGGGCTCGGGAGTCCTGGAATGTTGCCAGAAGTGTCTGGCGGCTGGACTTTGATCCTACACGGGAGACGACACCTGTATGAGGATAGGAGGACTTCACCGGGGTGAATGGTGAAGGGATTAGTTAATTAGAGGGTGAGACACAGGGCTTAGGATTTATGTACAGGAGGGTTTAGAGAAGTAAGATGGAGGAATTGGGGCGTGTCCTGTCCTTCTTCTTCTTCTTCTTCTCCTCCATCTTCTTTGGTGATGGTGGCGCTTTGGGATTGGTCATTACTGAAAGTGCACCGGACAATAAAAATAAAAAGGATTGGGGAAAAATGATAAATATTGTACACGTAACCATGGGTATAAAGATAGGTGACTGTCCGGAGGGCTTCACAGTGTGCTCATGGCTGACTGCTGAGCAGACCTCTGTCGGGCCGAAAGAAAATCTTTTAGATAAACAATTAATAAACATAAAGACCGAAAGAAGAACTGAAGCCTCTTCTCGTCCTTTGATACGCGGGCTGCCCCAAGGCCACTCCGGGCCTTTCCAGGCCCTTCAAACAGCCGAAAACCGGACAATTGACCTCAGCAGGGTCAATGTTTTACACCTATCAAGCTCATGGGTTTCAGAAAAAATTAAGACATTCAACACCTCTCAGTGCAAAGCCCACTGAGCCTAAATACAGACTTTTCACCTTCCTGTCAGACACCCCGTTCATCCTAGTTTTTATTCACAGCTACAGCACAGCTGTACTTTGGAAAGTATCTGAGTTCTAGAAAACAAATATTATAAATCCAACTCAATGTCAGCAATGTAACAAACAAACAAACCATTAAATTGCTGTGTTTTCACTACCTGCCTCATACCCTCAATCTCTTTTGGGTCTTTGACATACAGGAGGCTCCAGAGAAACTGTACAGCAATAAGAACATAGTATCATCCCAACAATCAGGAAATGATGGTTACAGGAGCCATAAAAGAGGATTAAATCTCTTGCCAGGAGAAGAATTTGGAGGAGGAGACACTGTCATTTGCAAAATAGCTGCCGTAGGGCTGTAGCTCCTGAACATCATCACATTTCAAGGGCAAGCTAGATAAAAAGGTGGCTGAAAAAAACCCCTCAAACTGTCATTTCAGCACTAGGAAAACCATCAGAGAAAATGTAGAAGAGTTGTTATTTTAGAGAAATCAAATATATTTCAAATAAAATTTTGTTAGGGTTAATGAATAAACTCACATCACTGTTAACATTCAACTGGATTTGTTTTAAGAGGCACATAAACTCTCCTGTTTGAGGGGATAAATCAATGACAAATTGTCTGATGTTGGGAAGAAATTTCCTCTGCCAGCAGATTATTCCAATACAGAGTTTCTTGTATTCTTTCCCTTTGAAGTATCTGGTACAGGCTGTGGTTAGAGACAGGATATCAGCCTGATGAACCCCAAAGACATTTTCTTGTAGCTCAAAGTTCAGATGGTCACAAACAGCAGTTGTTCTGGTTAGAAAAAAGTATCACGCATTTGCTCTGAGTTCAAAAGCTCTCTGCTCAGCACCTGGATTTGCTGCTCTTCATGCCACATCTTTACAACCACTTCCTTCAGGAACTGGCCATAAAAAGTGCTCTGATGGTGACAGCTCTTAAAATGTTATGTATGTGAGTGGGTTTGAAAACACAATCCTTTCAGAGGTGCTTCTTTGTTTTAGGACCTTTTGGTCATGAATGTTACTACACAGGCCTTTCAGCCTTTTAAAAAATCTTTGATTGGAATTTCAGCTTAATATCAGAAATAATTGCTGCCAGCTGGTAACCCTGCAAGCTGCCAAAATGAGTGAAAGGTGGCCGAGGGAACCTCCCTGCCAATTTGTCACTTTTTAAATCAAAACTGTGTACTCCTCCTACCTATATTTCTTTTGTGAAGGTCCAACCAAATGAAATGTCCTGGTAATTTGGCACAGGAAAAAAAATGTGTGACAAGCTAAGTTTAAAATCAGTGATCCTAGGGTCCCACAAAACTCTCAGCTGTCACTAGAACACTTGTTCCTTTGCAGCAGCAGAAAGTGTCTCCCATTTCAAACAGCCTTTAAGACAGAACTGGGGAACTGGTGCACGATGCAGTAGAAGAAATCCCCTTTTATGGATGTAGACTGTCATTGTATCCAGTGTCTCTGAGGAGGATTGGGGAAAGGATAATGATGAAATATCCTCAGTTGGAAGGGACCCACAGGGATCACCAAAGTCCAACTCCTGCACAGGACACCCCAACAATCACCTCATGTGCCTAAGAGGGTTGTCCAAATGCTTCTTGAACTGTCAGTCTTTGTCCTGGGAACACTTTCCTGAGCAGCCTGTTCCAGTGCCAAACCACCCTGTGAAGGAAGAAACTTTTCTTAATATCCAACCTAAACCTTCCCTGACACAGCTTCAGACCATTCCCTTGGGTCCTGTCACTGGTCACCAGAGAGGAGAGATCAGTGCCCGCCCCTCTTCCCCTCCTGAGGAAGTTGTAACTGCAGTGAGGTCTCCCCTCAGTCTTCTCCAGGCTGATCAAGAAGACCATGGGAAGTTCACCTCAGAGAACTATCAGTGGAGGAGGAGTTTTGAGTGCCAAATCTGAAGATACTGGCATCCAAACCCTTCAAATCCCAGGAGAGAAATCCTGGCTTCACTTTAGCATTTGGGTCTTTGGCCACTGAGTTAAGTGGAATTAGGATTTTACCTCAGGGAACTGGAGAAGAGTCTCCAGTTGTCTCCTACCTGTTGCTGGAAGGAGCCCATTTATTTAAAGTCTAGAGAAGCACAAATGCAGCAAATAGCATTGTACTGGGGATGGCTGCTAGAGTTTTGAAATTATTGCATGTGGTATTTTTGCTACTTCTCTGGCATATTGCAGCCCTTCAAATCTCTCTGCAGAGATCTCTCTGCAAAGACAGGGGTAAGTGTGAGGACCCTGCTCACCCTGCAGCCTGCTCCAGGCCTGTGGCATTTCTGGCCACATGTGGAAGTACAACTATGTCTCAGCCTTGTGGCAGAAACTGTATTTAAACTGTGGAACTGGCACTGTTGCAAAGGCTGCCTTGCTCTGGCCACATGGCTTACCACAAACTCCTGCATTTCAGACAGATGAATGAATGCACAGGCTTTCCTGCTTGCCAAAATGCCCATGGTTTCCCCAGAGCCCAGTCAATGTCCCCCGAGAAACAGCATCACTGACCATCCAGCACGTGACCCCCAAGCCACAGCAAAGCAGGAAACTCCTCTGAGCAGAATATATCTCTCTGCTTCATCCTATTGCTATTTTGCTTGCTATTTGGAAGCCTTCTCATTTCTGTGGCTGGCTCAGCCACTTAATAAGGTTCTGGGGTTTTGCTCTAGATGAAGATGTTCACTGAGACCTATTCATTAAGCGAACAGAGAAATCCTGCAGCCATCCCCAAGATTTGGGGTCACTGCACAGAAAACCCCATTCATTGTTGCCAAGCCACCAGGGTCAGCCATACAGCTGGAGTTTTACTTGCTTATTTAGTTGTTTAAAGGGTGGCTCTCACTTAGGACTTTAGATCATGTTGGTAATTTTGGATTTCTGTTCCAAAAGGGTATGTATATACATATACATAGATACACTTCCAGTTTGACAGCCTGAGCCATGGTGCTGCTCTGAATGCTCCTCTTGGAGCCACAGACCATCCGCCCTTCCTCGCAGGAATGGAAGGGAAACATGGAAACTTCTGGGGGATTCCAGCTTAAACATCAGGCCCCATACCCATACATTAATGTGACAATGGGAGCTTCCTTTCAGGTGTCCCTCAAAAGAAAAGAAACAAAAAAGACGATTGTATTTCTTATGTTTCATATCTAGGATGAACCATATTCCCCGCATCTGCATTAAGTCCTAACTTCTATTTCCTTTTTTTGTTTTAGCTGTTCAGTGTTTTCTGATACAAATTTATTGGGATTTGAATTTTGCAATGTTCAGACTCCTGTACAAAACCAGCAGAGTACTGCTTCTTTTGGCTGTCCATACCAAAATACTCTCTGCTGTAAGCTGTGGCCTGGACTTTTGCAAAATGTGGTTGAAAGTTATACTTTGTAACCTGGCTTTTATCATTGTTCTCAGGAAGTTGTAAAGAGTAAGCACTTTTAAAGTGAAATCACTTGCGTTCAGTTGTTCTGGAATTGGGCTTTTAAAGCTGGAAATTATTCTCTGGGGCACGAGGATGATAATGCTTCAAACTTTAGAAGTGTCTGAGCTTTTAGTTTCTGAATGAGGTTGGAGCCAAATGTAATCTGCATACTGGAAATCTCTGATTTGAAGATAGGGTACATTGGGAAACCTATCAGACTTGATACTTCAAGGGTCTCACTGTATTGACAAGTTCCCTCTCCCTGTTCTTTTCCACCACTGAAATGACACATCAAGAGCTCTATCAGTTAATAAGATAACACTGGCACAACACTGAAGTGGGGAAATTAAGAGTGTGAAAATCAGCAAAGTGCTTTTCTCAAAGCAGTAAGCCTGATAGCAGTCCTGTCAGTTGCCTTAAAACAGATGTTGGCCAATTTAGTAGCTCATCGTGAAATAAGCTCAGAAAATGCAAAAAAGGGAATTCCAGTTCATGTGACACTTTCTATGTAATTAATAATAATTAAGTAATCTAGATAAGAATTAAGTTTAAGGCTGTGTATGACTTGGCAATGTCTTATCCATCCCGAAGTATGCATTAATTCTCGCTCCCCGAGGCAATGATACTTACTCCTAATATCAGTGATTCCTTGGGGGATTACATGAATTACATTAAGTCTGAAAATCACTTTGTACTTTCCTTGCCACCTCGGAGCATGGAGCTGTGATGGCTCAGGCAGACATGGGATGTGTTACAGCCCTCACAAACCACTCCCCTTACAACCACCCAGAGCGCTGCTGTGAGACCCTGTCTCACATGATGTTAGGCAGCAGGCTTGGAATCTAACAGAAGCCAAACCAAAGTCTGTCAACTCTTCCTAAATGAATTTACAAGCAGGGAATGAGATGAATGGCATGGGATGGTTGTGCATTACTGCAGGAAAGCAACTAAAAGCATTTGTGGGGATCTAAGTATAAAATCCCAGAAATACACACATACTTTCCACCATTTAAATATCTTGTCTCTGGGTGGAAGCCAAACATTTTTCTATTTATTTCCACATATGTCACCAAGATTCTAAGGAATTCAATTGCTAAATACATCCTGGAAAAGGACAAGGTGTTAGGAGGATGTTAACTCACCTAACATTGTGTACTAAAGAAAGAAAGGTATCTCTTTGTTGCTCTCACAGAAAAAGGCTGCATTTCTTTCATTATAAGACAAGATCTGTCTGTGATAAGTACTGAGAACACATGCAACGATACCTCTTGTTTCCAGGCATTCTGACAGCTACTTCAAATCTGCATTTTTAAGTGGAATTAGCAGAGAAAGAAGATTAACACACCCCTTGCTGGCAGCTCGGTTTATGCTCCCTGCAGCAAGGCTCCTGACAAAACCCAAACTTCCTGATTAATCTCCAGGATGATAGGAAAAATGACCTTTGGATGAAGAAGGTGGTGAACTTGTGCTCAGGATACTCCAAGCCAGACTGTGTCACAAACCCCCTACATGACTTTATGGAAGTCATTCAAACTCTTGGGCTTGTTTTCACAACAGGGGTAAGTCTGTTTTGCACATTTAAATTACAAACTCTCCAAGCAGAGTGAGAGAAACCTCCCACCCAGTGATTAAAGGAGGCCAGGTGAACTCTCCTCATGCCCCTGAAAGCAATGCCAAGCAGCTGCACTGCTGAGAAAAGCTCTTTATCTTTGTCCCTTAGAGAAGATCAGAGCTGGAGGGAACCACACTGGTTACCCCTTGCAGTTACCCTCCACTCACTCTGCCATTCCTGCCCTGATGCTGCTTCTATAAGGAGAGGCTTCTTAGAAGCATTTGTAGGCTTCCTGAGGGGGCATCAAGAAAATCCTCTCCTTACCCTCTGACTCCTTCATTTCACAGGCTATGAGGAGAACAATTCACACAGGTGAACTGTGTGGTCTGAAACCAAGGATGCCTCCCCATGGAAAAAGCCTGGGTGTGAGCTGGGTCAGCACAGCTTACGTAGGGAAAAGAGAGGCCTGGAGAGCCACTCTGACCCAGGCAATGGTAGCTGCACACTTGGTGTCAAGTCCTTGCTAGAAAATGCCAAGCTGCAATTGTCAGACCCTAAAACTCAGCCTGGGTCAAGATGTTATTCTAAAATGTATTTTGTGTTACATTTACTAGTGAACTAGATTTTTTTTAAACATACAATATTCAACATGTGATTTCATATGGCTGCAAGCTTACAGTATCTGTGTCCTCTCCAATCTCAGTCTCTGATTGCATCCTACCAAGAGGACAGAACCTGTCCCAGACAGACAACATGAGTAAATTATGCTGCAGAAAGTTGGTTGACATTCATGGTGCTTCCTTATCTTGATGACACTTGTGTTTTCCACAGATTCAGTGCCCAAATGTAATGTTTTCTGGTTCAGTTTAGAAATCTCCGGGCATAAGCAACACCTTTGATTCGTGGATGAAAGCAAGAGGACACTGCAGGCTGCAAGAAACATGGTTTTAGCCAGGCATTTTGTAGGATGAGCTAAATCCAAATGGCCAAGGAATAGGGTTGAAGTTCTTCTCCATTAGTTAAGAGAGTGATGGACTGTGAGCAATACTTTGCAGCTTTGCTGCTGATGGAGCCAAACACAAACACAAACTGAATAATCTTGTGTGCAGAGAGTCCTGAACACAGCACCTGACCCACACTGAGCATTTCTCATGAGGGCTGCACGTCTTTTTAAAAAACATACATACCATCAGTTGTATAATAAATGCACTCAGAAATCTTTGTTTATATGAACACATCATGTTTCTAGGAATATGTAAACAAATATAAATGAAAAAAAAGTGTGCTCTTTGCCTCATCTCCTACATACTGCTTGAGGCAGCTTTGTTGTTCAGCAGCAAAACAACCAGCAGCACATAAAAGAGGAGCAACAGCTTTATTATCACTCACCTATGGAAAAATAAACCCGGGCTCTACAGATGTAGTTGGTGTTGGCCTGACCAAGCCGTTGGAAAAAATTATAAACATTTAGATATACTCACTGGTTTCTCCCTGATTTCCCCCATTGATTGGTGGCAGTCTGGTATCCATTTAAAGTGGGTTATTCTCTTTCCATGCTAAGCCTCTCTGAGTAGGGATGGCCATGCCAGGCACCTCGGGCATCTCTCCTTCCCAGTGGCTGCAAACCTGCCCCGTGTGCCCTCAGCAGCCGGGATGGCCCTTGCTCGCTCAGCAGCCACTTCTGTGGCCTTGCCCTGCTCCCCCTTCTCCTCAGAGCCCTGCTGAGATGAAACACAGCCAAGTAACAACAGCCCTGCACCATCTCCAGCTCAGCCCGGAGCTGTGCGGGGGCTGAGGCCTCAGGGGAGAAGAGCAGGGAGAGCAAGAGGGAGCCTTGGCCGCTGCCATGGCTGCCAGGGCCTACTGGGGCCTGGTGCTGCCAGGCCACGTCCTCCCGCCAAATGCACAAACATCTGGAAAACACCTAAAAAACACGAGGAAAACCCCACCCATCTTTGTCCTCCCTTGTTGTGTCTGGATGAGAATGGCCTGTGCCCAAGGCTTAGCAGCCTTTGCCACCCAAAATTGTAAAATTGAGCCATTTTGTTCCTTAGAAACCCTGAGCTCTGGAGATGCCCCCATTCTGTCTCCTCCTCAGTCCCCAGCCACCTGAACAACAATAAACAGCATAATTCTGACAATAAACGACATCATTTTGATATGATGTATTTGTATTTACACGGTACATTTTAAAGCAATAGCTACACTGATCATACATATTAGAAACAATAAAAAAAGAAGTTAAGAACTAAAATGTACATCATACACTTGTATATATATTTTTTTTTACACAGAGGTAAAAAGGCTTATAAAAATCAATACAACAGGGTTTTAACTTTTAGTATATAGATACATAATGATGAGGCTTCAGGCACTTTAATTTGTTAACGTGAGCAATAGCTTGGAAAAATAAACAAACAAAAACCCAAAACCTTTCCACAACAGAAAAAAAAAACTGGTTAATGTTTTTGTTACCACAGATACAAAAATAAAATCTGAATAATTTCTCTCAAATGATTGATGTCAGTATTGCAAAGCTGACTGGGAGAATGCTACACACTGTTCAGCAGCAGTGTGGAAATTAAGGAGAAATATTTACAAAAAACCACCCATTTCTATCCTTGTGCCCTTACACCACTGCCATCACGAACCAAATAACGTACGCAGCAAAATCTACAAGTATTACAAAAACCCAAGAGAAGAGGGAAGAGGAGGGGGAAAGAAAAAAAATAAAAAAGAGGGACTTTTTTTTAATAACTTTTATTTTCAGACATACAGAAAGGCTTGGAGTATGTCTACTTTACTTAAATAAATAGGGGCACTTCAAGACCGGACAAAAAACTGTAAGATCTTTTTGTAGTGTTGTGCTTTATAGAGAGAAGATCTTACAGATGTTTGTTTACATGAAACAACTTTTGAGAACAGAAATAAAAGGAAAAGGTTGTTTCATTAATTATTTTTTTACGAGGCTGGCTTGATGTTTACTAGACACCATTGAGAGATTTGTCAATTGCTATTAGGCACAAAATATTTATATTTCATTCAGCAAACCCAGACATATCACCCAGAGTGTAACACTCCATCCCTTTTCCACTATCATTCAATTTTTTTTTCTCCAACTGAAAAAATCCCCTGTAACTGCTATGAATTAAACCTACCCAACTCTATAGTGTATAATAAGCACATTGCATACTTAATTCATGGTTGACTAAAAAGCTGTGATTAATTCTCAGAGGAACTGTTGGGACATTCCACCAAGAAAGAATGGCAAGCGTTCCTTTTACATTTATTTGGCAAATTAATTCTTAAAAAAAAAATCCTCTCTTTTAAGACTGATGTCAATGTGCAATAGAGGGAGGGAAAGGACATGCGCCCACTGGCAATTTACTGCAGAAAGAAATTATGGCAGGAACAGCAGTGCCAGCTTTGACAAGCCAATCCCTAGCTGCCTCAAAGTATTCGGATTGTACTATGCTAGTTAGAGCTCACTGCGCTAAATCTTTTTTTTTTATTTTTTAATAAAAATTATTTGGCTATTCCTTGTAATATATTAGAAAAATACTCTTTTTCCAAGCTAATTACAAGCCTTGTACACAAGACAACATGACATTAAAAAAAAAAAAAAAATTAAAGTAATATTATCCTGCTGTATGCACCTTATGCATCCACTTGATAAACCTGGGTGGTGAAGTGGGGAGGGGGAAAGCCAGGCAGACGCCTCAGTCTGGCTCCTGCAAGGACTCACATGCTCCATCCCACACACAGGCTCACAGCAACGTGCTGAGACGTGTGGAAGTATCTGGCATACTGGGACCGCAGGTCACAGACTGGAAGTAGTAGTTAACATCCTGGCTTTGGATTTTTCAATACCTGCTTGGATTGCTAAATGTTGTTACTACAGTGGACGCGAATGTTCTCATGCTCTTGGATACAGAAAACAAACACACACGATTTTCCATATAATCCACCACTTAATGCAGCATTTCCCCAGAATTGCCATAATAGTGCTTTTGACATTGCATTGTTAGTAATTCTTTGCATATCAACAATTTTCCTCATCTGGAACCTTAGTGTTTTATTCACAGATCTCTACGAAGAAGTTCCCTTTCTTTTTGGGCAGAGCTCTGAAAACACATTTTTCCAATGTTATTTAGGGAAAAGAGAAAAGCCTAAAATTTAAGTTTCCCTTTCAAGTAGTGGTCTGAAATGATTACAGGTAAGGAGGACTATCAGATTCTCAATGGCTATGTGACTATGGTAACTGAGCCTTACTTTCTGTTCACAGAGCTTTAGGAACAGAGAAATAATTTAAGATCTTTGCTGAAGGAAATGACGATGGACCCTAGAAGAGAAACTGCAGCTTAGATGGCTATTTTTGCTTTGGAAAACAGAACAAAAAACCCAAAGAAAACCAGTGACAGAAATACTGTGTTGTGGTACAAGTTTGTTACTAGCACACCTTCTATACATACACAATAGCTTGACGGTAAGTTAAAATATCTTCCAAGTGAGATCTCATTCACTACACCGTCCCATTTCTAGAAATGCCAAAGCTTGCTAACACGCTGTTGGTACCACACAAGCGGAGGCAAGACAGACATAACCTGGAGATGTTCTACAGTCCACCACCATTTAAAGCAGTTCTTCTCTCAAACTCATTTTAAATGAAAAAAAAAATTTAAACATGTACAAGACAGTCTGTTTTGATTACAGATTAATAATACAAAAGTCTATGCTGTAGGTTAGTTAGTTAGAACAGTTGATGAGCAAATCAATGCAGTGTGAGCCCCAGACGACCCAATGTAAAGTGATCCAAACTGGTGGTTTCCGGATGCTGTCGGGCACAGTGGCTGCATTAAAGTGAGTGACCTCAGTGCTCCAAAACCAACGTGTTCCTTGAACTACAGGAAAAACCTAACACTTCCAATGCATCTGTAGTCATCCAGCAGCTTTGTGTTTTCCACCACAGCACCTGCACATGACCCCACAGTGGTAACAAGCCCGAAGCGGCAAGTAACAGCACATACATGGAGCAATGAAAGACAAGGCGATAAGGGCCATCCACCGGAGGCAAAACATTTCATCACTGGTGTCGCACGAGCAAGGATCTGTATAGTCTCCTTCTGGGTCGGACATACAGTGATAGAGCATAGTGTCTGCGCACCACATACAGCTCACTCGATGGATGCAAGTCTTGACGCGGTCTGGAGCATCCTGGCACTGACCCCGCTTGTTCTCCTCGTGGTTGAACATGTCCCTGCAGTACACGCACCGCGACCTCTCACCATCTTCCTTCCGCCTGGGCTTGAATTTGACAGGTTGAGTCTTTATCACAGCACCCTTGGTATCTTCACCCAGGTCAAAGTCCGAGTTGTCTATGTAAGGATAAGTGTATTCGTGTTTCGAGGCCTCGCTTTTGGCAAAACGTACGTAAGAGTCCATGTCATCAGGATCAAAGTTCTTTCCTCGTGCTGGGGCATGGCGATAATCCTCATACCCAGTCATCCAAATCTTCTCCCGAGGATTGATGCGCACTATCTCCTCATCATCATCTGGAAAGTTGACGTGCCGGTAGGATCGTGGTACTGACTGTGGAAGTAGGAAGGAGATGGGGAGAGAGAAAAGATAAATAAGCTCATTTTGCTACTAGTAATCACTGTCTCCTTGCTTCCTGAAGAGCCAATACTTAGAAACTTTGCCTTTCCTTCTTTATATGCCCTTCACTGTGATCCATCATGGACTTTTTCAGCCTTTGGCTCATGAGGGAGTAAAACTGTCACAGTCCTACACTGGCCTGTGTGCATATGGTACAACACAACATGCTAAACCAGTGTTACCTCCCCCTCCCCCTCTTTTTTTAATAACAGGAAGCCACTTAAAGCTAATTGAGAAGGAAATGGGGAGAGCAGAAGGAGGGAGCTGTCTCAGGCATGTGGAGGAAAACCAAACACCAACAGACTCTGGCAGACACAGAGAACACTGGGAAGAAACCTTACTTGTTCTAGATGGTAGTGGTCAGAGCTGTAATGGTCGTGAAGGTGTCCACGAGTGCAAATTCTTCGATGTTCACAGGATGCAGGAGAAGCCAGAGTTCGCACAGGCTGTTCCCTTTTCTGAGAGGAGTTGGAGGAGCTATCTGTAGCATTCTGTTTTAAATGGAATGGGGGGAAAATATCGTCATACATTCAGCTGTTACAGCACAGGGCATTAAGAGATGTTTTGCCACTCACTGATTTTGCGCACACCTGCAATATTGGCAACACCTGACCGCTGGAGGCTTCATGAAGTTTCACATAAAATACTTGAAAGAGGCAGATCTGTTGCCAGGCCATAAAAGCTGTCACCACACACATGGAAAAGTAATATGCCATAGCCTGCCCGTGACATATTCACCAACACCACTTGTATTCGCTTGGCATGTTATTTGTTATCCTGGGCATGGTGGGACGATGAGCACTCACCAGGAGCTACCTCTGAAGAACAAAGTTAAACCCTGGCAAATGACGCAAGCCTGTAGGTCCTGAGGGCTCAGACAGAGCATCTGTGTGCCCAGGCTGTACCCCACCAGTCACCCAGGCTACAAAAAATACTAGCAATTTTGTTAACCTTTACACATTCTCCAAACACTCACTGAATTCCAGTTCATCACCAGTTACCTGAATATCAGCTTTCCTTTAAAAACTTCAGGCTTTTTTTTCTTGTTTTGTCACTTTTTTGCCACTCACTATTACTGTGCAATGAATGTTACTTCTATTTTTATACATTCCTGGCTCCCTTTGAGCACTTTCTTTAGGTTAATTAGTTACATCATTATGCAACAATGATCATGAAAGGGTGAAACATCACACAGTAACATGCTGTTGCCAATACCTACTGCTTCTTAACAATCCTATTGCTCTTCCTGCAGAAACACACAAAGAAGTAATAAATTCAGCCACCATCTCTGCATAGCCCTTCCTTGGTAAAAACAGTTGCCAGTATTCAGGATTTTGTCCATTCATTCTATTTATAAGTTTTGGGCTTTTTCATATTACCATGAATCTCTATGGACAGTTGTTAAACGCACCAGCAAACCAAGAGCAGGAAAAAGAGAGCCTCCATGCACAACAAGCAGAACAGCTGTAGCACTGCATGTGCCTGAAACATTGGTGCCTGAAATAAAAGAAATCTCCACCCCACCCCCCTCTCAACTAACAAGATGTGCTGCAGCTACAAGTCCATGGTCCTGATTGCCACTGCAGTCAGCCGAGACTGCACAACCTCAAGAGCAGAGAAGAATTGTATCAGTAGTAGCAGAAGACTGGTTTTACCTGAAAAACCTTCTCTCCTTGTCAAGAATGCACTCTCTAAATACTATTTTCCAATGAATGGCACCAGACGCATTTCTTGCTCCAAGAATACAAGAACCATCTTTGTGAATATTTGTTTATTCTGAAAACAACACTCTGAAAGACTCTGTCCAAAGGTGAGAACACCTTGAAGCATTACAACACAAAAACAGATGTTGGTTCTCTTTAACTCTTGCAGCACTTTAAAAGCACCGAACTCCCAACTTATTTTGTTGAAAGCAAATACACAGTTGTTTGCAGTGTGATGTAAAGCTATGCTGGGTTATCTGAGAGGTACAACAAGCAGAATGAGTTTCTAATGGCTGACTCCCATTAAGAACAGACTTTTAATACGTGTGTTTGTTTTGGTTTTTTTTTTTAAACAAGTACACAGAAGAAAATCAACTCTTAACATAGTTAACAACACCTCTAAAGTGGAACAAATATTCAGGCTGCACCAATATTCAGGCTCTTTTAAAAAAGAGGCTTCATCAGTCTTCATAACTTATTAGACAAAGGCAGTCCTAATCTGGGGTTTAAACCCTTCAAAGTTAATTCTTGTGGACTTAACTTCAGGCCCTGCAATATCTAGCACATTTTGGGGACATTAAAAAAAAAAAAAGAGTTTGTAGAAATGTTTTGTAATAACATGAAGCTTAAAACTTGTTTGAAAACCCTGAGAAGAGTCAGGATTTAGTTACAACAGCCATATTGGTACTCATAAAAGAACCTTTCCTGCATAGCTGTATGTGGTGCAGACCAAGATGCTGAGCTGTGATTTAAGCTTCTCAGAAAGCCACATATCACACCCCATGGCCCAGGCAGTCCCAGCCTGCTCTCAAAGCTAAACTTCAACTGACATGAAGCAAAAAAGAGGCAGGGCCTTAAAATGGTACCATGGCAGGCAGCAGGATCCTTCAGCTTCAGTGGATCCACAGCTGAGCCCTGCTGGAACAAGCCTTTTGTGGATAAACTCCGAAAACATCATGGGTGTTCGTGGTCCAAACAATGCAGCCTGGGGGAAACAACCCAGTGGGAGGCCATTGCACATACCGTCCTGCAACTGCCTCCTTGTCCTGGATGAAAATAAAAATCCCACCCAAACTAGATATAACTCCTTGATAATCTCAGCAGGGCAGCTGGGAGCTATAACCAGCCCTCCAAGCACTGCGCTATTTGCTGCCTCTCTGGGAAGGCAGCATTTCTGCAATAGGCAACTGGAAAAGAGCTTGTAGTGATTTTTATCTTGCCTGATTTGTATTTACCTTTGCTATCCTCCACACCTTCTTCTCCCTTTAGACCCAGCAGGGCAACTGAGCCTCTCCTCCGCATGTGTTGACACGGCTACAAAACCTGTTTGCAGCATACCAGAGGCTGCGGCACTGCTCTCCACTTTCACCTTATTAAAAATTGCTGCATTTCCACATACAATGTCCTCAGATTAGATGGGCAGTTTGCCAACATAAATACTCATTCTAAGCACCCAGAAAGGGGAAATCAACTATCCAAGACTGGATCTCTGCTCACTTGTCCATAAAGAAGTTTATGCTGACTCTGGTTGGTGACACTAAAGGCAGTAGCTAGGTGACAAATGCAGTGTCTGCAGAGTTACCTTGCTGACCATCAGCTGGGATAAGCACTGGTTCCTTTCAAAAACCAATATTCCACCAAGGTCCCTTGCTATTTCAAACTGATATAGGGGAAGCGTGCTCCTCGCACACATGAATGCATGGTCTGAGGACTGAAGAAAACAAAAGAGGTAGAAAATTCCTACCTCCCAAGCAGAAGGTCACCAGTGAAACCCACAGGCCCCTCACCTGTGCTGCTGGGCACACTCATCAATGATGTGAGGAGAGAGATGAACAAGATGATGACACAGTTTCCAGATGAAACTTGTTTTTCACAAGAGTCAAAATGAAAGTTGACCCTGAAAACTTTGTTAAAGAATCTCATAACACAGAGAGACTTAACATGCTGGATGCTAAAAAACCCCCAAACATAATTAAACCTAAAGAGCAGTGTGACATAAACACCTTGATCTGACACACAGAATGATGCCCTCTGAGCCAGTTATTGCTGGCCAGGAAAGAGGTCTTGGGATTAAAATAGGCAGCTCTGTGACAGTGTCCACTTGGTGGCTCAGCAACAGGTTAAAAAGAAGACAACACCCAAATCACTGCATGTACCTGCTGTGCTGCCCCAAGATGTCTGTGGTGCTGGCCCTCTCCACCCTGTCCCAGTAAGGGTATTTCCATCATGGCAACCTCACAGAGCCATGGCCAGCACCACAGAGGACAGGGGATGGCTTCTCAACAACAGCTAACTAAATAGCCTGGGTCTCTCCAGCCTGGGAAAGCGATCATGGAAGGGACCAAGAAGATGAGAAGTCTACTGAATTGTGAATCCCACAGGAATGTGAGCAGGGAGGGATTATTCTTATAGTATCCTTCAGAAAGTAAGATCACAAGTAAGGTTCAGGCAGAAGGAGGTACTTCTGATGGTGGCTATATCTAAAATGAGGTTCAAGAAGTCAGAGGGAAACCCTCAGAAGAAATTCAATGACCAAGGATTAGAGGCATGATGATGTTTCAGGCCTCTGAAAGTCTATTGTCCTCTCAATGCCCCTCCCCTGCAACTGAACCTGGACTTGGTGACTGGTGAAAATCAGCATATTCTCAAAGAAAAGGCACACTCATCCTCAGCCAAGTGCCACTAAGAACAAATGATGTCAGTGAGGGAAGCAGGGAACAGCTTCTGCCCCCCACAAGAAGACTGGGACTTGGCTGGGATTATCTACCATCAGCATAGCAGGCAAAATTTTGGGGAGGGTGGTGAAAGGTGGAAACATGAGATGCTTGCCGTAAGTCTTTCAAATACAAACACTCACCTACAGAAATACATCTAGAAAGGATGTGGCCTCCAGACACAGGCTATTTCACTGATGGAAAATCAAGTCTCAAACTAAGGAGCCACTGGTCTCTCAGAGAAACACCATCTTCTTCTCAAACCTGTTAAAATCAATCCAGCTCCAGCATATGGTTTTGAGGGGAAACTATTGAAAACATGCCCAGTAGTCACAAAAGAGAAAAGAACCCAAGACTAAAAGTTGTTGGAACAGGGAGTCTGATGACAAACTCTGTTTCAACATGCCCTCAAATGCTCAATTATGAGAGATTTGTGCTGCTCATACCAGAACCTTCTGAGTGCTATAGCGGTCACAAACTCTTGTGGTTTCACTGCCTGGATAACAAAATCATTAATCACGACCGTAAGAGTCATTTTATAAAACCTGTGCAACACATTTCCTGTTGCAAGTGAGCTGGACATATCTGAGCAAGCACACGTACTGCATGTGTGCTACGGCTGCTTGAAGAAACAGCACCAGGCTTCGACAGGCAAATGATGGCACTGTGGTGATTTAAACAAAGAAAAGCATGTCCTTGTTTCCCCCTCAGACTTTCAGAAGTGACTCATTAAATTAAAAAACCCCAGTCATTAGTAAAGAGGATTATGTTAATCATTTACTGCAGTTTATTTCTCATTGAAATGGATTTGTTACACAAGAAGGCTAATCAGATACCTAAGCAATAAGCACAGATGAGCAGCTATGAAAAAAACACGAGAAAAGGCAGACTTCTCCTGCTTCTTCTGAACTGGACTGATCACCTTGCCTCTAATGGCTTCACAGAATAGGTTAACTCTGTGTGATGCAACATGCAAGGCTGACTACAAGAAAGATTCCTCTCAGAATTATGAAGCAATACAATCTGTGGCAGCTTGTCAGAAATTGGTTGCCAGAGAGAAATTATGGAGTTCTGTCACTTAAAACTTCCAGAAGTGCTCTCTGCCAGCTAAAGGATTTGCAAGTTTGCTGTGAAAAATAACTGTGGGTCATGCAAGACAAGAATTTTTTTTCCTCTCTAGAATGGTTAATGGCTGCATGAAGCAGGGGGGAACAGATGTATCATGATGTTGAACAATTAGCTTTGCAAATAATGGTCCTGAAGGAATCAAAACCCCATGGTTTTGATGCCAGCCTGGCCTTTGCAAAGCACAAGCCAACCTGCTCTCTATTGCCCTGCTCCACTTTTCCCATCTCCCACTGCATGCAAGCCCACAACATCCAAGGGGGCCTCTTGACATGCAGCAGAGAAAAGCAAAACTTCACCTTTCCCGAAGGCATCCTCCTGCAACAGCCAAAGCTCCCTGCAGCAGCTCCTGGGTTCACCTGCGGAAGCCTGACCATGCTGAAGAAGAGCCCAGTGCCACCCCATCTTTTGAGAAGGCATCCCCACCATTCCCAGGACAAGAAACCCAGCTCTGCTTGGGTTGAGGATGAGCCTGGAAAAGCGACAGCCAAAGAGCTGCATCCTCCCATGCCACAGCCCAACCAGCCCTGGCCGAGGCCTCTGCAATGAACGGGCTCCCCACCGGCAGCCGGAGCCCTCAGTGTGCTCTGCCCAGGTGCAATCCCTTAGGAGCCCTGGCACAATTTCACTTGACCCTTTGCTTTCACTGGGATATGGGGAGGCACAGCTGTGCTATCAGTCCGGAAAGGAAGAATGATAAAACCGGCAAAACAGCTCAGCAAGCGAGTGATACCGAGCTCTGTGCCGGCCTGGGCCTTATCTACGGAGCCGCTGTTTAGGAACGTCACAAAGAGGAAGTCTGAGAGTTATTTCGGATGCGTGGCAGAGAAACTTCCACCTCTCCGAAGAAATTAAGATAAAATATAGTCTCCCAGAACTCCCTCAGCCTAATCTTGCCAGACCAGAACAAGTCCTTCCGTTCTCCTCCAGCTTTTTTAAATTTTATTTTTAAAGCCTGAAGAGATACAGCACTTCTGACTTTCACAGACAGTGGAACAGCACAAATCCAAAATTTTGTCTCGAAACACCTTCTTCTCCCTATTCAAGACATTTAGAAAAGGGAACAGCTGACATTTTCCATCAACCTCTAACTGTGCCCTGTATACTCAAGACAGCCCATTTCAAAGAGACCTTAGATGATCCAAGTATTAAGAAAGAGATTCAGTGTGAAAAATCTTTTAAGATCTGAGACTCCTGTCTCCTAAGCACAAGCTTTTAATTTGTCATGGCAATACAAAACCATGGAAGAAAATGCTTTTGTCAAATTTCTGTTTGTTTCCCATCACTGAAGACAAGACAGAAATTGTATTGCAGAAAATTGCTTCCACACATTTTTGAAACATTTTGCCACTCTCATCCACTGGGGATGGCTGGAACTGAATGTAGCTGAAAGTCTGCTTACAGTCTGAAGGAAAGGCTTCATGTTAGATCATATTCCAGTTCAGTTCAAAGACAAATTGGCTGTACACAACCATTACAATAAGCATGGATTCAGACTTGTCCAATACGAGAACAGGAGTAGAATTCCTCAAATGTTTGTTTTCTAGTTATTTCTGAAACAAATACCAATATAAAGTGCAGATAGCTAGCTATTTTTTACTGCTACCTTTTCTTATTTTAAGTTTTTGTGGTTATAGCTTTTAGTGCCATAAAGATGCTGGAGGCTGTGCTGGCCTGAAGTCAGCAAAATTTAAGGAACATTTATTAGAATTCAGCACACAAGATCATCTCCATTAAACTCCTGCTAAACCCGACTCTGGCATCATTGGGCAGCTCTGCATGGGTCACAGATGTGGCTTAACAGCTCACTTCAAGAAGTGAAAAGAATATATGAGACTCAGACACGATGAAATGACATGACAAACACTCAGATGTGGTAAGGGGGAGAAACCTCAGGGAGATTTTCCTGTTTCACTACTTGCCTCATTCAAGGCATCAGACATGTCTGCAAAAGCAGGCATTTAAAGAGATACAAAGAGAAACTTTGTTTGCAGAAGTCAGAAGAGGACTGAAGTAAGTCACATCCCATTTTGCTGGGACTGAGACCTGGGCCAGAGGCCCTGAGCAGGTCTGTTCAGCATTTCCTTCCCAGGATACCCCTCCCCCTTACTGCAACACTGGGCTAGAGCACTGCTCCAGTGGAAAGTCTTTGCATCGGGTACAAGGGAAAACCAGAATGTTTTAAGGGGGGGGAAAAACCCAAACCACAAGCCCAGCTTCTAAGGCCAATCCCCCAGGCAGCACAGCAATCCCACAGTATAGTGGTGAGAGCAGGGTGGCTCTGTCCACCCACAAGGTGCTTGTGTCCTCATCCATGTGGAAAGCCTCTCCTTACCAGGACTCCCACTCTTTCTTCATTCCTGCAACTCCTCCGTGCTGTGGCCTGACTGGATTTCTCCATGCTGAGACAAGCTACACTGCTCCAACAGGATCTTTTTACTTAAACCTGGGAACTGTTTTTACTAACCAATTGCTTAAAATCATCTAGGGATAGAGGCTGGCCTTTCCCTTTTGCAGAGGATCTGTTAATCTGTTTATACCTTGAAAATGACATCCTGGTGTGGACTACAGCATTGTCAATGCTCCAGCATCCAACATTTGTGCTTGTACAGCTCTGCAAAGATGAGCAGAGCCACTTACTCTAACAATATTACCCACATTAGCACAGCTGTCCTCTGCTAAGGCCAAGAGAGTGGCCACCATGGTCTGAACTGGTGAGGGGAGGTGATGGCCACTGCTTCTCTCCCCACCAGTGCCATCACCTGCTCTGTGGGCACGCATGGGTGCAGGACCACAGGAATGCAGCCCAAAATCACTTTTGTATCAGCTCCCTGGCCTCAGCTGACCATCCCTGTGGTGGCACAGAGGTACAGAAAGCACAGGTGGGGGAGGCTGCAAGGGGAGTTCCTGATTTTCAGGTGATGACAGGGAACTTAGCACATCCAACCCTGCCAAAAAACTTTCCTTTGGCAAGATGAGTAAAGAAATAAAGCAGCAAAGTTCGTAAGGGGGTGTTAAACACTGGACAGCTGAACGCAGCTGGGAACAGATGGCTCCACAAAACTCACCATGAATCTCAGCTCTTCTATACAGAAACTTTCAAGGAGGGGGCAGGGAATAATATAAAGGGGTAAGAAAAACACTACAGAAAACTAAATTAGCCAAGCTAAAAGAATTGATGCACTAAACCATCATTAATGTCTTTGATGCAATTAATCCATCATTAATGTCTTTGCTATGTATGCTGCAGCCTCTAAATCCAGCAGTGCTCCTCCTATATAATACAACAGGTTACAAACAGAGGGAGAAAAAACTAAGTTAAATGCAAACTTCCCACAGAAGACTGATATGATATTTTAGGAAGTCAGTTAGGGGTCATTTATTCACACAGTTATGAACATCGATGATATTTTAGCTGGAATTTATCACCAAAATAGAATCCAACAGCTGATGCAAACTTTTAAAATATCCTCTTCATATGCACTACAAATATGTCAGGCTCTGCTTAAAAATGTAATGGCACTTATTTACTTCTGTCTTTCCTTCTCCTCTTGCAGAAAGTGCCAGAAACATATGAACTGCTTCCTATAATCACTTCTGATTTAATTTTCATAAAGTATTTACAAGATACAGGGCAAGCAGACCCTTAACAAAATACAGGTGAGGGAAGGAAACAGGCCTATTTAGATGCAGTTCTTTATAATGCATTTCTGTACTGTGCAGAGGTTCACTGTGAGTTCCCCAGACTGGTATTCTGTTGTTCATCTTCAGTTACTACCAAACACATCCTGGGGGGCAGAGGGGACACCACCTTACAATATTTTTTCAGTCTGAAAATTATGAAGTTTCTTTATGGCTTTTCTTTTGTTCTTTCTTGCTTTCTTTTTTCTTTCTAGGGGTGGGAGGGGGAATCTGTCAACTTAAAGAAAAATCTTGAAGCCTCATATAAAAGCATGTCTCATTGCTAAGCTTTACCAAACTACTCATTTTCTTCCCCAAATTCTCCAAAAAAAGAAAGCCCAAGTAAACAAACAAACAAAAACCCTCCAACTCCAAAATTCAAGGAGACACTCCAGGCAGCCTCAACTCTCTGTCTGTTTTGGGTTTTTCTTTCCTACCTGTTACGCAAGACGACGGATTCAAATCAGATTTGCCAGTGTTTACACAGCAGGTGGGAATTACAGGCTCCTCCACGAAGAGGAGAGCAACTCCTTGGCCCCACAGTTCCCACTCAGCTCCCCTCCTATCACTGCCCAGCCAGATGCTCCAGCTCAGCACCAGCAGCCAAATGCTTTTCCCTGTGCCAATGGTGCAGAGAGCTTTTCCTGCTCGCGGCAGACCTGCATCCCTGGCTCCCACCGGGGCGTGTGCCAGGCAGCCATTCCCTAATCCCTCCTGCTGCAGCACAGGAAGCTGTCAGTCATTGCCCTGCCCTGGCCAAGGCTGCCTCCTTCCAACAGTGTTTACACCCGTGCTGCATCTACTCTGCCTGTCACCTTCACAGGCAGTGCCTGGGGCCAGCCAGGACACCCGAAATCCAGCTGTCCCTGCTGCCTCCTCCTGCCATGGGACAAGGCATTTTGTTCCAACACAGCAGCCACTGAGACTGCAGCTTACAAATATAGCTGTCTGCTGAAAGCCACTTCCTCAGGTTGGATATGCAAGTAATGGAAAAGGCCATTTTCTGCCTCTGTCAAATTTTCAAGCCCCCTGAAGCCAAAAGAAAGGCCTGTACACTTCAAAGGCTGACTGCACAGCCCAGATTAAAGAGGGAATCTAATGGAAAGCTGCAGTCATATCAACCGTGTATTTTCAAGGTAAAAGGATACATCTGGCCATAACACATCCCCATCAACATGGCCTCAGCTATCCTGGCATCTCCTTCCAGTCTCAACTGAAGGATGAACTTCACAGTAGAAACATGAAGGAGAAAAATGCCACAAATCCTAAACCACACACAAGTGCAAGAACCACCTTACTTGTATCACCAGCACAGCAGAGGTCTTGCAGAAGGCAATGGATCCAGGGCCAGGGGTATGCAATGAATTTCAGGTGGTACCATGAATGTTGGTGGGGTGGCAGAGGGTTTTTGCCTCCTGCTCAGCCCATCAGCTCCAGTTTCCCTTGAGCCAGCACTTCTGCTTTTCCAGCCCTACAGCAAGCTGGCTCCAGGAGCTAAACCACCGGAAAAGTATTCGCTTTCTTTTATAGGGCTAGTTTTTGGTTCACTTCCCTGGGTTGGCTCAGCACAGGGTCAGCTGTGTTAGCAAAAGGGGGATGGAGTAGCTGGTCTCTGATCTGCTGAGGCTAAAGATGCATCAGTCAAGCTGCATCCCTCAGCAGTGGTTTCATATAGGTGCTAAAATAACTCCTGGAACCCCAAATCCTGCTCCCTCACATCAGCTTCACTCTTGGCATGACTGTGCTGCAAAAGCAAGGCGGGGGAACTGGGCTGCCTGAAAAATAACTTGCTTTTCACAGACATCTTGACTCAAATCAGGTTTCCCTTACATAATACTAAAGAAATGCCCTGGGAACTACAGCTGAACAAAAGCAAAAGTAAAAAAAAAAACCACCCCCCCCAAACAAACAAAAACCCAAACCCCTTTCCCACTCTGTTTTACTGTATGTTATGAAAGGGCAATTTACTCTTGGTCGTATTTGCTTCTGACACATTTGTGCCTTAAATACACAGATGCACTACAGCATTCAGTTTCAGATGAATTAAAAGGGAACATGCTCACGAACAGCTTGACACTTTAACTCATCATATAGTTTAAGTACATTACTAGACAGCCAAATTATTTTTTCAGAAGACAAACAGGCAGCTAGCTGACTGCAAGAGTGAAACGATGCTACAAGACACTCTGATCACAAATTCACCAGCTCGAAACTACAGCTAGAGAGGCACCAGCCAAGTCACCTTTGTACAAGGAATCCTACAGGCAGGTCTCCTGGTGACCCTTTTTATCTTAAAGGTCATCCTGCAAGAAAACAACATCTTCAGCAATCTGAAGATTACTTAAATTAATGCAAGTCAGGTTGTACATAACAAAAATAATAGAGCACAAAATGTAAAGAGCTGGTACACTGAAATACACCATATTTCATCATCCAAGCACAGGGAAAGAACAAAATGGGTGTTGAGAAGGAGAAAAGGAGAGGAGGAAAGAATTAGGAGAGGAGGAAAGAAGGAAATCTCTTTTCAACTGCTGGGGCAAACTGAACAAATCTGAATGCTTAACTGGTGCACAAATTACAACACAAGTTCTGGCAAGATGCAGCTATAAGGAAACTTCCACCACAGCAAAAGATCAAATTTCCATTTCCTGCAGGATATATCCCAATCCCGCTGCACGAGCAACTGTGTTTGTATGTGGGAATGGTACAGAGCCAAAAAATACACTACAAAAAATGGTCTTGAGAGGAAGAATTGTGACAAGAGAAATTGCTTACCCTCAGCAAAGTAGCTCAACACATCCCAGTCATTGCTATAATTAGCTACATAAAAACTACAGAGCAGTGAGCCTTAGAATATCTGATAGCAATGCAGATACTTTTTGTTTAATAACTTGTTCTTCTTATTTGTAATTCACTTAGAGTGAAACAACACCAAAGCAACGGAAATTCAGTCAATTTGGAAATTGTGTTAAAATGCCAATTTCTGATCTGCAATAAGAAAAGCATGTTTTACCTATCAGAGAGTGACACAAAGGCAAAAAAACCCTCATGATAAATACAATAAAGCAATACATAAACCGTGCAAGACCTTTACTCCCCCTCCTTTCTTTTAAAGAAAGCAAACAAACCTTCAAACTTTCTCCTATCTGCTCCCTTGAGCTCTTCACTTACATCTTATGAATCTGTTATATAGACAAGAATAAATAGATTTCATGTTCTGTGTACCTCCACACCACAGTAATTTTTATATATCCTTCTGTCCAAATGACAGGTTATGACTAAGAGTAAGCAAGGACAACCTATAGGCTGAAGTACACAGTAATTGCCTCTGCATTTCTGAAGGACTTAAGGAAAAGAGCAGCTGCCTTTCCAGATGATACCACTGTTTCAGTGACAATAGTATTGAATTATCAGTGAGTACAGCCTGCTTGTATTAGCAGAAAGAGCAAGAAAATAAATGGGTTAATTTCCAGCACCACTTGAAAGAAACAAGAGATCCTGAAAGAAAGGGAGAAATACAACACTAGAAAATAAACCTCACAGCCAGAGAAAAAACTTTCCACTTGACCTTCCCTACTGAAAAATCTCTTTCAGCATTGGTATCCATTCCCATTGAGTGATGTAAATTTGTGTGGGCAAAGTTAACCTGAAGGCAGGAAAAAACCCCAAACAGATAAAAAGCAGCCTGCCTTAAAACTGGTGGATAGTCAGGATCTTTTCAGGTTTTTGAGGGAAGGATTTGAGCCTGCTGGTTTTTCTGTGTGTGAATTTCTCTCTTCTTGGCAAGTACTTTTTTTTTCCTTTAAAATCTGAATTAGAATAGCTGTGGTTTACAATGCAAGCCCAAAATCCAGACATCAGAGGATGTGGCTAGCAGCAATGAACCCTTTGGCTGCTCACACAGAGCACAGCTGGCTGCTGGGCAGGAAGAAGAACAGAAGGCAGGCCATCATGTCCTGTCACTGCAACCATCTCCTTGTCGGTCTGCTCAGCCTCACAGAGCAAACAAGGTGGATTCGCTCGAGGTGACAACCCCATCATTCCCACAGAGAGCTCTGTGCCTCCAAAATGCATTTCCCCCTTCGGCTGCTTGAGGATGGCATTAAGAAAAAAGGAAACTGCAAGCTCTTGTGGCTCCTCAATCTCTGAGCTCAACTTTTGACTGAAACATATCTCACAACTCAGTGCTGATCTACTCTCAGCAACATCATTTTCCACAGAGGGCTGGGATGACAGATGCTCCAGCATCCCACACAACTTATGAATATATTCCAAAGTATTTGGACTGGGTTTACTGTCCATTTTAAAGAAAAAAAGCCACAGTTCTTCTTTAAAAGAACCATCTGAATGTGAAATGACCAAGCCAGCAAGAAAAATTAGATTTAGTGTTTATCTAGCTAATATAAATCTTCTAAATTTTAATAGAGAGGCTGTAACATGCTTGAGGCCCAGATGGGAAATGAAAGAAGACAAAAGGTTTCAAGGAAAGGCAGCAGGGATAAATCCGTTTTTTTAATTAGGAAAGGAGAAGAGATGGAAGGGGGACTGTAATGCAAACATCTGCCCCAATATGCACTGTTGTGGTGGAGAAGAGGTAATTGTGTCTGTCTCTGAAATGACTGTCAGCAGTGTCCAAGCCACATAACAAACTTCCTAAGATGAACATCCCCAAGGACAGGAATCCATGTTCTGACAAGAAAAAGGCACAAGGGGCAAAGGATTGCTCCAAACACACAACTTCATAGTGAAAACATGAGCCTGAAGACTTCTGCTGGAAGTCCAGGAAGAAAAGCAGTGGCAGCAAGATCTGTCTGCATCACCTTAGTGAAGCATAAGAGTATTTCCCCCTTCTTCCAGCTGGGGAACCAAGATAAGTAAGCTTTTAGCCAGGAGCCAACAAGAGAAGCAATGGATTGAGTATGTGCACCTTGAAACACAATTCTGCTGCTCAACCATGGTCCTCTAGATCATGCCTGCTTGATCAGCCAAACTCTCCAGGTAACATACTGAACAAAAAATAGGGTTTTTTTTTTTAAAAAATTGTTGATTATATAAAATACATGGGATTTTAACATGAATATCACACTTGAGTTTTGCTGTGCTCTCCCTTATATTTCCCTTAAAGCTAAGGGAGACTGCAGTCATTTTTAGAGTCACAAGCCAGAACAACCATGGGAGCTGCTACTCCTCCTGCCAGTGGGTGTCTTTTCTTTAGCACTAAAGCAGGCACAAGGCTGCAGATTTATCTGGAAAACACATGAGTGGTGTTTCAGCTGAACTGGTCATAAGGTTTCAGAACAAACACCTCTGCTTTTTCAGATGGGATGCTAAAAGAGGCCATTTCAGGCACTCTGCAGACTCTGGAAGACATTGACCTTTTTTCCTTGGAATCAATTCACAATTTTAACTTCGTGGTCATGTGGGATTATTATCTGTAATTGAAAGTAAAAGTGTAGATTAGGAAAAAAAATTTACACAAGAACTCAATTATATGACAAATTCCATGGCTGAGGAATTACAGAATACATTCAGTCCATATTAAACCCTATTTCTGAACTGAATGTTAATTAAAGAAGGCTGAAGATGCTGGCTGGCTGGATGAAGACAAACAGAACAATCTCAGCCTGTTGCAAGGACAGTGTTTCCCCAATGGAGACAGAACGGATGGCCAGTCTTACTCAGATTCCATCTCTTGAGAGGACAATTTATAATGTACAAGACAGAAGAAATTTATTTGCTAACATATGGAAAACATTTATGGGCTCTTTGGAGGATCTGAAACTCAAGAAACACAACTATGTATTGTTAAACCTCCTAAATGGAGATTTCATTTTAGAAATAAGCATTTTTCAACTCGAGGCTGTGACATTTAGCTCTATACACTGTTGTTTCCTGCCCTGTCGGGTATGAATTTCAGAACAGGTTGTTTGCTGTAGGTCTAAGCCACAGGAGAAGTATTAGGTGGCAAAGTCCTGTTTTTAAGGATATAACCCATGGGGATATATGGGGTTCAGAAAGATGGATGGGGTGTGTTTGCCATAGGGATGGGGCAGGATATTGCTGCCCAAGTTATCATCTTGGCTCTGCAAATTACATTTATGGCAGGAGACAAGACTACTGACACCCAGTGAATGCTCCCACAGCCACAGCTGCAGATTATTCAAAACTCAAAAAAAAGTCCACCTTCTGATACAAGAAAATGATGCTCCACTAAGCCACACGAGGTGACAGCCCACAGGAGAGCTCCATCTCCACCTTTGCCATTGAAGAAGTACCCTGCTGGATGCCTGGAAGGGCTGCAGGCTGGCTGAGGAAAAAGCAGAACGGATGATGCACACATGGAACCACGCACATCCCACAGAGCCACACTGGAGCTAACAGGAGCAGGGGCTTTATAGAAGCCCAGCATCAATCAGCAGCCAAGAGCTGTGTCGGGGTCAGGGCTTGTATGGAATGAGGGGGGTGTTCTACAGCTGGGAGCATTACGCTGGTGCAAACATCTGTGCACGATGAAGTCGGGGTGGCCGGCCACAAAGCAGCCTCAGAAATGTGAAGTTTTGGACCCACTGTGCTTGAACAGATTGAAACACCTTCAAGAAGAGCAGGACCTCGGGCCAAATATTTGAGGCAGCAGTGCAGCAGCAATGGCTGAGATTTTCAGAGACGGGTAAATGACTGATTAAATGACTCAATCATGCAGATACTTTTGAAAATTCTGCCGCACGCAGTTAAGTTTATTCATGCATGTGTGGGAGAGGGGGAGGATTGTGAAGATTTTAATAACTACCTTAGGAAATAAAAAAGAACAAATGTATTTTCTCTTTAAAACAGAGAAAAAACCAAACACAAAAAATCCACTGCTGTGGCTGAAAAGAGTTTACAGAAAGCTGCAGAGAAGTTTTGTGTGAAAGGATGACCAAATGGACTACGATACACAAGTCAAAAATACATGCATAGAAAGAATGGAACAGAAGGGTAAAAATAAAACATTTCACAGCCCTACCAATTTCTTACAGTTTTAAACTGCTCTGTGCTTCAGTATGTTATTTCTGGCTTATGCAGTCTTCATACTTCACTATAACCTACCAGATAAATAGGAAGTTGAGATCTTTGAAGAACTTAAGGACTGCAGGAAAAGGAAAGACTTCATCTCAGAAAAACAAAGACATATTGGGGAAGGAGATGTCCCCAGAGCCTTATTTTTGGAGTATGACAACACATGTACCCTGGTGTGCCATCTTGACAAATAGCACCATGCAAGGTCCCATCACCAGTGAGGTCCCTCTTGCACCCTGGAGATCACAAATCCCTGCAGAGAGCACTGCCAGGCAGGACACAACTCATTCCCCAGGTGCCAACAAGATGCCAACACTGCTGAGGTTTCCCTCCTTACTAATGCTATTGAGCAGCTTGTTCCTCCTTCTCCATCAGGCCTCCTACCCATAAATGTCTGCATGGCAGGGAGACACTTGTCACTTCCCCAGGGGCAAGTAGGTGGGAAAAATCTCCTCCAGTTCTGGCTCTTCATTCTGAATTCAGGAATTTGATTGATTTTGATGCAGCTGGAGAAGGATTCATCCAGCTTTTTATACGTAAAGCACTTCCTACTTAAAGGCAACAAACTGGTGGACAGTCAGTCTTCCTCCTTGTAAAAATCATTCTTTGAGTTTAAAAATCAACACTCAGCCACAAGATTGAGACTATGGAGAAATTCAGGAGCACTCCCAGGTGCCTGAACACCAGCCAGTAGGATTTTAGCAAATATATACTCTCCTGTTTCCACAGGCCACTTGTCACTGCTTAAACACTGAGTATTCCAATGTGTAACCCAGCGAGAGCTGGCACACACCCATCCAAGGCACATTTGGACAGTCATCTGCTTTCTGACGAGCACAGAAGAGCCACACGCAGATCAAGAGTGACTGTCCACCCCCAGCAGAGCACAGCCAGTCCAGCAGATCTGGGAACAAAGCACGACGTACTGGTAAAAGGCTCTGGCTGCACTGGTGCCTCCCCCAGTGCCCATAAATCACTTCTGGAAGGTAGTTGGGAAGCAGCTGCTAATGATAGTTTTGCTGCAGAGTGCAGGAAGTCACCTTTTAACCCTGCCTGCTGTTGTTTGTCTCCCTGAGCGTGACAAAAGGACAGATGTGGACAACATGCTGGCCCTTGGGAAGATCCGGTCAAAACTCAGTAGGGAATCTGATGTGGTCCCATGCTGGAAAAGCGTCACCCTCAAAAACACCTTTTGGCTTTGGATGCTTCCCAGGACTCATTTTCAAGAAGCTTGATGCTTGTACTGATTTTTTTCTCCCTCACCCTAAAAATCCAGAGAAGTATCCCAAAGACAATTTGGAGTTTGCTGTTGCTGCACTGAGGATCACCCACATTCTCCTTTCCTGCCACCCAGGCCCCACAGGACAAGGAGGAGATTTGTAAAATAACCAATATGTGCCCATGGGGGTTGAATTAAGGTGAGCAAGTAACTTTATTAACAAAGAAGTATACAATGTGAGCGACTTGTTTCCAGCCCACGGAATAGTGCTAATCAGAGTCACATTTTCACCTGACAAGTTTTTTTTTTAACTTTTTAACTTTCCTTTGGAAGTTAGTAGCTTTAGTTTCATCAAAACTCCATAATACATTTTAGACAACACCACAAATCAATCTCCAACAGCTCACTCCTGTTTAAGCCACTGCTGCTTAGACAGATGCCACACTACTGTGCCCTCTTCCATCTAAGAACACCAGTCTGAACTTTCTACATTCCACGTACAGGTGAAATACCTTTGAAATTTGCTTGTTTACAACTGTAATCCAAAATGAATATGTATCTCAGTAGCAGTACTCAGTAGCAGTTAAGCATCTGAGTCTGCAGGAAGCTTCTCAGGGACAGACAGCAGTATTAGCAGGTGTGTGCACCACCTCTGTCTAAGCCAAAAGAAATTCAAGGGTGATTATTTCTTCACTTCTAGCTGCTGACATCACCTGCTCTGACATGCTTTTCCCGTGGCGACACGAGGCCAACAAGAGGCCTCACATTCTGTAGAGGATATACTTCTATCAAATAAAACACACCCAGTGTCCAAACACGGTGGTGGCTGAATGCCAGCCCTGAGGCATAAAAAGAAAAACCCTTTCTAACCTGACCACGCAAACCTGAGCATAAAGAGAAGGAGCTTGGCTGACATGTACTCACAGTGAAGACATCATCGTCGCCGACCTCGGCCTCGTTGTGAAGGGTGGACGAGGAAGTTGTAGATCCTAGAAAAAACCAAACCAAACCAACAGCTTTTTAAACACATGACATTTCCATGAAACTTTTTTTTTTTGAGGCTGTTAAACATTTGGATTCTCACAGGTTTGTGTGTTGTAGATGTGCAAAAGAGTGGCTGAAATTAAGGAAGAACAACCCATCTGCTGGTAGCTGGGTTAGAGGTAAAACTTGAAAAAGTGTTTCTTGAAACGCAACTGTGTGACTGCCAATGCTAATTAACAATTATAAAAATAGCAGTTACCATTTCCAATTACAGAAGACTAATTTCTGAAGAATGGTAAAGCTATGTACTAATCAGTGCTCCAGGCTGATTCTCAGCTGTCAAGAAATCATATATGAGTTTTTCTTCACTTACTCCCTAAATGTGGGGCGGGGGGGAAGACATAACCTATAATTTAAAATAAAATGAACCTCACTTTGACAATGAAGAGTTAGACTGGATTTTTTTTCCTTTTAATTGTGGAAGTTTTCATATACTTGAAAGGTCTTCTCTATTATCACCTGCTTCTCAAAGAATCACTTTGCCCCACATAAACAAAGTATCTAAAAGGAGCTGATATGTGTAAAACCATAGACAAGAGAAAAATACTGGGGAGCAATTTCCATTAGGTACATTAGGCAATCTTCTGGAAAAGTAGGGAATCATATCAAAAAATCTTCTCACCCCACAGGTGTTCCTGCAGAGCTGCTCGAGGGCCTGGTAAGCACCAGATCACAGAACAGCCTCAAGGTAGGGGGTGCTCACCACTGCTGCACTTGACACCAAATTCATGCTGTACCTAAAAAGGAATGACTCCTCTGCCTACACCCAATCAAGACCCCAGACCCCCTTCCTGGCTGGCTTTATCTACCCCAAGGCTGCCAAGGAGGGTGGGCACAGCCTCCCTGTGGATAGGGATGTGAGGATCTGCTGGGGAGAGAACCCTCAAGTCAAATGTCTATTTTTTTGATGGAAGCCCACTGCTAAGAGTGGATTATGCCCACATCACATCCCTGACCAACACAGTACAACGACTTGTACCACCTTCATTCTGGAAATTTGTTAAAATAATGTGTTTTATATAATGCTGTTGGCACCAGCCTTGGCTGCTCTCAGTTGCATCATCATGAATATGTGCAGAGCTAAGTGTGAAAGCCCACTTAAAACACTGAGTAATGTGGAAACATTTGTGCCATTTGCTACATTAGCTTTAAAATTAAAAAAAATCTGAAGCTCTATGGTGCTGCATAGGGTTCTTGTACCTGTGCCCCAAACTTCTGATGCTACAGGGAATGAACTATTGGTTAAATATTCACAATAAAGCAGTGATTACATGATGTTAAGTTCTGAATGCACACTCAGTTGTGCTTAATATTACCTGCTGAATTTGATCAAGTATGTGAACAAAAAATGAATGATAAATTAAATCTACTGGCCAACACTGTGTGTGCATGAACAAATTATTGTTTTTCATTCAGAAAGCCTTATTTGGAAGTTAATGAGGAACACATTCATGAGGATCAGCCTGTACTGTTAATGGGATAAATATAGATTTGCTGATTTTGAAGTATCTGAGATACAGCAGAACTTGATTTCAAATACCTCTGCTGTGAAATGGATCAAGAAGAGCAAAACAGGAGTTGCCAACCACTGGCATCTTCAAAACACTACTCAATACATTTATTATCTCCTTGAAACTTTGCACAATCCCATGCCACTTTCATAAAACATCCCTTTTATGACTCAAAATGATTCACAGTTTTAACCAGAAGAAGAAAGACGCAAGTCTACCTGGAACTTCTTCATGTTAATGGCATAGAAAAAAGCAAATTTCTGAGAACATCCTTCCTCTCACTGATGAAGTATTTACCAGCAAGGAGCCCTGGGGGATTAATTCTCTTCCAATATCTACCATGTTCATGTTAAACCAAGGACAGGACATCCAGAACATGAAGTTGTCTTATGGAGCTAATGTCCTCAAAAAGAATACACATCTGTACATACATCTGAGTTAGTATCCTCAGAAAATGTACCATCTGTATATAAAAATATCCTGGTCACACTGGAAGAGAAGGCAAAAGGCTTCTCTAAGTACCTACATAGAGTAGTATGGCTAAAAAAAAAAATCAAGAAAAAATGCATGAAGAATCAAATTTCATCAAAATAAAGTACAATTGAATTGTAGCTGTATTGTGATTGCCTGATTGCAATGAAATGTGAAAAGGAAAAATTTATGACAACTTCAAAGCACAGACAATTCAAACGCATTTTTTACAGAATTAAAAAAACAACACCCAGAAACACAACAAAGTCTTCAAGAACTACCATTCAACTAAGAGGATGCAGACACAACTAATTACTGCAAAATAAAACCAAAACCAAACCAAGTTTTATTCAACTCCAGGCAGGAATTTAACAAAGACTCAGTCAGATGAGATTTGACTGCAAATAAAGAGCCTGGGGTGTCTGAGTTTCCATCACTAGTGTGAAACCCAAGTTTATCAAAAAAAGCAGTAACAACAAACTTGATGATAAATAACAGGGAGAAGTCTGAACAGACAGGATTGAAAAATACTTGACTGAAACACCTTATCTCTTCTAAGGGATGAGAAAACTCAATTCCTAAAGCTGGGGCTGGCTCACTGTAGGACAAGGGCCCCAGTTGCACTTGGACACGTGCACAAGAGACCTCCAAGCCCAAGAGCTGATTTTGAACACTTCCCTCTTCCCAACTCCCTGACCCAAACCCCCTGCCCACTCTTCCAAGGGTGCAGTGTCCACCCCACGCTACCTTCAATGAGGTCCTCGATGGCTTTCCTCACTCCTCTGTCGAAGGCTCGAGCGTCAGCGGGGCTTTGAAAGGTGAGCCCAAACTTTCTGTTGTCAACTTTCCAGTGGTGGAAGGTGGGGTTTGCCTTTGTGTACACCAGGTCCTTCTTCACAAAGCACTCCAGCACCACCTGGGAGGGCGTGAGCCCCAAAAGAGGAGCAAAGTCACTTTTCCCACCCCGAGGATACAGCCAGCATCGTCTCAGGCTGGACCCAAAAAGCAGGCCAAGTCATGCCTCACATAGGGGAACACCAAATCATGACTAATAAACACCAGACATGGTAATTGTTCTCAAAACTATTGCACATTCAGCTTTTGCTTGTGCTTTGAGTAGGCACTCACTCCCTACCCCAGGAGCATGTTTTGGACCCAGTGTGGCACAGGTTAAGCTAGCAGGGGGCTCAGGAGGAAGGAGAACCTCTCCCCTCAATAGTTTCACTCAACAGAAATTTTATCCACCAGCAACAGATTTAGGAGATTCTGCAACACTCCCCTCACTGTTTTTAAATTGTTCACCCCCAGCCAGACACTCAGGTCAAGTTCTGCTGTGCCAAAAACCATCTCTAGAGTGATGCTCAGGGACAACAGGAATGGCTTGTCATGTCTTACTCCACCCCTCAAAACCATAACCACGGCTCCCAAATAATGTCAAAAAAAAGCATCCTAAGCAAACAACATTGGAAAAGACAAGTCATAATTGAAACAGCTTTAAAACACCAGTCTTTTTGAAAGGAAGACCATTTCTGACTCAAATAATGCATTTTTTTGAGCCTGAGCAGGAAGTGCTGCTTTTAAACTAGCCCCTATCTTCACAGGAGTGCATTTCAGAAGAATTAAATACATAAAAACAAGATAAACAATAACATTTCAAGTGGCCCTGGAAATCAGGAAAGGGCTTTATTAATTTGATTTGTGCAGGGATACAAGAGAGCTCCTTTTTAGATAAACAGCTACCAGGAGAAACTGAGTGTGTCAATTCATAAGAGACAACTTGTCTTCATATTCTCACTCAGCTTGTTCAAACCTTGAACAGCATGCAGCATAAATAATTCATGGCCCTTTTAAAAGGCTTGCACTGCATTACTCAGTGCAATGTGACTGGCTTCATGGGCTCTTTACACTTCAATTCACTTCTCACTTACCCCCGCACTAGGTCTAAGAAAAAAAAAGAAAAAACCACAGGCCCTCTTTCATTCAAAGGGGATCTTTGCATGCGTATGTCAAAAATTTACCTGTTCCTTCCAGGTGGCATCACACCAGCCTAGGTAGCAAAAGATGGCAATTCTAGATGAGGATTGGGTTTGTTTTGTCCAATCCAGTATTATTTCCACATGCTTGCTTTTTTATATATTTAAAAAAGAAAAAAATAAAACTTGCACAAGAATACAATAGCAATAGATTTGGGATAATTCTCATTATAAGAACAGACAAAAGTTGAATTAGGGTCTATTACCAGTTTGTCTTTCTGCCTTTCACCATGGATTAGAAATCCACTTCTTCCATTGCCCTCCGGGTACGTGACCTTGCAGACGCCAACTCTGCTGAGACCGCCTCCTTCTTGCGGCAACCATCCCCCACTGGAGTCATCTCGGGTCATAACCACAGCTTTGACTCGCACAATATAGCTGTCACTGCAACGGCAACACAACAAAAACAGAACCTTTGTGAGCATCAGTCACATCCCAGCAGTTCTTCTTGAGGGTGGTATTTGGACGGTGCTGCGCTGACCCCAACGGAGAGTTTCTGCACGGGATGGAAGACCACCTCTGTCATGGATGGCCTGGAACACTCCAGCCATCGTAGGAGACAGACCCACCAAACCTCAAGGAATGAGCCTGCCAGGTTTCCAGATGTCAACACACAGATCAAACAACCTGTGGTCTCTGACACTCTCTGCCTCCTGCAGATAGGAACAGGGACCAAGGCAGTGGGGTGACCCAGACCCAAAGCCAATTCCCACACTGGGGCATCAGGTCTCCAAAGTACTGGAAGAACACATGGAACTCAAATAACCCACAAAAGAAGTGTTTCAAGGTTTCTGTGATCCAATTAATGAAGTGGGCTTTGGAAGATGACACTCTAATTCCTCCACATCTGTGACAGTTTTATGGGGAAAACTCCACAAATGTGGCTCCAGCTGGTACCTCAGATGAAAGGAGATGGGAATCAGCTCAGCTCAGGTCATCAGGACCACACCATGCCCTAAAACATTCTCACCAGCATTTCACAGGGCTTTAAAAGGCAGAGCCTCCTAACCTCACAAGAAACTATTCCAGAAGCACCAAAATGACAGGTATTATCCTTTATGGAGAGAAATTCCTCTCTGTATCCAGATATTTTCCCAGCATCCTGTACAGCATGACAAGCAGCGGTAACTTTCTTCATCCTGCACCAGGTAAAACTGCCTCATTTTCAGACTATTTTTGCAGCAGTTCAGGTGCTAACAGTGAAACTCCAAGCCTCCCTTTCTTTAACACAACCAGATCTAATCATCTAAGCAGCCTCACAGATCCTACCTGAAAGCAGTTTGAGTTGAAACCAAGGGAAGCAGTGAGCATCTTCTGGGACCAGCTTATCTCTTCTGATCTCACAAAACACATGCTGCAATTTTCTTTTCACAGCCTTTATTTTATGGATATGTCAACTTTCTCACTGGACCTACGCAATGACAGCAGTGCACAGATGCCAGAAGTTCATCCCCTGCTGCCCTGAGTACTTTGCAATGGCTGACAAAAAGCTTTCCAATCTGATACACAGCCACAGATGACACACAAAAGGTATTCACAGAACTGAGAAACGATGTTTTTAAGAGTATTTTTGCTCGAGTCCTTATAGCAGCTTCCTGGTACAGTAAATAGGGGAAGTGTGTCTATAAATTGAACGAGTTACCTTTTTATTTTTTAATGAAAACCTGTTTCTAGATTTTACAGTGGCAACTTTAATCTCTTGACTTCCTGATACTCAGAAATAAGCAAAATACTTTAGCTAATTTCCTACTGTGCAAAAATTGAGCTGCTTCCATCCAAGACAGTTTTTGTTTTCTTCTTTGTACCTTTCCCATATGGTCTCTAAGGATTAACAATTAGCAGATTAAGTACAAAGAAAGCCAACTATACATTTCTACATCTTTCTACTATTCCCCAAGGATCCTTTCTGGACTTATTTTTAGCTCTCTTCTGAAGTCAGAGCCGCTCAGTACGACCTTCCCTCCTATCCTCCCACAAAAGTCATCCACAGAAACGGCTGCTTCTCCTTCCACACTTGAAAATTGCCACTAGCATTATAACTTCCTGCAGGATTTACCATTCAATTTTATGGCAGCAGTTGGAGCCTTTGGCAGTCCCAAAAGTAATGTTGCCTTCAGTTACTTCGCTGCAGAAACTGTCCACTTAAAGGAAAATTAAGCAAGAAGCAGCTACTCAGTACTTTGTGATTCCTGTCAGTTATTCACACATTTCCATCACCTCTCAGTGAAGTCTATAGGCTTGTAATTACATCTGAGTATTACTGGATACCTACACATTAAATTTAGGTGCCATGACTATCCCCGCTCATTATAATGACAATCTGGTGGGGCACAGAGCCACATGGTTTTCCTCTTCATATCCACATCTATCCATGACCTATGGCCCTCACAAACTCTGCCACCACATGCCGAGATAACACCATTTAAACTGTGCTCTTCCCATCTTGAAGACCAACCTCCTTAAATATAATAAGCCATAAATTAAAGTTTCCATCCCCTACCCCTGCAAGGTGACCTCTGTTCCCCTATTAGACAAGAGTCTTGTCCAGCAGAAGGGTTCACGTTTGGCAGGGCAGGCAGAGCTCTGGCTCCATTAACAGAATCCCTTGGCACACTTTCCTGCACGATCAAAAGTCACCAGTGACGCTGGGCTCCCTGCAGAGCCCCATCCCCACTCCTGCTCTGCTCCAGCCACAACCACATTTCCCAAAGCACAACCTGTGCTAAGGGACTTGGATAAAAAGAAAGAAAAGATACAAGGAAAGTAGGTGGTTAAGGGTTCTGAGTGCTTGACATCTTGGTTTAATCACTGGATTAGGACTCAGAAGCTGCACGTTGAATTTTCAAGGCTACATGCAGCTTCCTCCAGTCGTCTATGTCTAAATCCTGCCTGCTGTTTCCATCCACAAGCCTAGAATAGGCAATGCTTCTTTCCCTCATGCCAGTGTTGATAAATACTTGGGAGGTACTCAAATATTTCAGTTCCATATAAGGATCTTGCTTCCTTAGTGTAAAAGCTGTTTATTTTCTTTGCTATTTCATTTTACGCGACTGCATCAAGGCTCTGGCTGGCTCCAAGTATTCCAAATCCTGAGGAGCAAAGGAGTGATCTGCAAATCCCATGTGTGTGCTGCTGCTGCAGCCTTGGTGCACTGGAGTAGCAGAACAACCACATCCAAGCCATCCATCTGCACTTTTATCATGGTAACTGCAATTTGACTCTTTCATAAGAAATGGTTAATGAGGTACATAAAAATATTTGGTCCGTTACAATTAATGAGGTACTGATAGCTAAAAATGAAACAATTAGAGAAAACCCCACAGTAGCCTTAGTTCCTCTTGTTTTATTGGATCCTTGAAACTTTTAAGACTGCTCTAATTGTTGGCTTTATGGCCTATGCTTTTCATGCAAACTATTCTTAATTATGCTCCTAAATGTTATCTTAACCCTTCAGATTTGTTCTCACCAGCCTTAAAAGCTTGGGAAGAAAGTATCAGAAGGGATTACCCAGCTGCATGGCAGCCAGCCAGCGTGTTCCAGGGCTGCTCCAGGTTGTCAGCCTGCCCCACCCTGAGTGAAAAAAAAAGTAACAGAATGAACTTGGGGAGTAAAGGTAGTGCTGAAAAGCACATGCTGTTTTTATTGGAAGGAAAAGAGAACTCTTTAAAAATTATAGCTCGTGGGTATGCATACATATCTATCAAGTAAAATGGAGTGTGCATGTGTAATAGCTCTTCCGGAGGACACAAAATTTTCCTAAACACGAAATGACTGAATATGACCTCTGCCATCACTGAACCCTGGTTTCCCTATCTATAGTCCAACTCACAAAGTATTTGTGTGTCTAAGAGACAGGTGTCACTTGAGGCTGATAGAAGTGCTGTCCCACCATGTACACATGGGGCTGCCATCATCCTGTGCTCTCAGACATGAACCACATCACTCCAGCAACACGAATGGGGGACAAAGCCCTCATGAGCCCCTTGTGTGGCCAGTGAGGGCTAATGGCTGCAATCCTGCATCCAGGAGTAAACACCAAACAATTCACTCCTTAGTTGAGGTTTAATTTCACAACTGTCTTTGTAAAAGGAGTGTCAAAGCAGACAACTTCCTCCCACCAGCTGCTCTTCTTTTCCATTTTGCTTCCAAAGCAGCACCTGCAGATACCATTGGAGATGTCTAAAAATCCCAAGGAGGAAGGAAAGTGTAGTCCAACCCACCACATTTACTACTTTTTTTTTTGAGTCACACTTAGTATCTAAAACACTTCCCAGACACCTTCTATAATTCAGTAATATTCTTCCCTCTAGCCAAGTTACTTGACCAAAATATAAGATTATAAACATCCACAATATTGCTGCCATAAGGCACTTTGATATTTTCCTCCCTTTCCAACTCTACAGCTTACAAGGCCAGGAGAGATCCAGGTCTCAGAAAAAAAGGTATTTGCCCATAATGGGTTTCAACATTATGGACTACTGTCTTTTAATCCATGCATTGACATTCCCAGAACCCAGGTTTCAGGGAAGAGCCCTAAAGGACAGCAGGAGGCTGCTAATCCAACAGCAGCAGAGGTCAGGCACACAAACACAATTTAAACTATTTGGATCCAAACAAATGTAACTTTACGATTACTAGGGCATAACCTGTCTCTGACTGACCTGGATTTATTTCACAGTGCCAGGTGTTTTCCCTGCCTCAGCAGCTCCAACAGCTGGAGTTAAAGCCATCACATTCTGCCCAGGTGATTGCTGCAAGTTGTATTGTGAGGCTGATCTCTGCAGTTCATCCCACAGCCAGAAAGCAGAGACATTAAAAGCTGCTATTTTTGGAGTCCCACTTCCTTGATCTGCTGGTCGGTTCGTGAAGCTTCTTGCAAATGTGACATATCTGCAGATTATAACCAGCATTTTCTTCTTCAAATCCTAACTTAGCAATTTGTTTGAAAGCAAACTTCTGAGAGTATGCAGCTATAGCAAATTAAGTTGATATTTCCATACCATTTAGATTTCCAGCAGGTTTGAAACTTTTTCATTAAGTATCAAAACCACTACATATCACCAAGAAAAAAGGACATCTGTGTCTCTCTGGCCAGATCAAATGATAGAATGGAATCTGAAGAAAACCATGGAAAATCTCCCAAAAGTTTTTCTTGCCGCCACCTCTGCATCACACTAGGAACAAAGAATCTCTGTACCTGTAACCCAACTCCTGTATAACCAATTTCCAACCTGTATTTTTCTGTTTTTCAAATCAAACACCACCGGAATAAAAGGGCACTTAGGAAACTTTAGTTTCCCCACAGTCAGAGTAAATACAAACAATTCAGTCTCCACATTCCTTGCTCCAGAGATGCTGGTAGAGCCTAGAGCAGCCCCAAAGGCAAAATGAAGAGGGGTCAGATCTCCACAGCCAGTGCTCGGCAAGCCTGGCTTTGCTTCCAGCACTGCGGCGCATCCAAAAATCCTCCACAGGAAAAACTAATAGCAGTTTTGTTTGGCCTGTTGTTGTTTTGGTTTTTTTCTCCCCCAGAAGAAAAAGGACTTCTCAAAAAACCAAGACACCTGCAACAACCCAGCCGCCCGCCTCCACATCTCCCTTAAATGCCGAGGCAGTGAGGAACAAAGGAACCCTTTCACCAAAACGTTTGTTCAACATTCAAGGCTGATTTTATTGAGTTTATGAGAAACAGCTCTATCCTAACTAGCTCAAATGGGATTTCATAATCCCATAATTAGTTCAGATCCTTCCAGGAAGTATAGGAAAATTCATTCCTGAAATACATACATACATTTTTATATATATATATATATATATATATATATATATAAAGTTTTTTCCCAAAAGTATACATATTATGTGGTCCTTCATGGACTACATCCATTTTTTTTGGCCAGCATAACATCCTTTCCTGTGCCAGACTTGCCCAGTGATCCTCACAAAGTGCTATACACATGGGCAAAACATCAAATGAACTGGAAGCAGCTTTTCAGGGAAAAAAGTTGGCTTACAAGCATGCTGATAGGCAAGCAAAGATACTGATGCAGCTCTAGGCCTCTCCCCAGAAATCAGCTTATTACACACACAATTTTGAATTAAAATGACATTTTAACAGCATTGGGGCAGATTAGCTTATGACTTGTGTCTGTATTGAAGCATTTATGTAACATTGCTGAAACTGGGTTAGAGCTATCAAAAGTCACAGCAAATGTTACAAAAACACCCAAAACAATATTTGATTTTTTCCCCTAAACAGCAGCCATGACATCACTGGGACATGCATACTAATGACAGAACTTTTAATGACCAACCATTCAATGAAATCTCTTAAAAAAGACTTCCTTCAAATTTGCTGAATGGGTCAAATTTGCAATAAACGGTCATAGGTGCACATAGTATTATGTCCTGAAAAGTTAAAAAGGGCAGCATTAATACATTTGAATAATTTGCCCTGCACCTCATCTGCAGTACAGGCAAGAGTTGCAGCCTCAAGTCCTCCTAGTTTTGTGCAAGAGTACAAAATATTAACAAATTACAAGGAAGCTAATTAGCACTATCATTTACAGTAATGAGTAATAAATTGTTGTTGCATGACAGATGGTATTTGTTTTATACCACGTTTAAGATAAGCAAAAGTCACATAAAAGTTCAGCCAGCCAAATAGGTAGATTCACAAGATCTGTATCCTGAATTGATTCCCCCACCTAAAAAAAAAAGTCCTAACCATGTTCTACCCTAATTTTTTTCCTAACATAAACTGACCACCATCACTCCGTTATTGCTATCCTATGTGAGCTAATGAAAAGCAAGACTTAGCAAAAAAACCCCAAAAAATTGACAACCACAAAAACTGCATTCCATAAAGAGTTATTATGTCTGCTGACATGCAGAGAGTATTCCTGTAAACTCAAAGTTTACAAAGAAAAGAAAAAAAATCACTCACCCAAAGGAAGTTGAATTTTCCCCCACTCTCCTCCATTTTGATCAGTAGAGACTACAACTATATTTATTCCTCTGTAAACATCCTCAATGACACGTATGTTATAACTATGAAGAGCAGATAATATTTTTCAAATATTAAAAAAATAAAATAATTCTGTGACTCAGTTCCAGCTGGGTCTGTATCAGAAGAGGGGTGAGGGAGTAAGCAGGATAACTGCACTCTAAATCTAAAGGGTTTTCATCTTTTGCCAGATAAATGAACATAAAAAGACATTCTTGGCTACATCAAAACCAGCACGCACATTGGTTTTGCCTTCAACCTTTTTTTATAAATCCCCTACTGCATCAAATGTCCATGAAGAGGGACATCAAGGGAAGCAGCTTCCCAGGCAGCATCTATTTTTCCTACTGGAATTTAAAGAAAAGGTGAATATTAAACCATTAGTTCTGAAAAAAAATTTGATACGTAACCATAAATGAAAGGCTGTGTTTCACAGAAGAATTCATACACATTCCCTGATAAATTATATGCTGATTTAGACAACATTCAGAAGGGCTGTGGTGGGAGATGGGGGGAGGCGGACGAAAAAGAACCCCAGGAGTAAAAAACATGGAATTATATGCAGCCAGAGCACACTTACCTGCTGGGGGATGCCATTTCCTCTGCATTTTAAGCCTTTCCTGCTCGGTTTTAGCACCATTGCCACCAGCAGCCTCTGTGTCTGCTCCGGTTACCCCGTGTCCCAGCTGGCTGCTGCCGGGCAGGCAGGCGGCTTCCCCCCATCCGTGATTCAGTCTCCTAGAGGGATGTGCTGCATTGTGCGGGGTGAGTCATCCCAGAGGTATTCTGCACATTACAGCCCCAGCCGGCCCATTACTCATTCGCAATATCCTCCCGGCTCGGAAGAGAACATCGACCAAAGATCCTTGTTTCCCCACCCCGGTTATAGGCTGGGAAAAAATAAAATAATTACAATACAGCTACCATAAAGTCATGATGGGGGTGTTTAGCAGCAGCTGACGGTGCTGCTGAGAGGCTGCCCAGCACAGCACCCATGCACGCAGGGCTGCAAACAGGTCCAAAGTTGAATGCAGGTGTCATTTCCTCTGGTAGCCTGTCAGCACTTCATTCCCAAAAGCTGCCAACACAGCGCTGGGACCAAGGGTCCAAACAACTCAGAAGGCTTGAAGGAAGCACTCAGCCTTCCAATATGTCTGCCTCCATCACAACTTTTAATGGGGTTTTAAACACTTCCAGCGGGCAACGAGTTGGTCTCTCTAATTATCAACTACGGATCCTCATACACCCCATCTCTGCTGGCAGCCCACATAACCTCAGTGCCAACAGCAGCATCCCTGCACACGAGCTCTGCTTTGGACGCTGTGTCTCAAACACTCCCTTGCTGCTCAGGAACCTTCACTCCCTTGCTGCTCAGGAACCTTCACAACTGCTGGAGCCTCTTGCTCAGCCAGGGTGTCGTGTGTGCCCTCACAAGTTCTATGATGATCCCTAACGCCCTCTCATTAAAGCAGAAATGTTGCTCAAGAAATGCCTCTGCACTGATAACAAGAATAAAAATTGTGACACTACAGCTCTGAAAGCAGCTTCTAAAAATACCTGCCCAGTTTCTGAACTAATCTGTGCTGATGATTAGGCAGGAGGGGAGAAGAAAGCTAACTGTTTCCAGGATCAGCTGCTTCTGTCTGCCTTAAATCCAAATGGTTTTAACCCTGATCTGGGACAAAAAATCCCTTTTTCCCCAAGGTGGAGAATGGTGACTGAGGTCATGCTGCCTGCAATCATCCTTCAGAGGAAAGCTGCATCTCCACTTTACAGAAACTGACAACCTAAAATCACAGGTACTCCTGAAAACTTCATGTGTGGACCATGGAAACGTCGAGCTAAGGACCAACGAGCTTTGAACCCATCTTCAGTGAGCAGACACCAGGTCACATGAAAGATGCTGGGACATCAGAGGGGGTTGGACTAGATGGCCTTTAAAGGTCTCTTCCCATCCAAACCATTTTGATTCTATGACATTCCGACATTTGTTCACTCCTCTCTCCAGCACCCAGCGAGCACATGTGCAGGTGCAGCTGCAGGCACCTATTTGCAGCTTGGCTGGATTTTGTCATGACAATGGAATCAAGCTACAGTCCAAAGTTGTGATGAAGACAACAAGCAGCATGCGAAGTTTGTTACAGTGGTATCAACAGACAGCTGCATTTACTGAATTTCAATATACAACTTAAAAAGATCTTTTAGCTTAATGGCCAGAAAATAGTCTGTCTTAGTAGAAGTGCATTTGCAACCAGTGGGTTAACTCATTAGTCAGAGTATCATGCTATGCAAGCAATTAAAAATAATAGATGGGGCTTTTTTTAAGATCTTAATTGCACATCCCCAGTCCACATCTCTTCCTATCCAGATGTGCCAGAATCTGCCACCTCACTTTCCTCTTCAAGCTCTGCAGCAACACTGCTTTTACCTTCAAATGCTTAATGCAGCACCCATCAGCTCAAACCTCATCTGTCTCCAGCAAGAACTCAGCACACAAGTCCAAAGCAACATCAGCCAGAAAAATTCAAAAAGCTGCCTGGCACTTTTTGCTGCCAGTCCAGTTTCTAAAGCTTTTCTCCCAAGGGATGGGGGAAGATGAAATTAGCCTCCCTGTGTAAGACAAAACTATCCTTGAATAAGCTGTGCTGTAATCATGTTTTTGAAACAACATCCTGAACAGTTACATATCCCCAAGCTTTCCTGTTTTCTTGCCTTCCTACTGGTCTGCAGGCCAACTTGCCCCTGGTCCTCCTAAAAACTCAAGGGTCAGCACACAAAGCAACGTGGGACCATCAGAAGGTTCTTACAGATGAGCAACATCAACAAGCAGTTCCAGTATGACAAATTACACAGAAAAGTCACCACAATGTGGTACCTGTGTACCACAATCTCACAGCTGCTGCAGGGCAGGTCTCAGCTGATGGGGCTGGCTTGAACCACCACCTGGGCAATCTCTGCAAAGCTGCTGCTCTGCCCAGGGTTAGGAGCAGGTGGGACAAACACTGCATGTGAAAATGCAAGAGAGCAAAGAGCTCTCTTTCACAAATGTTACAGCATGCTCAATCCACAGGGATGGAAATAATGCCCTCGCCTCTTGTGTACATCCAGAAGCTACTGCATCAATCAAGAAGAGCCACCAACTCATTCAGCTGGCTTCAAGCTCTGCTCCCAAGGGTTTTCTCCAAAAGGAAGTAGATACCAAGTCACTGGATCAGCATCAACTGAATCACTCACTGGTTGGGTTCTCACCTTTGCACACGTTCATTAACCTTAAGGTTAAACTAACAAACCTCAGCTCCAAGACTGGCAATGCTGCTGCCCTTAAAAAAAATTGTAATTAAAATAATGATTATTTTTTCCCTTAAATACTGCCCAGTCCAGTAGATTGCACACCCAACCCTACCAGTGAAACATCCTCCAAAGCCTTCTTGCAATTCCTAGTGTGGACCAGTGAGTGGCTGTGCCAACACATGAACATCTTTCTCCATTTCCCAGCAAAATTCATGCTGCTACAGGGTTCTGCTGTTAGAAATTTAAAGTAAACACTGCACCTGGAGAGCCAGCAAGGTGGTGGATGTGTCTTTTGCTGCCTGCCAGCCAACCACAAGCACAGTTCAAAGAGCAGAGACTGTGGCTGGAGCAAGAGGAGCCCATTTTCACTGTAGCTGCTGGAGTACTTGTGGCGAAGAGAATGAAATTCAGTCACCTTGTTAACAGCAGTCATGTCAATGGGCTCAACTTCTGCAGCAAAACATTAACAGAGCACCTGGGACCAGGCCCTGGCAGTTGTGAACTGGGCACAAAGATGCCTCAGCACACAATTCCAGTGCAGGGTGAGGTGTCTGAGTATCTGCAGGGCCAGGTCCATTTTGGGAGTACTGAACCTTGTTATGGCACACCCTCTGGAAACACCAGGTAACCTACCTTAAGTGTAGTATTCAAGATTAACCACAGCAATATTGCCTGAACACTCCTTGCTGTGCCTTGTAAGAGGTAAAGAAGGTGACTTTTCACCAATTTTGTTTTAATTAAAAAAACTAACAAAACCCAAAATAAAACCAACAAAAAAAAAAAAACCAAAGAATCAAATGCCCTCCAAACAAACAACAACCCCAACAAAAGACTCATACATGGTCAGTGTAGTTTTATGCCCAGCACTTGAGAGACACCCACTGCACTAATGCTGTCCCTGTTGTCCACAAAGCTGTCCTAAATACCAGGATCATTAAACTGTGTTGTAGGGAAAAGCAGGAAGTATAGCAAAAATAGGAAAAAGAGCACAAAAGTATATTCTTAAGAAGGACTTCAGACATTTTATGATACACTTTACACTGCTGAACATTACAGGAGCACTGAAATGCTCCTCCCTACCAATCATTACCATGTTTTCCCTATTTTGAATGTCATTCTCATAGATGAATGGACCTTTGTACATATGTATGACAACAAAAAAATGACCCCAGCATAGATGGGTATTTCCAGCCAGGATCTGGGTGGAGGCCATATGGACTTCATTTTCCTGCAGACAGATCAAAGGAAAGTGCCAAGAGCATCTTACAGGACTCCACATAAACATCCATGACCAGAAAAGAGGTTACAAATGACATGCACTGAGCTCCTCCACACCGGAAAAGCCTCATGTGCTTCTCTTCTAATTAAACCCTTCCTCCACAGCTCCTAATTGATAGCTGGACAAACAGTTGTAATGTACTCCAGGAAATCTAACCCTGTACTTTGCCTTACTTGTGTGACATGGCCTCAACATCACAGGGCACACAGCAAACTTTCATTTTCTCAATAGGAAACTGGTTTAAAAAACAAGCTACTGAAAAACCAAGGCCTCGCTCCTCCCTTTTTATTTTGGACTTTAATACTTAGCTCAAAGTAGAGGTACTTAAGTGTGAGTCTTTTAACCACTGCATCTGTTCTTTCCTTTTCTTTAGGATAAACTTTTTTTACCATGCGAGTACTCTCAGACTAATTATGCACATCCTAAACCAGATATATAATTTTGTGTCTTCTCCAATTTCTTCCCTCTAGATTTCAAATTATCTTTACTGCTCTCTGAGGGCTGGCACTATCTCCTGGAAAGCCCCACACCAGAACTCAATATTCAATGGTAAAACCACCTGCAGACCAAGAGGCAGACACCAGGATATGATAACCTTTATCCACCTACATTCCCAAAATCACTGAAAACTCTGGTAAAACTGTGCTGACCAGGTCCAGCTTCACACTCTCCAATCTGTTGTTGACTGTGCCTCCTGCCAGCCAGCTCCCTGTTTTGCCAGGGACTGACTTGAACTAACTAGCTTAAGTTTTCAAGACCACTCTGCTTCTCTGTCAGTGTTAGTAAAACATTATCTTGCCCTTAAAATGTACCTTGTCCAGCTCTTCTTTTCAGTGCTCCTGGGAACAAGCTGCTGTTTTACAGACTTACAGGAAGATGGTTAACGCTTATGATTCCGCTTTCCATTTTTAGTAGTGTGGGAACTATTTTATTGCTCATTTATGAGTTATCCTCATATTCTGCCTCCTTCAGAACACAGAAAAAACACAAGGCAGGCTTTCCCTCCTGTAAAGGGTACTGCAAGTATCACCAGGCCTGCTTTGGATCAGGACATCCAGCATTAACTATTTTCATAAGGGCATGCAGTGGTAGGACAAGGGGGAATGGCTTTAAGATGAAAGAAGGCAGGTTTAGGTTAAATATTAAAAATAAATTCTTTATTCAGAGGGTGCTGAGGCACTGGCACAGGCTGCCCAGAGAAGCTGTGGGTGCCCCATTCCTGAAGTGTTCAAGGTCAGGTTGGATAGGGCTTTGAGCAGCCTGGTGTGGTGGGAGATGCCCCTGCAGGGTCTTTGGAGCAAGACGAGTTTTAAGGTCCCTTTCAACCCTAACCATTCTATGGCTCTATGATTCTATTTCTTAGCTTACAGATTTTATTATTTAAGTCCTATAGCAGGCAGAGATTTCTCACCAGTACCTTCGGTTTCCTCTGGCCAACTGCGTGCATCTCCTAACCCCGACTTTGTTCTCCCTGCAGCCAGCTTTCCTGTTTACATCTCTGCTGTCGCTTCCCTTGCACAGCCGAAGGGCTTTGGAAAAAGGACAAACAAATAGGCGTTTCCTCAAGATGCTGGCAGTTGCGTGCCTGTGCCCCTCTCCCTGCCGCTGTCCTTCACCTGGTCACAACACTGTCACATGCGCTTAATGGCTTGCATTTCCTGTGCTCTGCTTTAACAGGCAGAATCTAAATGTTGGAAGATACGGTGGTGCCAAGTGCCCGCTGAATTGTCCCTGGCAAGAGGGATTTTGCTTGCACACAGCAGAGAAATCCAGTAGGGGAATCATCTTGGGGTCATCCTATTTTCTCATTCTGGCAGGTAAGGATGAGTTGTTCAACACACTGCATGTTCATGCTCTCACACCAATTCCTTCTGAAAAGGTTCAGTACAGGGACAGCTGGAGTCCCCTGATATATATGGAAGAGATCAAAGACTCTCATGGTCTTTCCTTTCATCCTGTACCCATCAGGGTTTTTGGTACACTCACTACTAGCTGGGAGCTGCCATCTCAAATCTTCTGGATTCATTGGGGAATACCACAACATCAGACCAAAAAAACCTGCTAACAGCTTATGCAAGTCTATTAATTGAAATGACCACAGCACTGTTTAAAGGCATCAAAAAAATGAAACCTGAAGAGAAGCAACATTATCTCCTTGCAGAAGATCCGTGGGAAGAAAGCATCTATCTTTTATGTTTGGGAAAGCCCCATCTATACCATATACTGTCCATTTTCAATAAATGACTGAAGTATCTACAAGGGAGGAAGAAGATATACCCTGATTTTTTTTCCTGATTTCCCAATGGCTTTACTCTGTCTCAAGCCATGTAACAACTACTCTACATGTATGTTCAGTAGATGATAATGAAACCACAAGTGTTTATCTCAATCCAAACTGGCTTAATTTTTCCCCCTCCCCTTAAACTCAGATTTAACCAGGGTTTTAAATCCAAGGACAAAAGGTGCATGCTTACCCTTCTATGAGCCACCAACAAACCTGGGTTTTTTTCTTCAGGCAGTTTCATCCAGCTATAAGTCTGACTTTAGGACTTATCTGTCTCTGCCACTATGTCCACTAATATCTTGGAGCAAAAGAAATTATAGCAAGGAATAGCATTGGTCTGAAGATGGGTCTCCTCTGTATTTGTGCAAAAGGAGGGGCAGCTCTGTGCACAGCACTCCACTGTGAAGTTTTGGCTCCCAGAGAAGTCAGCAGCAGAAGAGTGATGTGTCAAGACTGCCCTGCATGGCCTTCTTTTCCACTAGACATTAATATTCTGAGAACACACCAACGACTTTCTGGCCTCCTAAGGGGGAAGACCACTGCCCAAAAGCAAGACGAGTACAAACTTTGCTAAACAGTTTGCACCACGATGGGAAATCACAAGTTGACAAGACGTCTGAAAAAAACCCCAAACCCAAATCAAGGAAAACTCCCCCATGTCTCTCTGTGTGAGATAAAGAGATATTTTCAGCATTAATCTGCAAGGTGGGGCAAAGGCCCACAAGCTGCTCCTTTGTCCAGGGATGCCTTTTTATTAATCTTAGCACCATGAGAAGGCTGTTGCCCAACCTGTGCTTCCCCCAGCACAGCTGCAGGGACAACAAGGGGTGCAGGTTGTGCAGGGACAGCCTGGGAGCCACCAGGCCAGTGCTGAGAAGATGCTGTGGATATGAACACAGCCCAGTGCATTCTGCCACGGGAACCCCAGGCTGTGCCAGAATGAGCTCTGACCTACAGGCCCAGCTCCAGCAGATTCAGTGACGGAGTCAGATGACAACAGCTCATTTCGAAATAGAAAGCTGAGGGGGAAAGTCAGTTACTCATCCAAATCCAGCGCTCCCCCTTGGAATGCATGGATGACACATACCATCAATTCTGAGAGGGGAGAAATCACATTTCTCCTGTCTTCACCCTGTCCAGATGTGCTTGGGCTGCAATGAGTCCAGCGAGGACTTGGGAGTTAAGTCCCCATCCAACACACGCACACATGGCATGAGGAATATAGGAGGAATATATTTACACATTTAATGCATGCACTTAGTGTTAAAATTAGCTAGAAGTAACAAAAGTTATTAGTGTAGCAGCTGAAAAGATTGTTTCCATCCCATTATAACAAGGCAATGCAACATCTGGATGTGGAAAACAGTTGACTAATGGCCAATGCTCACCTTGCTAAAGGATTAAGTGGAAATCTGTGGCTGTCTCAAGAGAAAGCCTAGGATGTAGCAGCATTCCTCCTCTGGAATTCCAGCTAACACTGAGATAGGAGTCCTCCAGATGCATTCACAACCAAGTAAATGAAGTTTAGCCGAAACAATGCTTTGCCAAAACTAACACAAGGACAGTGACCTCTGGAATTTGGTGCCACTTGCAGATGTCCCAAAGGTTGCCATCAATGAAGTCATAAAAAAGGTACTTTAACTCTTGGCAGTGATTCATCCAGATATTTTTTCTAGCAAAAAGCCTTATTACTGAGGGAAGAGTTTCCTATTATTTGCAGGAAAATTCAGAGGAGAACAAACAGATACTAATTTGTTAAAAAGACAGATAAACATGTACAGGAAACACTTCTATGAAGGTCCTGATCCTCTGAAGATTAACAATCTACAGTACTGGAGACAAAACCATGACACTGAGGAAACAAGTGAACTATAAAAACAGGAAGAAGTGGAAGTTTATTTTTTTATGTTATTTTGAGGGAATATTTGTTTTTCTGAAGCTTAAGATACCAGCAAAAGCCTCCATCTGCAGGTCATACCATTCTCTATACAAAAGCAGCTGCAGCGAGTTTCCTCACCCAGATCCCCAGAGCTGTCAGATGGGGAGGCCATCCTGCACATTACAGATCTGCTGTTTCCCTAACCAACACTGTTGTTCAGTTTTCACCTCATGTAAGGCCATTATGAATTGATGCACAGACAATACTCTATAGCTGACACCAATAAATCAAGTTATTTTGATGCTGCATTTCCCCCACGGCCACAGGGCTAGGCGTTCACTCCAGAAATGTATTTTGGTATATTTACTGTAACAATATTAAGGCAGTGCTTGTTGGAAATGAAGGGCTTTGCCACAAACAGAAAAGTTGTTCTGGACTCTCCTGCCTTAAGTTTGTGCTCAAACGAAAATAAAAGCATCACTGCTGTGAATGACAAGGATGCAGCTGGGATGTGCTGGGGCCACCCACCACTTCTGCAGCAACCTGGCGGCACAACGATTTTCAGACTGTCACAAGTCACCGGAGCTGAACAGACCCATCACTTTGTCTGGAGGCACCAAACTTTGCTTCTGTTTCAGAAACATCTGGTGTGTTCACTGATGGTGGCATCACAAGGAGCCCTCAGACTTCTGTTCTATGATATATAACTTATCCTCCTTAAGTGAGTCAGGCTGAGGCACAGCACTGCCATGGGGTGTTCGGATGTAAAAGGAGGTGGGGAGAGTAGGAGACAGGACCCCCAAATCAATTTGTCTTTACTCAGGATCTTTTTGAAACAGCTTCTCCATCTTTTTCTTGCAAAAGCCTGCAAGAAATCTAGATAATTCCCACTGCAACCAATGCCACGCACATGTACTCAATGCCAACCTAAGAGCAGAATTCAAATCTTTCTGCAGAATTCCCAGAGCACAGAAAGCTATCAATGCAGAAAATAAGTTCAACTTAACCTGAAAAAAAGGTTTAAATATTTAATACTCCTAATATATCCTCATCACTTCACTCTTCAGTACCATTTATAGCTGAGTTATTTTTGTCCACTGAAAGTCATCCCTTTGAACTAGGGCATTCACTGTTTAGGAAAAACAATTAAATTTCCATGTTAGTTAGTGGATGTTAGTTAACTAGCAGGGGGAAAATTATCTATGTTAGGAAAATGCAAGTGCAACACCATCAGCCCTGCTTTCCATTTGACCTCTACCACAACTGCACTAATGATGCAGATGTTATTTGTACGGTTATTGCACACAAATTTCTAAGTACCTCTATACTGGATCAAATATGAAGCAGCTGCTCTTTGTCTGACACACACTACACCAAGCCACACACCTTCTGCTTTGCTCTTAAGAAGAACAGTGACTGCCTGTAACAGTATGGTCATCAGTGGGTACCCATCTTTTGTCAATTCACGTTTCCTTTCCACATGATTACTTACATTCAAATGCTGCTGAACTGCTGCAAATTCAATAGCCCAGTTTTTACCTTTGCTACCTTCTGGGTTTGTCTGCCCCATGTGTGCTCATGTACCAGGGTTTTATGGGACCAAATGTTCTACACCACCTTGTATTTCCTCCTGTTAAGTACTGGCATTGGTAATTAAACAGCTCACATCAGTTACAAGCAGAAATTGGAAGAACAATAATAATAACAAAAACAACAGACGGAGCCCATAAGCACCAGCCTCTAGGAAATCACTATCAGAAACACTGCTAAAGTTTATGTTCTCTGGCTGATTAAGTACTTGAGGTGGAGGTAAGAAGCTGCACCCATATATAGCGCTTACCAAGACTTCCTGTGCTTTCCACCCCAATATATCACCCAGAAAAGTAATTTCAACTCTGAAATTACACCCAGATATCCTGACTTCACCCCTTCTTTGCTCCAGATGAAGGAATGAGCTACCAAAAAACCCTGTGCAATGCTTCCACAAAAGTACCAAACTTTGACTCCGTCCATTGAGATAGATCATCAGTAGAGAACCAGCTAGCAAAATACAACAGTGTTTTGCTCGCTCCATTGTCTGCCAATACCCAAGAGATACTTTCAGAAGTCACAGACTGGCTCTTCAAGTCCTTTTCTTCAAAGCACATAAAAATACTATGAAGTAACAGCAAAGCACAATAAAATGGTGGGTGCCTCATCTGGCTTCTGAGCTCTAGCAGTGTCCAGGACAGTTGTAAGCCAGATGATGCTGAAAGCGCTGGACTTTTGTTCTGGGACATCTCATGGCTTCTTCACTTTGCACAGTCCTGGCTGCAGGGGGCATTTTTGCCTTACCCATTAATCAATCAGTGTTTGAGGTCCATCAGTACTTGGCACGCCAATGACATGAGAAGTAAAATCACAACAACAAAAACAATATAAAATTCAAGCAGCTTCAAAACTCTTCATGGCACTTACAGACTCTGGACTCTCCTGCCAAGCAAGGTAGCGATGGGGAAGGCTGAGCTCTGGTGCCAGGGACCCCAGATACCCACCATGCCTATAATGACCAGCTGTTGCCAGCATGGAGGATGGTACAGGCACTATTTCAAAAATCCCACTCCTGGATAGTGCCTGGGACTTCCTCTGCCAAGCATGTGGCATTGCAAGCTCCAGGGGGCTCCTCACTTGCTTTCCTGAAATGCTGCTGTGGAACGGGCACAGGGGGCTTTGAGGAGCCCAGAGATGCTCACACTGTCTCCAAATACCTGGTTTTATTAACTTTAACCTGCACCCGTGGGCTGCTGAAGGTGCTACATCCCATTTAAATTTGCAGGGATAAAATTAAGCTTGTCCTTTGATAGGGAGAGATTTTTGTGCGGTGCCACAATGCTTGTTCGGGCAAGCTTTCTACTCACCTGGGGCAAGCATACTCTTCATGCTTAATTAGATCATATCCCTAGCTAAAAGAACTTAATAGTTAATTGAAACTTCATGCCAACCTATGGTCTGCTCTGCATGTCTCTCATGCCTCATGTAATAGAAGTCCAAGGGTGGGAGAGCAGCGTGGGGTGGGGAGAAGGTTTAATTTTAGCCAAAAGGAAGAACAGAGTCAGCACACTGCCTTGCTAAAGAAACAAACAAAAAATAAAAATCCACTCCACCACAACCCTGCTCCATGATGTGAACTGACTAGTGCATGCATATGTACCATAAAGCAGAGGAGCGCTAAATGTCAAAAAGTGCTCACAAAACTGGCGGTACAGCCATGGACAACACAAGCCAAGAGTGCTGTGCTATGCAACATGGGGCGACAGTCTGCACAAGCCTTGGAGATGCCAACAAGACACTTCTGACAAAACTAAGGCTTATCCGACAGTGGGGAAGTTAGCACATACAGAAAAAAGTATCTTTTTTAAGCACAGAAGAGGTTAGTATATTTAACATTTTAATTAGCTCATGAATGACAAAACCACAGTGCTGCAAAAGAAGTTCCTGTATTTAAAATGTTCCAAAATAAAATTAATATACAGGGACTGGATTTCAGCCTTTTAGGTATTTCTTTCCCCCATATTTAAGGTCTAGTTTTCAGAATAAGTTACATATAAGACAGCAAAAACATATACAAGCCGTAAATAAGCACAAACCTTTCAACTTTTCTTTATTCAATTAAATGAAGAAACTCATTCATGTTCTCTGTAATGCAGCACCTTCCTACAAGCCACACTTCACTCTCCCTCCAGTTATATGTTTCTTCCTGGGATTCAAAGATTTGCCTTTGGTGTCAAGGGAGTTTCTAAATTCCCTTTATGAATTATACAGCAAGAGATACCTGAAACAGGTGCTCAGCCAAGGACAATCCCATTGAAGCCATCCAAGGAAAGCCCTCCTTGGTTTTCTGCCATCTCACTAACCTGGGGAACTCTAAGGACAGCTCTAGCAATTTACAGGTAGGACTGCCCTGGACCTTATATAATACATTTCTGAGAAAAAGATTATAAGCCTCCTAAGTTCTCTGCCGTCAAGAATTTGAAGCAAAACATCAAATCAGCAAAACACCCCAAAGGGGTTAGGTACTTCCTTCATTGATCAACACTTATCATTTTAAAGTGTCTTGAAACGCATGACATAACAGGAAAATTTACCTATGGATTAAAAAAAACCCAAATTCAACAAGCTGTTCTGCATTTTTTGTCCTTGCTACATGAGATCCTGAGGAGAAGTTGAGGCGCCAGACAGCTCTGTCCTAAGCCAACAGCAGTTCTGTAAAACACAGCACAGTTTCCCTTCCCTGTTTGCTTTGCTCTGTGGACTTCCACGCCTCACGTCCCTGCAACCACCGCCATCCGTCATGCTCCAGCTGCCTCTCCCTGGCTATTTGCTTAGGGCTGGGTACGGCCAGGAATTCCTGCGTGTAACAAAATGTACAAACGTGCTTTTATGTGGGGCAGTTCGATGCTGGAGAGCGCTCTCAAGGAGTTTCCTCCTTCTGTCCTGGGGAGCTGGCTTTACACAGAAGTTCAGGGAGCAGCAGAAGTTTCTTGCTCACAAAAGTCACGTGGAAGCAGAGGAAAGGGGCTCAACATTTATTCTATCCACCTAAGGAAATGAGAGCTTAAAAGAGTGCAGAATCCAGAATGTAAGATATGATAAGGCGTAACAGGTAAGGAAATAGCTGGTGCTCTGTATCTGGTAAGGAATGCACCCCTCAAGGATAAGCCAAGAAGACTCACTGTCTAACACTGGAAGACACCATCTGCAGACACAAAGTAGATTCACTCTGGTCTAAGAAAAATAGTCACCACCTTCTTGTTCCCTCTCTGGCAAAGAATGACCCAATTGCCCCAAATTCACATCATGGCAGTTAATAAAACCACGAGCTGAAATTAATCAGTACAAAAAAAAATTGTATTTTTTCTGCTGAGACATCACCAATTAAGACAAATTTCTCTGTCATTCCATCCTTGCCTCCTCTCCTCACTGCTTTCATTACATACAGGGATGTTTACTTCAATATCCACTGTAAAATAAATCTAGTGCTAACCACACTCAGAAGTAACATCAGTAGCAACCTACCAAGTATTTTTTAATGCATGCTAAGATTTGGAGAGTCACTTTCATATAAAGATGAGAGAGGATGTGAAGGATTATGCCTTTGATGTTCAGTTCTCAATTGAAGGAGAGTTAATGCTGACCATTTCAAGAGACAACCTCCTCCAAATGCAGGCATGTTCTCTGCAACCAGCAGCAGCTTTCACCTAGCTCACTGGAGCCCATTACTGAGCTCTTTACAGCATAATTCACAACAAACAGCTTATGTTATATATTATGTCTAATTGTTCCATAGACAAGTGGTTGGAGACAACAGACACAGGTACCCCTTGCAAAGCAGTTGGGCTTTCCAACCCAGGCTTACAGGACAAGGGATTATTTATACTGGACAAAGGCAGCACCTTGCTGTTTTAAACTCCCACACTGTGAGCAAGTATATCCAGGGCTCACTACTTGTGACCCAAGGTAAAAAATGATGATCTGATGAATGTCCAACCAGGGATGATAATTTTCAGTCTCACCTCTACCATTTGTACCCCAAGCACTGAAATTGGAGCAATTTTTTTTTCTTAAAATATGTAGAAGCACTATTTGCAACTGACTATGTACAGGAGGGTACCAGACTCATGTATAACCACAAAACCTGGTAAATGGTCTTGTGAGAAATTATTTCTCCCATTCCTGCAGCAGAGAGCAAGTAAAAGAGGGAAACAGTCTAATAATATTTAATTGCTTTTTTTCCTGTATATGAAATTTGTACAAAAGGCATGCCTTTTAAAATCTCAACGCTTAAGTGACGGAAAAAAGGATGTATTTTCTTCTCTGTATCACCTTACCCCAAATCAACATAAAAACCTCAGTTACTTTCACAATCCAAATAGAATGGATTAGCAGAATCACTCTGATTTTATTGCTTCAATCACTGCAGAACATGGGAGTGCATTTGGCCAGCAGAGGCAAACTCAAAAGCAGCACAGTGCTCCCCTGCTCACTGCTGTTCCCCTTTGGTTTTGTTCAAGTCAGCGCTGAGAAAGCAAATTAAGCTTCCAACTCTCAGCTCCTATAATGGCACAAGATACACAGCACTGACTCCAGAAGTTTATATATCTGCTCTTTAAAACATGAATGGGAAGGTGTACACAAACACCCTTCTTTCCCCATCCCTTCCTTCCCATAAGAAGGGTTGTTTATTTTTTTATTTGACCTTATGAAAGGTTGGGGAAGCTATTCCACCAATACTCTGATAAAGGTTGCCCACGCTTCCTTAGGGAAATAGCCCAGGGAAGGAGGAAAAAAAAGAAAAAAAAAAAAACACCACCCAAACACCCCCAACAGCAATAAAGCAGCTAGATGTATTATTTAATGACTTTTGGATAGAACACCAAATTTTATCGACTAATTAATCCAGTCTACATCTCACCCAGAGCTTTCCTGAACTAGAAAATACAGAGTACACAGATGCACAAGCACTAAGTACTGCAGAACTTCAGTGCTCCATAGCCAACCAAGATAAAACTGCCTCAGATAGGGGTTTTGGTGTTTCAATTCATGGATTTTCAGGACCACCATTTCTAAAATAGTCCATGTAACTACTAACTCTAGGGAACAATCGTTTATGCTCATGGGGATTCTGGGCTGAAGAGCGGCTTTTCTGCATGCACTGGAAATTTATTTCAGGACTCTTGCTTAAAGGCACACACGCAGAACCAAACCAAATGAATGGCTGGTGCCTGACTTTGTTAAGCTGTAATTTTATTCATTCATGGGCTGTGATTTTAAAGGGCTCCTCAACTGCTCACTGGGGGAGGATCAGCACAGCTGAGGTCACTGGCACACCAACCACGATATCCACATCCAAAAACTGGGAGACTCTGGCTAGATCCTGGCCTCTGGGCCACAGTTATTCCTAGGACACAGTAAAAAGCCTGGGAGAGAGGCAAGATTTTTAATGTGCAAGCACAGAAGAGAAGTTGGGTAAAAACATCACAGTAAGGGAGGCACATATATTTTAACATCATCCAGCCCAGCATCATGCAAGCTGGCCACAGCAATCCCAGGATAAATAAACTCTTTTGGAGTTCAATCCAAGGCATCAAAATAAGTCCACTTCTGTCTCTCCTTTATCTGTTGTTGCTAAGCATTTCTACACATACCACATTTTTATAATCATAACTTTGAGGTAGGGGAAGACCATCCTCCCCCATGTCAAACAGATAAAATCCCTCACCTTCCTCCTGACTCTGTGTTTGTAAGGACATTAACCAAAACTGGTCACTTACCCAGAGAGACTGACCTGGGAAGTTTTAGGACTTCTGGGTAAGGGTGAGGGAGACACAGACTTTAGTAACTGGTAAAAACACAAACAAACCTGATAAACAGCTAAGAAGAGAAGAACAGTTGATATCTATCATATAACTTGTTTTAGGAACTACTGTAAAAAGGCACATCACTGACTGATAAGATCTTCCAAATCAGTGGAGTTTATGTATACATAGGCACAAGGAGAAAAGGTTTATTTGGAGTTTAAGGTTCTTCCTGTAGGATGCAGGGTTTATAAAGGGTATTTCTAGAACTTCCTGACTGCATTTGTGAGATCGTGCTCTCTGTGTGCCTCCAGTTCCCTCTCCACACCAGCCTGTCCCTCTCCTCTCAATACCCCTTTAACTTTTAAATTTTATTTATTATTTTTAACCAATCTGGTCAACTCTGCATTTCACTTCCTTCAAATAACAAGCAGAGGCTCATTTCCAGCACTGTTTAGTAATTTTCCAGCCATTCAATACACTCATGAAATATTACTATAACAAAATGCCAAATACTTGCACAGAAAAGAAAGAAGGAAATTTTTCCCTTAAGCAGCTCTAATGGCTTAATTGTACTGCAGCCTTTTATTCTTGCTTTTAAACACAAAAAAAAAAGCTCTGCACTCTCTTTTTCTTCTAGTTTAACTAAACACCAAGTGCCTTTTTAAAAACACAAGGTCGTTCAAGCAATGCAAGCATGAGAATTACTATTTTATAAAACTGTGTACCATTTCCTAATCCTTTTTATCTTTACAGCCACCAAACTGCATACATATAGTAACAACATGTAAAGCAACCAGCTTAACACCTCCCATGCCAAGTTTCAGTCAAGGATGAATTACACTGGCACCATTATAAACCTCTAGTGATAAAGTTTTAGCTGCAATTTCACCAGTATTTAAAATAAAAATGTCCACCACAGAAGTATCAGTGGCTTTTCCATAATTTATAAACACACACACTTTAAATACATGGAGCATAACAAGCTCCCGAAATACAGAGATTTACACTGAAATCTAATAGAGGTGTCTATACCCTAGCCCTCTATTGCCACTAAGGCAAGCAGGGCTTTTAATACAACTTCAAAAATGAAAATAAAAACTTTAAAAAGAAATCAGCACTAAGGAACCAGGCACTTTGGTTTTTAGGAAATGTGATCATGTAAGGTGGCTGCATTGTTGAAACTGTGAAGAAAATTGGAGAAGGCAGGTCTAGGTCTGGCCCCCATCTTCAGCAACATGCTCTCCCATGCAGCTCTTTCACAGCCAATCTGCTGGCAGAGGAGGGGGAATTTCTCAGCTCATCAATATCATCAAGACCCACTGCATGGGGCACCTAAGGCAAAATTAGGCATTCATCACCCCACTGAACCACTGGACTTCTGACCTCAAACGCTCAATCTCACAGTACAGACAAATCATGGAGAGGTGCAAAGATTCAAGCATTACAGTAATCACACAAATATATGAAACAAAAGTAAGTAATTGAACAAAAACTAACCTACACATCTATAATCTCCAAGCATGCTTTAAATTAACCCAGGTAATACTTTCAGATCTCTACATCATTTTAAAGAACGAGAGAGTTTGTAAATAATTGCAACCCCAGAGCCAGATCCCCACAGCAGTACTGACTGTACTTGCCAGCTCTGCTGATGCCTTTCAGCAGCTCTTTTATAGCATCCCTTGGACCACTGGAAAACAAAAAAAAAATAGCTCTCCAGTATTAGAACCTGGATATGTTTCCCCTTTACAGTCCTCAAGATTCTACAAAGATGGGTGTGGTGATGAGCTGCCCAGAACTCCGACTGCTACCAAGGCATGATCCCAGCGATTCACCCTCTCCTCCCGCCCCCTTCTGTCCCAACCTGAGGCAAAGCACACGCTTCCCTCTGTGCTGCAACTTGAAGCATTAGTTAGCAACCTTCCCTGAGCTCCAGGGCATACCTTTCCACTTGTAAAACCAGGTGAACAGCCAGCATGCCTTCCAAGCACTTGGAAACCCAGGTGGGAGTGTTCGGACATGTCAGCGAAGAAATGCAGCGAGTGCAGGTAAGCTGAGCTCTCTGCCTTTAGTGAGGGGGTGAACATGAACACATCTTTTGGGGCAGCATCCTCCTCAAAACAGGGACCTGCTCAAGGTGCTATGGACTAGGAATCATTACAGAAAAAGAAGTGCTGCCAGTATTTAAAGGGAGAAAGCCAGACAGAAAGGAGACCCTTCTTTCACCTCAAGTATGTCCCCCAGAAAAATGCTTTCCACCACTAGTATGGGAATTAACAAATAAATTAAAAGCATAAATGGTCTAGAGACTCAAACAAAAAAGGTAAATTACACAGGTGTGCTTTAGCTCAGATACTAATTGCTTCTAGTGGCATCAACTAATTCTAAACATGGACTTAATTCCTGTAAAACCACATCATTTAAGAAATGTCTTTCTGCAGGTGAGGGGAGGACCAGCAAGGAGCTGGTAGGTGAAATGTGGTGCTGCATCAGGCTCCAGTGTTTAGGGAAGAAGCTTTGTGATTTCCCACAGCGATTTAAAACTGACTGCTGTACAATTGCCTTCAGTGTATTTCAAGTATTGCAATGGAAACTAATCTTGCTCTCAAATACTCAAACAGGCAAACGATGTTCTATATTTTAATGTACAGGAGGGAAGCAGCCACTTCCAGCCAGCAAGAAAAGAAGTAATGGGACTATCCAAACAGGATGTATGTATAATGCAGTTAAAAAAACCAACAACGTAAGTGTTTCCAGACCTCCTTGGGACTTGAGTGCATGTGCAGAACATGCTCCTGTCCTTGCACGGCAGCACAGGTCCCCACAAGCTGGAAGATGTGTTTTCCATACACAGAATCAAAAGACGCTATCAGGTTTTACAGCACATCTCCCAGCGCCAGTCTGGCAAAGAGCAGCAGCAGAGGTGCAACAGTGACCAACTCAACCCTCCTATTAAAAAGGAGAGGGAAGTGGTTACACTCAACAAGAGACAAACACTTTTGCTCCTAGGGAGAGATGTACACAGGTAAGGAGTCCTAATATTACTTCTGAAAGCCCATTTATCCTTCAAATAGCTCACTGAAGACGCTAATTCTGGCTTGCATTTTTCCTCATTTCTGTAGTACCTGGGACAAAAAGCTCTAGCTAGCAAGGAAAGAGCTTCCTCACCACCCCAGTCTTCAGGTCATGAAATGTTTTTGTCCTTGCCAGACACTGCTGTCAAAGTCCACACTTTAGACAATTCTGCAATCCCACTTTTGGAACCACCACAGACAGGGAAATCAACTGTACCTTCCTCCCCATGCCTGCCAATAAGAAGCTTCCTTCCTAGCTGGAATAGCCATCAGCAGTACTCAGCTGATAGACTCAAGATCTCTCCTCTGATTACATGCAGGAGTTGGGAACAAAGGGGAGGGGGGGTGACAGGGACACAAGTCCCCAAAACATAGTCCTTGAAGGGCAAGTTGCAAGCAAAGTCAAACAATAAAGTTATTCAAAGACTGTAAGAACAAGCAGGCTAGAGACAAAAACAGTACTTTGGGTTAAAACTCACTTCAGACCTACTGCAACAGGTAGAACCTGCTGGCAGAAAAGTCTCCAACAGCCTTGAAAGCAGGTTTTGTAATAGTGCTTTTGATAAAACACCATACTTTAAGTTGAAGCATCTACTGTGTTTTACCCCACTGGGTGCATGTTGCAAGGATCACCTTCCCCTGATGTGAGGAGAAAATATTGCCATGAGGGTTTGCCAGCAGCATGACTCGTAGAAGTCCTGCTTCCAGACAAGTGTGACACAAGAAGGAATAGAAATAAAATCGAGAGGAAGCAAAACAATACCCTCGAGAGTGTGGAGAAAAGGAAATAGAGACAGAAAATGACATGGAGTGAAGACATCCTCCTGGACTTTGAGATGATGTCCACCTGCCCCCACAACACTTGTCTGACGTCAAGCTGGAGCAGAAAAATGAGGTTTGGGAACATTTGCAGGTACCAAGACCGATGGTGATAAACCTCCCAGAACCGCTGTGCTGGTGGGCAGAAGTGCAGTAGTAGTGCATTGCTTTGCCATTCTTGCTCCTCATCCCAGCTCCATCCTGCAGCTCTACAGCCTCCACTCAGCCAGGAGTCGGGGCCACAGATGGTTTTCCCTGCTTTGCAAGGAATCAAATCCTGAGAAACCCAGCCTTTGCTCCCAAGAGCTGATGCAAAACCCAAGGTGAGGGTCAGACACAGAGAGAAGGCAGCCAGCACAGCCCAGCTGCATTTCTCTGCAGCTTGAAAGGGTCAGGTTTACAGCACTGAGCAAGCACCAGAAAAATAAATGATTAAAGGAAATTTGACAAGGAAAGGGGGTGGACGTGGGTAGAGAAACGGGAAGGAAGGAAAACTCAGAAGATCTTGGCAGAAAACCAATAGGTAAGAAAAGAAACAAAGAAAAAAAAAGAAAAAATAAATCATTAGAAACCATCAGCTGAGTTTACCCATGGCCAAAGTGGGAAGAAATGGCCAGTGCAAGCAAGATGCTGGGAGATGCTGCCCTGCTCTGCTTGTTGCCAGGCTTGGAGCAGACCTCTCTTTCCAGTGCTGCGATTCATGTGACAACAGCTTCTTGCTTTCTTTTGGTAGTCTACAGAAACGGGGACCTGCTGCAGTTCCTATCTCCTGTCAATCAACTCCACAGTCTATCTGTGCCTTTTTTAGTCAACTGACCTTTTCTATTTTACTTCTTTTTTAAATTCTACACTGCTTTAGAAGCCTAAGTCCTACAAAAATCAAATGCTCCACTTAGCAAACAGGGCATATATCAAAAGCACAGTCTCCAGAGCTGTACTTTTACTTTCACTGATCTCTGTGCCCTCTCCACCCCTGCACAGCTCTTGCAAGAAAGATCACCTTGTGCTGTTACAAAGTGGGGGAAAAAAAGGAAAAACAAAAAAGCCACATTTTTCAATGAATTTGTTGTAGGAGCAGTTCTTATGTCCATTCTGCTGGAGGGAAGGAAACTGAATTTATAGATTCCTCAAGTATGCCAGACCGTGTAAGAAAGAAAAATGAGGGATTGAAACCAATAGTTATGTTGTGTCTCATTCCTGAGCTCCTATTTTCCAGCCTGGTCCTGAAGAAGGAGGACAACTACCATCATCTCCCTGCAATTTGGTGGTCGACAGGAAACAATTTTGTGGTTTAAATCCAGCTAACAGCAAACCAAGCCCATGTTAAGAGTGAGCCTTGCCACACAACGCACTTTTGTTTGCAGCCTCAGGATTTAATTAAACAGGTAGATAAAACCTACCTTTTAACCCACGCTCCAGGGTGTGCCTCAGTGAGATAAAAAAACAGGCTGCAAAAACAGGTCAAAGATGATTCCAGTGCTGGTGCAGCATCTGCGCCCCACTCAAACACCGTCCCACCGCACTCCTCAAGGAGGGCAGCTGCACCAAAACCCTCACTTTCTGCCCCAAAGGCAGGTTGGTTTGGTTTCTCCTTTTCAGTGCTGCATCTGGATTACCCATGGGCTGCATGGGCCATAGCAGGGTCTAATGTGCTCCCTTCCTCTTGTGGCAACCCTCTTTCCTTCCAGTTGTCTGACCGAACACCCTCTCCATACATCCTCAACATACAACTTCTTTTCAAGCATTTCCAAAACAGAAGTAGAAAGAGTAGAAAGGGCAAATCCATTCTTTCCCCCCCCCTCCTTCTTCATCTGACAGATCTATTATTCCCTTACAAACAACTACTTCTCCCAGAGACCGAACAAAGCAGCTACTTACATGTCATATTTTAAACAGGCATGTTTTCAGGCCAAGAAATAAACAGTTATATTTTGGCAATCCTTCATTTCCTGTCCTATTTGCGAGCAATAATGTCATAACACAGTGTGTCCCATGCCTTCCTCCCTGGCTGAAACTTGCAGCAAAATAATTTAGCTGAATGAGCTGCCTTTAATACCTACAGAAAAATCATCAGAATGGGGCATAAATGTAGTGAAAATGAAGGGGGGAAAATAATTTTTTTTCAACACAAAGGGCAAACTGCAATACTTATGGATTCAGAATTCAGAGCAAACATCGCTGGTGTCTGCTCAGATGTGAAGGGAAATGAGATTTCTGGATGGGCAAAAGAACCAGCAAGAGCAAGCTGAGTCTAATCTTCTTTCCTTAGACAGGAAAAAATACATCGGTGTGATCTCACACCACATTTTGCTGTCCTGCACACCACCACAGCAACCCTAGACATATGCCACTTAACCCAGCTCGTTAAAAACCTCCGAGGGACCAGTCCCTCTTGCAAACACTTGGCAGGAGCGCTCCCAGCTCACTGGAATAAACCAGGCGTGTACTGGAGCGGCGGGGACACTCCCGGGACACAGCCCGGCCAGGGCATCGGGCTCCATCCCAAGCAGCGCAAGGCTGCGGACCAACACTTCCTCGTTCTCTGACCTTTTCCATTTAATTACTTCCTGTGACTTTCTTGGAACCATGCATCGGAACGAGCAGGCAGCAGCCTCCGGGCATAACCGAATCACTTTAAGGGCTCAGCTCCATTCTCCCCCTCACAGGCGGAAAAGCCACGGGCAGCAGCCCATCCAGGATGGCTTCGGAGAGGGTCGCCCACAGCCTCCCATCTTCTGGGTGCGGCGCTGCCCGAAATGCCCCAGCGCTCAGGTCCAGCACCGCAGCCTGTGATTTGTGACCTGGCATCCTCATTCTGCCCCCACCCTGCAACGTGCAGGCAGCACGGGCTGAGCAAGGGGCAAGGAGGAAAGCAGAAATAAAGGCTGAGATGCAGAAAGAGGCGCTTGCTTGGCAATGACAAACTGACCTCTAAGTATCGATCCGAAATGGTGCAGTTCTGAAGGGACCGATGAGTTTCCAGCATCCCAAGTCCTGTTTGCTTCCCTTCTCGTTTTTATAAATTGCCTCAAAACTCTAAGTGTAATTGAGCTGTTCTTAAGAAACTACTAAAAAAAAAAGGCAAAAAGAAGGGGGAGAAACCCTTGTTATTTACTTGAAGAGGGTTATTCTATAAGGCATCCTGACAGTGGTCCCTTTTTTTGTAATCTGGCTGTTAACATTTGCTCACAGTGCACTCAGTGAAACAAGAATAGCTATGCAAATTAAAGCCAGATATCTAGGGCAAATAGCGCGCTATACTACCATTGTTCTGACAGCTTGAGAAAACTTATCAGAAGAGCCTGTCCTTATTTCTTTTAACACCATATATATTGGAGAAAAAAAAATCAAATCACTTCACCCACCACTGAAATGAAAAAACAACCCATGAGTCACCGACTTCAGCAACGCTATCAATCAATGCAAGGCTGGAAGCGAGGAGCTTACAGAGGAAACCATGGCTTACCTAAAACACCTCTCCATGCCCTACAAAGCCAAGACCTGCGCTAAACCCTGACAGCCCAACCACGGCCGCCAGGCGAGCCACCAGGGATGTGCACTGAGGTAAGGACCATGAGGCACCACTGACTCTGAAAGTCAACACATCCAGACCCCAACAAAAAAGCTTTCAATGGCCCGGGAATGGGTTGAGTACCAGCTCCCTGTGGTCACCAGCACTCCCAACCTTCAAGGGACCAAAGCACACAGTGCTGCTGGCTTGACATATGACCCCAGGAGAGGTGGCCTGACCCAAGAGCTCCCACACACATGAAAACCATTAGCTGAAGCCTCCCTCAGCATGGCAGCGCAGCAGCACATGGAAGAATTCACTCCCAAAACAAACTGCAGCCTTCAGTCAGGGGAAAAAAACCCCCACCTAACCATCAGAGCCAAGTGCTCAGTGTTTTACACCAACATTCACCTCTCCACTGAGCCCTGCAGGAAAACACATTTGGAGCAGGATCTCGCCTCAAGATGAAGGCTGGGGAGCGCCAGATTTTTGTCCACTGAATTGGGTTAGGTTTGACCCCGTGTTCTCAAACCCAGAGACAGGGACCCACTTCTCTTCCTCTTGTCCAATTTGAAAAGTTTAAAAAAACCCCAAAAAACCAAACGAAGAAGCAGGTTTTTTATTGGAAATGAGTTGGCCATGTTTTTCCAGCCTCCTAGGTCATGCAACTACTTCTCTTTTGGTTTTTTTTCTTGTTTTGGTTTTTCTGTTACCAAATTCAAAATAACCACGATTTTAGAAGCTACATATAAACATGTATTTATAGTCTCTTCATTAAGAGCTGCCAAAATAACAATTCCTCTCAACACACACATTGGGGCCAGAAGCCACTTCCCCCGCCACTCACACTTCTCCAGTAAATCACCCTAAAATACGTTTATCATGATGAAGGTGCAAGCGTGGCACATGCCACCGATTATGATCTTTTCGGACCTCAAAACCGAGCCAAAAAGTTGCACAATTTTGACGCTGCTTTATAAGCACTGCAAGGAGTCGTTTTAAAGTACGGTACATCCTATGGCGCTTGGCACCGACCCAGTCCTGCACGCCAGTGAGTCATTCCTCTTGACTGTCAAAACCCCGAAGGAGATAGCCAGGAACAGCCCCTGGGCCAGCACGGCGTGAAAGAGCCCTTCCTGCCATTCCGCTGCAGTAGCTTTAGGTTTTATTTTGGGGAAGAAAGCATTAAAAAAGGGAAAAGGGCACCGTCGGGCATTTTGAAAGCCTCGGTGCGGCCTTTCGGGGGGTTTATTAGCGGGGAGGCGGCGGGAGGGCGGCGGAGCGGGGGTGGGCGGCGGGGGGTGACGGTGAATGGAGAGGCCGCCGGTGACCGGGTTTATGAATGCGGCGTCATGTGACGGCGGCGGCGGCCGCCCTCCTATTCACAAAACGGTGGCGGCCGGGGCGGGGATCCGCGACGTCGTGTGTCCCCCCCCCCAGCTCCGCTTCCCGACCCCCCCAGGCCCGGGGCTGCGCGGCGGGGGCGCGCACCACTCCCCCCTCCCATCTCCGCCGCTTCCGCCTCCGACCGCCCCCGCCGGGCGCCCCGAGCCCCTCGACCGGGGCGGGGAGCGGCGGCGGTGCCCCCTCCCTGCGGTGCCCCGGGGCCCCGCACCCCGGCGGGGCCGCGCCGCCCTCCCGGGGGTTTTTATGAATGAAAGGGCCGTATGCAAATGAGCGCGGCCCCGGGGGAGCGCGAAATGGCGGATGCGCGGGCGGGCGGCGCGCACACGAACGCGCGTGTCCGCGTCCCTCTGTCCGCCCGCGGCCGGTCCGTCTGTCCCTCAGTGCACGGGGTACGGAGATGAGCGACGGGCACCGGTTCCCGCCGGGGCAACAAAGCCTGCCCCCTGTTCCGTGCCCCGACCCGCCCGCCGCCCCCGGCCCCGCTCACTCGTCAGGGTAGGCTTCCTCGGTCATCTTCTCCCCGTCTAGGCTCATCCCTCGCCGCGGGCGGCCGGGCTGCGCCTCCGCATCTTCCCGAGCTTCACATGGCGAGGGAGGCCGCGCCGCGGCGGGGCTGGCGGCCGCGCCGGGCCCGAGGGCGCGGGAGCGCGGGCGGCGGCGGGGGGGGAGAAGGGGGGACTACGGCCGCGCTCGTCGCCGGGCGGCGGCGGCCGGGGGCGGAGGAGGAGGAGGAGAGGCGGCGGTCAGCGCGCCGCGGGGGCGCGGCGGGGCGCGGCGGCGGCGGCGGCGGCGCGGGGTCCGGGCCCGGGGGAGCGGCGCAGCGCCCGGGGGCAGGCGGCGGCGCCGGGCCAGCCCCATGGCCGCGATCACGCCATGGCGGGGCGCCGCGGGGGGCGGCGGAGCGGGCAGGGAGGGAGGGAGCGGGGAGCCCCGGCAGGAAGCGGCGGCGCTGCCGCGGCCGCCGGGAGCTGGCAGGGCAGCGCCGGACCCGGGCGGGAGGAGGGAAGGGAGGAGGGAGGGAGCCGCAGCGGCGGCGGAGGGGAAGGAGGAGACGCGGCCGGCAGTGGCGCCGCCCCGGCCCGGCCCCCCGAGCCCCCGCGGCGCAGCGCAGCGCCCGGGGTGCGGTCCCGCCGCGTTCGCCTCCGACCGCTGGCGCCGCCCCCCGCGCCGCAGCCCCCGCGCCCCGCCCGCCGCACGGCGCTGCTCTCGGTCGGGCCGGAGCGACGGGGCCCGCCCGGCTGCGGCTAGTGCCGTACGGCCCGGCCCGGCTCGGCTCGGCTCGGCCCGGCTCGCCGGGTTCAGCCTCACCCGGCCCCGCTTAGCCCTGCGCAGCCGGACCCAGCAAGATCTGGCTCAGCCCTGCCAGGCCGCACTTAAAAATCACAGAATCGATTAGGTAGGAAAAGTCCTCTGAGATCATCGAGTCCAACCTATGACCGGGCACCCGGTCAGTCAGTCAGTGGCACTGAGTCCCACGTCCAGTCTTCCCTTAAACACCTCTGGGGGCAGTGACTCCACCACTTCCCTGGGCAGACCATTCCAATGTCTAATGACCCAATTCCTCCTAATGTCCAACCTGAAACTCTACTGGCACACCATAAGAGTGTGTCTTCTTGCTCTGTCGCTGGTTGACTTGGAGAATACCTTGCCAGATGCTCCTTTCAGGTAGTTGTAGAGAGTGATAAGGTCACTCCTGAGCCCCCTTTTCTCAGGCTTAACAACCCCATCTCCCTCAGCCACTCCTCATGAGATTTGTGCTCCAGACCCTTCATCAACTTTCTTGCCCTGCTCTGGACATCTTGGCTCACCTCAACCTGACTTCTCCTATCCTGGCAGGGTTCAGCCCAGCCTGGCTCAGCTTGGTTCGGTTTGGCCCAGGGCAGCCTGGCTTGGTGCAGCTCCTCGTAGTGGCTGATGAGACCCATAGGATGCGTTTCCATATCATGATGCTGTGTGCCCTGTGAGTGGTCTGGCAGCTGATCAGTAGAAGAAGCCCAGGCAGCTAATGTTGCCCCCACAGCTATTTTCTCACCATCCTTGTGTTCTTCCCACCCCACCTTGCTCTCTACGAAGGCTCAAATTGCCCCTTAGTGCCACATTCAGAATTGCTGTGAGGTGCACACTGGCATGTTGGTAACATTATACAGCTTTTCTCGTAGGTCAGTTCAAATGTTTTTTGCTGCAATGAACAGTGTAAACACTCTACCAACTTGTGTTGCGTTCATAGCTACACCATGACATCTGCCCTCAGGAATTGTTTGGTCCACAGAGGAGGGGTAACAGGAGCTGACTATAGAAAAAATAGTTTGGCCCATGAAGTTAAGTAACTAGCTGTGAGTTTTGGTTTTGCTTCCCCCATCAATTCCTCTGTGATCAGGCAGTCCTGGGAGAAGAAATGTGTCTGTACCACCTAAGCACATCACCTTGCCCTCCAGCTTTTGCAGGCCCCTCCACTGCAGCATCCCTTTCCCACAGCAGGTAGGGAGATGTGCCATCTCTGCTCTCACTGCATTGGGATATTCAGTCTCATTATGGCTGCAGTTCCTAAGGGAGTCACATACTGATTTAACTTTCAAGTCTAGTCTACGGGATTTAGTCTTGAAGGGGCCTTCAGATTTTGGTGTGGAAATTGCGTTTCTGCTCTGCTGGGTTTCAGTTTCTAAGTGCTGTAAATTTTCTTTTCAGGAACAGAAGTGGAAACTCAGAGAGAAACCTGTGGACTGCTAGTAAATGAGATGGAGGCAAGAGCTGATCAAAGCTTTGAGATCTCCTCAGGGAGAAGCAGTGTGTCCTTCAGAGGTGATACAGAATTTGCAGCTTTGTGGAGCAATATTACAATAATATTCCTGTCACTGCTAGAGGTTTGGCCATAACACCAGATAATGTGTAGGAGTGCAAGCCTGCTGCCCTCCCTTTGGAAGACTGTGGGTGCTCTTTTGGGCGGCAGTGCTGTCTATCCCCCCCACCCCATTCCTACCCATTCCTTTTCAAAGCCCGGTTTGTCACCCCCTTGGCTGTGCTAATGCATCCCCCACTGAGGAGTGACACTGCTGGATCTGCTAAATGGTCCCAGCTAATAATACCCCCCAATACCTCTTTCTTTTGGAAAGTTATTCAAGGATCCAGCTTGCAGAATGGCATGATAAACATCTTGGCAAAGCTGAGCTGGCAGCAAAAGGAAGTGTCAGGACAGGAGTAGAGTGGTTGGGGGCAAGGAAATGGTAGGAACGTCTTCAGCTGCTGTACAATAAAAGACCAGATGTAATGATTTGACACAGTTCCACCCATCCTATGTCTTTTTTTCCCCCCCAAAGGATGCTGAGATTGCACAGACCTCTAACATCCTCAAAATCTTTCATGCCAAAAATTTCTGTGATTAGCAGGAACATTGATATGCCTGAAGTGGGGAGCATGGCATTTAGCAGTGGCTTACTACAGAAGCAGAATATGGGGAGAGTTATAGCCCCGTGAAAAACCCAGGGCACAATCATGTAATTAAAAGGCCATTATAATGGTTGTACCTCTGAGGTGGACTGGGTATTAATCACTGTCTGATTAATACTTGAGAGCTTGTCTGTGTGATCTGGATGTAGTTTTATGTGCTTATGTTGTGTGTGCACATATTTACCCCAATGGTGAGAAGCAAATGTGTCTGAGGCTTGGAAGCTGAAGTTTTACTTGATCTAGCTTCTTGAGTCATTTCCTGTGGATTTGCAAGATCTCTTATTTGATCTCTGCTTTCACTGTCCTGCCAATTTGCAAGCTGCTAAGTGATTTATTCTCTTAATGGTTTCTCTCACTCACTGCACAACCCTCTTACTATTGCTTTCACTGAAGTATTGAATTTTATTTTTCTAATATTCAGGTTGCTGTGCCGGTTCTTGTAAGCCTGTTGGAGCTGACTGACTTTTCTGAATGAAAAGGCTCTCTCTCAGAGGTGTGATTTCTGTTTGTGCATTGTGTTGTTTGTACACAGAGCTTCTGCTCAAACACAGAGTAGCGCTTCCCCGCGATGCGATCGTTAAGGTACCTAGAATTAATTAGCCTTTGGTGGCACAGCTTCAAGGCAGCAGCTCCTGCATACTAACGATTTGCCTGCTATGACTGTCCTGTGTTTTATATTCAAAAGAAACATTTCTTTTGCAGAGTAATACTTCAGCTGTTGCAGAGAACCTTGTTTCTGCTCAGATTGGAATAAACTTCCCTGAGTGCTGTTACACCTTTAGCTAGCACTTATTTAGGGTGAGAACCACTGGAATTTGAAGTGTCAAAGTTTAGGATGGCATTTACTGCAAGCTTGCAATGTAGCCTCCTGCCTTCACTTACTCTTGCTTGTAAAGCCTTTCAGCTTTTGAGCTGAAATCTTCCGCACTGTTGATTTACGAACCTAATTATGAATGTTGGTACCCTGTTGACTGTGCTGAATTCAATGATTTTTCCACTGACTCACTTGGTGACTTTGAATGAGTGAGGAGTGGAAGTCAGCAGTCCTGAATCATGCCATCCTCCAGACAATTACCCCCCTCCCCAATAATTCTTTTGAGCAGCAATCATATTTTAAAAGCAACGATTGCATCTGTATTTTCCCCCATCATAATTGCTCAGAATTTAAGAGCTACGAAAAAAATCTGCAACATTTCAAGTCAGTGTAAAGTCTTTCAGGATTGACACTTTTTGGGAGGTCACAGTTGGGAAATACAGGGGTTTTTTTTCCAGCAGGAGTGGGATTTTAGCATGTGGTTTGGAGAATTGTTGGGATCCTTTTTGAGCACCTGACAGGGGCAGAGGATGTGGAGAGCTCCTTGCAGTCTTCCCAGGATGTCCTTTTGGAGGCTGGTAAAACCAGAGCAGGCAAGCAGAACAGACCCTTGCTGCCAGATGAGCAGACTATTCCACTTCTCAATTTTTCGGGCTTTGTAAACCTGCATTTTACCAGGACAGAAAGTTGAGGCGATCTCTGCGCTGCTGCCTGTGTGGCTCTTCTGGACACCATGGGATCAACTTGGGCAACAGCAGCAAATGTGCTGAGGGCTGGGAAGGCATTGACCAGTGCATGGAGTCAGGCACGAGTCATGCCTATGGGACAAATCTGGTGTCATTCGTAGCTGTGTTCCTCAAACCTCGTGCTCTCTTTCATCCTCTCCCAAAATAAAAGCAAAGTTTATTGAAATGGGGAGATGGTGAGGAAAAGCAGTATTTTCAAACCCTTGCTTTCCTACTGGGCACTCTGTTGCCCTCTTAATATTCAGCAGTATGTGATTTATAGCCCCCCTGACATGGTGGTTTGGTGTTTCCTTTGTGTGCATAACTTCCTTTTGATATAAAGGGATGATAACAAACCTAAATTGTAGTCTCACAAGCACATGACACTTTGTGGTGCAGATAGCAGGAAAATGCTCTAATCTTGAGTTCAACACCTCAGCCTACCCACCCCCAAATTCCACCCTGGTGAGAGGGTGGCATCAGCAGGTTTAGTGAGACAGCAGTGTTGGTGGGGGTGATTCTTTCACACACAATAGTGCAGGATGATGGTTTTGGGAGTGCCACTGGAGTCAAGTCCCTGGCATGGACTCGACAAGAGACGGGTGCACAGCTGCTTCTTGAACTTTTTTGCGTACCTTTTTGTGCTGAATGCTTGGAAGGAAAAACTGCTACAAAACCTTCACTTTCTGCTGCTTGTTCTGCAGTGGTGCTCCTGCGTGTTCCCGACTCAGCATGCCCTGGCCCATCAAACTGAAAAATAAGTGTGCAGAAACTTTGCAAGTGTCACCACAACCTCAGGATTAGTCCTGAAGCCAGGTTACTCTCAGCATGAGGGAAGGGCTGCTCTTCTCTTGAGATGCCTTTCTACCCTTGAGAGGTTTCTGAATTTTTGATACAGCTGTTTCCAGGGCCTCATGAGAACTGAACAAATAGATGCCAAATAAAGTTTTACTTCACAGAGCACAAAAGTGGATGGATCTCGGAAAAACACTGGACTTGTTCACACCTTTGTCTCCCTTCCTTGGGGGTCATTTGAATCAGGTTTGAACCTTTTAAGTGTATTTCAGAAAGCTGCCTTCTGATAGCCAAACTTCACTTGGGTGTTCCTCCCTTTCTCTCACAGCTATTGTGAGACCATCTCCTCTGAACACTCATATTCCCTTTATTGCAAAGCTCTTTGATCAGCCTCAGCAGGTGACATGATGAACAGTTGACTGACTACTTTGGCAAAACCAGTTTTTGTGGCTTGACCTCCTTTTCACACACAGTGTCTTGCTGTGAGTACAGGGTCCTATTCAGCGTCTGAGTGGTTATAATTGCTGGTTTACCCAGTCTAGACCTGGTTGTGGGAGAAACCCCCACACAGGTATCAATCAGGAAAAGCTTCTGGAGTTAAATTAAGCGTTTGAAATATGGAAATGCTGACATGGCTGGGTCAGATGTTTGATGGTACACAGGGGAATGAGTTGTATATACCCTGTCTGAATCTTCATTTACTCAGCCCTTGGCTTCAGGGCTGCTCAGTGACACTGACCCCCTCCGTCCTTTGCAGATGCTTGGCCATATTTAATTTCAAAGGGTGCCAGTCCACCCTCTTCTCCAGGCAGATATTTTCCCTTGTGTCAACATCCTCATAACAATTCCAGCTAGGCAAATATAGCACATGCCTTATGAGTGTCCTGTAAGGACTCAGAGGTGGAGAGTTAGAGCTAAAGAAGTCTCATGGTTAACCCCATGCGCCACCAAATAGCTTTGGGATAAGTCACAGCACATGATGAGGAAACTGGGAGGAGAGTTTAATGGTCCTGCAGAGAACACCTCCTTAGACAGCCACCCTCCAAGATGTTCCCAAGGATTCCCACAGAAAATAATCCTGTGCTCCTTTTATGTTCTGGTAATCACACACATCCTATGCCTCCCTGCCAGTTCTAAGGAGAAAAGTGATTAGTCACTCCACACAAAAACCTTTGGGAACTGCACATATTCTCCACTATGGATGCCAGCTCCATCTAGAAGGGAATGAAGACTCACGGCTCTGCTCTGTGTGGTTGTCAACAGAAGCTGCTATTTGCAGGTACTGGATGCAAGGCCTTCCAGGTGCCCATTCCAGCTGTGTCCCCAGCAGTGTTTGCTGCCAGACTTAACAAAGACCAGAAATGCAAGCCCAGCTTATGAGAGCTTCACACCTACAAGACCAAAAGCACAAGCTTGATCCTGCTCACAGAGCTCCCTTGTTCAAGACAGTAGACTCTCCGGTCTCTTAGAGAAAAAAAGAAGGGTTGGTTATTGCTGGATGCCTGTTCTGACCTTAAAAGCTGAAAGTAAAAACAATCCAAGATATGGGGCATGCTGAAGTGGCAGCTGAAGGGCTTTTTTTGTTCCTTCTGCAGTTAATGCTGTCGTGCTAAAATTGCACGCGGGTGGGAGTGGGGGTTAATTTAAGGTTTAGTGTGACCAAGAAGAATTATTTAGAAAATAGCAAATGGACAGCATTCTGAAAAATGAGCTTCACTTCCCTAACCAGGAGTACTTGACTTAAGTTGAAGAGACTATGAAGGAAACCTCCATATCCATGGCAGGTAAACATTTGCCTTTGATTCTGTTTTTCTCTTCAAGTCTAGAAACCCCAGCATTTACACTTAAATGGATGTGCTGTAAGCTATGTTTAGGAAGAGAATTTCATCCCCTCCTGCACGTACTTTTACACATGATAATTGTTTGACTGTAGCTTTACAAAGTATGGCTGGAGGGATGGTTTTAAAGGGAGGAGTTACATAGCACTGATGATAACTGCCTGATTCAGCCCTACTGAAGGCAGTGGCAGCAGGATCAGACAATCCAGAAGAGATTATTTTGTTTTAAATAGCCATTATGGACCTTCAGTGACTTATGATAAATTCCTGCCTTCTGATTTCATGCACCAGAGAACACACATGTGTGCTGGAACATGCATGTCTTCAGAGTCATGTATTCAGTGTGGACATGAATCTCTGCATTTTGTCACCATTTAAAAAAACCCCAAAAACTAACAGAGAGCTAGAGAGCTTATAAAGATGACATTTTTGTGAATGATGGTATTTTTTAATACCATCGATTTTGTCTTCATCAAACATATCACAGAGTCTGGGCTTTTCCTTTATTTTTTACATTCTGCTTCTTCTCACCTACTTGTCTGCTCCTTCCATACAAATGGAGTTGTAGTCCAAAACTCATGGAGGGATGAGAGAACTGCTCTATAACTACATGGTCTGGATGCAATACCTTGTACATAAGTGCTTCTCTTTGTGCCAAAGACATTACCACACTGCCAGTATTTAATTTATTACCACACAAAATGCTCTGGATAGCTGTGACATTGAAACACTTCCTATAAATTGGTTCCTGCTCAGCTCCAAAGACATTTGGATCTTCTCTTTGGTGTTTTTCAGTCTAAAAAAGTACAAAGGTGAAAACTCTCCCACAAGGCCTGATCAAAATATTGTCTAAATGGCAGTCTAAATTTTGGCCACTCTCTGTCTTGCAGGCATAGCGGGACAAGTCTTTGTTTTCTTGAAAGAAACAGGGATGGCTGTCTTTAAAATCCTGAGGGGGTGGAAAGCAGAGATGATTTCCACCCTCCTGTGGCAAGATCACTTCTATCCCCCCTGCAGATGGACCTACTGTAGTAAGAGGATGGGCAAGGCACCTTTTGAGAAAGGTCACCAGAGCCTATTCTGTGCTTTCTAAGGAATGCAAGCAGTGGTAAGGGCTTCGTCCCACTATCATTTAGCTGTCACCCATATCACAGGCAGAGCTTTCTTTGATCATAATGTCTCCTATTGCAGGAAGCTGTGGAAACTCTGCAGTAACTTTGCTGCACACAACTACCCCAAAAGGGGCTTTTACCTTTTAACCATGGCACTTCATTATACAGTATTTTCTTGTGTTGATTTTTCAAGTATTGGGGTGGAGATAATCACTGAGAAACATGAGATCTTGAAAAAAATTTAAAATATATTAAATTATATATTGTGACTTCTGATTTAGAGTATCTTTGTAATCATGTCTGATCTTATATGCTGATTTTCATTTGTATCCTTCACAGTCATTTGTAGGTGTGGAGGAAAGTGTTGGTCTTCCATTATAGCAGAAGGAGCTACAGCCCAAGGAGACACTTGGGTGTCAGGAAGAGGACTCAAACTCAGGAACATTTGGGAGTCATTTAAGACAGGAAGACAAAATCCACTTGAGTTTAATTCCCTGTGTTTGTTTGTGAGTATCTAGTTGCTTGGCTGTGAGTGGTGCATAAATCACCTGAGACCCTCCATTCCTCCGTAATTTACTGTTGGAAAGGACAGAAATAAATTCTAACATATTTGTGAGACACACCAGGATTACTCCAAACTTAGAAGAATTTTGGAGCAAAGTTAAATGCTTCAAGCCTAAATTGCACACTGCTAATTATCTCCTTATAGTTTATGTCATCATGGATTAAAATGAAATGCTGCTGTGAAGGTGCCCCATCAAACAGAACATGGTTCTAGTTGTTTGCCCTGTGTGGCCTGAGTAAAAGTGCATTTCCGCCGTAGGAAAATCCTTTATGCCCTGATTTCCAAGTTCAAAAATAACTCTCTACAGATGAAACATGTTTTTCACCCTTTAAAGTAGTGTTTTCACCTACAAATATTTGCTGCCTAAACAAGAGCTCTTTCCTTTGCACTTGTGCCAACATGCAACTTGGATAAAGAACTAAACTTAGATTCATAGTTATAATGCTTCCACTGACTTTTTTGGTTTTGTTTCTTAATAATGACTGTAAGACATGTGCCATCTCTCTCCTGAATTTTAATCTTTCTAATGAAGGTGTGTTTGAAGAAGGCACACCCTTCAGAAGATGTTTTGTGGTATCGTCTTTGAGCCTTTAGTGTTGAGGACCAGCTGCATTTTCAATTTTAAATGCACTTTTCAGGGTCTTACATCACAGAGCCTAAATTAAAACACACTTACCATAAAGAGGTGCAGCACATGCATTCATCCTGGAAATTGCACTGCGACATGAAAGATATCCAAACCCTACTTGTAATTTTGAAGATGAGCAAGCCTTGGCCTTTCAGATGTCCCACGTGAGGAAAGCGCACCCACCTCCCGCAAAATTGTAAGCTTCTGAATCATGGAAGCTGGATCTTAAAGCCTCTAATTCCCACTGAATTAGAGATGTTTGACAATGTGTGTGGCTGTGAAAATTAATCCCAATGCTGGACTGGGGGTGGCCGACTGCCTGGTGGATGTGAGCCGATGCAGGAATCCCTGTGGTCCGACACCCAGGGTGACCCAGGGAGATGCAGAATGGGCAGCTCTCACTTTGTGCCTCCCAGCTCATCCTCCACATGTTATTCAGGATCAGGGATCAGGATTTGGTGGCTCCCCATGGCATGAATATTTTCTTTAGTGTTTTGCAGGCTGAAAAGGGCTGGTCATGCCTTCTATAAAGAATTATCTGATTAGCTCTAGATGTCTTTCTCCTAATTAAGGTTATTGGAGAAAATTTTTCTTCTCTAGTATGGTGGCAAACACCAGGAGTGAGAGCACTGCACCTTTATTTTGGACATATATACCATGGTGAGAGCAGCAGCTGGTCTTTAACTTCACTCCCTGCAGCTATGGAAACCTTGCCACAGGTTGTGCACCCCTGCAGAAACAGAGACCTCCTTTCGGGGTTCATGGGTTTAATGCCAAATTCCCTCTCCATACACATGGCTTCCAGGAACCAAACAGTAGCTTCAGAGAGCCATCAGCTTCACTAGCCTGCAGGTATACAGAGGGAACCCCCAAACTTCAGCCTGAGTGAGACTTCCCTTCCTGCCTCTATTTAATGTCAGTTTCACTTGCAACTGCTCAGGGGAAAGATTTTTTTGCAATCTCTTTCAAGTATCAGATACTGGCAATCCCTCTCCTGGAGTGCCGTGGTTGGAGAGTATCCTGGGCTAACTTGGGAGGGCAAGGCTCTCCCGTATCTAAACACTGCAGTAAATGTTACTCAGCCTCCTGTAGGGTTACTGGGCTTGACACAAATGTCCTAGCCAAGCTCACAAGGAAGAGGAAATATGGGAATATACGCCACCAGAAGACACTATCTCCCTTGACGTTTTTGTCTGTAAAACAATAGCTTACAGAGCGTTTTTAACTGAAAGGTGTTGTTGGCCTTTCTCCTTTTCATTTTTTGACTTTTGTTTCCTGTAGGAGAGTCTCTGGAATTCCTTAATGTTGTCATCAAGTCCTAGGGATTTTTTCCCCCTCTTTTAGCTGTGCTACATCTCCCAGGTTGCCAGCAATGCAAAATTGCTGAGGGAAGACATTTCTGTTTAAACTGGAAGCCATGAATACAAGAGCTTCTCCTCCCAAAGGAAATCTTGTTTTTACTTCCATGTCCCCAATCTTACATCTTTGCTTTGTACTCAGGTATTTTCACTTGAGACTTCCCAGTTTCCTAGAAATTCTGATTTACTCTCTTGCTGAGTCTGCGGAACAAGATACTAAATCCATCTTGCTTGGAAAAAAAATTAAAGAAAGAACAATAAAACCCTAATTGAAACATTTTGCTGAAAAATGCCACTGCATAGTGATTTTTGAAACAAAAGCCAAATAAATACTTTTTGCTTTTCTAAATTAGGAAAAGAAATGCTCGTGTATACCCATTCAGTTGGAGTGGAATTGGAAAATCTTTGTTTCATATGCAGTTCCAGCTTCAGGAAAAGGATAGTCTGGCTTTGTCTTTTTATGTGTATTTGTGTGTCTTTGTTATCAATATTTAGCAGTCTTGGGAAGTTTTACTATGATGTTGAGGAGAAGGCTGCAATTCCAGGCACTAAGGTGGCTCCTTTGGAAAGGCTGAAATGTGGCTGCCTGCTCTTAGGAACTTCTCTAAAACCACAGGGACTCTGCACCCCACTTCCTTTTAACTCAGGGCAACCAGATGTCCAAGGCTCTGGTCCATTCTGAGGTCCTAACAAGTATCTTTGGGATATTGTTTTGTCCCAATTTTTTTTTCCTGGATATGTTTTTTTTTCCAGCAAGCCCTGCTTCATCTGCAGTGATCTGATCTTCTTCCACTCAAAAAGACAGG